>NC_062269.1:14951077-15587903 GCF_916048215.2 Malus sylvestris
CCGTTGTTCATATTCACAATTCATAAACGCACCTGGGACTTACCTGAGCGTCCTCAGCAGCACAAATATATATATATATATATATATATATATATATATTGATGCGAAAATTAACTTAACATACAAATTAAACCCTCTTGTTGTTAAATTATAGTATGGATAAGTATGGATCGTTCTGGACTGGGGATTATGAGGGATTGCTAATCTACTCTAAATTGACTCAAAAATATAAAAATAGGCTAAAAACACTTTAACTAGACTCAAAGAACTCAAAACAAACTCAGAAGACTCAAAACAAGCTAAAAACACTCAAAACTGCCTAAAAACATCAACTAGGCAGTTTCTGACTCTAACACAACTTTTGGACGAATTTTGGTTTTATATTGACTCAAAACACTTAAAAATACAATCTAAGACAAGTTCTAACAAATATGACACTCTAAAGTAAAAGGGGATTTGGTTTTGGACTAAAATAAAGTAACATAAAGCAAGAACTAGAACTAGACAGATTTGCACGAAAGTGATTGAATTAGATGGATGATGGGCTAGCTAGAGGGTTATTCTCTACACATGACACACTTGCATTCAAATTGATTTCCAATTGCTTCTTTCAATAAACCATGAAACTCAATACTCTAGGTTAACTGTGACAACACTTTTTTAACCTTCAAGTTCTCATTAAGTTAATGAATTGGATGGGAAAGCACATACAACAATTCAAAACATTCTCTAAAAGTCCCTTACGTGAAAAGCACAATAAAGGTACAATCAAAGATCATTAAGCTTCATGAAAACTATAAGTATTGACGAGGCATTCGTAACTATGATGAGCATGATACTCTTGCCAACAATTCACTTAACGCGATCGTTTATAAGCGACCTCCACTACTTGTAAATATAAGTTTGTAACTATTAGGTGAAAGTCCCTTATATTTTAGCTTCAAATCCATGCATGAAAACTAAGCGTGCACTCTTAATATACATACAAGAATAAGTTATCAATCAAACAGTTAAGCAAATTGAATTCACAACTTATGAAATAACAATCGAAGGTAATCAATTCATAATGCAAGTATAATCATGGTATTGAATAACCCCCTAGCCAAGAAGGCTTAGTTCCTCATGTTCACAAAACAAAGGAAAACAGATTTATACATTGTAAAAAAAAGAAAGAAAACACCTAAACGGTCCAACGATCCAAATTGAACAGCAAGAACATTCAAGCACTTCTTCTTCCCTTCCTTTGCTACGGCACAAGGTTTGGTGGTGAGTTTAGGGGGTTATGGATGGTGTAGAAGGATGGGTTTATGGTTAGGATAGGTGTATGGTGCGGCAAAGGTTGTTTGTTGTTTTAGGTCAGAAACTATGGAGAATGGTGAAGGATGGATGTGGCAGAGAGTGGGGATGGATTTCTGGCGTGAATGGGTGAATGAATGGATGCTTTAAGGCTGCAAAAAGGAAGTCTATTTAAGGTTTTCAGAAATTCAAACCCTAACATATTTAGGTTAACAAAAATTAAGTCAAAAGCTTCTAGAAAAAGGAAACAAAATCAGAAAACTAAGGGAAAGTGCAAGGGATATGCTGCAAGGACTTAAATTAAAAGGGAATGTGTTTTAAATGCAAGGAATAGGAAAGAAGGGCTTTCCCTTGCATGGCAAGGGAAAGAAAAGGTCAAGGGAGGTGCAGCTGGATGTTTGGGAAAGGGATAATGTCCTAAAAAGAAAGGGAAAGAGATTTAAGGCAGAAATTAGGAAAGAAAGTGTCTTGCTTGCACGGCAAGGAAGAGGAAAGGGGGACAACCCACGGAAAAGGTTTGTATGGTGCAAGGAACCCTTAATTTGTGTCCTAAAATGCATAGGAAACCTTCAAGGTTGCTGGAACTTAGGGACATTTAGGATTAGGAAAGATCAAACCAAAATAGGAAACCTTGACTTAACTTTCCTAGTTCAAGTAGGAATCCTCATTCTTTTAGGAATCCTCTTTCAATTAGGAATCCTCACATCTTTAGGTCGTCAATTTTGTCCATTCCTTTAGCTCCAAGCATGTGATATTCATTCCAAGCCCAAAATTGCTCCAAAATGCTCCAAAATGCACTTCTTTGCTTCATTAATCCTTTGGACCTACAAACATACGAAAATGGCTTAAAGTACTAAATTAACTAAGAAATAACAACATAAATGCACAAGAACAAGCTAACTTAGTCGCATAAATATACTCCTATCAAATTCCCCCACACTTAGCTTTTGCTAGTCCTCGAGCAAAACAAAAGAAACAAACGAAACAAAACGAACAAAACACAACCTAACCTTCCAACATTTGCCTCAAGGATTTCTAATGCACATGACATGTTAAAAATCATCATTCCCACATATTTTAGTCATCTTCACAGTTGAGCACATACTTAATCACAGTCAGCACTTACTAGTTCACAATTAACCAATTAAAACGATGTTTTGAATGTAGTAACATGCCTTAGAGAATTTGCTCAATTCCTTACAAGATACTCTCTATTTTCACACACATTTTCTGACTACACACCCTACACTAGTTATATGTGAGAAGATTGATGTAATCATGAAAGACTAGTACTCACATATGTTATAGCAAAGAAAGCAATTTCTGGAGTTAATAAGCATGTTTAGATATGATCTCATGAATGGAATGCTACTACTTAGATGCGAGAACTACTGACACCATATGCTCATACCAATTCAAACTCCACAAATTGAAACACACAACACTTAAGATTGAAGTCAAGGGTTGTAACGGGGCTTGGGAGTAATGGCTAACAAAGAAAGGATAGGGGTAACAAACGTTCTTAAAGCGATAGCAAGCAAAGCAATGAAATCGACACTTGGAATTCACTTTAGAATGTAGAATCAACTTTTAAATACAAAGGGAAGATTCGTGCAACACTTAGGGCTGAATTCAATGTTTTGGACCTTTTCTTCAACAAACAACACTTTAAAGCTCTTTTTCACATATTTTTCAACTCTTTTTTACTCTTTTCACAACTTTTCTTCTTTTCATTCTATTTTCCACGAATTTTTCTTTTTCTTTTTCTTTCCTACCCGTGCCTTATTAAGGACTTTGGCACACACACACACACACAAGAATCAGTTCCCCCACACTTGTTTTTCTCCAAAAGTTCAACAAAAGGAATTCCTTCTAAATTATGCTTTACTATGCTTCAAGAACAAGGGTATGGATAGTCCTAATCTAGGCTAGGTGAGGATAGTGTGGATTAACAAAGAACATAGGCTACTTGAGGCTCAACGGGGTTAAACTTAAACATAAATGCATAGGATAGGCTTTTTGGCTCTTAGCTCACTAAACAACTTCATCTTAAATATGTGTTATGCAAATCAATAGCATGCTTTGAATGAAATGGGCATGAGTTCTAGCATTTGGAACTAAATGATGAAACGCCTTCTAAGTAGCAACCAAGCAAAGAATAATGAGATCATGCAACGACTTTAGAAAACAATGATGCACATATTATTAACTCTCCAAATAAACGTTTAGGCTCAAGTCTCACAAGGTTGTAGCGTTTATTTAAGTTCCTTCTTTCAAGCATATTACAAAAACTGATTTTATCCTTTGTGATTACATGTGAATTCATAAACTATAACTACAACCAAGCATAAATCGAAGAGCATATCAAACTTCCATCCATGTTTATAACTTTCCTTAACAGTCATGCACTTAAAAACCAAATCCTCATCATTGTGTTGAAAGGTACCCTAAGACACAAATAAACACACAAAAACAACTCTTTTTGGTTTTTTTCAAAACAATTTTTCAAATTTTTATGAGATTTTCGGATTTTTATGACAAAACACACTAAAACACTCCAAAACAGCTTAAAAACAGCAAGGAACAACACTAGAAGTAATGGGTGATAAACTCCCACGAATTTCATGCAAAACAACTTGGTTACCCCCTTACACTTAAATCAAACATTGTCTTCAATGTTTCAAGCATAAACTCACACAAAAACAAACAAACAAACTAACTAACTAAGCATGGAAAAATAAAACAGCAAGGAGAAGAGTGTAGAAACGCAAATCTGGGTTTGGAATGAAAGTTCCATCTTCTCCTTGTTGAATGCATGGGTTGCCTCCCAAGAAGCGCTTGCTTTAACGTCTTGCAGCCGGACGAGTCGTCTTCAATCTGCATTAGAGCCCACGGCATGAAGGGGTGTCTCTTCCACGACATGCTCCACAAAGTTCTCATAATATGGCTTCAAGCGGTACCCATTCACCTTGAATTCTTGCCTTGTTTTCAAACTTTTGATTTGGACTGCACCATGAACAAAAATATTAGTAATAACAAACGGACCAACCCACTTTGAACATAACTTACCAACAAATAGACGAAGATGGGAGTTGAACAATTACACTTTCTGCCCTAGTGAGAAAGTTTTGCCTTGAATCATCTTGTCATGGAATGTCGCGGTCTTCTCTTTGTAAATTCGAGCATTCTCATAAGCTTCATGCCTAATCTCTTCAAGTTCACTCAATTAAAGCTTTCTATGAATTCTAGCTTGGTCCATATTCAAATTGAAGGTCTTGATAGCCCAATGTGCCTTATGTTCTAATTCCACGGGAAGATGGCATGGTTTGCTATAAACGAGCCGAAAGGGAGACATACCAATGGGGGTTTTGTAAGCCGTGCGATATGCCCATAGTGGATCATCCAAACGTAAGCTCCAATCTTTTCTATTTGGCCCAACGGTCTTCTCCAAAATCTGTTTAATCTTTGTATTGGACACCTCGGCTTGGCCATTTGTTTGGGGGTGATAAGGTGTGGAAACCTTATGCCTCACTTCATACTTCTTAAGCAGCGCCTCAATGATACGATTGCAAAAATGAGACCCCCCCATCACTTATGAGCACCCTAAGCATCCCAAATCTGGAAAAGATATTAGTTTTCACAAAATCTGCCACAACTTTAGAATCGTTAGTTCGAGTAACTTTTGCTTCCACCCACTTTGAAACATAATCAACCGCAAGTAATACGTTATTGAAACCAAAAGATGAAGGAAAAAGACCCATAAAATTAATACCCCAAACATCAAATATTTCAACAACAAGGATGGGAACCTGTGGCATTTGATCTCTTTGGCCTATATTACCTGTCCTTTGGCAACGATCACATGTTAAACGAAAAGTTCTAGCATCTTTAAACAAAGTAGGCCAATAAAAACCACTTTCAAGAACTTTAAAACCTGTCCTTTGGGTGCCAAAATGACCCCTACAAGCATAGGTGTGACAGAAACTTAAAATTGAGTGAAATTCGGCCTCATGAACACACCTTCTTAGAATCTGATCTGGGCAATATTTCCACAAGTATGGGTCATCCCAAACATAAAATCTAGCATCCTTTTTAAGTTTATCACGTTCGTGAAGGAAATTTTGTGAAAAACATGTTAATTTGAGCAACATCTATAGCATACAATTAACAATTAAAGGCGGAATCATGCTTGAATGCACTCAAAACAAAACATTACCCATGAAATTCAAAGCCTAGTAGTTAGGTGAACCAAGACTCAACTCAAAAGAAAGTGAGTTGAGAAATTTATACCTTTGTAGATTCCTCTTTGCAAAAGCAAAGGATAATCACCCAAGAGATAGGGCCTTCATTCCTTGCTTCTTAGATCCATGGACTTGGATGGAAGAATAGGTTTCTCCAAGTTCTCAAAGTTGAGAACCTCTAAGTCTCCACACCAAGGAAAGATTGATGAAGAAATGAGTGACCTAGAGGAAGTAAGATTGCTAGCTATGTTCCTCTAGGGTGGCCGGCCTCTTAGAGAGAAAAGAGAGTTTGTGTTCTCATTTTTTCTCCAAAAGAAAACCTTAAATGAATTTTGGCTATAAAGTCATATTTATACCTTCCTTCATTGGAGTGGCAAACTTGTAATTAAAGCAAGTTCACTACCCTCCTCTAAATGGCCGGCCTTAAGGGTTTATTGGGCTTTCAAGCCCTTTGTTTATTCAAGTTGTCATACAACTTGAGTTAATGGGCTTGACATTCAAATCCCATTGGGCCTTGCGGCCCAAAACTAACCCTAGGTCTATAACAAACTTATTCGTTTGATTAATTAACATATTAATTAATCCTAGCCATAAATAAATAATTAAACCATTTAATTATCCTTACTCATCTCCGTTGTTTCTTCAATCTCTACCTTACACGGTGTACGATCCATTAGGTTCCTTTTAGCGAGGCAGTGGGTGATTGTTACTCTTAACGATCGATTGTGAATTGAAACTTACTTTCAATTCTCCCTTTAGTGATTACTCGCCTTTAGGGCTACCACAAACCATGAGTGACACCTAGCAGTATGTCATGGCTACCCAAGCTAATCAGAAGAGGTGGAGAACCTATTCAGTTTAGGATTACAATGCAATACAGTCTTTCTCTAATACAATACTCTTGATCACATTGTTTGGTTTGATAGTTTATTCATGTCTACTATCCAATGTGATTCATTTACTTATATGATTACTTTGAATGTGAATTTGAACGACTTCCTAAATCTCATTCATACTTTGGCCAGAGATTCTTAATCATATCATAGAGTATTCTCCCTCAAACGGTTTGAAGGTTACAGATCCCTTGTTGCATGATAGGAGCATATTTATGCGCTTTAGTTAGTTAGTTCTTATGCATTTATGTTATGTTTTCTTAGTTAAGTTAGTCTTTTAAGCTATTTTCATGTGTTTTCAGGTTTTAGAGACAAAGTGAGCAAAAGGATGCAATTTGGAGCATTTTGGAGCAAAATTGGGCTAGAATGAAGTTCATGCACATGAAGCACAAGGGATGGACAAATTTGAGGAATTGATGAAGCTAGGAAGGTGTTTCAAAGTTGAAGAATTGAAGATACAAAGTTTCCTAGTTGAAGAAGGAAAGGGCTTAAACGAAGAATTCCAAAATGAAGAAGGATTCCTAATCAATGTAGGAGTCCTAATTGAAGATGGATTCCTAGATGAATGAAGTTTCCTACTTAAGCAAGGTTTCCTACATGAAGAAGAAGAATTAAAGCCAATGAATCAGCTCAAGATAAGGTATCTTATCCAAAACCTCATCCATAACCTTATCTTAGCTTATCTTATCCAAATAAACCTTATCTTATCCTATCTTATCCTAATCCTAAACTATCCACATTCCAGCCATTTAGGAGGGTTTCTAATTAGATTAGGATGCTTAAATTGGGATTTCTAGAAGACCTTATCTTATCCTACAAAGATGACACCTAGGAACCTTTCTAGAAGCCTAAAAATCTGCCTTGCATTATCTTCTAGAACCCTAGATCCTTGCCGCACCTAATACCTAATTCCCTTGGGATTTTTGGTTTCTAGAAGCCTTATCTTTTCACACTCTTTATGCTGCACATTATCTCCCAATCCCTTTGGGTTTTTAACTTGTTTTCCTTATAGGATTGGATGTTATTATCCTATGCAATTTAGGCCTTTAAAACCTTGTCCTTTGCTACCTAGGGGATGGGATTTTCAGCCTATATATACAACCTATTGCCGCACCCTTTCACTCACCACCCTCTACCAGATTTTCACTACACCATTCACCAATCATCCCTCATTGTGCCGTGAGTTTGCAAGGAGAAGAAGGAAGACAACTTGGAGCCGTGTATGCCATTCAAGACGTTGGATTGTCGGAGCGTTTCTAGGTGTTTTCTATCTTTGTTTCAATGTTTAAATTTATTTATCTTTGTTTATTTGCGAACATGAGGAACTAATTTCTTTATAGTTAGAGGGGAATTCAAAGCCATGATCATATGTTTTATATGACTTGATTTCCTCCAGTTATGATTTCATAAATCGTGAATGTGGTTTACTTATCTATTTGATTGATAACTTGTTCTTGTGTGTTGATTAAGGATGCATACTTAGTTTGCATGCATGAATTTGATGCTAGAATATAAGGGAATTTCACCTAATCGTTATTAACTTATATTCATAAGTAGTAAAAGTCGCTAGTCACGATTGTGTTAAGTAAATCCTTGGCAAGAGTAACATGCGTATTCCATAGTTATGAATGCCTCGTCAATGCTTATGATTTCCATTGAACTTAATGATCTTTGATATGTGTCTCTATCATGCGTATTCCATAGTTAGGGTCCTTGATAAGAATAATTTGGTTGTAATGCGTATTCCATTCAATTCAATGAATCTAGGGAAATCTGAGAATTAATTGGTGCAATCTAGTTAATTTGGGGCATTGTCATTCATGGTTTGTCGAAAGAATAACTGGAAATCGAGTCGTATGCATATGTTTCATGTGTGGAGAAGGAACCTTCTAACTAGCCTTTCACCATCTTAATTTTCATCAAAACGTTTTTGTCAAAGTTTGTTTTCAAAGTTTCTGTTTTCAAAGTTAAAATCGTCCAAAATCAATCCCCCTTTTCTTAGTTGAGTCATAATAGTTAGACATCACTTTCGTTTGTGTTTTTAAGTATCTTAGGTCAAGTTAAAACCAATTTTCATCCAAGTTTGTGTCTAGTGTTCAAAACTGCCCAGATTGTGGTTTTAAGGCAGTTTTGAGTGTTTTTGGGTTGTTTTGAGTCTTTTGGTTTGTTTTGGTGTTTTAAAGTTTAGTTTTGCATTCTTTGAAGTCTAGTTTAGTGTTTTAAACTTGTTTTTACGTATTTGAGTCAGTTTTCAAGTGATTTTGCAATCCCTCCTAATCCCCGGTTTAGAACGATCCCTACTTACATACTTTGCTACAATTGATAAAAAGAGGGTTAATTTGAGTGTCAACATAATTTTCACATCAAATTTTGGCGCCGTTGCCGGGGATTAGCAAAGTTGCTAATCCCTTGGATTATTTTATTTCAATTTGTTGATTTGAGTCCAGATTTTTACTTTGTTTTTGTTTTGTGTTTTTAGGTACTAGTTTATGACTCGGAGCTCTCATCCGGTTCGTGAACACATCTTGGACTTTGACGACGATTTTGAACCAGAGTTGAGACGAAAGAGGAAGAATCCAGAACCTAGTGAATCAAGTTCAAATTCAGAAGTCGAAGTTGAGATTGAGGAAGAGGAACCCACGGCACAAGTGGGTGAAGTTGAGACAGTCATGGCACAAGACAATCGTACAATCAAGGAGCTCTCGTCTTCGGGATTGGACAATGCCACACCTCTATGTATTCAATATCCGGCGGCTGCCCAAGGAAAGACCGAGGAATTCGAGTTAAAGTCAAGTTTGCTCCACCATATTCCGAAGTACCATGGGTTGTCCATGGAGGATCCTAACAAGCACTTAAAAGAATTCGAGGTGGTGTGTTCAAGCATGACTCCAATCAATGTCGACGGGAGTATATTGAAGATGAAGGCCTTTCCCTTTTCTCTCCTGGAAAAGGCGAAAGATTGGTTATATGAATTAGCTCCCGGAACGGTCACATCTTGGGAGAGCATGAAAAGAGCTTTCTTGGAGAAGTTTTTCCCAACTTCTCGAGTCATCCTCCTACGAAAAAGGATAAGTGGAATTCAACAAGAAGAAGGTGAGTCTTTTCCTACATATTACGAACGTTTTAAATCACTTGTTGCTTCTTGTCCACAGCATCAAATGAAGGAGGAGCTTCTTCTACAATACTTCTACGAGGGACTTCTACCAATCGAACGACAAATGCTAGATGCCTCGGCGGGAGGAGCCTTGGTGGACAAGACCCCTACGGCAGCAAAGACATTGATTGCCAATCGAGCATTAAACGCTCAACAATACGAAGGTGTTGGACAAAGAGGCACCCCACGGCAACACCAAGTGAATGAGGTAAGTGCCATAATCGAACTTCAAAATCAAATGGCTAACCTTACTACTTTGCTTTCTCAGGTTGTGGAAGGGCCAAAAGTTCAAAATGTAAGTGCGTGTGGCGTATGCTCCATGCAAGGACACCCTACGGACAAATGCCCACAATTGATCGAGAACGGAGGGTGGGAGACCCTCAATGCCGTGGGCTTTGGGCAACAATACCAACAAAGGAATGATCCCTTTTCTAACACCTACAATCCCGGTTGGCGTGATCATCTAAATTTCAAATGGCGAGAACCCCAACAAGGCCAACAACAAAGCATGTTTAGGCAACAACCCCCGGGTTTCTATCAAAAGCCGTTTGCACCAAATCAAACCCAAGCACAACCCGCCCAAAAATCAGGTTCTTCTATTGATAATGATCAAATTTTTAATTTACTAACTTCTATGGCGCAGGGCATGCAGACTAGGGACAAGAAGGTGGACGAGTTGGAGAAGCAAGTGGGGCAAATTGCCGAGTTTATGGGACAGTTTCGAGACCAAGGAAGACTCCCTAGTTCAACCGTTGCAAATCCAAAAGGGGGATTCGAAACCGCCAAAGCAATTACATTAAGGAGTAGCAAACAAGTTGGAACCGAACCCCAAGCATCCAATTCAAGTCAAAAAGAGGATGAAAAGCTATCGTTTGAAGAAGAACCCCAAACCTCAACCACGGCAAGGATGGAACATCCTTTGCCGCAGCCATAAGTGAGAATGTTTCCGCTGTTTTGCAAAGAAAACTACCCCCTAAATGCAAGGATACGGGTAGTTTTACAATTCCATGTGTTATAGGCAATACTAAATTTGAACATGCTATGTTAGATCTAGGAGCTTCAATTAACGTCATGCCATACTCAATCTATGCATCCATGAACTTAGGAGAGCTTAAAAACGATGGTGTTATAATTCAATTAGCCGATCGTTCTAATGCATATCCGAAAGGAGTTTTGGAAGATGTGTTGGTGCAGGTGGATAACTTGATATTTCCAGCGGATTTCTATGTCTTAGAGATGGAGGACTCACCAAATGTCACCCCATTGCCGATTCTACTTGGGAGGCCCTTCATGAAAACAGCACGCACCAAGATCGATGTGTTCAAAGGGACGTTGACAATGGAATTTGATGGGGAGATTATTAACTTTAACATTTCTGAAGCTATGAAATTTCCTAAAGATGATCATTCTTGTTTTTCTATTGATATATTGGATGAATTGGCGCAGGATTATCTTGATATGTTGGAAGACGATCCCCTTGAAACGACGATAGCACAAGGACTTGGCATAAAGCCCAATCTGGCCGTACTTAAGGAGGAGCATGCCGAGCTTGTGGCTCCCTTGGAATCATTGCCCCAACATCGTGGTAAGCCTTCTAACCCAATTTCAATTCCCGTTTCCACTAATACGTTGTTACCTTCCGTGATTCAGGCCCCCGTTCTTGAACTTAAACCGTTGCCGGATCATTTAAAGTATGTATTCTTGGGAGATGAAGAGACGTTGCCCGTCATTGTCTCTTCATCACTCACGGCATTAGAGGAAGAAAAGTTGATTCGGGTGTTGAAAGAGCACAAAACAGCCATTGGATGGACATTGGCCGATATTAAGGGAATTAGCCCTACAACATGCATGCATCGCATATTTCTAGAGGAGGGGGCTAAACCAACTCGAGAGGCTCAACGCCGGCTCAACCCTCCGATGATGGAAGTCGTGAAAAGGAGATTATAAAGCTTCTCGATTGTGGAGTGATTTATCCAATTTCGGATAGCCGTTGGGTCTCACCGGTTCAAGTTGTCCCGAAGAAGTCCGGAGTTACTGTGGTGAAGAATGCTGAGGATGAGCTTGTGCCAACCCGTATTCAAACAGGTTGGAGAGTATGCATTGACTATAGGAAGCTCAACAACACCACAAGGAAGGACCACTTTCCACTACCATTCATCGATCAAATGTTAGAAAGGTTAGCCGGTCATTCTTTTTATTGTTTTCTTGACGGTTATTCGGGATACAATCAAATTGTCATAGCTCCGGACGACCAAGAAAAGACCACCTTCACGTGCCCATTTGGTACTTTTGCTTACCGGCGCATGCCATTCAGATTATGCAATGCACCGGCCACGTTCCAACGATGTATGGTAAGTATCTTTTCCGATTTCATTGAGAAGATTATTGAAGTATTCATGGATGATTTTAGTGTCTTTGGCGATTCGTTTGATGGGTGCTTGGAAAATCTCACATTAATCTTAAAACGATGCGTTGAAACGAACCTTGTTTTAAATTGGGAAAAGTGTCACTTTATGGTAAAACAAGGCATCGTTTTAGGGCATATCGTTTCTGAAAGGGGAATTGAAGTTGATAAATCAAAAATAGATCTTGTACGCTACTTACCCTCTCCAACTTCGGTTAGAGAGGTTCGTTCTTTTTTGGGCCATGCAGGATTCTATAGGCGATTCATCAAGGATTTTTCGAAGATTTCCACACCCCTATGCCGACTTCTCCAAAAGGATGTGACCTTCGATTTCAACGAGGAGTGTGAAAAGGCATTCAAGCACCTCAAAGAGATGCTAACTTCGGCCCCCATCATTCGGCCACCAGATTGGAGCATTCCCTTCGAGCTTATGTGCGATGCGTCCGATTATGCTCTAGGCGCTGTTTTGGGACAAAGGAAGGACAAACAGCCACACGTCATCTATTATGCCTCTCGGACCTTGAACGATGCTCAGTTGAACTATTCCACAACGGAAAAAGAACTTCTCGCCGTTGTTTTTGCTTTAGATAAGTTTCGTTCGTATTTACTTGGTACTAAAGTCATAATTTACACTGATCATGCAGCGTTGAAGTACTTGCTCACAAAGAAGGAGGCTAAACCAAGGCTTATTCGATGGATGCTTCTTCTCCAAGAGTTCGATATCGAAATCCGAGACAAGAAAGAAAGTGAGAACGTTGTGGCTGACCACTTGAGCCGTTTGGTGCATGAAGAAGAGGTTGTGCCGATCCCAGAGACATTCCCGGACGAGCAATTGATGTCCATTGAGGTTAGTATGCCATGGTATGCGGATTTAGTTAATTATTTAGCATCTAAAGTCATTCCAAGTGAGTTCAATAAAAACCAACGTGATAAACTTAAGTATGATGCACGAAATTATGTGTGGGATGATCCGTATTTATGGAAATATTGCTCTGATCAAATCATTCGTAGGTGTGTGCATGATTCTGAATTTCAATCTATTTTAAACTTTTGTCACACTTATGCATGCGGAGGTCACTTTGGCACTCAAAGGACTGCACGTAAAGTACTTGAATGTGGTTTTTATTGGCCTACTATCTTTAAGGATGCTAGAACTTTTTGCATGGCATGTGATCGTTGTCAACGAACTGGAAGTATAGGACCAAAAGACCAAATGCCGCAAAGTCCCATCTTTAATGTTGAAATTTTTGATGTGTGGGGCATAGATTTCATGGGTCCCTTTCCTTCATCTCATGGTTTTGTTTATATTCTACTTGCGGTTGATTATGTTTCGAAATGGGTGGAAGCAAGAGCCACCCGTACTAATGATTCTAAAGTGGTTGCAGATTTTGTTAAGACTAACATTTTTGCAAGGTTTGGAATGCCGCGGGTACTTATAAGTGATGGGGGCTCTCATTTCTGCAATCGCACCATTGAAGCGCTACTCAAGAAATATGGTGTCACGCATAAGGTGGCAACACCTTATCATCCTCAAACAAGTGGACAAGCGGAGGTGTCCAATAGAGAAATCAAGCAGATTTTGGAGAAGACCGTAGAGCCAAACCGGAAAGATTGGAGCTTGTGCTTGAATGATGCATTATGGGCGTATCGTACGGCCTACAAAACACCAATTGGAATGTCCCCATTTCGGCTCATTTATGGGAAACCATGCCATCTTCCGGTTGAATTGGAACACAAAGCACATTGGGCCATCAAAACCTTTAATATGGACATTGATGCCGCAGGTCTTCATAGGAAACTTCAATTGAACGAGCTTGAGGAAGTTAGGAATGAAGCTTACGAGAACTCTCGTATTTACAAGGAGAAAACGAAGGCATTCCATGACCGGATGATTCGGAACAAGACGTTCTCTATCGGGCAGAAAGTGCTACTTTTCAATTCTCGCCTTCGGTTATTTCCAGGTAAGTTGCGTTCTAAGTGGATTGGACCTTTTATTGTTACTAATGTTTTTCCGCATGGTGCAGTTCAAATTCAAAGTCTGAAGACGCAACAAGAGTTCAAAGTCAATGGACATCGTTTGAAGCCATATTTCACACCTTTTAAGGAGGAAACCGTGGAGGAAGTCAATCTCCAACCCGTGGGCCCTATTCCAGCTTGATTGGAAGCATCGTCCGGCTGGAAGACGTTAAAGCAGGCGCTTCTTGGGAGGCAACCCATGCAACAGAGGACCTAGGAAGCTCCGGCATCATAATCAGATTTGCGTTTCTAAACCCTACTCTTTATTGCTTTTACTTTGCCATATTTGTCATGTTTGCTAGTTGTGTTATTTGCTTGTTTTTGTGTGAGTCTATGTTTGAAACATTGAGGACAATGTTTGGTTCAAGTGTGGGGGGGTAAACAAAGTGTTTTTATGTCAAAATTCGAAGGGTTTTACCACCTAACATTTCAAAGGTTGTTTTTCATTGTTTTTAAGTGTTTTTAGAAAGTTTTGATGTGTTTTGATGTGGTTTTACCAGAAAATCCGAAAATTCAAGTAAAAAAATAGAAAAAGTTTTGGACAAACCCAAAAAAGAGTCGTTTTAAAGTTGTTTTTGTTTGTTTGTGTCGTAGAGTACCTTCCAACACAATGATGAGGATTCGGTTTTTAATTGCATGACTGTTAAAGAGAGTTATAAACATGGATGGACGTTTGATTTACTCTTTGGTTTATGCTTGGTTGTGGTTATAACTTATGAATTCACATGTAATCAAAAAGAAAAAAAAATCAGTTTTTGTGACATGCTTGAAGGAAGGAACTCAAACTAATGCTACAACCCTGTGAGACTTGAGCCTAAACGTTTATTTGGAGAGTTAATAATCTGTGAATTTGTTGTTTTCTAAAGTCGTTGCATGATCTCATCATTCTTTGCTTGGTTGCTACTTAGAAGGCGTGTCATCATTATAGATCCAAATATTAGAACTCATACCTATTTCATTCAAAGCATAAAAAATTGATTAGCATAACTAACAAGATGAAGTTGCTTAGTAGTTATCACCAGAGCCAAAAAGCCTTCAACCCATGCATTTGTTTTTGTAGGATTAGCCCCTTTGAGCCTTATTTAGCCTATTTTGTTGTTAGCCACATTATCCTTACCTAGCCTAGATTAGGACTATCCATACCCTTGTTCTTAAAGGATAATAAAGCATGACTTAGAGGGAATTCCTTTTGATCAACATTGTGCAGAAAACTAAGTGTGGGGGAAGGAAAATTTTGTGTGCCAAAATAAGTAGGAGGGCACGGGTTAGAAAAAGAAAAGAGAAAAAATTCGTAGAAAAAGAAAAAATGAAGAAAACAATGTGAAGAGTATGAAAAAGAGTTGAAAAAGATGAGAAAATAAGCTCTAAGTTGTTGGTTGTTGAAGAAAGGGTCCAAAAAGCTTGAATTTGGCCCTAAGTGTTGCATGAGTCTTCCCCTTGTGTTTCAAAATCGTTTTTTTTTTTTGCATGCAAAAGTGAATTCTAAGTGTCAATTTCATTACTTTGCTTATTATTCTTTAAGAATGTTTGTTTATCCTTACCTTTCTTTGTTAGCCAATACCTTAGCCCCGTTACAACCCTTTGCTTCCATCTTGATTGTTATGTGTTTCAATATGTGGAGTTTGGAATTGGTATGAGCATATGATATCCCTGGTTCTCGCATCTAAGTAGTAGCATTCCATTCATGAGATCATATCTAAAATGCTTATTAACTCCCGACAATGTTTTCTTTGTTATACATATGTGAGCGTTCGTTTTCATATTTACATCAATCTTCTCACATATAACTAGTATAGGGTGTGGAGTTAGAAAATCTGTGTGAAAATTGAGTGAATATCTAGTAAGGAATTGAGCAAATTCTCTAAGGCATGTTACTACATTCAAAATCATGTTTTAAATGGTTATATGTGAACTAGTACGTAGTGACTATGATTAAGTATGTGCTTAAGTGTGAAGATGACTAAAATCTATGGGAATGATGATTTTTAATATGTCATGTACATTGGGAATCCCTGAGGCAAATGTTGGAAGGTTTAGGTTATGTTCTGATTATTTTGTTTCGTTTATGTTTTGTTTCATTGTTTTGCTCGAGGACTAGCAAAAGCTAAGTGTGGGGGAATTTGATAGGAGCATATTTATGCGCTTTAGTTAGTTAGTTCTTATGCATTTATGTTATGTTTTCTTAGTTAAGTTAGTCTTTTAAGCTATTTTCATGTGTTTTCAGGTTTTAGAGACAAAGTGAGCAAAAGGATGCAATTTGGAGCATTTTGGAGCAAAATTGGGCTAGAATGAAGTTCATGCACATGAAGCACAAGGGATGGACGAATTTGAGGAATTGATGAAGCTAGGAAGGCGTTTCAAAGTTGAAGAATTGAAGATACAAAGTTTCCTAGTTGAAGAAGGAAAGGGCTTAAACGAAGAATTCCAAAATGAAGAAGGATTCCTAATCAATGTAGGAGTCCTAATTGAAGATGGATTCCTAGATGAATGAAGTTTCCTACTCAAGCAAGGTTTCCTACATGAAGAAGAAGAATTAAAGCCAATGAATCAGCTCAAGATAAGGTATCTTATCCAAAACCTCATCCATAACCTTATCTTAGCTTATCTTATCCAAATAAACCTTATCTTATCCTATCTTATCCTAATCCTAAACTATCCACATTCCAGCCATTTAGGAGGGTTTCTAATTAGATTAGGATGCTTAAATTGGGATTTCTAGAAGACCTTATCTTATCCTACAAAGATGACACCTAGGAACCTTTCTAGAAGCCTAAAAATCTGCCTTGCATTATCTTCTAGAACCCTAGATCCTTGCCGCACCTAATACCTATTTCCCTTGGGATTTTTGGTTTCTAGAAGCCTTATCTTTTCACACTCTTTGTGCTGCACATTATCTCCCAATCCCTTTGGGTTTTTAACTTGTTTTCCTTATAGGATTGGATGTTATTATCCTATGCAATTTAGGCCTTTAAAACCTTGTCCTTTGCTACCTAGGAGATGGGATTTTCAGCCTATATATACAACCTATTGCCGCACCCTTTCACTCACCACCCTCTACCAGATTTTCACTACACCATTCACCAATCATCCCTCATTGTGCCGTGAGTTTGCAAGGAGAAGAAGGAAGACAACTTGGAGCCGTGTATGCCATTCAAGACGTTGGATTGTTGGAGCGTTTCTAGGTGTTTTCTATCTTTGTTTCAATGTTTAAATTTATTTATCTTTGTTTATTTGCGAACATGAGGAACTAATTTCTTTATAGTTAGAGGGGAATTCAAAGCCATGATCATATGTTTTATATGACTTGATTTCCTCCAGTTATGATTTCATAAATCGTGAATGTGGTTTACTTATCTATTTGATTGATAACTTGTTCTTGTGTGTTGATTAAGGATGCATACTTAGTTTGCATGCATGAATTTGATGCTAGAATATAAGGGAATTTCACCTAATCGTTATTAACTTATATTCATAAGTAGTAAAAGTCGCTAGTCACGATTGTGTTAAGTAAATCCTTGGCAAGAGTAACATGCGTATTCCATAGTTATGAATGCCTCGTCAATGCTTATGATTTCCATTGAACTTAATGATCTTTGATATGTGTCTCTATCATGCGTATTCCATAGTTAGGGTCCTTGATAAGAATAATTTGGTTGTAATGCGTATTCCATTCAATTCAATGAATCTAGGGAAATCTGAGAATTAATTGGTGCAATCTAGTTAATTTGGGCCATTGTCATTCATGGTTTGTCGAAAGAATAACTGGAAATCGAGTCGTATGCATATGTTTCATGTGTGGAGAAGGAACCTTCTAACTAGCCTTTCACCATCTTAATTTTCATCAAAACGTTTTTGTCAAAGTTTGTTTTCAAAGTTTCTGTTTTCAAAGTTAAAATCGTCCAAAATCAATCCCCCTTTTCTTAGTTGAGTCATAATAGTTAGACATCACTTTCGTTTGTGTTTTTAAGTGTCTTAGGTCAAGTTAAAACCAATTTTCGTCCAAGTTTGTGTCTAGTGTTCAAAACTGCCCAGATTGTGGTTTTAAGGCAGTTTTGAGTGTTTTTGGGTTGTTTTGAGTCTTTTGGTTTGTTTTGGTGTTTTAAAGTTTAGTTTTGCATTCTTTGAAGTCTAGTTTAGTGTTTTAAACTTGTTTTTACGTATTTGAGTCAGTTTTCAAGTGATTTTGCAATCCCTCCTAATCCCCGGTTTAGAACGATCCCTACTTACATACTTTGCTACAATTGATAAAAAGAGGGTTAATTTGAGTGTCAACATAATTTTCACATCATTGCACATTCACTTGCCTTCATGGCTAAGTGGCTTAACCCCAACTATGCCGTGGACACCCGCGAATGAAGTGACTTTGACATAATCAAAGATCAAGGACCTAACCACAAGACAACTATGATGCCTCAGGTCAAAGGACTACTTTGCATTATCCCAACCATGAGTTCTCATGTGACATGAGTATGAGAACTTTTCGTTGATCGTGTTCAGAGAACTCATTCCTTTTTGAGCACCTACGTACTTGTCTTGGTGTCAGTCACACCAATGACTCGAGACCAGTCACTCTCACTAAGAGAAGACATAGCACATACTGATCTTAACGGATTGTTAATGCCCAATTGGCAATCCTATGATCATGAACGTTTAGGATATGTATACGAAAGAGAATGGTCTTGTGAATCTAACTTCTTTAAATTACATTCTCCTAATTACATATTCCTTGGACTCATCGTTTAAGCATATAACATTTATATGAGACGGCTTAAAACAATAATCTATGCCCTTGATATTAAACTAGATTAGTTTAACATGTGAAATGTCCGTAAAGTATCATCATATGATTGGTTTTAGGGCACATTTCCAACAATCTCCCACTTGCACTAGAGCCAATCAGCTTGGTCATCAGTGATGATACCTCTTTTGTAGTCATTTCAAAAAATGGCTGAGTAGTAGGCTTAGACAATGGATATCTATATGTTATCCATAGAAGCAACCTTGAGAATAACGACGTCACCATTATACATGATTCTCAATCATGTGGTTCAGTCTCTCATTTGAGTTCGGATCTTGATGAGACCTTGATTCCCTGGCTTGACCTATCGCCCCATTAGTGTTGTAGTGTCGGTACACTAGAGACACTTTATGGTTGGAACCGAATAGATAGTTCATAAATGAACTTTCCCATCCAAACAGCATTGTTGTAAGCTTCTATAAGGCAATATATTTTGCATTCATAATGGAACACACTAAAGTCATTACTTTTAATGTTTCCATCCAAATATCTCTTTTAGTCATAATAAACAGATATCTGATTATCTCTTCATTCATAATGAAGAAACATCCAATGATGGATTAGATTCATAATCTAATACATTTACGCTTCCATTTCGTTACTCTAATTCTTCCTCATTCTTTGAGGAATCTATCCTTTAGTATTTCTTAAATACTCAAGGAGTCACTTGACAGTTGCCATGGTTCTGATCCTGGGCTTGCACTGATATCGTCTTTTACCTTTCTAGGTACAACTCATATCAATGTTTTCATACTGGAAGAATAGGTTTCTCCAAGTTCTCAAAGTTGAGAACCTCTAAGTCTCCACACCAAGGAAAGATTGATGAAGAAATGAGTGACCTAGAGGAAGTAAGATTACTAGCTATGTTCCTCTAGGGTGGCTGGCCTCTTAGAGAGAAAAGAGAGTTTGTGTTCTCATCTTTTCTCCAAAAGAAAACCTTAAATGAATTTTGGCTATAAAGTCATATTTATACCTTCCTTCATTGGAGTGGCAAACTTGTAATTAAAGCAAGTTCACTACCCTCCTCTAAATGGCCGGCCTTAAGGGTTTATTGGGCTTTCAAGCCCTTTGTTTATTCAAGTTGTCATACAACTTGAGTTAATGGGCTTGACATTCAAATCCCATTGGGCCTTGCGGCCCAAAACTAACCCTAGGTCTATAACAAATTTATTCATTTGATTAATTAACATATTAATTAATCCTAGCCATAAATAAATAATTAAACCATTTAATTATCCTTACTCATCTCCGTTGTTTCTTCAATCTCTACCTTACACGGTGTACGATCCATTGGGTTCCTTTTAGCGAGGCAGTGGGTGATTGTTACTCTTAACGATCGATTGTGAATTGAAACTTACTTTCAATTCTCCCTTTAGTGATTACTCGCCTTTAGGGCTACCACAAACCATGAGTGACACCTAGCAGTATGTCATGGCTACCCAAGCTAATCAGAAGATGTGGAGAACCTATTCAGTTTAGGATTACAATGCAATACGGTCTTTCTCTAATACAATACTCTTGATCACATTGTTTGGTTTGATAGTTTATTCATGTCTACTATCCAATGTGATTCATTTACTTATATGATTACTTTGAATGTGATTTGGAACGACTTCCTAAATCTCATTCATACTCTGGCCCGAGATTCTTAATCATATCATAGAGTATTCTTCCTCAAACGGTTTGAAGGTTAGAGATCCCTTGTTGCACATTCACTTGCCTCCATGGCTAAGTGGCTTAACCCCAACTATGCCGTGGACCCCCGCGAATGGAGTGAGTTTGACATAATCAAAGATCAAAGACCTAACCACAAGACAACTATGATGCCTCAGGTCAAAGGACTACTTTGCATTATCCCAACCATGAGTTCTCATGTGACATGAGTCTGAGAACTCCTCGTTGATCGTGTTCAGTGGACTCATTCGTGATTGAGCACCTACATGCTTGTCTTGATGTCACACACACCAATGACTCGAGACTAGTCACTCTCCTTGAGAGAAGACGCAGCACGTACTGATCTTAACGGACTGTCAATGCCCAATTGGCAATCCTATGATCAGGAACGTTTAGGATATGTCTACGAAAGAATGGTCTCATTAATCTAACTTCTTTAGATCACATTCTCCCAATCACATATTCCTTGGACTTATCGTTTAAGCGTATAACACTTATATGAAATGGCTTAAACAATAATGTTTGCCCTTGATATTAAACTAGATTAGTTTAGCATGTGAAATGTCCGTAAAGTATCATCATATGATTGGTTTTAGGGCACATTTCCAACAGTTGGAACTTGTTTAGGGTGTTGGGAACTTGTTTAGACACCAAATACTTGACCAAATCAGCATACCAAGGCTCACTTACTTGAATGGACAGTAGTTGCTCATCTAGAAACATTCTGGAATGGGAATGGACTCCTCTTCACGCACTAGTCTGCTTAGGTTATCAGCCACCACGTTGTCACTCCCCTTCTTAACCTTAATTTCAATGGCGAACTCTTGAAGTAGCAGCATCCAATGAATGAGTCTAGGTTTAGCTTCTTTTTTTGTGAACAAGTACTTCAAGGCTGCATGATCAGTAAAAACAATGACTTTAGTGCCAATTAAATAAGATTTAAACTTATCTAATGCAAAGACAATAGCCAAGAGCTCTTTTTCAGTTGTGGAATAGTTTAATTGAGCATCATTTAAGGTACGAGAAGCATAATAAATAACATGTGGTTGCTTGTTTTTCCTTTGTCCCAAAACAGCCCCAATTGCATAATCTGATGCATCACACATGAGCTCAAAGGGAATGCTCCAATCTGGTGGAGTGATGATGGGTGCCTAAATGAGCAAGGTTTTGAGATGTATGAATGCTTCCTCACATGCCTCGTTGAAGTCAAATGATGCATCCTTTTGGAGTAAATGGCAAAGAGGTTGTGCAAGCTTTAAAAAATCCTTGATAAATCTTCTATAGAAACCTGCATGCCCAAGGAAAGAACGAACCTCTCTAACCGAAGTTGGAGAGGGTAAGTGACGTACAAGATATACTTTGGATTTATCTACCTCAATTCCACGTTCAGGAATTATATGGCCCAAAACTATACCTTGTTTAACCATGAAATGACATTTTTCCTAATTAAGAACAAGGTTAGTTTCAACGCAACGTTTTAAGATCAAACTAAGATTATGCAAACAACCATCAAATGAATCACCAAAAACACTGAAATCATCCATAAAAACTTCAATAATTTTCTCAACATAATCAGAAAATATGCTCAGCATGCATCTTTGGAAGGTGGCAGGTGCATTGCATAAACCAAATGGCATACGACGATAAGCAAATGTTCCAAAGGGACATGTGTAAGTGGTCTTTTCTTGATCGTCTGGGGCTATGACAATTTGATTATAACCAGAATATCCATTAAGAAAACAATAAAATGAATGACTCGCTAACCTTTCAAGCATTTGATCAATGAATGGCAATGGAAAATGATCCTTTCTTGTTGTGGCATTGAGCTTCCTATAATCGATGCAAACTCTCCAACTGGTTAGGATACGGGTGGGCACAAGTTCGTTCTCTTCATTCTTCACTACCGTGATTCCAGATTTCTTTGGAACGACTTGAATTGGTAAGACCCAATGGCTATCTGAGATTGGATAGATCACTCCACAATCTAGCAGCTTGATAATCTCATTTTTCACAAATTCTATCATTGGAGGGTTAAGACGGCGTTGAGCCTCTCTAGTTGGTTTGGTCCCCTCCTCAAGAAATATGCAATGCATGCAAGTGGTAGGGCTTATCCCCTTGATGTCGGCCAAGGTCCAGCCTATGGCAGATTTGAATTCTTTCAAAACACCCACTAGTTTCTCTTCTTCTTGGGCTGTGAGTGAGGAAGACACAATGACAGGTAGGGTCTCTTGTTCCCCCAAGAAAATGTACTTGAAATGGCTTGGTAATGGTTTTAATTCAAGGGTAGGTGCCTGAATTACTGAAGGAAGCATTTTATTAGTCGAAACGGGAATTGACTCAAAGTTAGAAGGCTTACGATCATGCCTTGGCAATGATTCAAGGGCAGCAACTATCTCAATAAATTCCTCACAAGGGGGCACAGCATGGAATTCCTCAAATGGGTCGTGGGTTAGCATAGGTGCCCATCCTTTGTTGTTGAGTTGCATTCCTCGTGTAATAGCCGTTTCAAGTGCATCGTCATTCAATTCTTCAAGATATCCCTGTTGGAAATGTGCCCTAAAACCAATCATATGATGATACTTTACGGACATTTCACATGTTAAACTAATCTAGTTTAATATCAAGGGCAAACATTATTGTTTGAGCCATCTCATATAAATGTTATATGCTTAAACGATAAAGTCCAAGGAATATGTGATTGGGAGAATGCGATCTAATGAAGTTAGATTCATGAGACCATTCTTTCGTAGACACATGCTAAATGTTCCTGATCATAGGATTGCCAATTGGGCATTGACAGTCCGTTAAGATCAGTACGTACTGTGTCTTCTCTCAGGGAGAGTGACTAGTCTCGAGTCATTGGTGTGTGTGACATCAAGATAAGTACGTAGGTGCTCAATAGAGAATGAGTCCACTGAACACGATCAACGAAGAGTTCTCATATTCATGTCACATGAGAACTCATGGTTGGGATAATGCAAAGTAGTCCTTTGACCTGAGGCATCATAGTTGTCTTGTGGTTAAGTCCTTGATCTTTGATTATGTCAAAAGTCACTCCAAAAGGAGGGTGTCCACGGCATAGTTGGGGTTAAGCCACTTAACTATGGAGGCAAGTGAATGCGCAACAAGGGATCTCTAACCTTCAAACCGTTTGAGGGAGAATACTCTACGATATGATTAAGAATCTCTGGCCAGAGTATGAATGAGATTTAGAAAAGTCGTTCTAAATCACATTCAAGGTAATCATATAAGCACACGAATCACATTGGATAGTAGACATGAATAAACTATCAAACCAAAAAATGTGGTCAAGAGTATTGTATTAGAGAAAGACCGTATTGCATTTGTAATCCCAAACTGAATAGGTTATTCACCTCTTCTGATTAGCTTGGGTAACCATGATATGCTGCTAGGTGTCACTCATGGTTTGTGGAAGCCCTAAACGTGTGTAATCACTAAAGGGAGAATTGAAAGTAAGTTTCAATTCACAATCGATTTGAAAGAGTTCTAATCGCCCACTGCCTCGCTAAAAGGAACCTAATGGATCGTACACCGTGTAAGGTGGAGATTGAAGAAACAATGGAGATGAGTAAGAATGATTAAATGGTTTAATTATTTATTTATGGCAAGGATTAATTAATATGTTAATTAGTCAAACGAATAAAGTTCGTTAAAAGACCACGGGTTAGTTTTGGGCCTCAAGGCCCAATGGGCTTCGAACGTCAAGTCCATTGACTTAAGTTGTATGACAACTTAATTCACATAGGCCCAAAAGCCCAAACAAAACCCCATGGCCGGCCATTTAGAGGAAGGGTAGTGAACTTGCTTTAATTACAAGTTTTCCATTCAAATGAATAAAGGTATAAATATGACTTTATAGCCAAAATTCATTTAGGGTTTGTTTTGGAGAAAATTGGAGAGAACATGTCTCTCCATTTCTCTCTAAAGAGGCCGGCCCCTTGGAGGGTGTATCTAGCCATACTAACTACTCCAAGGTCACTCATTTATTCTCCAATCTAACCTTGGTGAAGATACTTAGAGGTTCTCAATTTTGGGAACTTGGAGAAACCTTTTCAACCATCCAAATCCATAGATTTTAGATGCAAGGAATGAAGGCCCTCTCTTTGGGTGATTAGCCTTTGCTTATGCAAAGAGGAATCTACAAAGGTATCAATTTCAACTCACTTTGATTTGAGTTGAGTCTTGGTTCACCAATCTACTAGGCTTTGAATTTCATGGGTAATGTTTTGTTTTTGAATGCATGCAAGCATGATTCCGCCTTTTAATTGTTAAATGCATGCTATAGATGTTATTCAAATGAACATGTTTTCACAAAATCTTCCTTCAATCCCTGCACCAAAGAATCAAGTATATTAATAGAGAAACAAGAATGATCATCACTAGGATATCTCATGGTTTCAGAAATATTGAAATCAATAACTTCCCCATCAAATTCCATTGTCATTGTTCCTTTAAACACATTGATCTTGGTGCGGGCAGTTTTCATGAATGGCCTTCCAAGAAGAATTGGCAATGTCAGAGATAGGTCCGAGTTTTCCATGTCAAGTACGTAGAAATCCGCTGGAAAGATTACTTGATTGACCTGCACCAAACATCTTCCAAAACTCCTTTTGGATATGCATTAGATCTATCGGCCAATTGAATAATCACACCATCATTTTTTAACTCACCAAGGTTCATAGATGCATAAACTAAGTAAGGCATGACATTAATAGATGCACCTAAGTCTAGCATAGCATTTTCAAAACGATTATTGCCAATAATACAAGGAATTGTAAAACTACCCGGATCTTTACATTTAGGGGACATTTTACATTGTAAGATGGCTGAGACATTTTCACTTACCTTTAATACCTTCTTGTTTGAAATTCTCTTCCTAGTTGTGCAAAGTTCTTTCAAAAACTTGGCATACCTTGGCACTTGCTTGATTGCATCAAGGAGTGGAATGTCGACTTGAACTTTCCTAAATGTCTCTAAAATGTCCTTTTTAGCTTCCTCTCTCTTTGTTTGCATGAACCTGCGGGGAAAAGGTACATTCGAAGGAATAACGTTAGTAGGAATTAAATTGGACACGTTCTTACCTTGAATGGACAAATTTGATGGTGTAGGATCACTTAGGGCCTGCGACAAAGGTGTTTCCACCCTTGTTGTGGGTTGAGTGTACTCCTCCTCTTCCATTTGCAACCTTTCATCTTCCTTGTGACCTGATTTTGATGATTGAGAACCTGCCCCAACTTCCTTGCCACTTCTTAAAGTGATTGCCTTGGCCGTTTCGAAACCTCCCTTTGGATTTGCAATGGTGGAACTAGGAAGTTTTCCTTGGTCTCGAAACTGCCCTACAAACTCGGCAATCTGCCCAATTTGCTTCTCCACTTGATCCAGCCTTTTGTCTTGGTTTTGCATTGCTTTGGCTTGATTTTCTTGCCCTTAAGACAAATTGGTGAGTAACTTAAAAAGTGTGTCATTATCCAAAGAATTACCTGAAGTGTTTTGGGTAGTTTGTTGTGGGGCTTGAGTGGGTGCGTATGGCTTAGTATAGAAGCTCAAGGGTTGCTACCTAAAGCCTCCTTGTTGTTGGGTTTGTTGGGGCTCCATCCACTTGAAATTTGGATGGTTTCTTCAACCGAGATTATATGTATTGGAATATGGATCGTTTCTTGGCTGATTTTGTCCTTGAAATCCAATAGCATTAGCGTTTTCCCATCCACCATTCTCAATTAGTTGAGGGCACTTTTCAAAGGCATGTCCTTGGATAGAACACACGCCACACACCATTGGTCCTTGGATCTTCATTCCTTCGGCCATCTGAGACACAATGGAAGTAAGATTAGCTAATTGAGATTGAATATCGGATGTGAAACTTACCTCATTCACTTGCTGCCATGGGGTGTCCCTTTGCCCAATGCCTTTATATTGTTGTGCATTCAATGCATGATTTGCAATTAGTGTCTTGGCAGCCATGGGTGTTTTGTCCACTAAAGCTTATCCCGCTGAGGCATCTAGCATTTGACGTTCAATTGGTAGAAGCCCTTTGTAAAAGTATTGAAGAAGAAGCTCCTCTTTCATTTGGTGCTGTGGACATGAAGCAATAAGCGTTTAAAATGTTCATAATAAGTTGCAAAAGATTCACCTTGGTTTTGCTGAATGCCACTAATCCTTTTGCGTAGAAGAATGACTCGAGAAGTTGGAAAAAAACTTCTTCAAAAACGCCCGTTTCATACTCTCCCATGATGTGACAGTTCTGGGAGCGAGTTCATACAACCAATCTTTCGCCTTGTCCAAGAAAGAAAAGGGAAAGGTCTTCATCTTCAAAATACTCCCATCAACATTCACGGGAGTCATACTCGAACAAACAACCTCAAACTCCTTCAAGTGTTTATTAGGATCTTCCATGGACATTCCATGGAACTTAGGAATATGGTGCAATAGGCTAGACTTTAATTCGAACTCGTCACTCTTGTCTTGGGTAGCCCATGGATATTGAATGTATAATGGCATAGCATTGTCCAATCCCGAGGCATAAAGCTTTTTTATTGTTCGATTGTCGGCTGCCGTGACTTGTTATTGTTCTTCTTCTTGAGTCGTGGGCTCTTCTTCCTCTTCTAAAACTTGTTCTTTAAGGTCAGGTTCAGGAATAGGTTGGTTATGATCTTGCTGATTCCTATTCCTTCTCAAAGTCCTCTCAAAATCGTCGTCGAAGTCCAAGATATGCTCACGAATAGGTTGGGACCTTCGAGTCATAAACTAGTACCTAAAAACAAGAAAACAAAACAAGTCAGCAACTAAAAATAAAAACACACGAAAATAAATAAAAAGAAACAACGAGGGATTAGCAAAGTTGTTAATCGCCGACAACGGCGCCAAAATTTGATACGAAAATTAACTTAACACATAAATTAAACCCTTTTGTTGTCAAATTATAGTACAGATAAGTAGAGATCATTTTGGACCAGGGATTAGGAGGGATTGCTAATCTACTCTAAACTGACTCAAATATATAAAAATAGGCTAAAAACACTTTAACTAGACTCAAAGAACTCAAAACAAACTCAAAAGACTCAGAACAAGCTAAAGGCACTCAAAACTGCCTAAAAACATCAACTCGGCAGTTTCTGACTCTAACACAACTTTTGGACGAATTTTGGTTTTATATTGACTCAAAACACTTCAAAACACAATCTAAGACAAGTTCTAACTAATATGACACTCTAAAGTAAAGGGGGATTTGGTTTTGGACGAAAATAAAGTAACATAAAGAAAGAACTAGAACTAGACAGATTTGCACGAAAGTGATTGAATTAGATGGATGATGGGCTAGCTAGAGGGTTCTTCTCCACACATGACACACTTGCATTCAAATTGATTTCCAATTGCTTCTTTCAATAAACCAAGAAACTCAATACTGCAAGTTAACTGTGACAGCACTTTTTTAACCTTCAAGTGTTGGAAGTATGCCCACAAAGCCAATCATTTGATGTAATAGCTTTTGGAATACTTATTGTATTAAACTTTTATATGTTTAATGAAGGGCAAAGCTTATTGTTAATCACTATTTATTGTATCATGTGTTTAAGCAATAAGGGAATCCAAGGAATGTATTTGATCTAAGAGACAAGTGATTTAAGTAAGTTAGATTAACGAGACTTTTTTCTTATGTTCATTCCTAAAACGTTCCTAGCCATAGGATTGCCAATTGGGCATTGACAATCTGCTAAGGTTAGTATGTGTTATGTCGACTCAAGCGTGAGTATGACTAGTCTCAAGTCATTTGGTGTTGGACACTTAGACAAACACATAGGTGCTCAAAAGAGTAATCGAGTACACTGAACTACGATCAAAAGAGA
This sequence comes from Malus sylvestris, assembly GCF_916048215.2. NCBI lineage: Eukaryota > Viridiplantae > Streptophyta > Magnoliopsida > Rosales > Rosaceae > Malus > Malus sylvestris. The sequence goes on from NC_062269.1 coordinate 14,979,419, forward strand.
GTTCGAACATACATGTCATGTAAGAACTCGATAGTTGCAATATGCAAAGTAGTCCTTTGACCTGAGGCATCATAGATGTCTAATGGTTAGGTCCTTGACCTTTGATCATGTCAAAGGCATTCCATTGGAGTGTCCATGGCATTGTTGGGGTCAAGCTATCTAGTCATGTAGGCATATGAATGCACAACAAGGGATCTCTAACCTTCCATGGTGGAAGGAGAATACTCTAAGATATGATTCGAGAGTCTTTGGCCAAAGCATATGAATATGACTTAGGAAGTTTGTTCCAAATCTTATTCAATAGAATCATATGGAGAAGTATCACATTGGATAGTAGACATGAAACAAACTATCACTTAAACAATATGATTAAGAGTATTGTATTAGAGAAGGACCGTATTGCATTGTAGTTGTAACTGGATAGGTTCTCCAACCAATTCTACTTAGCTTGGGTAACCATGACATGCTGCTAGGTGTCACTCATGGTTTGTGGAAGCCCTAATGATTAGCAAACACTAATTTTAAGGGAGAATTGAAATGTGGTTTCAATTCACAATCGATCGTTATGAGTAACAATCGCCCATTACCTCGCTAAATGGAACCTAATGGATCGTACACCGAGTAAGGATGAAAGTGAAGAAATTAAATGAAATGGATATGCAATTAAATGGTTTAATTGAAGAATGGTCAAAGTTAATTAATTATACGAAATGTTCGTATTGGGCTTTTAAGTTGGTTTTGGGCTTCGGGGCCCAAAAGCGTTTTGGTCCACAAGGCCCATTATGTTTAAGTTGTATGACAACTAAAACAAAATGGGCAATTAGCCCAATAACATCAACATGGCCGGCCATAGGGTGAGTGGATGCAAACTTGGATTAATTACAAGTTTGCCACTCACATGTGATGAAGTATAAATTCAACTTTATAGCTTTATTTTCATTTAGGATTTTCTTGATGAAAAGAGGTGAAACATTTTCTCTCTTTTTCTCTATAGAGGCCGGCCACTTAGAGAAGTTTTAGCTAGCAATCTATTCTTCTCTAAGTCATCCATTTCACCTTCACAATACATCCTTGGTTAAAACTAAACACATTAAAACTAAACACATATGTGATTGAGTGTATATCCCGTGAGAAGGTTACTAGTTTGCATATGATGATTTTAAAAATAAAAACTTGAAATTGCATTAGCATGGCTATCTCACACACTACACTTCAAGGATGATTCAAAGATTACTGCTAATATTTGAATAAGGAAGATGAACTTGGATTAATTTGTTTGGTGCTAGCTATGGTTCTTGATGATTTGTTTTCTTGAATGAAATTCTATGAGGGTCACATAGAGGGAAACTAATGTTTTTCATGTTATTACTTTTTCATGTTCTCTTTGTTTTGCTCGAGGACTAGCAAAAGCTAAGTATGGGGGTAAAGTGATCGGATCATATTTATATATATTTTTACTTCAAATTCACTCGTCTTTTCTTAGTTAGTTCCTTATATTTTTGAGCTATTTATGTTATTTTTGTGTTTATAAGATCTGTTATGTAAAGAAAACAAAAATAGCACAAATAAGATCTATTTACGTTATTTTCATGACTGCTTTCTTTTATTTGCTATTGTCAATTTGCTGAGTTATGCTTTCCATATATTTATTTTAAGCACCACATGATTTCAGGTTAGTGCTTGCTTGCACACTGGAAAACTTGCTGCCTTGGTAATTTTGGTCTCTGGAGGAATTGTATTACAAATTTTGGCAGTGTGGTTGGTGAAGCAAATAGAAAACAAAAAGAAACAGAAAATGATAAAAGCAAAGAAACAGGCAGACAAAATGGATTAGTGGAAGAATAAAATATAAGAAGCAGTTAAGTGGAGGGGGAGGTGAGCACGGGGGGAATAAACAAAGAGGGTACTGACAGAAAATAAAAAAGAAAAGGAAATAAGAAGCAGCTTATAGCTGCCTTGGCGGGTCAGCAGCAAGAGGGGGGGATTGGTGGAAGGCAGAGAGCTGCCTTTGGCAGCGAGACTGACAGTCCACAGAAGGAAAGAATAGGGGCTGCCATTTGGCAGCTTGAGCAAGGACTGGTCAGCAAGTCAGTAACGAAAGGGAGAGATTAGGTGCTGCCTTTGGCAGCAAGAGACTGGCGCAGCCAGAGGTTAGTCAAAGTGGGCAGCGTGGGGAGAGATTGACGCGGGGAGAGAAGGCTGGACGAAGAGACAGCTGCCTTGCGGCAGCAGAAAACCGAGAAGGCACGGGCAGCACAGAAAACTGTGCGGACAGAAGTCAGAGGGAGAGAACCGAGAGCTCTTGCTGCTCTTGGCAGCGTGAAACAAGGCGACGTGCAGAGGCGGTGGGCAGGAAAGGAAAGCTGCCCTACTGAGGGCAGAACCAGCGTGAGAGCACGGATAGAAACAGAAACAGCAAGCTTCTACTCTTTCGGTTAAAACTTTCCAACTTATGTTTAATTTCTGGTTTAATTTGATAATAATGTGTAACTAAATTTATTTTGGCTAGAGGTTAATTCAAGCCATGAATATATTTGTAATATGAATTGATTACCTTCAGTTGTGATTTCTGAGTTGTGATTTAATTTGCTTAACTGCTTGATTTATAACTTATTTTTGTATGTCGATTAAGGATGCATACTTAATTTACATGCATGAATTTGATGCTAGAATATAAGTGAATTTCACCTAATCGTAATGAACTTATATTCACAAGTAGTGAAGGTTGTTATCCACAATCGTGTTAAGTGAATTCTTGGCATAAGTTTCATGCAAATCATAGTAACGAGTGCCTCGTCAATGCTTATGTTTTTCATAGAACTTAATGATTCTTGCTTGTATCTCTATTATGCAATTCATGTAGGGAACTTGTAGGGAATGTTTTGGGTTGTCGTATGCAATCATCCAACCCAATAACTTGTGGAAAAACTGAGGGTTAATTAGTGCAATTCACGGTTAATTTGGGGCGTTGAGATTTACAATTTATTGAAAGAACAACTGAAAATCAATTTAGGTTGCATATGTGTCATGTGTGGAGAAGAACCCTCTAGCTAATCCATCACCTATCCTTTCACCTTATTTTCATGCTTTTGTCAATTCTGTAATTTATTTAAGTTTAATTTACTTCTCATCAAAACCAAACACCCCCCATTATTAAATTATATTTTTTAGTTAGTTTTCATTGTTGTTAGTCTTTTAATTCAATTTTCGTCCATTTCAGTTCCTAGTGTCTAATTTGATTGTTTTCATTATTTTAAGTCATTCTAAGTGTGTTTCGAGTTATTAGAGTTTTTAGCCTAGTTTTGTGTCATTGAGTCTTGTTTAATATTTTTAAATTAATTTAGAATAGATTAACAATCCCTCCTAATCCCCGGCCTAGAACGATACCCTACTTACATCTATACTACAATTGTCAAAAAGAGGGTTTAATTTGTGTGTCAAGTAATTCTCGCATCAAATTTTGGCGCCGTTGCCGGGGATTAGCAACTTTGCTAATCCTTTTATTTTTGTTTATGTTTATATTGGTGTTTGTGTATTTTACTTTTGATATTTGATTTATTTTTCTTTCTTTGATTTTAGGTTCAAATGGAGCCGAGGGAAATTTAAAGGAAAGATGCGTCCGGCTAAAGACGTTAAATCAAGCGCTTCTTGGGAGGCAACCCAAGCATTCAACGAAGGGAGACTTTGGAATCACTAACCCAATCAGCTTTGCATTTTTCCACCCTTATCTTTACTGCTTTCATTTTGTTTTGTTTAGTTAGTTGTGTTATTTGGTTGATTTATGTGAGATTGTGTTATTTAGTTTAAGTGTGGGGGAAGGTTAACCAAAGTCTCTTTACATTAATTTACATATATATAAAAAAAATAAAAAAAAAGAGATAAAATTTAAAATTAATGAAAAAAAAAAATTACATAAAAATAAAAAAAAATTAAAAATAAAAAAAAAAAAAAAAGTACAAATATTTTACAATGATGTAAACTAATAGTATTCATTGGTCGGGTGGGGCTTCAGCAGTCGGCGGGGCCACAGAAGGAGGAGGCGGCAGAGGTTGATTAGTTGGAGCTTCACTACGCGGTGCCGCTCCAGAAGACGAAGGCAGATGTTGTTGGAACAAACCCACAAACCTCCGATGATCAAGTAAAATTTGACCATCGGTGTCCTGCATCTGGTCAATCTTCCTCTTCATGCTGGTGTCATAGCTGTGTGCGAGCTTGTGCAATTCCTTATTCTCATGCTTGAGCCCTTTAATCTCTTGCTTGAGACTCTGTATTTCAGCCACCAACGATTCAACATGACGGGTTCGGGCAAATAGGCGTTGGGCCATGTTGGACACAGAACCAGCACACTGCACGCTAAGAGCCAGAGACTCCTTAACCGCCAATTCATCAGACCGTCTAGCGAGCAGTCTGTTATCTCTGGGAGTGACAAGGTTCCGGGCCACCACCGCAGCGGTCATGTCATTTTTTATCACCGAATCCCCCACGGTAAGAGGACCAGTAGGGGATATGAAAGATGGACGCCATATGTTGTCTGGTGAAGGCGGAGCTGCCTCTTCACCACGGTTCAAGTCAAAACGACGATCGGAAGGGCCAGACATTTTTCAGAGGTGGTGAAGAAAGAAGAGAGTCGGACTGATCAAGATTAAACAAGTGCAAGAAGGGAGTGTTTACTGGAGGGATAAGTGTGTTGTGGAACAAGATTAACGCCTCTATAAAAAGGAAGAAATCGAAGAAGCGTCCTCTCGCAAATCGAAGAGTCGGGGCTCCGTTCTCAAAAGCCGGATTCTTTTCTCAAAAGAGGCATTTAATTTCTTAAAAGTTGGGCTTGCTCAGAAACCACGAGCCGAATCCCGGATTTCGAAAGATCACTTTGTCCAGACGTGTCGTCACTCATCACATGCAACCGGTAGCTTTGCGGAAATTACGGGCAGCTTTGTCAGAAAGCGCGTAATTTGTACTATTCATCCATCCACCGGCTACCGACAATGAGTGAGATAACAGTTCCGGTTGTGAAGAGAAGTCTTATAAGTTTCTACCTTCGCCTTCCACAGCAGAGGCACACCCTCTCAGCACTTCTCTCTCAGCACTTCTTCATCTTTGAAAATGCATTCCCAAAGAATCCTCCTAAGTTACTCTGTGTTCCTCATTCCTTGGGATACTCCTGCGAACAACCCATTCAAAGCAAAAGTATTTCATATCATAAAGGTTGAAAGCAAGAGTATCTCATATCATGCATTCTCCATGTCCTTTTCCTTGTCTTTGTTCTAACCTGCAGGACATGGAGAAATTGCTCTCGAGTACTCGTCTTCCACTGTTGATGTACTTCCAAAGAAGCTGCCACATCTACCTGAAGAACAGATAAGGCAAGCGAAAATGATACCAGCAGCATGTGGAGACAACGTACAGAAGAAACAAGCAGAGAAGAATGCAGCTTGCACAATCATCCCAGCGGAAGGAGTCCGAGCTGAAGAACTAGAGAAGCTGCCACATCTGCTTGGAGAACAAATTAGGAACTGCAACATAACCAAAGAGCAAAGCTTCGCCGTACAATATCATCAAATCATCACTTGCAAGTAAAAAGCTAAGTGTCACCCAGTTCAAGAGGAAAGCTGTGGAAAGTCAACAAGCACGACCAATGATCACTTATTAGTTCTATTCATTGTCTTTTATCGTGATTTTCAATTTTTCGTTTGCAATTCTTTTCTTTATATATATTTTCTTGTGTTACTTAACTGAATTATTTCTTTTCTTTGCAGGAAAATTTGGTTATTTCCACCCTTGAAGTTGATTGCAGAATTTTAGCTTGGGGGTCATCGCTTGATTTTACTGCAAATTAGGGAAGTTTTCAGTCCACTTGTTTTATTTTGTTTCTTATTATTTATTTTATTTTTATTTGCATTATAGTGTTTTCTGACATTGGGGACAATGTCAAGTTTAAGTGTGGGGGTAGAAATCTCTAGAATTTCATTTGTTTATGTGTGTTGTTTTTTGTTTTCTTTAAAAAAAAAAAAAAAAAAATTCGGAAAATTTAAAAATCAAAAAATATTTTCTTGTTTCCCTTATTGTTTTGAATTAGATTTTTGTTAGTTTCCCGACCCAATGATATAATTAGATCAAATTTGAACCATGATCATCAAGAACTTAGTTAACATGTGTTTGGTGAAATTCCTAATTCTCTTGTTAGTTTTGTACATGTTTGATCATCTTTGAAAAACCAAATGCACATAGCCTTGCTAATGTGAAACTAAAGTATGAATTAAAGCTTCATATGTGAATTTAGTGACCATATATATCCTATGTGAGTTTTTGAGCCGATTGAAAGTGTGTGCATTTTTCATACACTCCTATTCTTTCATGTGTGATGAACTTATGTGAAATACATCTCTAGAACTTGCGTAACGATCTTTCGAAATGTTTGTCATTGATTGCATGAACTTGGAAATGATAGAGGCATTAGGTTTACCACCATGGCCCAAATAACCATGTATCCCAAAGAAAAAAATGATATCATTAGACTGCCAATTTGAGCCGTGTATGTTGAGCCTTTTATTTCTTATCACCAGATATGTCTACCCTTATATCTGAAACATTTTTCCTTACCCTTTCCAAGCAAGCTAGTGAGCAATGTGAGATTGTCTTATGAGAAATGTTTGTGAAGTACTCTGAAGGTGTTTGGCAAAAGAATAAGTGTGGGGGTATTTCATGTTTGTATTAAAAAAAAAAATAAATAAAAATAAAAATAAAAAAAAAAAAGAAAAGAAAGAAAGATTGTATACGAAGAAAATAAAAAGTTTTTAAAGTTTCAGTTTAAGGGTGTGATTGGAGGTATTAGAAGAATTGTTGGAGAGCTTGAGTTCTTATAAATCTAAAGAAAAGAATTGCTTGCAATGTAGCTTGGAACTTGTGTTTTCCTATTCTATCGTTTCAATAACCCTATCCCTAAGCCTCATTATATCCAATAAAAGTCCTCTTGATTTAAGTTTTGCAATTATGACTGTGGAGAAGTGATCTTTATGCAAGCTTATGGTAGAAATTTCACATTTGTTTCTTTGAGCGAAACACATTAAAACTAAACACATATGTGATTGAGTGTATATCCCGTGAGAAGGTTACTAGTTTGCATATGATGATTTTAAAAATAAAAACTTGAAATTGCATTAGCATGGCTATCTCACACACTACACTTCAAGGATGATTCAAAGATTACTGCTAATATTTGAATAAGGAAGATGAACTTGGATTAATTTGTTTGGTGCTAGCTATGGTTCTTGATGATTTGTTTTCTTGAATGAAATTCTATGAGGGTCACATAGAGGGAAACTAATGTTTTTCATGTTATTACTTTTTCATGTTCTCTTTGTTTTGCTCGAGGACTAGCAAAAGCTAAGTATGGGGGTAAAGTGATCGGATCATATTTATATATATTTTTACTTCAAATTCACTCGTCTTTTCTTAGTTAGTTCCTTATATTTTTGAGCTATTTATGTTATTTTTGTGTTTATAAGATCTGTTATGTAAAGAAAACAAAAATAGCACAAATAAGATCTATTTACGTTATTTTCATGACTGCTTTCTTTTATTTGCTATTGTCAATTTGCTGAGTTATGCTTTCCATATATTTATTTTAAGCACCACATGATTTCAGGTTAGTGCTTGCTTGCACACTGGAAAACTTGCTGCCTTGGTAATTTTGGTCTCTGGAGGAATTGTATTACAAATTTTGGCAGTGTGGTTGGTGAAGCAAATAGAAAACAAAAAGAAACAGAAAATGATAAAAGCAAAGAAACAGGCAGACAAAATGGATTAGTGGAAGAATAAAATATAAGAAGCAGTTAAGTGGAGGGGGAGGTGAGCACGGGGGGAATAAACAAAGAGGGTACTGACAGAAAATAAAAAAGAAAAGGAAATAAGAAGCAGCTTATAGCTGCCTTGGCGGGTCAGCAGCAAGAGGGGGGGATTGGTGGAAGGCAGAGAGCTGCCTTTGGCAGCGAGACTGACAGTCCACAGAAGGAAAGAATAGGGGCTGCCATTTGGCAGCTTGAGCAAGGACTGGTCAGCAAGTCAGTAACGAAAGGGAGAGATTAGGTGCTGCCTTTGGCAGCAAGAGACTGGCGCAGCCAGAGGTTAGTCAAAGTGGGCAGCGTGGGGAGAGATTGACGCGGGGAGAGAAGGCTGGACGAAGAGACAGCTGCCTTGCGGCAGCAGAAAACCGAGAAGGCACGGGCAGCACAGAAAACTGTGCGGACAGAAGTCAGAGGGAGAGAACCGAGAGCTCTTGCTGCTCTTGGCAGCGTGAAACAAGGCGACGTGCAGAGGCGGTGGGCAGGAAAGGAAAGCTGCCCTACTGAGGGCAGAACCAGCGTGAGAGCACGGATAGAAACAGAAACAGCAAGCTTCTACTCTTTCGGTTAAAACTTTCCAACTTATGTTTAATTTCTGGTTTAATTTGATAATAATGTGTAACTAAATTTATTTTGGCTAGAGGTTAATTCAAGCCATGAATATATTTGTAATATGAATTGATTACCTTCAGTTGTGATTTCTGAGTTGTGATTTAATTTGCTTAACTGCTTGATTTATAACTTATTTTTGTATGTCGATTAAGGATGCATACTTAATTTACATGCATGAATTTGATGCTAGAATATAAGTGAATTTCACCTAATCGTAATGAACTTATATTCACAAGTAGTGAAGGTTGTTATCCACAATCGTGTTAAGTGAATTCTTGGCATAAGTTTCATGCAAATCATAGTAACGAGTGCCTCGTCAATGCTTATGTTTTTCATAGAACTTAATGATTCTTGCTTGTATCTCTATTATGCAATTCATGTAGGGAACTTGTAGGGAATGTTTTGGGTTGTCGTATGCAATCATCCAACCCAATAACTTGTGGAAAAACTGAGGGTTAATTAGTGCAATTCACGGTTAATTTGGGGCGTTGAGATTTACAATTTATTGAAAGAACAACTGAAAATCAATTTAGGTTGCATATGTGTCATGTGTGGAGAAGAACCCTCTAGCTAATCCATCACCTATCCTTTCACCTTAATTTCATGCTTTTGTCAATTCTGTAATTTATTTAAGTTTAATTTACTTCTCATCAAAACCAAACACCCCCCATTATTAAATTATATTTTTTAGTTAGTTTTCATTGTTGTTAGTCTTTTAATTCAATTTTCGTCCATTTCAGTTCCTAGTGTCTAATTTGATTGTTTTCATTATTTTAAGTCATTCTAAGTGTGTTTCGAGTTATTAGAGTTTTTAGCCTAGTTTTGTGTCATTGAGTCTTGTTTAATATTTTTAAATTAATTTAGAATAGATTAGCAATCCCTCCTAATCCCCGGCCTAGAACGATACCCTACTTACATCTATACTACAATTGTCAAAAAGAGGGTTTAATTTGTGTGTCAAGTAATTCTCGCATCATAAAGAATCTCTAAATCCTTTATTCTCTTTAATGTTGTTAAAGAGTTTGTTGGTTCACCATTCACTAGGCTTTGAAAGTCATGGGTTTTATGAATTGTTTTGAATGCATGCCTACTTTAATGTGTTAATAGTTTGCATATGTATTCAAATATTCTCACATGTTCTTAGCTAGGACAAAATTTTTCCTTCATCAAGTTCTCCTTAAGTTAATGAATTGGATGGGAAAGCACATACAACAATTCAAAACATTCTCTAAAAGTCACCTACGTGAAAAGCACAATAAAGGTACAATCAAAGATCATTAAGCTTCATGAAAACTATAAGTATTGACGATGCATTCGTAACTATGATGAGCATGATACTCTTGCCAAGAATTCACTTAACGCGATCGTTTATAAGCGACCTCCACTACTTGTAAATATAAGTTTGTAACTATTAGGTGAAACTCCCTTATATTTTAGCTTCAAATCCATGCATGAAAACTAAGCGTGCACTCTTAATAAACATACAAGAATAAGTTATCAATCAAACAGTTAAGCAAATTGAATTCACAACTTATGAAATAACAATCGAAGGTAATCAATTCATAATGTAAGTATAATCATGGTATTGAATAGCCCCCTAGCGAAGAAGGCTTAGTTCCTCATGTTCACAAAACAAAGGAAAACAGATTTATACATTGTACAAAAAAGAAAGAAAACACCTAAATGCTCCAACGATCCAAATTGAACAGCAAGAACATTCAAGCACTTATTCTTCCCTTCCTTTGCTGCGGCACAAGGTTTGGTGGTGAGTTTAGGGGGTTATGGATGGTGCAGAAGGATGGGTTTATGGTCAGGATAGGTGTATGGTGTGGCAAAGGTTGTTTTAGGTCAGAAACTATGGAGAATGGTGAAAGATGGGTGTGGCAGAGAGTGGGGATGGATTTCTGGCGTGAATGGGTGAATGAATGGATGCTTTAAGGCTACAAAAAGGAAGTCTATATAAGGTTTTCAGAAATTCAAACCCTAACTTATTTAGGTTAACAGAAATTAAGTCAAAAGCTTATAGAAAAAGGAAACAAAATCAGAAAACTAAGGGAAAGTGCAAGGGATATGCGGCAAGGACTTAAATTAAAAGGGAATGTGTTTTAAATGCAAGGAATTGGAAAGAAGGGCTTTCCCTTGCATGGCAAGGGAAAGAAAAGGTCAAGGGAGGTGCGGCTGGATGTTTGGGAAAGGGATAATGTCCTAAAAAGAAAGGGAAAGAAATTTAAGGCAGAAATTAGGAAAGAAAGTGTCTTGCTTGCACGGTAAGGAAGAGGAAAGGGGGACAACCCACGGCAAAGGTTTGTATGGTGCAAGGAACCCTTAATTTGTGTCCTAAAATGCATAGGAAATCTTCAAGGTTGCTGGAACTTAGGGACATTTAGGATTAGGAAAGATCAAACCAAAATAGGAAACCTTGGCTTAACTTTCCTACTTCAAGTAGGAATCCTCATTCTTTTAGGAATCCTCTTTCAATTAGGAATCCTCACATCTTTAGGTCTTCAATTTCGTCCATTCCTTTAGCTCCAAGCATGTGATATTCATTCCAAGCCCAAAATTGCTCCAAAAAGCTCCAAAATGCACTTCTTTGCTTCATTGATCCTTTGGACCTACAAACACACGAAAATGGCTTAAAGTACTAATTTAACTAAGAAATAACAACATAAATGCACAAGAACAAGCTAACTTAGTCGCATAAATATGCTCCTATCATATATATGCAAACACCATATGCATATTCTAAATATAAAACGTTTGGCAAGGCAATTCAAATCACAACTCATTTAAATGCATTTTCTGGGTAAATATCAAGTATATAAGTATATACTGAAAACCAAAAGCCCACTCACTGGTATGTCAAAGGGTCATAGCCCCCAAGTCGCCCTTGACTACCCTCGTCCTCGGGATAAGCCTCCCCTATATGCGAACCAACTATAAAAATGTTAATTTAAAGCACATAACCAATACTAGCTAATAAGTTCTCATACATTGCTCAATTGAGGTATATAAATATACCATCGTGATCTACACAACCTCATGAACACCTCCATATTTTTAAAATAATTTTTGGAGCCTTCACACGTCGTCAAGCGCCGGCAAGGGCATGGCCCTACGCGCAGGGACACTAATAGAATCTCCTAACCCCGTTAGGAATATTCCATTAAAAAGTAACGGAAACCATTAAAACTAACCAATGCTGTTAAGAATATTCTGTCATCCCCTACCTTTGATATCTCAGTCAATTTGAAAAACTAGGAATATTCCATCATCCACGCGCAAGAGCCTTCACGCGCCGTCGCCGGAAAACTGGGAATTTGAAAAACCTTGATATCTCAGTCAATTTTCAACCAAATTCCATGAAACTTGAACCAAATTGAAGCTTAGGACAAATAGAACATAATCTTACCAATTCCAAGCTCCAAAAATCAAGGGATCTCGCCGGAGAAAACACAATAATTCCGGCCAAACTTGAAATGCATATATCTTGATTTCCCAACGTCCAAATCATGCCATTTTTCTTCTCCGAGCATTGTGAGGATGATTCAAAGCTCCCTAGAAGCTCAAAATCTCCTAAAAACCCTGCAATAATTAGTGCATGAACAGTACCTAAATCGGAGTTCGTGAGAAACTAGGGTTTTCGAAGGTTTTAAGTCCAAATAAAGGTATAAATCAACTCCTAGGCATGCAAAGAGTTTGAAAGTTACCTTTAAAACCTTGATCCGTGCCTGAAATGGAAGGCATGGAGTTCGTCCGTACAAAGTTGACGGAAACAAAAGAAAATTGAGAGGGAGGAGAGAGAGAGAGAGTTGGGGTATGTGTGTGGTCCAAAGTTGTCCACTCCAACCAACCAAAACAACAAAACAACTAAATTTCCAATTAGTTCCACATACTAAGGAAAATAACTTAGACCTAAAACTAAGTCATGTACACACACCACTACCCACGTTTAAGGGTAAAACCGTCCTTTCACACCGTCAATAAAATTATCCCAGGAGGGTTGTGATCATCTACCCACCTTATAAAATTTCATCCTCGAAATTTATACAATCATGCAATCCACTAATAATCATAAAATAGGTGTGGATACATCTCTCTCATTCGGTCCTTTGTCTCCCAAGTAGCTTCTTCCACTGAATGATTCTCCACAAAATCTTTACCAAACGCACTGTTTTATTTCTCAGAATGTTGTCTTTCCAATCCAAAATAGTCACTGGTTCCTCATCATAAGTCAAATCTAAATTAATCTCTAAAGGTTGATGAGGTATCACATATGAAGGATCTGAGACATAATGTCGAAGCATAGAAACATGAAACACATCGTGTACCTTGGACAACTCTGAAGGCAACTCAAGTCTATAAGAAACTTCACCAACTCTTTCAGTGATCAAATACAGTCCAATGTACCTAGGACTCAGCTTGCCTTTCTTTCCAAATCGTGAAGGGAAATCTTAGAGATTAATATGGGATTTCGAAATGACTAGCATGCATATACAATTCAAAATTAATATACATAAGCAACGGAAGCATGTTATCAAATAATATGAAAGCTATAGTCATGCAAATCCCCTTCAAGGTTCATACGTTTATATATAATGCATCTAAAACTTTTAAGCTAAGAACAAAGTGAAGGAATAGATCTATACCTCTTGATCTAGATTTTAGACCAAGGATGGACCACCTCCAAGCCCTTTGCTCCTTGAACTCCTTGAGCCTAGCCTCCCTCCTTGCCTCCTCCACTTTGTTGGTAAGAGTGCTCCTAGTTTCTCCTTTAGTCTCCAAAGGAGAAGACCTCTAAAGATCCACACCTACTAGTGTAGTGAGATGGATGGAGGAATAACCAAAAGAGTGAAAAAGGATTAGCTAAATCACACTTAAGGTGGCCGGCCTTTGTGTAGTTTTAGAGAGCTATTTCTTTTGCCTCTTTGTTGTTTTAAACACACAAAAACCCTAAGGAATAAATCTCTATAAAGTTCCTTATATAGACAAAAAGAAACCTAGTCAACAACTTGACTTAATATCTCTCCCTCTCCACTTTAAATGGCCGGCCCTTTGTGTTGGTTTGAGCTTTAGGCTTTTATTTATTTCTAGTCATCCAATGCTTGAATAAAAGCCCAATGGGCCCATTTAAACCCGAACGTTTCTTTAAGCCCAAAACGATCTTTTATCGCTTTTATGATTTCTTTAGACTTTCTAAATTAATCACAACACTTAATTAATCCAATTAATTATTTCCATCATCCATTAATTAATCACCACAAGAGTCTATCGGTGTACAATCATTTTAGGTTCTAATTAGCAAGGTAGTGAGGTGATTGACATCAATCCAATTGATTATATTTAAATCAATCACATAGTGAATTAAAACTTCCTTTTAATTCACCTTCTTCTTTGATGACTACATTTAATCATCTAGAAGAACTCACAAGCTATGAGTGACATCTAACCATATATCATAGCTACCCAAGCTAATGTAGAAGTTGTTCGGAGAACCTATTCAGTTGGAATTACAATGTAATTCGATCCTTCTCTAAAACAATACTCTCAATCACATTACTAGGGTATGGATATATCATGTCAAACCCCTAATGTGATTATTCCTTCTTATATGATTCAATTGAGTCGTATAGGAACGCTTTCCTTTATTACGCTCGATACTTCGGCCAAAGATTCCCGAATCATATCTTAGAGTATTCTTCCTCTCTTATCGAGGATTAGAGATTCCTTGTTGCGCATTCACTTGCCTTCATGACTAAGTGGCTTAACCCCAATTATGCCGTGGACACCCGCGAATGGGGTGACTTTGACATAATCAAAGATTAAGTACTTAGCCACAAGACAACGACGATGCCTCAGGTCAAAGGACTACTTACATTATTCCAACCATTAGAGTTACTTGCTTGACATGTGAGTAAACCTCCATGCAAGTACTCTCGTTCGATTGTGTTCAGTGAACTCATTCCCTTAATGAGCACCTACATACTTGTCTTAGTGTCACCACACGAATGGGATGAGACTTTCCATCCTTCCATTTGAAGCAGACACAGTACGTACCGGTCTAAGCATTGTCAGTATCCCTCCGACAATCCAATGACCAGGAACCTTTTTGGACATTATGGTTATGTGAAGAAGGTCTCTGTAGTCTAACATCATTAGATTACTTCTTCAATCGATCCATTGTCCATGGATTCACTATTTAGGACATATATCGTTTATTGAGATAGTCCTAATTAGTATCTTTGCCATTTGATGTATAAGAATCATCTATACATCCATTCATTTGTCCTGAAAGGTTTCTTCCAAAGATTGACTTTCAGGGCATATTTCCAACAATCTCCCACTTGCACTAAAGTCAATCACTAGTGTATCTTATACATGCTAGTTGAGAGAGCTTATGCTCGTAGGTTAACTCGGTTATGTATTAATCCCTTTTATTATTTAAAAGGGATTTACTTATCAAATGTTTCCAAAACATTTGATGATGTCTCTTTCTTGTGTTCGAATACTTTGATGAGACCTTGATTCCATGGCTTGAGCTATCGCCCCATTACGTCGTAGTATCCTACTAACGACCTTATGGTTTGGATTCAATCATTGGTTCTATAAGAACCCCTTCATTCAAAACACCTTTTTGAAGCAGTTTCTAAAACAATATATCGTCATATATTTCGTTTGTATACTTTATACAAACTTTGCTCCAACCTTGAGACCATTGTAGTACAATACTAACAATTCATTCATATGATTAGTACTTCATCCATTATGAAGTTCCATTTGTTAAAATGGCTTATTTTCACTTTGCTTAACAACCTAAGTGAATGCATGCTTCCAGAGTCCCACTCTGATGTTTCTTTCTTTAAAGGCAATAATACTTTTTCAGTTGCTTTCGTTCTGATCCTGGGATTTAGTAATATCTTATAGTGACAACCCCTGTGGTTCTTCACTTTTGGATATCTACTTCACAAGTCCATACATGTGTCCCTTTTGTGATTTTGTGACACATTCATTATAAGGGTTATGAAAGTGATTTCCTATCACATAGGAAAATGCTTTCTTAAATCTACAACATTTGAGATTTAATTTCCCTATTTAATATCCTTGAGATAGCCTTGCTATATCAATAAGTCCAATTTCCAGTCTATACTTCAAAATTGACCGTGTCATGTTTTGTCATTTCTCGAGTAACATCTATGTTTTATCAAGTCTATCAAATAGACTTTATTCACATCTTGTTGCTCAAATTATGACATCACTCCCACTGGCCTTGTTGTAACTTATCATTCATTCAAAAATAACAATTATATTTTCTTGATTTGAATGCATATTGCTCCCACTTAACTTAAATGAATCATACACAAAAGAATTCCTTCTCAAGTGATTCCATTTGAAATGTGTGACTTGTTTCATTAAGTCTATTCATTTAAATTATATGGTGTCATACACCATACTTCAAGTTTTAGTCATACTGAGACCTCTAACGTAGTCATATAAGAATTATCCAAGTCTTTAGTGGAAGCATGGCTCCTACTAAGGATATAGAAACTCAACCATTCCTTCTAGGTGGTTGATATAATTCTTTATCAAAACTACATAGAGCGTTATAGTTACTTGAGATGTTGAATTTGGATTGTCTTGTTGTTAAACCATATGTTGTGACTCATTTTGAAACTATTTCCCTTTTGTTTCATCAACTTGTCCATATGCTTAGTTATTTAGCTTGTTCTCATAAAAGAGAATGATGGACAACTCCCAACATATAACCATTTTATGCTAGGTTGACGAAACCAACATTCAAAGACTATTCTTTAGAATGTCACACAACATAGAATTTTAACGTTTGAAGAGCTTGATTCATTTTAACAATTAAAATTACAAACTTTTAATAATAGTCAAGTACTATTATTCTTTAGACAACTATAAACCAATCACATTCAAGTTTATATCCATTTTCACACCTCCCACTATTTCTCATGACTTTAATGAGAAATCATTTCATACATTCAAAATGTATAAAAGTGGAGTATATTGGAAGAAGACATTGTGTAGTAGCTTTAAAACATTTCAAGCTTATTTGTTTCAATCTTCACTAAGTTAATGTCTTGTTATTAAGTGACTAAAGTCTTTAAACATTTTATAGATTTAGAAACTTCTTTCTTGGTTTAATCAGTAACACAATTGACATTTTAAAACCTTTTAAAGAATGCCCAATTAGTTGTTCAAAACTACTAATTGAATCAAGAGTGATCTTGATCATTGTGTTTCAAGTGATAACCATATAAGAAACGTTTTTCTTATTACTTATATCATTATAATGTGATCTTCCTTTTCTTCAAGAAAGGATACTCTAGACTTTTGTCAATTCATATAGAACTCATAGGTAGACAAATGGAACCAAATCTAAAGATTCATTGTATCCTTTTATGTCCTACATGTGAGATCTATCCATAATTGATAAATCTAAAGTTTGGTTATCACATTACAATAAGTGATATAACTCTTGTATCTCATCTAGGATACAACATGACAATTTTCAATTCATAACACTACTTTAAGGAAATAGTATATTAAAAAGGCATTCTTCACATTACATTAATATGATAATTCAAACATTCATAATGTTTAATACAAAAAGTATTAGCACTATTATTTAGAGACTAATTTAAATACCTTTATACATTTAGGCACTAATAGTGGTATTCCATCATATGAAGCCACATAATAAGTTCTTATCAAAATAAGAAAGTTTAAAGACAATCTTTAATGCCTAACAAACTTCCTAAGTAGTGATCAAAAAACATAGTGGCCGAACCCTTCTCCACATTTTTCCTTGCTTGTTCCTCTTCTACTTGGCTCCTCCACCTATATACAATTATACAAGTGATTAGCCCTTTATATCAAATATAAATATTTAGAAGATCTAACATTTAGAATTGAAGATAAGAACATAAACCATACCTTGTGGCTTGTCCTTAAGAGTTGCAAGGTATAACCTGCAATTCCTCTTCCAATGCCCCTCTTTTCCACAGTGTGGCAAGTCCCCTTGGGTTCCATTGCCTTCTTTTTCTTCACTCCTCCTTTCGGCTTAGGAGTGGATTACTTCTTCTCCTTCCCTTTGCCTTTGCCTTGCGGCTTGGCCTTGGAAGAGGATGGCTTGTTGTAGGCTACTGCAGAAGTCCCTACAACGTTCTCTTTCTTCATAGTCTTCTCGGTAGTTACTAACATATTTAGTAACTCAGAGAGAGTACTATCCATCTTATTCATATTGTAGTTCATTACGAACTGCGCGAATGAATCAGAAAGAGAAGCCAATATGAAGTCTTGGGCCAATTCCCCGTCAAGTGGAGTACCAAGGTTCTCCAATTGTTCAATGAATCCTATCATCTTCAGTACATGTTGGTGTACTGGAGCCCCCTTGACCATCTTGGTCTTCACAAGCTCACAGATAGTGCTAAAGCGACGGTTGCGCGTCCCTTCACCATATAACTCCGTAAGATGGAGTATTATGGAAGATGCACTGTCCATGCCCTCGTGCTGTCTCTGTAGCTCCTCATTCATGGAAGCCAACAGATAGCACTTGGCTTGTGTGTCATCGTCAACGTGCTTGTCATACTTAGCACGTTCATCCTCAGTAGCCTCAGGGCCGAGAGGTATGTGAGGTGGAGCCTTGTCTAGTACGTAAACAATCTTCTCCAATGTTAGGAGAATCTTGACATTACGATACCACGATGGGAAATTGTGCCCCTCTAGGCAATGTTTGTCGAGTATTTTCGCGAGTGTGCTTCCAACCATATCTAAATACATAAACAATAAAATAATTAGTTTGATTGTCGATTAAGTCAAACAATTTGGGTCTTTAAACCGAATGACACCACCCACCAATTTTTGGCAAATTCCGTATCCCTCAAGATGGAATCCGGGAGTTTTCAAAGAAAGCTCCTAGTGGGTTATGGGAGGCTCACTATTACCAAGCCCACCTCACGATGATACGATGTTGGCTAGCAAAAATAATAATGAGAGGGTACACTTACCCATTCACAACAACCTCTTGTGATTACCCATCTTTTTGGCCTCTAGAGAACAATGCCTCACGATGATACGATGTTGGCATCATTTCTCTTAGTTAAGTTCTTTCCCACCATGCCGGTTTAGATAGGGGTTCAAGCATGACCTCACGATGATACGATGTTGGCCACACTCGTTGCCTACCTTAACCTCATCAAATGTTTTAAATAAACTCCTCCTGAGTATAAGCATGCACTTTGCACTCCCCCATGATAGGGTGAAGGCGGTGTACAAGTCATAAACGATTGGAGCCTACCACGGTGGAAGGCCACGAAAAAGTGTTCAAAGCACTCTTACGCTTTCAACTTAATATTGTATGTTGGTTGAGGGATTTTAAGGTCTCATCAATTTTATTTATTTAATCACATTCAAATAAATAATGTCCTATTACAACTACTAGTCCAAAGTTAATGAAATTAGTAGCATATGATATCCCCACTATTCGTTTTCATAAAACAAATCAATATCAAAATATTTTTCAAAATATTGGAGATATATATAACTACTAATTGTATTCATTATAGTTTAGTAGCGTATGATACTCCCACTATTTGTTTTAAGAAAAACAAATCAATATCAAAAACGAATTTTTCAAATATTGGAAGTAACTACTACTACTAAGGTTTTTGCATTCCTTTTAAATTGGACTTTATAGTTATCTTAGGCTCTTGGATGACCATGGACTTATTAGGTTATTGCAACAACGAGCCAACCTTGTTGAATATAAACTCGGGGAGGTTGTGTCAATTTAATTACGTGCTTTTCAATCCAATTAAAACATTTTCATTGAGCCATTAGAAATGAAAGACAATCATTCATTGCTAATTAGGGCATTGGACCCATTTAATCTTTAATCTCATGTCAAAACCCTCTTTTAGTTATGTCTCCTTACCAATAGTTAAAGAAACTCTAGTCTAGCACTAGAGGGAATCAACTAACTAAAAGAGATTAAGAAATAATAAGAATTACAAACCGATTTGTACAAATTCCTACAAATTACACATACTAAGAGGGAGAGATAGATTAATGTCAAACGTGACAAGGTCCAATTAAAACAGTAATTAAAACACATTCCCAAGGTTCAAACAATTTGATTTTAGCGCCTTATCTCATAGCTCAATTATCGTTTAAGGTATAAGTCCATAGTCACCCATTTTTCTAATTACTTAATCACATTAAATAATCAAATGGAATGCAACATAAACAATTAGATTTAGTGCATATGGGCATAATAGTATTATGAGTTTAAACAACTAACAAAATTAAAATCAAATATTTTAACTTTCTAGTTAGTAGGGGCCTAAATGCAAATATAAAAAGTTAGGGGTCAAACCGTAAATACTTAAAAGTATAAAATATCTTTTTCCAAATTACAAAAAACCCCACAAGTGGATAAATCCACTAGGGTGGCCGGCCACATTAAGGGGAGATGGGAAGTCTCACCCATCTTGCTTTAATTCAATGCAAGGTAGAAAAATCCAAATTTGCTTGTCACTTGGTTTTGTCATTAAAAGGGTGATGGAAATTTCCTAGTCAAGTCTAGGATTTAAAAATTTTTGGGAAGGCTATGGATGATAAGTATATCATCCAAAACCATAAAACAATTTATTAAAACCAAATAAAACCATTTTCACCCAAAAAAAAACCATGAACACCAAGAACAAAACCATGAACACTTTTTCAAGATTTGTGTATTCTTGGTGATTTTTCAAACCCAAAAACTAAAGTGACAAGGGCTCTACTTTCTACCTTTAAAATGATGTGTGAGTGTCTTACAATAAAACACAAACACATGCCCAAAAAACCCCCTTAATGCCGTGACTACCACAAGGAAAAAAACCCCAAATTTTGTTCAAAACTTACTCTTCATTCATGCATCTAAAACACCTTTTACATGCATATCTTTTTCAACTCTTTATTTGTATTTTTCAACCATTGAAAAACAAAAGATAAACATACTTTAAATGAAGAAATAATATGTCAAACTAGTTCAAAACTCAATTTTCATTCATGCATACAAAACATCTTTTGCATACATATTTTCTCAACTATTGAAAAACAAAAGATAAACATATTTTGAATGAAGCAATAATTATGTCATACACAATATTAATACCCATATGCATAAAATCCAAAAGGACACATTATACATAAACCTTTGGCTCTGATACCACTTGAAGGGAAATCTTAGAGATTAATATGGGATTTCGAAATGACTAGCATGCATATACAATTCAAAATTAATATACATAAGCAACGGAAGCATGTTATCAAATAATATGAAAGCTATAGTCATCCCCTTCAAGGTTCATATGTTTATATATAATGCATCTAAAACTTTTAAGTTAAGAACAAAGTGAAGGAATAGATCTATACCTCTTGATCTAGATTTTAGACCAAGGATGGACCACCTCCAAGCCCTTTGCTCCTTGAACTCCTTGAGCCTAGCCTCCCTCCTGGCCTCCTCCACTTTGTTGGTAAAACCGTCCTTTCACACCGTCAATAAAATTATCCCAGGAGGGTTGTGATCATCTACCCACCTTATAAAATTTCATCCTCGAAATTTATACAATCATGCAATCCACTAATAATCATAAAATAGGTGTGGATACATCTCTCTCATTCGGTCCTCTGTCTCCCAAGTAGCTTCTTCCACTAAATGATTCTCCACAAAATCTTCACCAAACGCACTGTTTTATTTCTCAGAATGTTGTCTTTCCAATCCAAAATAGTCACTGGTTCCTCATCATAAGTCAAATCTAAATTAATCTCTAAAGGTTGATGAGGTATCACATATGAAGGATCTGAGACATAATGTCGAAGCATAGAAACATGAAACACATCGTGTACCTTGGACAACTCTGAAGGCAACTCAAGTCTATAAGAAACTTCACCAACTCTTTCAGTGATCAAATACGGTCCAATGTACCTAGGACTCAGCTTGCCTTTCTTTCCAAATCGTGAAGGGAAATCTTAGAGATTAATATGGGATTTCGAAATGACTAGCATGCATATACAATTCAAAATTAATATACATAAGCAACGGAAGCATGTTATCAAATAATATGAAAGCTATAGTCATGCAAATCCCCTTCAAGGTTCATACGTTTATATATAATGCATCTAAAACTTTTAAGTTAAAAACAAAGTGAAGGAATAGATCTATACCTCTTGATCTAGATTTTAGACCAAGGATGGACCACCTCCAAGCCCTTTGCTCCTTGAACTCCTTGAGCCTAGCCTCCCTCCTGGCCTCCTCCACTTTGTTGGTAAGAGTGCTTCTAGGTTCTCTTTTAGTCTCCAAAGGAGAAGACCTCTAAAGATCCACACCCACTAGTGTAGTGAGATGGATGGAGGAATAACCAAAAGAGTGAAAAAGGATTAGCTAAATCACACTTAAGGTGGCCGGCCTTTGTGTAGTTTTAGAGAGCTATTTCTTTTGCCTCTTTGTTGTTTTAAACACACAAAAAACCTAAGGAATAAATCTCTATAAAAATCCTTATATAGACAAAAAGAAACCTAGTCAACAACTTGACTTAATATCTCTCCCTCTCCACTTTAAATGGCCGGCCCCTTTGTGTTGGTTTGAGCTTTGGGCTTTTATTTATTTCTAGTCATCCAATGCTTGAATAAAAGCCCAATGGGCCCAATTAAACCCGAACGTTTCTTTAAGCCCAAAACGATCTTTTATCGCTTTTATGATTTCTTTAGACTTTCTAAATTAATCACAACACTTAATTAATCCAATTAATTATTTCCATCATCCATTAATTACTCACCACAAGAGTGTATCGGTGTACAATCATTTTAGGTTCTAATTAGCAAGGTAGTGAGGTGATTGACATCAATCCAATTGATTATATTTAATTCAATCACTTAGTGAATTAAAAACTTCCTTTTAATTCACCTTCTTCTTTGATGACTACATTTAATCATCTAGAAGAACTCACAAGCTATGAGTGACATCTAACCATATATCATAGCTACCCAAGCTAATGTAGAAGTTGTTCGGAGAACCTATTCAGTTGGAATTACAATGTAATTCGATCCTTCTCAAAAACAATACTCTCAATCACATTACTAGGGTATGGATATATCATGTCAAACCCCTAATGTGATTATTCCTTCTTATATGATTCAATTGAGTCGTATAGGAACGCTTTCCTTTATTACGCTCGATACTTCGGCCGAAGATTCCCGAATCATATCTTAGAGTATTCTTCCTCTCTTATCGAGGATTAGAGATTCCTTGTTGCGCATTCACTTGCCTTCATGACTAAGTGGCTTAACCCCAATTATGTCGTGGACACCCGCGAATGGGGTGACTTTGACATAATCAAAGATTAAGTACTTAGCCACAAGACAACGACGATGCCTCAGGTCAAAGGACTACTTACATTATTCCAACCATTAGAGTTACTTGCTTGACATGTGAGTCGACCTCCATGCAAGTACTCTCGTTCGATTGTGTTTAGTGAACTCATTCCCTTAATGAGCACCTACATACTTGTCTTAGTGTCACCACACGAATGGGATGAGACTTTCCATCATTCCATTTGAAGCAGACACAGTATGTACCGGTCTAAGCATTGTCAGTATCCCTCCGACAATCCAATGACCAGGAACCTTTTTGGACATTATGGTTATGTGAAGAAGGTCTCTGTAGTCTAACATCATTAGATTACTTCTTCAATCGATCCATTGTCCATGGATTCACTATTTAGGACATATATCGTTTATTGAGATAGTCCTAATTAGTATCTTTGCCATTTGATGTATAAGAATCATCTATACATCCATTCATTTGTCCTGAAAGGTTTCTTCCAAATATTGACTTTCAGGGTATATTTCCAACAAATCGCACAACACCTTTCCATGGTGATAGCTTTAGAAATACCCAATCACCTACTTTATACACCCGGTCAGTGGCATGCTTGTCTGCTAAGCTCTTTTGTCGATCCTGGGCCACTTTCAGGTTAGATATAATTACTTGAATATTCTGAGTAGTCTCCTCCACTATCTCAGAACCCACTAAAACTCTTTCACCAACCTTTGACCAGCATAATGGCGTTCGACAAGACTTGCCATAGAGTGTTTCAAATGGTGCCATACCAATACTCGAATGGTAACTGTTGTTGTAGGCGAACTCCATCAAATCCAAACAATCATGTTAACCATCGTTAAACTGCAACACTGAAGATTTCAGCATATCCTCTAATGTCTGAATAATTCTTTCATATTGTCTATTTGTCTAAAGATGATATGCCGTACTATAAAGTAATCTCATACCAAGAGCTTCCTGGAACGCTATCCAGAAATTAGAAGTGAATCTAGGGTCTTGATCCAAGATAATATCAACTGGAACACCATAGTACTTCATGATCTTCGATATGAATAACTTAGCTAATCGGCCTAATGAGTATTTTTCCCTCACTGGAATAAAGTGTGCTGACTTAGTGAGCCAATCAACTATCACCCAAATGTCGTCATAACCATTCTGTGTACGAGGTAGCTTGTACACAAAATCCATGGTAATATTTTCCCATTTCCACTGTGGAACGGGAAGTGGCTGCATCAATCTAAAAGGTTTCTTTCTTTCAGCTTTAACCTGTTGGCAAATGGCACACCTACTTACGTACTCGGCAATTTCTCTTTTCATACCTGGCCAATAATAAAATGGGCGTATGTTATGATACATCTTGGTACCTCCTGGATGAAGGAATATTTTGTGAAAACATAAATATTTAAGCAACATCAATAAGCATGCAATTAACAATTAAAGGCGGAATCATGCTTGCATGCACTTAAAAACAAAACATTAACCATGAAATTCAAAGCCTAGTAGATTGGTGAACCAAGACTCAACTCAAATCAAAGTGAGTTGAAAAATATACCTTTGTAGATTCCTCTTTGCATAAGCAAAGGCTAATCACCCAAAGAGAGGGCCTTCATTCCTTGCATATTAAATCTATGGATTTGGATGGAAGAATAGGATTCTCCAAGTTCCCAAAATAGAGAACCTCTAAGTATCTTCACCAAGGTTAGATTGGAGAAGAAATGAGTGACCTTGGAGTAGTGGGATTGCTAGATGCACCCTCCAAGGGGCCGGCCTCTTTAGAGAGAAATGGAGAGACATGTTCTCTCCAATTTTCTCCAAAACAAACCCTAAATGAATTTTGGCTATAAAGTCATATTTATACCTTTATTCATTTGAGTGGCAAACTTGTAAATAAGTCCAAGTTCACTACCCTTAACCATATGGCCGGCCTTAGGGTGTTATTTGGGCTTTTGTGAATTAAGTTGTCATACAACTTAAGTCAATGGGCTTGACGTTCGAAGCCCATTGGGCCTAAACGTCCAAAACTATCCCGAGGTCTTTAACGAACTTATTCGTTTGATTAATTAACATATTAATTAATCCTTGCCATAAATAATTAAACCATTTAATTATTCTTACTCATCTCCATTGTTTCTTCAATCTCCACCTTACACGGTGTACGATCCATTAGGTTCCTTTTAGCGAGGTAGTGGGCGATTCAAACTCTTTTAAATCGATTGTGAATTGAAACTTACTTTCAATTCTCCCTTTAGTGATTATACACGTTTAGGGCTTCCACAAACCAAGAGTGACACCTAGCAACATATCATGGTTACCCAAGCTAATCAGAAGATGTGGAGAACCTATTCAGTTTAGGATTACAAATGCAATACGGTCTTTCTCTAATACAATACTCTTGACCACATTGTTTGGTTTGATAGTTTATTTATTCATGTCTACTATCCAATGTGATTCGTGTGCTTATATGATTACCTTGGATGTGATTTGGAACGCATTCCTAAATCTCATTCATACTCTGGCCAGAGATTCTAATCATATCATAGAGTATTCTCCCTCAAACAGTTTGAAGGTTAGAGATCCCTTGTTGCGCATTCACTTGCCTCCATGGCTAAGTGGCTTAACCCCAACGATGCCGTGGACACTCCAATGGAATGACGTTTGACATAATCAAAGATCAAGGACTTAACCACAAGACAACGACGATGCCTCAGGTCAAAGGACTACTTTGCATTATCCCAACCATGAGTTCTCATGTGACATGAATATGAGAACTCTTCGTTGATCATGTTCAGTGGACTCATTCTCTATTGAGCACCTACGTACTTGTCTTGATGTCACACACACTAATGACTCGAGACTAGTCACTTTCCTTGAGAGAAGACACAGTACGTACTGATCTTAACGGACTGTCAATGCCCAATTGGCAATCCTATGATCAGGAACATTTAGGATGTGTCTACAAAAGAATGGTCTCATGAATCTAACTTCATTAGATCGCATTCTCCCATTTCCTTGGACTTTATCGTTTAAGCATATAACATTTATATGAGACGGCTCAAACAATAATGTTTGCCCTTGATATTAAACTAGATTAGTTTAACATGTGAAATTTCCGTAAAGTATCATCATATGATTGGTTTTAGGGCACATTTCCAACACTGGATGCATTGCATATGCTGAAATATGTGCTTCATCAAGGAGTTCTTTCTTTAACTCTGCATTATTCGGTACATACATTATGCTCTCTTACATAAGCATGCCATCAGTTTCTTGAATTCTGAAATCTTTCTTCTTCCCCTGATTCCTTGGTTGAATTATTTCCTGGGTCTCTTCATCATTCATCTGGGTTTCAAGCACACGATCAATTAAAATTGGCCTAACTTGAAAATTAGCAAGTAAGGCTTCCTCTCGATCTTCCATTCCTAACTCAACTCTAGTGGACCTCAAATTTGCAAGAAGAGGAACATGACAATCATAGATAGCATTAAGTCTAGTTGGAGTCTTCCTACTAAGTGCACCCACCACTGCATTTGCACAACCAGGGTGATACTCAATCGTGCAATCATAATCGCTAAGCAACTCAATCCACTTCCGCTGCCGAAGATTTAGATCCCTCTGAGTAAAAAGTGAAGGAAATCTTTTGGGAAAACATGTTCATTTGAGCAACATCATATAGCATGCAATTAACAATTAAAGGCGGAATCATGCTTGTATGTACTAAAAAACAAAACATTACCATGAAATTCAAAGCCTAGTAGATTGGTGAACCAATTAATCAACTCAAAACAAAGTGAGTTGAAATTAATACCTTTGTAGATTCCTCTTTGCATAAGCAAAGGCTAATCACCCAAAGAGATAGGGCCTTCATTCCTTGCTTCTTAGATCCATGGATTTGGATGGAAGAATAGGTTCTCTAAGTTCCCAAAATTGAGAACCTCTAAGTCTCTTCACCAAGGTTAGATTGTAGAAGAAATGAGTGACCTTGGAGTAGTAGGATTGCTAGATGTACCCTCCAAGGTGTTGGCCTCTTTAGAGAGAAAATGGAGAGACAATTCTCACCAATTTTCCCCAAAAATAAACCCTTTAATCCTTAATGAATATTTGGCTATAAAGTCATTTATATAGTCACTTCTTTAAGTGACCTAAATAACCAAAACCCTAATTCATTCCATATGGCCGGCCATTTAGGGATTTTTGGGCTTTTGGGCTTTAATGAATCTTTATTCATTAAATTGTCATACAACTTAAGTTAATGGGCTTGACGTTCGAAGCCCATTGGGCCTTAAGGTCCAAAACTATCCCGAAGTCATTTAACGAACTTATTCGTTTGATTAATTAACATATTAATTAATCCTTGCCATAAATAAATGATTAAACCATTTAATCATTCTTACTCATTTCCGTTTAATCTCCAATCTCTACCTTTTATGGTGTGCGATCCATTAGGTTCCTTTTAGCGAGGTAGTGGGCGATTAAAACCATTTTACATCGATTGTGAATTGAAACTATTTTCAATTCTCCCTTTAGTGATTACACACGTTTAGGGCTTCCACAAACCATGAGTGACACCTAGCAGCATATCATGGTTACCCAAGCTAATCAGAAGAGGTTAGAGAACCTATTCAGTTCGGGATTACAAATGCAATACGGTCTTTCTCTAATCTAATACTCTTGACCACATTGTTTGGTTTGATAGTTTATTTTCTCATGTCTACTATCCAATGTGTGTCTTGTGCTTATATGATTACCTTGAATGTGATTCGGAACGCATTCCCTAATCTCATTCATACTCTGGCCAGAGATTCAAATCATATCAGAGAGTATTCTCCCTCAAACGGTTTGAAGGTTAGAGATCCCTTGTTGCGCATTCACTTGTCTCCATAGATAAGTGGCTTGACCCCAACGATGCCGTGGACACCCTCCTGATGGAGTGACTTTGACATAATCAAAGATCAAGGACTTAACCACAAGACAACTATGATGCCTCAGGTCAAAGGACTACTTTGCATTATCCCAACCATGAGTTCTCATGTGACATGGAATATGAGAACCCTTCGTTGATCGCGTTCAGTGAACTCATTCTCTATTGAGCACCTACCGTACTTGTCTTGATGTCACACACACCAATGACTCGAGACTAATCACTCTCCCTGAGAGAAGACATAGTACGTACTGATCTTAACGGACTGTCAATGCCCAATTGGCAATCCTATGATCAGGAACGTTTAGGATGTGTCTACGAAAGAATGGTCTCATGAATCTAACTTCATTAGATTACATTCTCCCAATCACATATTCCTTGGACTTTATCGTTTAAGCATATAACATTTATATGAGACGGCTCAAACAATAATCTTTGCCCTTTATATGTAAAACTAGATTAGTTTAACATGTGAAATGTCCGTAAAGTATCATCACATGATTGGCTTTAGGGCACATTTCCAACAATCTCCCACTTGCACTAGAGCCAATCAGCTTGGTCATCTTGATGATACCTCTTCTGTAGTAATTTCATAAATGGCTGAATAGTAGGCCTAGACAGTGGATATCTATATGTGTTATCCATATAAGCAACCTTGAGAATAACGACGTCACCATTATACATGATTCTCAATCATATGGTTCAGTCTCTCATTTGAGTTCGGATCTTGATGAGACCTTGATTCCCAGGCTTGAGCTATCGCCCCATTAGTGTCATACACTTTCTGGTTGGAATCGAATAGAGAGTTCATAAATGAACTGTCTCATCCAAACAACATTGTTGTAAACTTCTATATGGCAATATATCTTGCATTCATAATGGAACACACTAAAGTCATTACTTTAATGTTTCCATCCAAATATCTCTTTAGTCATAATAAAGAGATATTCGTTTATCTCTTCATTCATAATGAAGAAACATCCAATGATGGATTAGATTCATAATCTAATACATTTACGCTTCCATTACGTTACTTTGATTCTTCCTCGATCTTTGAGGAATTTATCCTTTAGTATTTCTTAAATACTTAAGGACTCACTTGACAGTTGCCATGGTTCTGATCCTGGGCTTGCACTGATATCGTCTTGTACCGTTCTAGGTACAACTCATATCAATGTTTTTCATACAATATGAAATACATAAATAACCTTTCTGCGTATGCATAAAGGATTCAATTTACGCATTATTTCTTTGGGAGTCAAAGGGTACATTCCCTTTGAGAAGGGCAACTTGCTAGTCTCACTAGAATCGTCCTTCTTATTGAAGTTTATCATCATATGAGAAACTTCCTAGCATCCATTGTCTATTATTAGGGATTGATATAATCCAATTATATCATGAAATATATCATTATAGATTTCCATCCCATGTATATAGACTATATCTCCCATATACATTCTATCTTCATATAATGTATTAAAGTCATAACTTTAACGAAGAAGTATTCTTTTCATTTCCAAAATTAATATATCATATATATTTAAATTTTTAGGAACATGATTAACTCCCACTAATCTTTTGTAAAACTAGTAAACAAAAGATTCATTTACATCTTTATGAGAAATCAAACGATTTGATCCTTTTTCTCATAAAATGCAAATAGCTCCCACTAACTTGCTAAGATCCATGATGGATGGATCTCTACAACTTACATGTCTTGTGATTTATAGTTTTAGACATATATTATCAAGACTATCTTAATAATGGTTTCGGAAATCCATATTATGTCAAAACATTGAATCACCATTTAGTTGTAGCTAGCAATCTTCGAATTAATTGAAACTAAGACTACGTCAAAAATGGTTCCTTTAAAGTCAACCATTCTCTTTGATTGTAGTCACCTTAAGCTACCAATTAGCTACGAAGGTTTCATTATTTCGAGTCAAATGGTACTTTACCATTTTCTTGAGTATATATCGTATATGCACTCAATGTAGTCATAAAGTTCAAAACCATTCAACTGAGACGGTTTATAAATCCTTATCGACTACCTTGGAGCTTGTGGTATAGGAACTAGGTTGTTATATTTGTTGATTACTATCTTGTCTCTCAAAGAACCCATTCTTCGAGTTCTATCTCTCGTTCATTTGCTTTTAGGCAAATCACATTGTAGAATTACAATGAACTACCCAACAAAACAACATTTGTTAGTTGGTTTATAGAAGCGATATCCAAAAGTTATTTTAAGGATATCCTACAAGATTATTATCAAACAAATATTGCTTGTTAGCACACAACCCCAAATCTTTAACATGCTTAAGATTTGTCTTTCTTTCCAACTACATCTTATGGAGTCATGAAAATATTGGAAGATCTTCTCATTGACAATCATATTGTTTTTAGAAGTATATATCCTATATATGGGTAATAGATAACATCTAACGAACTAAAACTTATTCGAGTTCGTTCTTCTCCTAATGGAGAAATACATTATCTTATGATGCTTATTTCCTTGATATCTTTCAAGGAAATTGTTCTAAAGTGTTACCTTATCTTGGATCAAATCTAAGGAGGTAAATACTTTAGACGTCTTACTCATCAACTTACATTTCTTGAATTCTTTGAAACATTTTGCAAAGTATTCGGACTTGTGTTTATTCAAAATAAACTATAGTCCAACCGAGAGTGATCTTCGGTGAATAGTATCCAACATGAGTAATATTATGTTTGTGGACAAGTGCCACTAACATTTAAGTGAATTAACCTCAACAACTTTGTGATTCTTTCTTCTTTCCAAAAGAATAAAGATTCGAACATTTCGCCTCCATACAATTTTAACAAGAAGGTATTGGATCCGGATCTAACGATCCAAAGCGTTCATTTATGACCAACTCGTAATTTATATTTTAGAGGTATCACAACTTTAGTTGGGATTAGTCACTACCTTGCAACCTTTTGGGTTTTAAGCATCATTATTTTCTAAACAGTTAACACTACCATATTATCTCTACTATAGAGATAATTAATTAGATTACCATAATCCAATCATTGATTAATAAAGAACATTGTTTTGTCAAACAAAACATTTATCCATTTCACATAGTGACGGAATTTAGTTCCTTAAAATTGGAATATTAAGACAATCTATGTTTTTCCAATTTCTATGGTAGTTCATATGAGGAAGTAAGTACCAACTGCTTTCGCAGAGATCTACATTTGATTCACGTTTCGAATGTGAAGTACTTTCTCTTCTCTCATTAATCTTCTACTTCTTATTAGCCACACTTTTACAACGATTGTAAAACATAGTTACTAATACGGAATCATGCATTCAAGTAGAAGAACCAACTGTTTTGAACTATTCAAGAACAATTTTACAACACCTTCGAAAGGTGTGTTCTTGACACTTGCAAGACATTTCTTGCAAATACCCCTTCCAATGTCCATCCTTTCATAAAGAAAGTTTGTTCCCTTGGAGTTATTTATCTTCTTTATTTGACTTCTCATTTGACTACGATAGTCATGGTCCCTAAACTCCCACTATCTCTCTTGAAACCTTTTTCAATTGTGTTATACACATCAAACATTTTGGAGAGAGTGCGATTATTGTTCACTACACAGTTTACAATAAACTTAGTGAACGATTAGTATAGGGAAACAAAGGTGAAGTCCTTGCCTAGTTTCCGTCTCGTTAAGTGGTTTATCACTTCAACACTCAATGATTCAAAATCATCATAAGTCCATGTTAATGGACTATTTTTGTCAACCAACCATTATGTTCTAAACATAATTACAAACCTTCAAGAGTTGTACAAGGCAACTCTCATTTCTTCATACAACAATTGTAAATGAAGAATCATGGCACATTAACGTGTCCATGCCTTTGTGCTTTCTTCTCAAGTTCCTTGTTCATTTAACAAAGAAACAAGCACTAGTGTTTGCATTGACTAAGGGTTGTTCAAAGCAACTATTATTTCTTCATACAACGATTTGTAAGTAAAGAACTAATAACACTAAAAGTGTCCTTGTCATTTATGCTAATCTTCGTAAGTTCCTTTGTTCATTTAACAAAGGATTAAGCATTGGTTGTTTGTGTTGTCCTCTTCACGATAGACTATTCTAACATGTTCTTCCAATGATACATTATCATTAGGAAGATTGTGAGGATGAGACTACTTAGATACATATACAATCGATGTATGACATTCTTTGGGATTGTTGTACCAAGTCCGGAAACTAAAATATTCGGTTTTTATTTGTCAAGTGTTGGATAGCGTTTGCAAATATATTGGTAAACAAATACATAACGAATATAGATTGATTGATTTTAAGCCATTTGATTCGGGTCTTTAAATCAAATAGCACCACCCACTATTTTTGGCAAATTCCATATCCCTCATTGGAATTCGAGAGTTTTGGATGAAACTCTTAGTAGGTTATGGGAGACTCACTACTACCAAGCCCACCTCAGAATTATATCATGTTGGCTAGCGTTAATAATAATGAGAGAGTACGCTTACTCATTTGCAACAACCTCTTGCAAGTACCCATCTAGTTTGGCCTCTAGAAAATGATGCCTCAGAATTATATCATGTTGGCGTCATTGTACTTAGTTAAGTCATTCCCACCATGCCTAGTTCGTGTAGGGGTTCAAGCATAGCCTCAGAATTATATCATGTTGGCTAAACTCGTTGCCTACCTCACTTCATCATGTATGTATATAGAACTCCTCCTGAATGTAAGCATGCACTTTGTCCTCCCCCATTATAGGGTGAAGCCGGTGTACGAGTCACAAACGATCGGAGCCTACCACGGTGGAAGGCCACGAAGAGATATTCTAAACATCTCTCGGCTTATCAACTTAATATTGATTTGGTTGAGGGTTTTAGGTCTCATCACATATAAACATTCATTTTAATCTCTATTAAAACAATTTTGGTCCTCTTACAACTATTGGTCCATTTGATTGTTTTAGTTGTATATAATACTCCCACTATGCTTATAAAACGATTTTTAAAGCAAGAGTATATAATACTACTAACATAAACTTTGCATTCATTTGATGGACTATATAGTTGCCTTAGGGCCTTAGGATGATTATGAACCTTTGTTTAGATTCAACACGAGCCTTGTGTTGAATCTCGGTCTAGGAATGGTGATTGATTTTAGTTACGCGTTTAATCACATTAAGGCGTGTTGTCTTATGGGCGTTGGACCCAACTACTTCATTTTCATGCATATCAAATAAAGCAAGAAAGAAGTACTTCAAAGTAAAAGAGAGCTTATGCTCATTACAACATTTGCATATAACAAATTACTTTAAAGTAAAGAAGAGCTTAAGCCCTTTTACAACATTTGATCAAATCAAATTACAACCAAAATCTAATCTACACATTCCCATGGTTCAAACAAATTTGAAACGCCTTTCACATAGCTCAATTATATTAGGCTTAGGTTCATAATCACCCTTTATTAATTAACACTTTAACTAATTAATTGAATGCAACATTTTCATTTGGTTTTTGTATCCATAAAATTAATTTAAATGGAGCTAAACAAAATGAAAATCCAATTCTCATTTAAAGAGACAAAACAATTTTGTTCTCATCCTATTTGGGCCATCATGCAATTAACCTCAACTTTTGGGCCATATTGCAATAACAAAAACTTTTGGGGTCACTTTGTACAATACACAAAAGTCACTACTTCATGTAAATACAACTAGAACCCAAACTTTTAATAATGCAAAAACTTCATTAAAGGATCAAAACAATTTGTCCTTTAGCGTTTTTGGACCTAAACGTAAAAACGTAAACTTTTGGGCCAAAGTGCAAATACACAAAAGTATCAAAACTTTATGTAATTGCATAAAAGCCCCAAAAGTACTCCCTTTGAGGGAGTGGCTGGTTTTGGGGGAGAGATAAGGTTGGTGTGTGTGTTGATTTGTGAGTTTTGTCAAAAACATGCAAGTGTATGTAAGATAAGTTTATGAAATAATTCAATCACAATTATTTCAATCATCATTTATACAAATATCTAACACTTTAAATACATGATAAATCATTTAAAAACATATCACATAAACTTTATGAAATAAATCAAAACTTTGAATCAAAACACCAAACCTTTTTGTTCTTGGCAAGAACATCAAGAACAATGAAGAACATCCATGAAAAACCCAAATTTTTCCATGAACTTTTTTCACCCAAAAACATTCCAAAACCATTCTTACTTAAGGGAAATAACATCTAACCAAACTAGGGTACTTAGGGGTTCCAAAGAACACATTAAAACACTTTTAACAAGTCAAACAAGAACCCAAAAATCCACCCTTTGGTTTTGGCCGAATTTTCCCAAAAGCATGGCACCAAATTTTAGCTCCAATATTCATGCTCATATGAACAACATCTACAACATTTGAGATAGCAAATTTTCCAACAAAATTTACTTTCAAAGAAGCAAGAATAAAGCTTGTAACAATTACAACTTTTAAATCACAAACTTATGAACTACAAAACACAAAAGGATTCACCAACTACTAGACCTAGGCTCTGATACCACTTGAAGGAAATCTTTTGGGAAAACATGTTCATTTGAGCAACATCATATAGCATGCAATTAACAATTAAAGGCGGAATCATGCTTGTATGTACTCAAAAACAAAACATTACCATGAAATTCAAAGCCTAGTAGATTGGTGAACCAATTAATCAACTCAAAACAAAGTGAGTTGAAATTAATACCTTTGTAGATTCCTCTTTGCATAAGCAAAGGCTAATCACCCAAAGAGATAGGGCCTTCATTCCTTGCTTCTTAGATCCATGGATTTGGATGGAAGAATAGGTTCTCTAAGTTCCCAAAATTGAGAATCTCTAAGTCTCTTCACCAAGGTTAGATTGTAGAAGAAATGAGTGACCTTGGAGTAGTAGGATTGCTAGATGTACCCTCCAAGGTGTTGGCCTCTTTAGAGAGAAAATGGAGAGACAATTCTCACCAATTTTCCCCAAAAATAAACCCTTTAATCCTTAATGAATATTTGGCTATAAAGTCATTTATATAGTCACTTCTTTAAGTGACCTAAATAACCAAAACCCTAATTCATTCCATATGGCCGGCCATTTAGGGATTTTTGGGCTTTTGGGCTTTAATGAATCTTTATTCATTAAATTGTCATACAACTTAAGTTAATGGGCTTGACGTTCGAAGCCCATTGGGCCTTAAGGTCCAAAACTATCCCGAAGTCATTTAACGAACTTATTCGTTTGATTAATTAACATATTAATTAATCCTTGCCATAAATAAATGATTAAACCATTTAATCATTCTTACTCATTTCCGTTTAATCTCCAATCTCTAC
Organism: Malus sylvestris; assembly: GCF_916048215.2. NCBI lineage: Eukaryota > Viridiplantae > Streptophyta > Magnoliopsida > Rosales > Rosaceae > Malus > Malus sylvestris. Next base: position 15,014,551 of record NC_062269.1, read on the forward strand.
CTTTTATGGTGTGCGATCCATTAGGTTCCTTTTAGCGAGGTAGTGGGCGATTAAAACCATTTTACATCGATTGTGAATTGAAACTATTTTCAATTCTCCCTTTAGTGATTACACACGTTTAGGGCTTCCACAAACCATGAGTGACACCTAGCAGCATATCATGGTTACCCAAGCTAATCAGAAGAGGTTAGAGAACCTATTCAGTTCGGGATTACAAATGCAATACGGTCTTTCTCTAATCTAATACTCTTGACCACATTGTTTGGTTTGATAGTTTATTTTCTCATGTCTACTACCCAATGTGTGTCTTGTGCTTATATGATTACCTTGAATGTGACTCGGAACGCATTCCCTAATCTCATTCATACTCTGGCCAGAGATTCAAATCATATCAGAGAGTATTCTCCCTCAAACGGTTTGAAGGTTAGAGATCCCTTGTTGCGCATTCACTTGTCTCCATAGATAAGTGGCTTGACCCCAACGATGCCGTGGACACCCTCCTGATGGAGTGACTTTGACATAATCAAAGATCAAGGACTTAACCACAAGACAACTACGATGCCTCAGGTCAAAGGACTACTTTGCATTATCCCAACCATGAGTTCTCATGTGACATGGAATATGAGAACCCTTCGTTGATCGCGTTCAGTGAACTCATTCTCTATTGAGCACCTACCGTACTTGTCTTGATGTCACACACACCAATGACTCGAGACTAATCACTCTCCCTGAGAGAAGACATAGTACGTACTGATCTTAACGGACTGTCAATGCCCAATTGGCAATCCTATGATCAGGAACGTTTAGGATGTGTCTACGAAAGAATGGTCTCATGAATCTAACTTCATTAGATTACATTCTCCCAATCACATATTCCTTGGACTTTATCGTTTAAGCATATAACATTTATATGAGACGGCTCAAACAATAATCTTTGCCCTTTATATGTAAAACTAGATTAGTTTAACATGTGAAATGTCCGTAAAGTATCATCACATGATTGGCTTTAGGGCACATTTCCAACAAAAAGATACTGAAGACTCTTATGATCTGTGAAGATCTTACATTTCTCACCATAAAGGTCATGTCTCCAAATCTTCAAAACAAAAATGATAGCCGCTAACTCCAAATTGTGAGTAGGGTAATTGTTCTCATGAGGTTTTAATTGTCTTGAAGCATAAGCAATCACCCTACCATGTTGCATCAATACACAATCCAGGCCATTCAAAGAAGCATCATTGTAGACCTTGAAATTACCACTATCATCTGGGAGCGCTAAAACAGGTGCATGAGTGAGATAATACTTCAACTGCTGAAAACTTTGCTCACAATTATCATCCCACTAAAACTTAACTTTTTTTCTGGTCAACCTCGTCAATGGTAAAGCAATCACTGAAAAATCCTTAACAAACCGTCTATAATAGCCTGCAAGGCCAAGAAACTCCGTACCTCAGTAATGGTTCGTGGTTGCTCCCAATTCTCCATAACTGCTACCTTTTGAGAAAACAATCGAATGCCTTGAGCTGATATAACATGTCCCAAAAATGCCACTTAATCTAACCAGAATTGGCATTTGCTAAACTTAGCATATAACTGGTGTTCCCTCAAACTTTTCAACACCAATTTAAGATGTCTAGCATCCTCTGCTCTAGACTTAGAGTATACCAGAATGTCATCAATGAAAACAATGGCAAACCTATCCAAATACGGCCGGAATACTTGATTCATTAAATTCATGAAAGCTGCTGGTGCATTAGTTAACCCGAATGACATCACAAGAAACTCAAAAAGACCATACTGAGTCCTAAAAGCTGTTTTAGGGACATCTTCACTTCTAATCTTCAACTGGTAGTAACCAAACCTTAAGTCAATCTTAGAAAACACGTAGGCACCTCAAAGTTGATCAAACAAATCATCTATACGAGGTAACGGATAACGGTTCTTAATTGTTACTCGATTCAGTTGCTTGTAATCAATGCATAGTCTCAAGGTTCCGTCTTTCTTCCTCACAAATAAAACTGGAGCTCTCCAAGGTGAAGTACTAGGTTGGATAAATCTCTTATCAACCAATTCCTGCAATTGAACTTTCAATTCTCTTAATTCAGCAGGAGCCATTCGATATGGAGTCAAAGATATAGGATCCGTACCTGGAAGCAAATCAATAGTGAACTCCACATCTTTATCTGGCGGCAATCCAGGCAATTTATTAGGGAACACATCCAGAAAAAACCTGACCACACGCACATCCTCCACACTACTAGGAGCATTATCATTCAACACCACATGAGCCAAATATCCCTGACAACCTTTCGACAACAACCTTTTGGCTTTCATGGCAGAAATAACACCATGCCTCACCCCGCTAGGCTCTCCTACAAATGTAACTTCAGGTAATCCAGGACAATGGAAAGTAACTGTCTTTTCATAACAATCTATCTTGGCACGATTATAGTGTAACCAATTAGTGCCCAAAATCACATCAAAATCAACAATGTCTAACGAAATAAAGTTAGCTGGGATAACAGCATCCTCCACCATCACTGGATGTCCTAGATATACCTGTTAAACATAACATCTCTCCCCTATAGGCATAGAAAACTCTAAATCATATCCTAGAGGTGTAGGATGAGGTTGCATCACTTGAGCAAATGTATGAGAAACAACAGAATGCGTAGCACCATAATCAATCAATACTCTAGCAAAATGACCAAGAATATTTAACATACTCATGATTAAATCAAGATTGTTCTGAGCATCTTGCAGTGTCATGTTATGGATACGTCCTTGATTCTGCTGTCGTCCACCACGACCTTTGCTAGCATGAATACCTCGTCCTTGTCTTGGCTGACTAGACTGCCTTAAAGATCCTGCACTGCTAGCAGCAATCTCTACCTGCTAAGGTTGTCCCCTTTGGTACCACTGGGATCCACCTACTGAATGTGGCTGATATGGCATAGAACCTCCCTGATACTGAGGGTAACCACCTTGATAATGAGGATCTTGGGAGGACTGATACTGCCCTGTAGTATAAGGAGCGGCATCGCCATGATAATGATAAGCACCTCCACGACCAGTCTGAGCATAACCACTAGATCCTGAAGCTTACTGGGTCGGCGCACGTGGTGGTAAGGAAGGCTATTGGGGTTTTAGCTGATTTTGAGGGCAATGTGTAGCCTGATGCCCCATCTATCCACAAGTATAACATGCACTGCTGCCTCTCCTAAACTCCCCAAAATGTCTATTATTACACTTGCGGCATAAAGGAGCACCTGAACCACCTGAACCATCAAAGTCCCTCTGCCTCTGAAATCTCGGGCCTCCAAAAAATCTACCACCTGTCCTCTGCATATTAGAGCTCAAACCTCCACTAAAAGAGTTGGAACTAACACCACTTCTCTTACAACGCTGAGTCTTGCAAGGTCCCTGAGATGATTGACACCACTTTTCTTAACATATTAATTAATCCTTGCGATAAATAATTAAACCATTTAATTATTCTTACTCATCTCCGTTGTTTCTTCAATCTTTACCTTACACGGTGTACGATCCATTAGGTTCCTTTTAGCGAGGCAGTGGGCGATTAGAACTCTTTCAAACCGATTGTGAATTGAAACTTACTTTTAATTCTCCCTTTAGTGATTATACACGTTTAGGGCTTCCACAAACCATGAGTGACACCTAGCCGCATATCATGGTTACCCAAGCTAATCAGAAGAGGTGGAGAACCTATTCAGTTTAGGATTACAAATGCAATAAAGTCTTTCTCTAATACAATACTCTTGACCACATTGTTTGGTTTGATAGTTTATTCATGTCTACTATCCAATGTGATTCGTGTGCTTATATGATTACCTTGAATGTGATTTAGAACGACTTCCTAAATCTCATTCATACTCTGGCCAGAGATTCTTAATCATATCATAGAGTATTCTCCCCCAAACGGTTTGAAGGTTAGAGATCCCTTGTTGCGCATTCACTTGCCTCCATGGCTAAGTGGCTTAACCCCGACGATGTCGTGGACACCCGCGGATGGGGTGACTTTAACATAATCAAAGATCAAGTAGCTAACCACCAGACAACTATGATGCCTCAGGTCAAAGGACTACTTTGCATTATCCCAACCATGAGTTCTCATGTGACATGAGTATGAGAACTCTTCGTTGATCGTGTTCAGTGAACTCATTCTCTATTGAGCACCTACGTACTTGTCTTGATGTCACACACACCAATGATTCGAGACTAGTCACTCTTCCTGAGAAAAGACACAGCACGTACTGATCTTAGCAGACTGTCAATGCCCAATTGGCAATCCTATGATCAGGAACGTTTAGGATGTGTCTACGAAAGAATGGTCTCATGAATCTAACTTCTTTAGATCGCATTCTCCCAATCACATATTAAACTAGATTAGTTTAACATGTGAAATGTTCGTAAAGTATCATCATATGATTGGTTTTAGGGCACATTTCCAACATCTTCATTATGAATGAAGAGATAATCAGATGTCTCTTTATTATGACTGAAGAGATATTTGGATGGAAACATTAAAAGTAATGACTTTAATGTGTTCAATTATGAATGCAAATATATTGCCATATAGAAGCTTACAAACAATGTTGTTTGGATGGGAAAGTTCATTCATGAACTCTCTATTCGGTTCCAACCAGAAAGTGTCTCTAGTGTACCGACACTACGACACTAATGGGGCGATAGCTCAAGCCAGGGAATCAAGGTCTGTTGGAAATGTGCCCTAAAACCAATCATATGATAATACTTTACGGACATTTCACAAAGTTAAACTAATGTAGTTTAAATATAAAGGGGCAAAGATTATTGTTTGAGCCGTCTCATATAAATGTTATATGCTTAAACGATAAGTCCAAGGAATATGTGATTGGGAGAATGCAATCTAAAGAAGTTAGATTCATGAAACCATTCTTTCGTAGACACATCCTAAACGTTCCTGATCATAGGATTGCCAATTGGGTATTGACAGTCCGTTAAGATCAGTACGTGCTGTGTCTTCTCTCAGGGAGAGTGACTAGTCTCGAGTCATTGGTGTGTGTGACATCAAGACAAGTACGTAGGTGCTCAATAGAGAATGAGTTCACTGAACACGATCAACGAAGAGTTCTTATATTCATGTCACATGAGAACTCATGGTTGGGATAATGCAAAGTAGTCATTTGACCTGAGGCATCACAATTGTCTTGTGGTTAAGTCCTTGATCTTTGATTATGTCAAAGTCACCCCATCCGTGGGTGTCCACGGCATCGCTGGGGTTAAGCCACCTAGCCAGGGAGGCAATTCAATGTGCAACAAGGGATCTCTAACCTTCAAACCGTTTGGGGGAGAATACTCTATGATATGATTGAAAATCTTTGATCAGAGTATGAATGAGATTTAGGAAGGCGTTCCAAATCACATTCAAGGTAATCATATAAGTAAACGAATCACATTGGATAATAGACATGAATAAACTATCAAACCAAACAATGTGGTCAAGAGTATTGTATTAGAGAACGACCGTATTGCATTTGTAATCCTAAACTAAATAGGTTCTCCACCTCTTCTGATTAGCTTGGGTAACCATGATATGCTGCTAGGTGTCACTCATGGTTTGTGGAAGCCCTAAACGTGTATAATCACTAAAGGGAGAATTGAAAGTAAGTTTCAATTCATAATCGGTTTGAAAAAGTTCTAATCGCCCACTGCCTCGCTAAAAGGAACCTAATAGATCGTACACCGTGTAAGGTAAAGATTGAAGAAACAACGGAGATGAGTAAGAATAATTAAATGGTTTAATTATTTATGGCAAGGATTAATTAATATGTTAATTAATCAAACGAATAAGTTCATTAGAAGACCACGGGTTAGTTTTGGGCCTCAAGGCCCAATGGGCTTCGAACGTCAAGCCCATTGACTTAAGTTGTATGACAACTTAATTCACAAAGGCCTAAAATCCCATTAAAACCCTTGTGGCCGGCCATGTTAGAAGAATGGCTTTTTGGATCTTTAGGTCACTTATTTGAAGGGACTATATAAAGGACTTTATAGCCTAAATTCATTAAGGGTTTCTTTTGGAGAAAAGATGAGAACACAAAGCTCTCTTTTCTCTCTAAAGAGGCCGGCCACCCTAGAGGAAATTAACTAGCAATCTTGCTTCCTCTAGGTCACTCATTTCTTCATCAATCCATCCTTGGTGTGGAAACTTAGAGGTTCTCAATTTTGGGAACTTGGAGAATCTATTCTTCCATCCAAATCCATGGATCTAAGAAGCAAGGAATGAAGGCCCTCTCTTTGGGTGATTAGCCTTTGCTTATGCAAAGAGGAATCTACAAAGGTATAAATTTCTCAACTCACTTTGATTTGAGTTGAGTCTTGGTTCACCAATCTACTAGGCTTTGAATTTCTTGGTTAATGTTTTGTTTTTAAGTGCATGCTAGCATGATTCCGCCTTTAATTGTTAATTGCATGCTAATAGATGTTGCTTAAATGAACATGTTTTCACAAAATCATCCGTCAAGGTCTCATCAAGATCCGAACTCAAATGAGAGACTCAACCACATGATTGAGAATCATGTATAATGGTGACGTCGTTATTCTCAAGGTTGCTTCTATGGATAACATATAGATATCCATTGTCTAGGCCTACTACTCAGCCATTTTTGAAATGACTACAGAAGAGGTATCATCACTGATGACCAAGCTGATTGGCTCTAGTGCAAGTGGGAGATTGTTGGAAATGTGCCCTAAAACCAATCATATGATGATACTTTACGGACATTTCACATGTTAAACTAATCTAGTTTAATATCAAGGGCAAAGATTATTGTTTTAAGCCGTCTCATATAAATGTTATATGCTTAAACGATAAGTCCAAGGAATATGTAATTAGGAGAATGTAATTTAAAGAAGTTAGATTCATGAGACCATTCTTTCGTAGACACATCCTAAACGTTCCCGATCATAGGATTGCCAATTGGGCATTGACAGTCCGTTAAGATCAGTACGTGCTGTGTCTTCTCTCAGGGAGAGTGACTAGTCTCGAGTCATTTGTGTGTATGACATCAAGACAAGTACGTAGGTGCTCAATAAGGAATGAGTTCACTAAACACGATCAACGAAGAGTTCTCGTACTCATGTCACATGAGAACTCATGGTTGGGATAATGCAAAGTAGTCCTTTGACCTGAGGCATCATAGTTGTTTTGTGGTTAGGTGCTTGATCTTTGATTATGTCAAAGTCACTCCATTCGCTAGTGTCCACGACATAGTTGGGGTTAAGCCACTTAGCCATGGAGGCAAGTAAATGCGCAACAAGGGATCTCTAACCTTCAAACCGTTTGAGGGAGAATACTCTATGATATGATTAAGAATCTCTGGCCAGAGTATGAATAAGATTTAAGAAGTCGTTCCAAATCACATTCAAAGTAATCATATAAGTAAAATGAATGACATTGGATAGTAGACATGAATAAACTATCAAACCAAACAATGTGATCAAGAGTATTGTATTAGAGAAAGACCATATTGCATTGTAATCCTAAACTGAATAGGTTCTCCACCTCTTCTGATTAGCTTGGGTAACCATGACATACTGCTAGATGTCACTCATGGTTTGTGGAAGCCCTAAACGTGTATAATCACTAAAGGGAGAATTGAAAGTAAGTTTCAATTCATAATCGATTTGAAAGAGTTCTAATAGCCCACTGCCTCGCTAAAAGGAACCTAATGTATCGTACACCGTGTAAGGTAGAGATTGAAGAAACAAAGGAGATGAGTAAGAATAATTAAAGGGTTTGATTATTTATTTATGGTAAGGATTAATTAATATGTTAATTAATCAAACGAATAAGTTCGTTGAAGACCTCGGGATAGTATTGGACCTTAAGGCCCAATGGGCTTTGAACGTCAAGTCCATTGACTTAAGTTGTATGACAACTTAATGAATAATGATTCACAAAGGCCTAAATAGCCCAATAATACCCTAAGGCCGGCCATTTAGGGGAAGGGTAGTGAACTTGCTTTAATTACAAGTTTGCCACTCCAATGAATAAACGTATAAATATGACTTTATAGCCAAAATTCATTTAGGGTTTTTTGAGGAAATTGGAGAGAACACAAGGCTCTCCTTTCTCTCCAAAGAGGCCAGCCACCCTTGGAGGGATTAGCTAGTAATCTTCTCCAAGGTCACTCATCTCTTCTTCACATCTTACCTTGGTGTGGAGACTTAGAGGTTCTCTATTTTGAGAACTTGGAAAAACTTATTCTTCCATCCAAATCCATGGATCTAAGAAGCAAGGAATGAAGGCCCTCTCCTTGGGTGATTAGCCTTTGCTTATGCAAAGAGGAATCTACAAAGGTATAAATTTCTCAACTCACTTTGATTTGAGTTGAGTCTTGGTTCACCTAACTACTAGGCTTTGAATTTAATGGGTAATGTTTTGTTTTGAGTGCATGCAAGCATGATTCCGCCTTTAATTTGTTAATTGCATGCTATAGATATTGCTCAAATGAGCATGTTTTTCACAAAATTTCCTTCATTTGGGTTAGTAAGGGGGTGCGGCAAAGTAGAGGGATGGTGTGTAGATGTATTTTTGGTTCTGTTAAATGGTTGTGGATTGTGGTGGAGGATGGATGAAATCTGGTACTCAATGGCTATTACACACACTTACTTAAATAGCAAAATATGTCAAAACACTAGTGAAATACAGCTAGGGTGCGGTAGAAAAACCAAGGGAAAGAAAGTAGTGTTTGTAAAAGGATTTTTAACTCTAAATCAAATCATAATCCAAGGAAAACGTTAAGGGGACAAGGTAGAGGACACAAGGCAAGGGAAAGGGAAAGGTTATGACACAATAGTGAAAGCGAAAGTGAAAGTGAAACTTGTGGCAGAAATCTAGAAGAAAGGGGAAGGAGTGCACAGTTAGGGATAGGAAAGGGAGTGGTGTGACAAGGAAAAGGGAAGGAAAGGCAAAAAAGGTTAAGGCTACAAAGAGGGAGACATGGATGTGTGCACGGCAAGGAAGGTGAAAGGTGGTGGAATGGTTCAGCAAGGGGACAATGAAGGGGACAAGAATGGTGTGCACGGCAAGGAAGGTGAAAGGTGGTGTGGCACCCCTTTGTGGCTGAGATTAAGGCTTCTAGAATCCTTTATTTAGTGTCCTAATATCTTTGGGAACCCTCATTGTGGCCGGAACTTAGTTGGATTAGGATTAAGAAAGGTTAAATCAAAATAAGGTAACTTGACTCTTGTTTCTTCTTTTCTGGCTGACCTCTTTATCTTCTTTAAATTAATTCTTCTTTCTCTTTAACACATTCCTAGCCTCTTTAGTCTTCAATTTCGTCCATCCACCTTGCTCCATGCATGTGCTATCCATTCCAAGCCCAAAACTGCTTCAAAATTCACCAAATGCACCTTATTGCTTCATAAGGCCTATGGACCTACAAACACATGAAAATAACTTAAAATACTAAACTAACTTAGAACTAATTAAGTAAATGCAAGGAAACAAGCTAATTAAGTCGCATAAATATGCTCCTATCAATTTTATCCTAAAAATGTCTCTCTACCAACCGTATAAATACATCTATCTACGGTTCATCTATGGTAACACAATCGTAGTACTTGAATTCTCTTGCCACTACTTAAGTCTAAATATAATTCACTTACTTGACCATTAGAGAGCCTTTGGCCAGTGAACCCCCTCTGGTCTTCGGCTTGCTCATGGTTGTTCTCTGTTTTGTAAGTAGTCCAGTTTGTGCATCTCTTCCATACACGGCGGTTTGCGAATTTGGTTCCAACAATTCCCATCTCCCGCATTCTCCCTCAAGAAAATAGTCACACTCTTCAACTCCTCCACTTGAAACTTTTCAAACATAAACCAGGTGCATAACTAGGCCATTTAAGCTTCTAGTAGGATGCGAAGTTGCAATGGAGGGGCACTGTTTTCATCATTATGGTCACCGATCACATTTTTCTGATGTTGTCATCCAAGGGCTTGATTAAACCGAATGATGAATTCAATCAAAGAGTGTTTCCTATGCACAAATTGCTTGAAAAAGGAATAAGAACTCTCTGCATGTTGACTACTCAACATTGTTGCGGAAAAAAAAAACATGCTTACAAAATGCTTAAATCCAATTTTAAGGCAAGTCATAAATGTTCTTAAGTCACACTTTATCAACCAACTCACGTTCTTCTACCAACCCCTTCCACCTTGCCTCAAATTCTTCTTTACTTTCGATATCCATATGTACTCATACATATCCTTGAAAACGGCCACAACCCCAACCCTTGTCATGAATTTGTTAATAATATGCCATATGCAGTATCGATGAAAGGTGGTCAATAGTCAATCGTCTTTGCTATGGCCCTATCTTGATTCGTAATTGTGACTTTAGGCGGCTCACCCAACAGAGCTTTAAGCATTTCTTCAAACAACCTCTCAAAACTCTCGGTCTTTTCATTTTTCAAGAATGCACAACCCCGATACCATGGTTTGATCATGGTTATTATCTCCTAACAAAGGAGGAAACATCATCCCATACACATTGGTGTTGAACGTGGTGTTAAACACAATCACATCGCCAAAATTAGCATAACCACATCGTGACTTAGCATCAGCAAAAAAGAAATTGGTCAAGTGTTCCGCCTTTGTTAATCTCCATCTTGAAATAAATCGTCTTTCTCTTTCACATCCTTAAAATGCTCTTTAGGCATTTTCTCATCATGCTTGATTAGATGAGCTCACAATTCATGTTCGGCATTATACATATCCTTAGGGGGCGCCGGGGGGGGGGGGGGGGGTGCAACCAATATTCCCAATTCCTTCACATTGCACCTCCAGTAAACCGCTTGTTTACTTATGAAAATATTTGTTTGCGCACATTATTCAATCATCACCTTCTTTGTCTCTGAAACTAGACGATAACAACAAACTTTTCACAACCAATTCCCTATACAGTGCAAGTTTTGCCTTGCACTTAGTCCTAGCATCTCTCTTCCTACCATTTTGATTCGGTTTGGGATTAACCACCCAACATTATGGATTCTGGTAGGAGCATATTTTTGCGACTTAGTTAGTTTGTTTTCTTGCATTTATGTTGTTAGTTCCTAGTTATTATAGTATTTTAAGCTATTTTCGTGTGTTTGTAGGTCCAAAGGGCTAAAGTAGCAAGAAAGTGCAATTTGGTGCATTTTGGAACTGTTTTGGGCTTGGAATGGATAGCACATGCATGGAGCAAGGTGGACGGACGAATTTGAAGATCAAAAAAGGCTAGGAATGTGCTGAAAGGATGAAGGAAATAAATTCAAAACAAGAAGGATAAGGAAGCTCAGCAAGAAAGAAGGAATGTAAACCAAGTTACCTTATTTTGTCCTAATCCTTTCCTAATCCTACACCACCTAATTTCCAGTAGCAAAGAGGATCCTTAATTATTCTAGGACACTTGAATAATGATTCTAGAAGACCTAAACCCATTCCTATAGGGTGCTGCACCTTTCTTTATCTCCCTTTCCCCTTGCCGCATTTCCTTTTGCCCTTTTCTTCTAGGATCTACCACATATTTCTTTCTCCTTTTCCTAAAGGACCGCCGCACCCCTCTTACCCTTTTCCTCTTGCATTCTGACATTGAATTACATTTTTTCTTTGAGGATGTGGTGTACAAATCTGTCTCCAAAATTAATTAGGGTTTTAACTCTCTTTTCATATATATTCTAAGCCTTGCCGCACCTAAGGGAGAACCATCACCCATTCACCATACGCAAGAGCCTATTTTCAGAACCATTCACCTTATGTCGCAGCAAAGAAGAAGAAGGAGTTCCCTTGGACGTGCTTGCCATTCAAGCTCGGATGGCTGGAACATTCTTAGGTGTAATCCATCTTTTGTTTTCAATGTTTAAGTTTAATTATCTTTGTTTTGCGAACATGAGGAGCTAAACTCGTTTTAGCTAGAGGAGAATTCAAAGCCATGAACATATTTGCAATATGAATTGATTACCTCAAGTTGTGATTTCATAAATCGTGAAAGCAATTTGCTTAACTGTTTGATTTAGAACTTATTCTTGTTTGTTGATTAAGGATGCATACTTAGTTTGCATGCATGAATTTGATGCTAGAATATAAGGGAGTTTCACCTAATTGTTATGAACTTATATTCATAAGTAGTGGAGGTTGCTAGTCACAACCGTGTTAAGTAAATTCCTGGCAGGAGTATTATGTTGTTCATAGTTATGAATGCCTTGTCAATGCTTATGATTTTCACAAAACTTAATGATCTTTGATTGTATCTCTATTATGTTTTTCATGTAGGGAACTATTGAAGAATAATTTGGTTGCCGATGCGTTATCCATCCAATTCAATGGCTTAAGGAAAATCTGAGGGTTAATTAGTGTTGTTCACGGTTAATCTGGGGCGTTGAGGTTCATTGTTTATTGGAAAAGCAACTAGAAATCGATTTGTATGCAAGTGTGTCACGTGTGGAGAATGACCCTCTAGCTAGCCAATCACTCATAATTTCCCTCAATTTCGTGCCAAACTTGTTTAAGTCTTTAATCTACTTGTCTTTACTTTAAATTCGTCAAAAACCCAATCCCTTTTACTTTGTTGTGTCAAATTAGTTAGAATCTGTCCAAACTTGTGTTTTGAAGTGTTTTGAGTCGAGTTAAAATTAGTTTTCGTCCAAATCACCCTTTAGTGTCTAGTTTGAGTCTATTTGATTATTTTGTGTTGTTTTGAGTCTCTTTAGTTTGTTTTGAGTTCTTTGAGTCTAGTTAAGTGTTTTCAAGCCTAGTTTTGTGTTTTTGAGTCAGTTTTACGTAGATTAGCAATCTCTCCTAATCCCCAGCCTAGAACGATCCCTACTTACATCTTTACTACAATTTTCAAAAAGAGGGTTTAATTTGAGTGCTAGTTTATAACACATCATATTCAAATAACAGAATTTTAAATATTGTACAAACGTACTCGAAGTTGGTTTTCAGAATCAAAATTGAACGTAAATGGATTAACTGATAGCTCATAACCTACCTTTACAATCTAGGTTTCTTAGAGGTTCTAGATGAACTACAATTGTCAACTCCAACCCAAGTAGAGCTTCAATCCACACCAAATTGAGCACTCACACCTGTGGATGCAAATTTTCTTCTTCCTTTGATTGACGAATATGCACCTGCAAAATAATAACACCTAAGATTAAGGCCAAAAGTTAGAATTCTGAAAAGAATGTGTTTGAGTGTTTGTGGGTAACAAAAAGCCTCCTCAATTTTGAAGATAAATGGAGTATTTATAGGAGCAGAAATGAGCATGGGTCGGCCCTTTAGGGTTTTAGGGTGGCTGGCCCTATGTGGTATTTTCGGTGGAATAGTCTAGGATATTTGTGTAAATAAATATCTTGGAGTAATTAGGCAAATATCCTAAATTAGTGGGACTAGGATTACTTACTTAAAAGAGATCTTCTCTGATTAGGAATGTATTTATGATAAGGATAAGGAATTATCCTGTCATAAATACCTTTGACATTTCTTATGGGCAGGGGTGCCTTGAGTAGTCGTTGATCTCTGCATGCTCTACCTGAGTTGCATGTGGTGAATGAGCTTCTCCCTGCTGATTTAATTGGGGTAGTCTTGTCTTTCTTGGAAAATAATCCATGTGTTAGCTCCATGATTTTTGGTATTCTTTTTGGCTCCACAAATGCTCTTATATCTGCTGGGCTGTTCGCAGGAAATGGTAGGAGGTGTAGGAATCCAAAAATTGCAATGGAGTTTATGTCCCAATTTGCTGTAGATTCCTTCTTTGATTTGGAATTTAAATTCTTCTAGGAAAGGGAATGTAATTGCCACCAAAATCTATTTAAGTTTGCATCAAGCAAGGGTTAAATAAATTTGGAGTGCAATTGAAACCCCCCACAAGAAAGAGAGAAAGCCGAAGGATATTTGTTCCTCCTCCCTTAGCAATCTTCTTCATTTGCCTGTGCAGAGAATTGTGTTTCGTTGTTTTTCTTTTTCTCCAAGGTAAGATTTTTTTTTCTCATTGTTCTTGATTTTTTGGAGCCTCGGGGCTTGAATTTTTGGCTCGACAAGGCTCAAGAAGTGGTGAAAAGGTGTAGCCGTGGGCTATTGTGCTGCTGCTGCTGTTGTAGTAGTTGAGTTAGCTTAGCACGCCACTAGGGCTAGTGCGGTTGAGTCGACTCAGTGAGCTGGGCTGCTGCACGGAGGATGAAGGGCCAAGCTTTCCAGGTGATGGCGCTAGGCTTAGGCCATGCGATGGTAGGGTTCCATAACTTGAGTAGGTTTTTTTGACTTGGACCTGACTGCCAATGAGTTTTGGTACTTCTTGACATACGCCACATCGACAGTGTTGGGCAGCTAAACACCCGCCATAGGCTCTTTGATCACTCGAGCAAAGGGGATCATGACTGGGATAGGGAAACCCTAGAGATTAGCAGAGAATGGGAATCTGACTCCTCATCTGGGTTGCGCGTTCCGACTACTTTCATCGATGATAAATAGGCTGCTTATTCCCTAAGTTGTTTTTTACTTTTGTCGAGTTTCCTTTTAATTTGTCCTCCTCACTTCAAAACACACCAAAAACACTTAAAAACAGTGAAAAAAAACTCTAGAGGTGCTAGGTAGTAAAACCCCATGAAAATCAATGAAAAACACTTTGTTTACCCCCCCCAAACACTTAAACCAAACATTGTCATCAATGTTTCAAACAAAGACTCACACTCAAACCATCAAAACAACACACTAACAAACACAACTATCATGGCAAAGTAAAAGCAATAAAGAGTAGGGTTTAGGAATGCAAATCTGGTTGTGGAGCAGGATTTATTTGAATGCATGGGTTGCCTCCCAAGAAGCGCTTGCTTTAATGTCTTCCAACCAAATGATACCTCGCTTTAAGCTTCATTGGAGCCCACGGCATCAAGGGGTATTTCCTCCACCACATGCTCCTCAAAAAGGTCGTAGTAAGGCTTTAAATGGTGCCCGTTCACTTTGAATTCTTGGTCGGTCTTGAAGCTTTGGATTTGGATTGCACCATAAGGAAAGACATTAGTAATAACAAATGGGCCAATCCATTTAGAACGTAACTTACCGGGAAACAAACAAAAGTGGGAATTAAAAAGTAACATTTCCGAGTTAGTTATCTAAACGCAACCCACAGTGCATCATCTAAATGCAAACTCCAATGTTTCTGAGTTAGTCCAACGGTCTTCTCCAAAATCATCTTGATTTCTTTATTCAAAACTTCGGCTTGGCCACTTGTTTGGGGATGATAAGGTGTCGAAACCTTATGCGTGACATTATACTTCTTGAGCAGCGCCTCAATGGTTCGAATGCAAAAATGAGATCCTCCATCACTTATGAGCACTCTAGGCATCCCAAATTTCGAAAAGATGTGAGTTTTAACAAAATCTAGAACACTTTGAATCGTTAGTACATGTGGCTTTTGCTTCCACCCATTTTGACACATAATCAACCACAAGAAAAATATAATTGAAACCATGTGAGGGAGGAAAATGACCCATGAAATCAATGCCCCAAACATCAAAAAATTTCGACAGAGAGAATGGATGTTTGCGGCATTTGGTCTCTTTGACCTATGTTTCCTGTTCTTTGGAAACGATCCCATGTTATAAAAAACGTTCTAGTATCCTTAAATAGAGTAGGCCAATAAAATCCATATTCAAGAACTTTAAGTGCTGTCATTTGGGTGCCAACATGACCCCCACATGCATAAGTGTGACAAAAAGTTAAAATTGGATGAAATTTGGACTCATGATGTACCTACGTAGAATTTGATCAGGGCAATATTTCCATAAGTATGGGTCATCCCACACATAAAATCGTGCATCATTTTTGAGTTTATCACGTTGGTGCTTGTTTAGGGTGCTTGGAACTTGTTTAGCTACTAAATAATTCACCAAATTTGCATACCATGGCTTACTTACCTCAATGGATAGCAACTGCTCATCTGGAAATGTTTCTGGAATGGGTAAGGACTCCTCGTCATGCACTAAACGGCTCAAGTGGTCAGCCACCACGTTTTCACCCCCTTTCTTGTCCCAAATTTCAATATCGGACTCTTGGAGAAGAAGCATCCAGCGAATAAGCCTTGGTTTGGCTTCTTTCTTCATAAGCAAATACTTCAAAGCTACGTGATCGGAATAAAAAATGACTTTAGTGCCAAGTAAATAAGAACGAAACTTATCTAATGCAAACATAACAGCAAGGAGTTATTTTTCAATGGTAAAGTAGTTCAATTGGGTGTCATTCAAGGTCCAGGAGGCATAATAGATGACATGTGGCTGCTTGCTCTTCCTTTGGCCTAAAATAGCTCCAATTGCATAATTTGAGGCATCGCACATAAGCTCAAAAGGAAGGCTCCAATCTGGTGGAATTATGATAGGGGCTGAAGTGAGTAATTCCTTGAGGTGGTTGAAGGTTTTCTCACATTCCCCGTTGAAGTCAAAGGGCACATCCTTTTGAAGGAGACGACAAAGAGGTTGGGATATCTTCAAAAAGTCCTTGATAAACCGTCTATAGAATCTTGCATGTCCAAGAAAAGAACGAACCTCTCTCACCGAAGTGGGAGAGGGTAAGTAGCGGACAAGATCTATTTTTGATTTATCAACCTCAATTCCTTTTTCAGAGATTATGTGACCCAAAACTATGCCTTATTTTACCATAAAATGACATTTTTCCCAATTTAAAACAAGGTTAGTTTCAATGCATCGTTTCAAGATTAAAGTGAGATTAACCAAGCAATCATCAAACGAATCACCAAAAACACTAAAATCATCCATGAAGACTTCAATGATCTTTTCAACATAATTTGAAAAAATACCATGCATATTTGAAATGTGGCTGGTGCATTGCATAAACCGAATGGCATTCGACGATAAGAAACGTACCAAATGGGCAAGTGAAAATGGTCTTTTCTTGATCTTCCGATGCTATGACAATATGATTATAACCCAAATAACCATAAAGAAAACAATAAAGTACTTGACCAACTAACCTTTCAAGCATTTGATCAATGAACGATAAAGGGAAGTGATCTTTCCTTGTGGTGGTGTTGAGCTTCCTATAATCAATGCGAACTCTCCAACCGGTTTGGATAAGGGTAGGCACAAGCTCATTCTCTTCGTTCTTCACCACAGTGACTCCAGATTTCTTTGGAACAACTTGGATCGGCGAAACCCAAAGACTATCAAAGATTGGATAGATCACTCCACAATCAAGTAGCTTGATAATCTCCTTTTTCATGGCTTCCATCATTGGAGGGTTGAGTCAGTGTTGAGCCTCTCGAGATGGTTTAGTCCCTCATCCAAAAGTATATGATGCATGCATGTGGTAGGGCGTATTCCCTTGATGTTGGCAGAGGTCCATCCAATGGTTGTTTTGTATTCCTTTAACACCCTTACCAATTTCTCTTCTTCTTGTGTCGTGAGTGAGGAAGAGACTATGATGGACAAAGTCTCTTGGTCTCCCAAGAAAACATACTTCAAATGGCTTGGTAACGGTTTAAGTTCAAGGGAGGGTGCCTAAATTACTGAGGGTAGCAATTTATTAGTTGAAACTGAACTTGAGATTGGGATTAAAAGATTACCATGTTGTTGAGCTAACGATTATAAGGTAGCCACCATCTCAACCACTTCTTCACTAGGGTGCACGACAAGGATATGTTCATGCATGCTGTGGGTGGGCATAGGTCTTGCTCCTTCATTTTTTAGGCCCATTCCTTTCGTAATGGTTGTTTCAAGGGCATCCTCATTCAAATCTTCAAGGTATTGTTGCGCCAATGAATCAATTATATCAATAGAAAAACAAGAATGATCATCACTAGGATACCTCATAGCTTCAGAAGTATTGAAATCAATAACATCGCCATCAAATTCCATTGTCAACGTCCCTTTGAACACATCGAACTTGGTGCGGGCTGTTTTCATGAATAGTCTTCCAAGTAGGATTGGCAATGGAGGAGAATGGTTCGAATCTTCCATTTCAAGCACATAGAAGTCAACTGGGAAGATTAAATGATTAACCTGCCAAAACATCTTCCAAAACTCCTTTTGGATATGCATTAGAACGATCAGCCAATTGGATAATAACACCATCATTTTTCAGCCTTCTAAGTTCATAGATGAATAAATAGAATAGGGCATGACATTAATGGATGCACCTAAGTCTAATATGGCATGTTTAAACCGAGTATTGCCAATAACATAAAGAATTGTAAAAGTACAGGGATCTTTGCATTTAGGGGGCAGTTTTCGTTGCAAGATGGCTGAAACATTCTTACCTACCCTTACCACCTCCTTATTCGAAATCCTCTTCTTTGTTGTGCAAAGTTCTTTCAAGAATTTAACATACTTCGGGACTTGTTTGATTGCATCCAGGAACGGGATATTGACTTGTACCTTCCTAAATGTCTCAAGAATGTCCTTGTCACTCTCTTCCTTCTTTGACTGCATAAATCTGTGAGGGAAAGATACATTGGGTGGAATAGGGTTAGAATTAACAGAACTTTTACCTATCTTACCTGTGTTAGACGGATTAGGGGGTGTAAGGGGCTGCGGCAAAGATTGTTCAATCCTTGTTGTGGCCTTGTCTTGTTCCTCTTCCTCAAATTGCAGTTTCTCATCCTCCTTTTAGCTTGATTTGGATGGTTTTGGGTCAATTCCAACTTCTCTTCCACTTTTCAATGTGATGGCCTTTACAGATTCAAATCCTCCTTTCGGGTTGACAACGGTTGAACTAGGCAATCTGCCTTGCTTTCTGAATTGGCCCATGAATTCTGCCATTTGCCTCATTTGATTCTCCAATTCATCCATCTTTTTGGCTTGATTTTGCATTCCATGCGCCACAGTGGTTAATAATTGAACAATTTGATCATTATCTATGGAAGAACCTGATTTTGGTTGGGGTTGTGTTGGTACGTCTGGCCTTGGAAGCATCCCAAGGGTGGTGGTCGAAATCCTCCTTGTTGTTGAGGTTGTTGAAATTCCGTCCATTTCATATTTGGATGATCTTTCCAGCCCGAATTGTAATTGTTGGCGTATGGATCATATTTGGGCTAATTTTGGCCTTGAAACCCAATGCCGTTGGCACTTTTCCATCCTCCATTCTCGATCAATTGAGGGCATTTTTTAGATTGGTGTCCTTGTATAGAGCACACACCATAGATTGTGTTTTCTTGCACTTTGGGTCTTTCAACAACTTGTGACATAAGAAGAGTGAGATTAGCCAATTGAGATTGAATTTCATAAATTGCACTTACCTCATTCACTTATTGCTGCCGTGGGGGGTCTCTTTGTCCAACTCCTTCGTATTGTTGTGCATTGCTCAGTTGGCAATTAGGGTCTTGGCAGCAACGAGTGTTTTGTCAACCAAAGCTCATCTCACTGAGGCATCTAGCATTTGTCTTTCAATTGGAAAAAGTCATTCGTAGAAATATTGAAGGAGAAGCTCTTCTTTCGTTTGATGTTGAGGACATGATGCAACGAGAGTCTTGAAACGCTCATAATATGCCGAAAAGGATTATCCTTGATTTTGTTAAATGCCACTAATCCTCTTCCTCAAAAGAATGACTCTTGACTTTGGAAAGAACTTTTCTAAGAATGCTCTTTTCATGCTTTCCCAAGAAGTGACGGTTCCAGGTGCCAATTCATACAACCAATCCTTAGCTTTTTCCAAAAGAGATAATAGAAAAGCTTTCATCTTCAATATGCTTCCATCGACGTTGACTGGGGTCATGCTTGAACAAACCATTTCGAATTCTTTCAAAAGCTTGTTTGGATCCTCCATGGACAGCCCATGGTACTTTGGAACGTGATGCAGCAAACTGGACTTCAACTCGAACTCTTCGGTCTTGCCTTGAGCTGCCGTGGGATATTGAATGTATAAGGGCACGGCATTGTCCAATCCCGAAGCTGAGAGTTCCTTGATTGTTCGATTGTCCGCTGCCATGACTTGTGCTTCCTCTAATTCCTGAGCCGTAGCCTCTTCTTCCTCTTCTACTTCTTCTTCTTCAAGCTCGGGTTCAGGTTTAGGTGGGTTAAACTCTTGCTGATTCCTCTTCCTTCTCAAAGTTTGTTCAAAATCATCGTCAAAATCAAAGATATGCTCACGAACCGGTTGAGAACTTCGAGTCATAAACTAGTACCTAAAAACAAGAAAACAAAACAAAGTTAGAAACTAAGACAAAATATACGAAAAAGAAACAAGGGGGATTAGCAAAGTTGCTAATCCCTGGCAACGCCGCAAAAAATTTGATATAAACTAGCACTCAAATTTAACCCTCTTATTGACAATTGTAATAAAGATGTAAGTAGGGATCGTTCTAGGCTAGGGATTAGGAGGGATAGCTATTCTGCTTAAAACTGACTCAAAAATGCAAAACTAGGCTTGAAAACACTTAACCAGACTCAAAGAACTCGAAACAAACTGAAGAGACTCAAAACAACACAATATAATCAACTAGACTCAAACTAGACACTGACGGGTGATTTGGACGAAAATTAATTTTAACTTGACTCAAAACACTTAAAAACACAAGTTGGACAGATTCTAACTAATTTGACACAATAAAGTAAAGGGGATTGGGTTTTTGGACGAATTTAAAATAAAGACAAGTAGATTAAAGACTTAAACAAGTTTGGCACAAAATTGGGGGAAATTATGGGTGATTGGCTAGCTAGAGGGTCCTTCTCCACACATGACACACTTGCATACAAATCGATTTCCAGTTGCTTTTCCAATAAACAATGAACCTCAACGCCCCATATTAACCGTGAACAGCACTAATTAACCCTCAGATTTTCCTTAAGTCGTTCAATTGGATGGATAACGCATTGGCAACCAAATTATTCTTCAATAGTTCCCTACATGAACAACATAATAGAGATACAATCAAAGATCATTAAGCTTTGTGAAAATCATAAGCATTGACAAAGCATTCGTAACTATGAACAGCATGATACTCCTACCAGGAATTTACTTAACATGATTGTGACTAGCAACCTCCACTACTTATGAATATAAGATCATAACAATTAGGTGAAACTCCCTTATATTCTAGCATCAAATTCATGCATGCAAACTAAGTATGCATCCTTAATCAACAAACAAGAATAAGTTCTGAATCAAACAGTTAAGCAAATTGCATTCACGATTTATGAAATCACAACTGGAAGTAATCAATTCATATTGCAAATATGTTCATGGCTTTGAATTTTCCTCTAGCTAAAACGAGTTTAGCTCCTCATGTTTGCAAAACAAAGATAATTAAACTTAAACATTGAAAACAAAAGATGGATTACACCTAAGAATGTTCCAGCAATCCAAGCTTGAATGGCAAGCACGTCCAAGGGTGCTCCTTCTTCTTCTTTGCTGCGGCACAAGGTTGAATGGTTTTAAAAATAGGCTATTGTGTATGGTGAATGGGTGATGGATCCTCCTTCGGTGCGGCAAGGCTTAGAATATATAGGAAAAGAGAGTTAAAACCCTAATTAATTTTGGAGACAGATTTGTACACCAAATCCTCAAAGAAAAAAGGTAATTCAATGTCAGAATCCAAGAGGAAAATGGTAACAAGGGTGTAGTAGTCCTTTAGGAAAAGGGGAAAGAAATATGTGGTAAATCCTAGAAGAAAAAGGGAAAGGGATATACGGCAAGGGGAAAGGGAAAAGAGGAAAGGTGCGGCACCCTATAGGAATGGGTTTAGGTCTTCTAGAATCATTATTTAAGTGTCCTAGAATAATTAAGGATCCTCTTTGCAGCTGGAAATTAGGTGGTGTAGGATTAGGAAAGGAGTAGGACAAAATAAGGTAACTTGATTAACATTTCTTCTTTCTTGCTGAGCTTCCTTTTCTTCCTTGTTTTGAATTTATTTTCTTCATCTCTTCAGCACATTCCTAGCAGGAGTATCATTCCAAGCCTAAAAACAGCTCCAAAATGCTCCAAATTGCACTTTCTTTCTACTTTAGCCCTTTGGACCTACAAACACACAAAAATAGCTTAAAATACTAAAATAACTAGGAACTAACAACATAAATGCAAGAAAACAAGCTAAATAAGGTAACTTGATTAACATTTCTTCTTTCTTACTGAGCTTCCTTTTCTTCCTTGTTTTGAATTTATTTCCTTCATCTCTTCAACACATTCCTAGCAGGAGTATCATTCCAAGCCCAAAAACAGCTCCAAAATGCTCCAAATTGCACTTTCTTTCTACTTTAGCCCTTTGGACCTACAAACACACGAAAATAGCTTAAAATACTGAAATAACTAGGAACTAACAACATAAATGCAAGAAAACAAGCTAACTAAGTCGCATAAATATGCTCCTATCATTGAGTTAAATAAATCCTTAGCAGGAGTATCATGCTTTTCATAGTTACAAATGCTTTGTCAATGCTTAAGATTTTTTATAGGAGCATATTTATGCGACTTTGTTATCTTATTTCTTTGCAGTTTCTTAGTTGATTTCCATTTATTTTGGTAATTTATATTATTTTCATATTATTGTAGGTCCAATTAGAAAAGATGACAATAAATGACAAAATGGAGCAATTTAGAGCAGTTTTGGACTTGGATTGGACAACAGGTTTGGATAGCATATGTGCTGACGTTTTTGGTGTTTAAATGGTGTTGAATTTGTGCTAAAATCTGGAGGAATTGAAATTGAGGCCTCAAATATATGGAATTAGACAAGAAAGAGCAACCTTATCAAATCTTATCTTATCCAACCTTATCTTATCCTATCTTATCCAATCTTACCTTCTCTTATCTCCAGCTGCAAAGAGGAATCCTTATCACATTCCAACACTTCCTATTTGATTCTAGGAGTCCTATAATAATTCAAATAACCTAATATTTTTCCTCCTAGGGTTTAGCCATGCCCTCTGCCCTATATATACAGATTTTTGCCGCAAATACCAAATGGAGAGGGGGGAAGAAAAGAGTGTCGCAACCTGCATCCAGAGAGGAAGTGTCACAACCTGCCATTCAACCATTGGAGTTTCTAGAGTTCTTTCTATTCTTATTTAGTTTCAATGTTTATTTTAGATTGCTTTTCAATTATGATGAACATGTGTAACTAAGTTTCTTTTTGGCTAGAGGTGAATTCGAAGCCATGATCGTAAGACATGATTGCAATTTACTTATCTGGTTTATAGAGAACTTATTCTTGTATGTTTATTAAGGATGCATACTTAGTTTGTATGCAGGGATTTGATGCTAGAATATAAGGGAATTTCACCTAATCGTTATGAACTTATATTTGCAAGTAGTAAAAGTCACTAGTCATGATTGAGATAAGTAAATTATTGGCAGGAGTTTCATGCTTTTCATAGTTATGAATGCTTCGTCAATGCTTATGATTTTCACAGAACTTAATAATCTTCGAGATGTATCTCTATCATGCTTTTCATAGTTAGGGAACTTGAGAAGAATAATTTGATTGCGTCGCTAAGTCCAATTCAATAAACCTAGGAAAATTTGAGAGTTAATTTGTGTAGTTCACAGTTAATTTGGGGCATTGTCATTCATGGTTTATAGAAATAAAATTGGAAATCGATTTGTATACATATGTTTCATGTGTGGAAAACAATCTTCTAGCTAGCCTTTCACCTATATCTTGTACAAGACCTAATTCATCAGCTGCAATTCACTTTACTTTTGTTTTGTTAAAATTCGTCCAAAAACCCCCTTAATTCTTATTTTGTGTTGGTCTAGCTTAGTTTTTAGTTTTTAAGTTTAATTTGTGTTGACTAGTATTCATCCTAATCCCCGGCCTAGAACAATCCCTACTTGCTCATACTACAATCATCTAAATTATAGGGTTTAATTGTGTGTTAGTTTATATCACATCAAATTTTGGTGCCGTTGCTAGGGACTAGAAAAATTGTTAATCTTCCCCTTTGTTTCTGTTCGTGTCTTTTCTTGTGTTTCTGATTTTGTTTTGTTTTGTTTTCTTTATTTTAGGTACTCGTTTATGACTCGAAGATCTCAACCTGTGCATGAAAATATATTAGAATTTGACGATGATTTTGAATGAACTTTGAGAAGGAAGAGGAAGCAGCTAGAATTTAATCCACCTAGTTCTAGCTCTGAATCTGAAGTTGAAGAATCAGAAGAGGAATAAGACATGGTTGTTGACAATTGAACAATCAAGAAACTTTCAGCCTTGAGTTTGGACAATGCCATTCACCTTTGCATCCAATACCATAAGGCAGTTTAAGGCAAAACCGATGAGTTTGAATTGAAGTCTAGTTTACTGCATCACATTCCAAATTATCATGGGCTGTCCATGGAAGATCCGAACAAGCATCTTAAGGAATTTAAAGTGGTGTGTTCAAGTATGACACCAATTAATGTGGATGGAAATATTTTGAAGATGAAAGCCTTTCCATTCTCTCTTTTGGAAAAGGCTAAAGATTAGCTCTTTGAATTAGCACCTGGAACCATCACTTCTTGGGAAAGCATGAAGAGAGAATTCTTAGAGAAATTCTTCCCAACTTCAAGAGTCATTCTTTTAAGGAAGAAAATTAGTGGAATTCACAAGGCCTAGGAGAATCCTTTCCAGCATATTATGAGCGTTTCAAGACTTTAGTTGCATCTTGTCCACAGCATCAAATGAAGGAAGAGCTTTTAATTCAATATTTCTATGAAGGACTACTTCCACTTGAGAGACAAATGCTTGATGCTTCAGCAGGAGGTGCTTTGGTTGACAAAACACCAGTTGTTACGAAGATCTTCATAGCAAATTAAGCCTTGAATGCACAACCATACGAAGGAGTGGGAAGAAGAGAACATACATGGCGAAGTTAAGTTAATGAGGTAAGTGCTATTTCAGAACTTCAATCTCAAATGGCTAATCTCTCTACTCTTATATGACAGGTTGTTGAAGGATCCAAAGTGCATGCAAAGTGCAGCTACATGTGGCGTGTGTTCTATGCAAGGACACCCTGCTGATCAATGTCCTCAATTAATTGAGAATGGGGGATGGGAAAGTACAAATGCCATAGGTTATCAAGGCCAAAATCAACCAAGGAATGACCCATTTTCCAACACCTATAATCCAGGCTGGAGAGACCATCCAAATATGAAGTGGAGGGAACCTCAACAAAGTTAACAACAAGGTGGATATAGACAGCCACCTCCTAGGCTCTATCAAAGGCCATTTGCACCACCACAACCGCCCCCACAACCTTCCCAACCAAATTCAGGTTCGTCAAGGGATAATGATAAAATTCTTCAAGCACTAACTTTTTTGACTTAGGGTTTACAAAATCAAGCTAAAGAGATGGGTGAAATGAATAATCAAATGGGGCAGATGGCAGAATTCATGGGACAATTTAGAGAACAAGGCAAGCTTCCTAGTTCAACCATTGTCAATCCAAAGTGAGGTTTTGAAACTGCTAAGGTGATTACCTTGAGAAGTGGCAAAGAGATTGGAACCAATCCAAAAACGTCCAAACAAAGCCAAAAAGAGGACGAACAACTGCTGCCCGAAGAAGAAAAGGTCGACAAGGCCACGGCAAGAGAATAACAGTCGCTGCCGCAGCCTTTTAAGGCTCATACGCCACCCAATTTAGGTAAGGTAGGTCCGAATTCAATTCCTTCTAACCCTATTCCACCAAATGTGCCTTTCCCTTGCAGGTTTATGCAATCTAAGAAAGAAGAGAATGAAGAAGACATCTTAGAAACCTTCAAGAAGGTACAAGTCAATATCCCACTTCTTGATGCAATAAAGCAAGTTCCAAGGTATGCTAAATTTTTTAAAGAGCTTTGTACAACAAGGAGAAGGATCTAGAAAAAGGAAATGGTACGAGTAAGTGAAACTGTCTCTGCAGTTTTGTAAAGAAAACTGCCACCTAAATGCAAAGATCCAGGTAGTTTCACAATCCCTTGTGTCATTAGTAATACCAAGTTTGAACATGTTGTGTTAGATTTAGGTGTTTCCATTAATGTCATGCCTTGCTCTATCTATGCATCTATGAACCTAGGAGAGCTTAAAAATGATGGTGTTATTATTCAATTAGCTGATCATTCTAATGCATATTTGAAAGGAGTTTTGGAAGATGTTTTGGTGCAGGTTAACCGCTTGATCTTTCCAACAGATTTTTATGTGCTTGAGATGGAAGATTCGGCCCATTCTACACCATTGCCAATCTTACTTGGAAGACCTTTCATGAAAACAGCCCGAACCAAAATAGATGTGTTCAAGGGGACATTAATAATGGAATTTGATGGCGATGTCATTAACTTTAATATTTCTGAAGCTATAAGGTATCCTATTGATGATCATTCTTGTTTTTCTATTGATGTAGTTGATTCTTTGGCGCAGGAATATCTTCAATTCTTAAATCGGGATGCCCTTGAAAAAACCATGCTGAAGGAATTTGGACTCAAAACCAATATGACCGAGCCTAATCATGCAGCAATTGTCGAGATGGTGGCTGCCCTTGAGGCTTTGCCACAACATATTGGTAAGCCTCTAATCCCAAGTTCAATTTTCGTTTCTACTAATAAGTTGTTACCTTCAGTGATTCAGGCACCCTTTCTTGAGCTTAAATCGTTACCGAATTATTTGAAGTATGTTTTCTTGGGAGACAAAAAGACTTTGCCAGTCATAGTCTCTTCAACACTCACGACATTCGAAGAGGAGAAACTGGTTAGAGTGTTGAAAGAGTATAAAACAGCCATTAGATGGACTTTGGCCGACATTAGGGGAATAAGTCCTACAACCTGCATGCATCGCATACTTCTAGAGGTGGGGGCTAAACCAACTCGAGAGGCCTAACACTGACTCAACCCTCCAATGATGGAGGTTGTGAAAAAATAGATCATCAAGCTTCTTGATTGTGGAGTCATTTATCCAATTTCGGATAGTCGTTGGGTTTCACCGGTTCAAGTAATACCAAAGAAATCTGGAGTCACTGTGGTAAAGAATGCAGAGAATGAACTTGTGCCCACTTGTATCCAAATAGGTTGGAGAGTTTGTATTGACTATAGGAAGCTCAATGCCACCACAAGGAAATACCACTTTCCTTTACAATTCATTGATCAAATGCTTGAAAGGTTAGCTGGTCATTCATTTTATTGCTTTCTTGATGGTTATTCGGGATATAATCAGATTGTTATAGCTCCAGATGATCAAGAAATACTACTTTTACTTGTCCATTTGGTATTTTTGCTTATCGTCAAATGCCATTTGGTTTATGTAATGCACCAACCACTTTTCAAAGATGCATGGTAAGTATTTTTTCCGATTCTGTCGAGAAGATTATTGAAGTTTTCATGGATGATTTTAGTGTCTTTGGTGACTCTTTTGATGATTGTCTAACTAATCTCACTTTGATATTGAAACGTTGGATCGAAACTAACCTTGTTTTAAATTAGGAAAAATGTTACTTCAACGTAAAACAAGGCATGGTTTTAGGTCATATAGTTTCAGAAAAGGGAATTGAAGTGGATAAATCTAAAATAGATCTTGTATGCTACTTACCCTCTCCCACTTCGGTGAGAGGTGTTCGTTCTTTCTTTGGACATGCAGGATTCTATAGATGTTTTATCAAAGATTTCTCAAAGATTTCAACACCCTTGTGTCGACTTCTACAAAAAGATGTGCCGTTTGTGTTAGATGAAGAATGTGAGAAGGCATTCAATCACCTTAAAAAGATGCTAACTTCGGCACCTATCATCGTTTTACCAGATTGGAGTCTTCCTTTTGAGCTTATGTGCGATGCGTCAGATTATGCCTTAGGGGCTGTTTTGGGACAAAGAAAGGACAAGAAGCCACATGTCATCTACTATGCTTCTCAGACCTTGAATGATGCTCAATTGAATTACTCCAACACTGAAAAAGAACTCCTTGTTGTTGTGTTTGCTTTAGATAAGTTTCGTTCTTATTTACTTGGAGCTAAAGTTATAATTTACTTTGACCACACAACTTTGAAGTATTTACTTACGAAGAAAGAAGCCAAGCCAAGGCTTATTCGGTGGATGTTTTTTGTCCAGGAGTTTGACGTAGAAATCCGAGATAAAAAAAAGGAAGTGAAAATGTAGTAGCTGACCATTTGAGTCATTTGGTACATGAAGAAGACCCTCTACCTATTCCAGAGGCATTCCCAGACAAACAACTGTTGGCCATTAAGGTAAGTGAGCTATGGTATGCTGATATTGTGAATTATATTGTGTCTAAACAAGTTCCAAACACCATAAATAGGCACCAACGTGATAAACTAAAAAAAGAGGCATGTTTTTATGTGTGGGATGACCCTTATATGTGGAAATATTGCCTTGATCAAATTATTCATAGGTGTGTGCATGATTCTGAATTCAATTCAATTTTAACTTTCTGTCACACTTATGCTTTATATAAATTGATTACATCCAGTTATGAACTTACGTTTTATATAAATTGATTACATCCAGTTATTGTTTCGTAAGACATGAATGCAATTTACTTATCTACTAGAATATAAGGGAATTTCACCTAATCGTTATGAACTTATATTTGCATGTTGTAAAAGTCACTAGTCATGATTGAGATAAGTAAATTCTTGGGAGGAGTTTCATGCTTTTCATAGTTATGAATGCTTCGTCAATGCTTATGATTTTCACAAAACTTAATGATCTTAGAGATGTATCTCTATCATGCTTTCCATAGTTAGGGAACTTGAAAATAATAATTTGATTGCGTAGCTAAGTCCAATTCAATAAACCTAGGAAAATATGAGAGTTAATTTGTGCAGTTCACAGTTAATTTGGGGCATTATCATTCATGGTTTATAGAAATAATAACTGGAAATCAATTTGTATGCATATGTTTCATGTGTGGAGAACAATCCTCTAGCTAGCCTTTCACTTATATCTCGTACAAGACCTAATTCATTAGCAGCAATTCACTTTACTTTTGTTTTGTTAAAATTCGTCCAAAAACCCCCACAGTTCTTATTTTGCGTTAGTCTAGCTTAGCTTTTAGTTTTTAAGTTTAATTTGTGTTGATTAGCATCCCTCCTAATCCCTAGCCTAGAACGATCCCTACTTTCTCGTACTACAATTGTTGATGCACAAAATCAGTGAGGACTTTGGTACAACAGAAAGTGTTAAGTTTGTGACCTTCGCTAGATTGCTCCGGTCATTAGTATGGATAAATATGTAAATGAATAGAGATAGGGAAGCAAACACAAGATGTACGTGGTTCACCCAGATTGGCTACGTCCATGGAGTAGAGGAGTTCTCATTAATTGTGAAGGGTTTACACAAGTACATAGGTTGAAGCTCTCCTTTAGTGAGTACAAGTGAATGATTTAGTACAAATGACATTAGGAAATATTGTGGGAGAATGATCTCCTTTTATAGAAGAGTTTCTAGCTTTGTTCTGACATTGACACGTGTCGTGTTGTGATTCGCTTCTGAAGTTGACACGTGTCACACTGTGATTGGCTTCTGATGTCGACACGTGTCATATTATGATTGGCCTCCTGGTTTGAGGGAAACTCTTCTGAGTCCTTGACGGTATAACGTTGACTAGTGCTCAGTTGTTTCGAGATTGGTCAAGTATGGTACAAACAGTGCTCCCCTAAGTTCCTGAGTAAGGGAAGCTCCTCGATTGGGGACTTGCAAGATCTAAGCCGCTGAGTAATCACGAAACTTCTAAGTACTGAAGTGTGGTATCGTTTTCACTTGCCTTATCTCTCTCATAGGTAGATGTGGCATCTTCTCTGAAAGTATTTTTCCTCCATCCAGGGGTGGTATCCTTAACCGGTGGAGATGCACAAGGTAATGTATCAATTTCACTTGAAGCTTACTTGTAGTTTCTAGATTGGTCAAGCGCGATACAAACCTTGTAGTAGGAGTCCCCCAAGTTTCCAAGCTAGGAGATCCGCCAAAAGAGGTGACAGACAAGGTAAGCAATCAGAGCTCCCAGCAATCAGTCCCAGATCAAAAGTTTGATTTTGAGTTCCGGCTGATTGTTCTCATTCTCCCTATCTTACAGGCAGCAGGAAGGATAAAGAGAAGAAAAAGGAGAATAGATGATATAAGATACTTTTGCTTTTGAAGAAGTAACTTTCCATATGCTTATTCTTGAACTAGGCTGAAGGGTTTTCTGGTTTCCTCCAGAGTATAAGGTCGACTCAAGAATTTAAGGGTCAAAACAAGTCCATCAAATCAAGAGTGTGTTCAACCTTGATGATATGTGATACTTTTGTTGTTGACAAAGTAATACATGAATCGACACGTGTTCTGTTGCGCTTGTCACCACATGCTTCCTTGTGTCCTTCTCACTTGTCCTATCTGTTCATCCGGCAAATGTGGTATCTTTTCTGGAAGCATAAGATGTTGAAGATGAGTACTCGAGAGCAATGCCCGGTAAGTAATCAGGCAAGGAGTTCCAGGTAGTTAGTTCCTAACTGGAAGCTTGATTCCAAGTGTTGATTGATTGCTCTCTTTATCCTTGTCTTGCAAGTAAGAACAAGGCCAAAGGAAACATCAGGGAAAAAACATGATATGGGATACTCTTACTTTTAACCCTGATGATATGAGATACTCTGGCTCTGGTGTGGCTTGTTTGCAGAGGTATTATCGGGGGGAAAATAAGCTGAGTATTTCGAGAGACTCTGTTGAGAATGCCTTCTCGGATATGAAGAAAAGTTGAGCATTTTTTTTATTTGCAGGTTTACCTGGTTGTGGAGGATGAAGGTCGACATATATAGGAATTGTCCCAACAACGAGTAGTAATGCTGTTCCTTTACCCTTCTCGGTCATAGCAATGTAATGGGAGCTGCAAGATTCACGTGTCATAACTTTGTCAGAGCACTTTGAAAAAATGGTCTGTGGTATATGGAAAGCTGATGTTGCGTGTGAAGATTGCAGATAAGCTTTATCCAAGGAAATCTGGCTCTCGAAGTTCAGAGAGCGATACCTCTTCGATTTTCGAACAAGCAATCCTGTCGAGGACCTGGCTCTCAAGATTCAGAGAACGGTGCCTCTTCTATTTTTGAGAAAGCAATCCTGTTGGGAGTATGGCTTTTTAGATTCGGATAGCGGTGCCTCTTCCATTTTTGAGAAAACAATTCTGTTGTGAGTCTGGCTCTCAAGAGTCGGATAGGGTGCCTCTTCGATTTTTGAGAAAACAATCCTGGTGGGAGTTTGGCTCTCGACATTTGAAGAGTGGTACCTCTAGACGAGAGTAAAGGTTAGACATTTTTGCCAGTTTGCCTTGCCACGGAGCACGGAGGTTGACACACAAAGGGACTTTCCAGTTATCAAGCAGTGGTGCTACTCTTTTACCCTTATGGGTAATGGTAGGGTAGCTGGACCGTCAAAATTTATGTGTCTAAACTTTGTCAGAGATCTTTGGCAAAGTTATCTGTGGTACCCAATGAGCTGATGTTGCATGTGGGGATTGTCGACATATTTTACTCAGGAAAATGTGCTTCTCGAAATCCGGAGAGTGGTGCCACTTCGATTTTTGAACCAATGGCCCTGTTGCCCTTTCTTTTATAGGGGCACCAATTGTGTGCAAGAAGTACATTTAGAGAGTTATTGCTTGCAGGAATTTTCCCCTTATTTTTGTACTTTAGAGATTTATTGCACCTCATTTCTCCTTCATCATTTCTAAGAATGTCTAGCCTATCCGACCGTCGTTTTAACTTGAACTTTGGTGAAGAGGCAGCCATGCCTTCTCAAGACAACATATGACGCCCATCCTTCTTATCCCCTACTGGTCCTCTTACCGTTGAGGACTCTGTGATGAAGAATGATATAACCGCTGCGGTGGTGGCCATTAACCTTCTCACTCCCAAAGATAACAAACTACTTTCCAAACGGTCTGATGAGTTGGCTGTTAAGGATTCTCTGGCTCTTAGTGTTCAGTGTGCAGGTTCTATGTCTAATATGGCCCAAAGTCTATTTGCTCAAACCTGCCAAGTTGAACTATTGGCGGCTGAAGTGATAAGTCTCAAACAAGAGATCAAAGGACTCAAGCATGATAATAAACAATTGCACAGGCTCGCACATGACTATGCTACAAACATGAAGAGGAAGCTCGACTAGCTGCAGAAATCTGATGGTCAGATTTTAGTTGATCATCAAAGGTTTGTGGGTTTGTTCCAAAGGCATTTATTGCTTTCATCTTCTAAGGCTGTACCACGTAATAAAGCTCCAAATGATCAACCTTCTGTGCCTCCTGATGCGAAATATATAAGCACACAAATTTAACCCTCTTTTGACAATTGTAGTACAAGTATAAGTAGGGATCGTTCTGGACCGGGGATTAGGAGGGCTTGCTAATAACCTCTAAACTGACTCAAAAACATAAAACTAAACTTAAAAACACTTAACAAGACTCTCAAGACTCAAAGCAAACTTAAAATACTCAAAACAGCTTCAAACAACCAAATAAACTTAAACTAGACACTAGGAATGACTTAGGACGAAAATTGACTTTTACTGGAATCAAAACACTTAAAAACACAAACTAGAACAAATTTGAAACACTTCGAAACAAGAAACTAAAATGGGGGTTTTGATTTGGATGAAGTTGAAACAAACAAACAATTATGAAAAACTAGACAGATTGTAAAACAAATTTGAGAAATAAGATGATGGATGGGATAGCTAGAGGCTTTTTCTCCACACATGACATGTATGCAAATAACTCGATTTCCAGTTACTACTTTATTGAATTATGAATGACAATGCTCCAAATTAACCGTGACATCACTAATTAACTCTCATATTTTCCTTGTTTTATTGGATTGGATGACATCATTCGACAACCCAAAACATTCTTCTAAAGTTCCCTACATGACATCATAATAGAGATACAATCAAAGATCATTACGTTTAATGAAAATCATAAGCATTGACAAAGCACTTGCAACTATGACATCATGTCACTCATGCTAGGAATTGAACTTAACGCGATCGTTTATAAGCGACCTTCACTACATGTGAATATAAGTTTGTAACGATTATGTGAAACTTCCTTATATTCTAGCAACGGATTTACGCATACCAATTAAGTGTCGACCCTTAATCAACAAATACAAATAAGTTATCAATCAAATAGTTAAGCCAATTGCATTTACTATTCAAGAGTTCATAACTGGAATTTATCAAATCATATTACACACATAATCATGGCTTTGAAATCACCCTTAGCCAAGAGGGGTTTAACCACTCATCTTCACAACAAAACAAAATAAAATGAATTTAAACATTGGAAACAAAAGAAAGAAAACACCTAAACGCTCCAACGATCCAAGTTGGACAGCAAGCACATCCAAGCACTTTCCTTCCCTTCTTTTGCTACGGCACAAGGTGTTGGTAAGTGTTTGAAGATTTGTTTGTATGGAGGAATGGATGTGTTTGGATTGATCTCCCCAAATTATGGTGAATGGTGGATGTATTTATAGGCTAGGGAGAGGAGTGTATGGAGTTGTAATGAGTGGATGTAATGGGTGTAGTGGGTGAGTGTTGTGGTAATGAGTGGATGTAATGGGTGTAGTGGATGGAAGTTTGGTAATGAGTGGATGTAATGGGTGTAGTGGATGAGTGTTTGGTAATGAGTGGATGTAATGGGTGTAGTGGATGGATGTTTGGAGTTGTAGGTCAACACACTTGCACACACACATGCTGATTTCTAGCCTTCAAATCTTCAAAAATGTCCATCCTCATGTCTCCATGCTTGCACTATCCAATCTTGGCTCAAAATGCTCCAAAATGCACTTTCTTGCCACTTTGTGATTATGACCTACAAACACACGAAAATAGCTTAAAATACATAATTAACTAAGAAATAACAACACAAATGCACAAGAACAAGCTAACTAAGTCGCATAAATATGCTCCTATCAAATTCCCCCACACTTAGCTTTTGCTAGTCCTCGAGCAAAACAAAAGAAACAAAACGAAACAAAACAAACAAAACACAACCTAACCTTCCAACATTTGCCTCAGGGATTTTCAATGAAACATGACATGCCAAAGATCATTATTCCCACAGATTTTAGTTATCTTCACACTTGAGCACATACTTAATCACAGTCACTACTTACTAGTTCACATTTAACCAATTAAAACGATGTTTTGAATGTAGTAACATGCCTTTGAGAATTTGCTCAATTCCTTACAAGATACTCTCTATTTTCACACATTTTCTTACTACACACCCTACACTAGTTATATGTGAGAAGATTGATGTAAACATGAAAACGAACACTCACATATATGTATAACAAAGAAAGCGATTTTCTACAGTTAGTAAGCATGTTTAGATATGATCTCCTGAATGAAATGCTACTACTTAGATGCGAGAACCAGTGACACCATATGCTCATACCAATTTCGAACTTCACAAATTGAAACACACAACACTCAAGATTGAAGTCAAGGGTTGTAACAGGGCTTGGGGGTAATGGCTAATAAAGAAAGGATAGGAAGAACAAACGTTCTTAAAGCGATAGCAAGCAAAGCAATGAAATAGACACTTGGAATTCACTTTAGAATGCAGAATCAACTTTTAAATACAAAGGGAAGATTTATGCAACAC
Source organism: Malus sylvestris (assembly GCF_916048215.2). Taxonomy (NCBI): domain Eukaryota; kingdom Viridiplantae; phylum Streptophyta; class Magnoliopsida; order Rosales; family Rosaceae; genus Malus; species Malus sylvestris. The sequence continues at coordinate 15,049,128 of NC_062269.1, forward strand.
TTAGGGCCGAATTCAATGTTTTTTAATAAACTTTTTTCTTTTCACTCTTTTTTTTTTTTCTTTTCTACCTGTGCCTTATTAAGGACTTTGGCACACACACACACACAAGAATCACTTCCCCCACACTTGCTTTCTGCAATACATTGATAAAAAAGGAGTTCATTTTAAGTCATGCTTTACTATGCGTAAAGAACAAAGGTATGGATGGTCCTAAAACTAGGCTAGGTAAGGATAGTGTGGATTAACAAAGAAGATAGGCTTAAGAAGGCTTAACGGGGTTAAACTTAAACACATAATGAAATAGGGGCACGGCAATTTGGCTTTGGTGGTCACTACACAACTTCATCTTGAATATGTGTTATGCAAATCAATAGCATGCTTTGAATGAAATAGGCATGAGTTCTAGCATTTGGAACTAAATGATGAAACGCCTTCTAAGTAACAACCAAGCAAAGAATAATGAGATCATGCAACGACTTTAGGAAACAATGATGCACATATTATTAACTCTCCAAATAAACGTTTAGGCTCAAGTCTCATAAGGTTGTAGCGTTCATTTGAGTTCCTTCAAGCATGTTACAAAAACTGATTTTTCCTTTATGATTGCATGTGAATTCATAAATTATACCCACAACCAAGCATACACCAAAGAGTAAATCAAATTTTCATCCATGTTTATAACTCTCTTTAACAATCATGTAATTAAAAACCAAATCCTCATCATTGTGTTGGAAGGTACCCTAAGACACAAATAAACACACAAAAACAACTCTTTTTGGGTTTTTCAAAACAATTTTTCAAATTTTTATGAGATTTTCGGATTTTTATGTCAAAACACACTAAAACACTCCAAAACAGCTTAAAAATACTTACAAACAGCAAGGAACAACACTAGAAGTAATGGGTTATAAACTCTTACGAATTTTATGCAAAACAACTTGGTTACCCCCCCCCCCCACACTTAAATCAAACATTGTCCTCAATGTTTCAAGCATAAACTCACACAAAAACAAGCAAACAAACAAACAATGAATAAACATGACAAGTATAGCAAAGTAAAAACCAGACAGAGTAGAGTTTAAGAAAGCAAATCTGGTTTTGGAGATAGATGATCTTGTTGACTTTCCACAGCTTTGATCTCGAACTGGTTTGGGATTCTAAGTGAGGAATATTAGAGTTCCTTGGTTGTGCAGTCTGCATTCTTCTCTGCTTGTTTCTTCTGCACGGCAGGCAGGCACGAGGTAGAGGTGATGGTCTGTTTCTTTCTTCAATCTTTCCAAGTGCCCACCTCTTGCTTTCTTTCTCCTTGTCCCTAGCTGAGGATGAATTGGCAAATTGTCTCCACATGCTTCGAGGTATCATTTTCACTTCCCTTATCTGTTCCCCAAGCAGATGTGGTAGGCGAAGAGGAAGCATAAAATGATGAAAATGAGTACTCGAGAGCAAGGCTAGGTAAGCAATCAGGAAGGGGTTCCAGGCAGTCGGTTCCAGATCGGAAGATTGATACCAAGTGCTGGCTGATTGCTCTCTTTCTCTTTGTCCCAAAACAACGACAAGGAGAACGATAGGGAGAAAGCATGATATGAGATACTCTTGCTTTCAACCTTCATGATATGAAATACTTTTGCTTTGGATGAGTTGTTTGCAGAGGTACCCCAAGGAATAAGGAACACTGAGTGACTCGAGAGGGTTTGTTGGAAAGGCATTTTCGGAGAAGAAGAAGGGTTATGTATGTCTGCCTTGAAATGGAGGTTGAAGGGTGAAGGAAATTTTGTGAAAAACATGTTCTTTTGAGCAACATCTGTAGCATGCAATTAACAAATTAAAGGCGGAATCATGCTTGTATGCACTCAAAACAAAACATTACCCATGAAATTCAAAGCCTAGTAGTTAGGTGAACCAAGACTCAACTCAAAACAAAGTGAGTTAAGAAATTTATACCTTTGTTGATTCCTCTTTGCATAAGCAAAGGATAATCACCCAAGAGATAGGGCCTTAATTCCTTGCTTCTTAGCTCCATGGATTTGGATGGAAGAACCTCTAAGTCTCCACACCAAGGAAGGATTGATGAAGAAATGAGTGACCTAGAGGAAGTAAGATTGCTAGCTATGTTCCTCTAGGGTGGCCGGCCTCTTAGAGAGCAAAGAGAGCTTTTGTTCTCATCTTTTCTCCCACAAGAAACCCTAATGAAGAAAAGGCTATAAAGTCATATTTATACCTACCTTCATTGGAGTGGCAAACTTGTAATAAGTCAAAAACCCACTCCATTATCAATATGGCCGGCCATAGGGTGTTATTGGGTTGTATGGGCCTTTGTGAATATTTAATCATTAAGTTGTCATACAACTTAAGTCAATGAGCTTGACGTTCGAAGCCCAATGGGCCTTAAGGCCCAAACTAACCCTAGGTCTTTTAACGAACTTTATTCGTTTGAGTAATTAACATATTAATTAATCCTTGCCATAAATAATTAAACCATTTAATTATTCTTACTCATCTCCGTTGTTTCTTCAATCTTCACCTTACACGGTGTACGATCCATTAGGTTCCTTTTAACGAGGCAGTGGGCGATTAGAACTCTTTCAAATCGATTGTGAATTGAAACTTACTTTCAATTCTCCCTTTAGTGATTATACACGTTTAGGGCTTCCACAAACCATGAGTGACACCTAGCAGTATGTCATGGTTACCCAAGCTAATCAGAAAAGGTGGAGAACCTATTCAGTTTAGGATTACAATGCAATACGGTCTTTCTCTAATACAATACTCTTGACCACATTGTTTGGATTGATAGTTTATTCATGTCTACTATCCAATGTGATTCATTTACTTATATGATTACCTTGAATGTGATTTGGAATGACTTCCTAAATCTCATTCATACTCTGGCCAAAGATTCTTAATCATATCATAGAGTATTCTCCCTCACACGGTTTGAAGGTTAGAGATCCCTTGTTGCACATTCACTTGCCTCCATGGCTAAGTGGCTTAACCCCAACTATGCCATGGACACCCTCTGATGGAGTGACTTTGACATAGTCAAAGATCAAGGACTTAACCACAAGACAACTATGATGCCTCAGGTCAAATGACTACTTTGCATTATCCCAACCATGAGTTCTCATGTGACATGAGTATGAGAACTCCTCGTTGATTGTGTTCAGTGGACTCATTCGCTATTGAGCACCTACATGCTTGTCTTGGTGTCAATCACACCAATGACTTGAGACCAGTCACTCTCCATGAGAGAAGACACAACACGTACTAATCTTAACGGACTGTCAATGCCCAATTGGCAATCCTATGATCAGGAACATTTAGGATATGTATACGAAAGAGAATGGTCTCATAAATCTAACTTGTTTAAATTACATTCTCCTAATTACATATTCCTTGGACTTATCGTTTAAGCATATAACATTTATATGAGATGGCTTAAAACAATAATCTTTGCCCTTGATATTAAACTAAATTAGTTTAACATGTGAAATGTCCGTAAACTATCATCACATGATTGGTTTTAGGGCACATTTCCTACAAAGGGTGCCATTTATAGGAATTAATAACCGGTACTATTTTCTTACTCTTGTCAGCAACCGTTGGATGATTTAATAGTGAACTTCACGTGCTTTCTACTTCACAAGAGATCTTCGACAGATTACCCGTAATTTCCGCAAGGCTAAGTCTACATATGACAGGTGCTAACACGTCTGGAAAAGCAGATGCTTCTCTGATATTTGGAATCGACGCTTCGACAAACTGCCCGTGATTTCTGCAAAGCTGACTCTGCATGTAACAGATGCTGACACGTCTGGAAAAACAATTGCTTCTTCGATATCTGGAATCGGCGCTTCGACAAACTGCCCGTGATTTCCGCAAAGCTTACTCTACATGTGACAGATGCTGACACGTCTGGAAAAGTAGATGCCTCTCCGATATCTGGAATTGGCGCTTCGACAAACTGCCCGTGATTTCCGCAAAGCTGACTCTGCATGTGACAGATGCTGACACATCTGGAAAAGTAGATGCCTCTCCGATTTCTGAGCTTGCCTCTTCAATCTCTGAAATCACGTCGAGTGTAAAGGTTGCATGTGACAAGTGCGGACAAATTTGGAAAAGAAGATTGGCCGTGGTTTCTAAGCAAGCCCAGCTTTTGAGAAAGCTAGCGCCTCTTTGATTTTTGAGTTGGCCTCTTCGATTTCTGCGCTCGCTTCTTTGATTTCTGAAATCCCATCGTAGGACGTTCAAAGCACATTTGAATTTCTGCCTGTAAAAACTCCCTTCTTGCACTTCTATGATCTTGACTTGTCCGACCTCTTCTTTCTTTAACACCTCTAAAAATGTCTGGCCCCTCCGACCGTCGTTTTAACTTGAACCTTAGTGAAGAGGCAGCCCCGCCTTCTCCAGACAACATATGGCGCCTATCCTTCATATCCCCTACTGGTCCCCTTACCGTTGGGGATTCGGTGATGAAAAATTATATGACAGCTGCGGTGGTGGCTAGGAACCTTGTCACTCCCAAAGATAACAGACTACTTGCCAAACGGTCTGATGAGTTTGCTATTAAGGATTCTCTGGCTCTCAGTGTGCAGTGCGCAGGTTCCATGTCCAATATGGCCCAACCCGTATTTGCCCGAACCCGTCAAGTTGAATCATTGGCGGTTGAAGTGATGAGTCTTAAGCAAGAGATTAGAGGGCTTAAGCATGAGAATAAACAGTTGCACAGGCTCGCACATAACTATGTTACAAACATGAAGAGGAAGATTGACCAGATGCAGGAATCTGATGGTCAGATTTTACTTGATCATCAGAGGTTTGTGGGTTTGTTCCAACATCATCTGCCTTCGTCTTCTAAGGCTGTACTGCGTAATGAAGCTCCAAATGATCAACCTCCAATGCCTCCTCCTTCTAGGGCTCCGCCGACTACTAAGATTTCTCCTAAGCAGCCTTTGTGAAGGCTCCCTCTTGTATTTATCTGCTTAATGTTCCCTTTTTTTTTATGAATGTAAAAATACCTTGCATAACTGTTAGTGTTTCAAAAAAATAAACCCACACAAAAAACAATTAAACAAGCAACAAATAAAAATGACAATCATGGCAAAATAAAACTACAGAAAAGGGAAGGTTTATAGAAACGCAAAACTGATTGTGGAGCAATTCAAAAACCTTCCTTATTTGAATACATGGGTTGCCTCCCAAGAAGCGCTTGCTTTAACGTCTTCCAGCCGGACGAAACTTCCTTCTAAACTTGGATAGGGCCCATAGCATGGAATTGATCCTTGAATGGAAGGTAATACTTAACGTGATCCGGCACTGGTTTAAATTCTAGTATAGGTGTCTGAATCATCAAAATCAGCAAGTTAGTATATAATAAAATCAAAGTTGGAGAAGATGGCTTACTTGCTTGCTCCAACACAAACTCAATTACGAACACCACATCATTGAAGGTTGCAAGGATATGGGACTTGGCCAGATTTGGTGTTTTGAGAGTTATGACTTGTCCCGTGTCATAAAATCCAACTTCTTTGGGAATTTTCGTCTCAAATGTATCTTTTTTGATGAATTCTAGACATTCCTCATCCGCTTCTTGCTCTTGATTCGTTGGAAAGGTTTTGAAGATGCCTTTCTCACCTTCTACTTCCTTGGATTGCATGATCCTGCAAGGAATAACGACATTTGGTGAAACGGGGTCAGGACAAATTGAATTTAAGCTTACCTTGGTTGTAGTGGACGACATAGATGGCATATGGGGCTGTGGCAAGGGTGGTTATTCCCTTGTCGTGGCCTTGTTATTCTCCTCTTCTTCGAGCAGCAGCTGTTCATCCATGTTTTGGCTTGGTTTGGATGTCTTGGGTTCACCTTCAACCTTCATAGCACTTCCCAAAGTGATAGCATCATGAATTTCAAAATCTTCCTTCAAATTTTCAATAGTTGAGTTGGAGAGTTCACTTTGCTCTTGAATTTATGCCGTGAACTCCATAATCTCTCCAAGTTGATTTTTCAATTCGCTCATCTCCTTAGCTTGATTAAGCATTGTTTCATTTTGATTTTGCTGTCCCTGCACCAAAGAGGTTAGTAATTGAAAAATTTGATCACTATCCATGGACATACTTGAATTTGATTGGAATTGTTGTAGGGGAAGCTCTGGTGGCTGCATAGGTCTTGAAAGGAACTCCTCTTCTTGTTGCCAATATCCATCTTGTTGGAATTGTTGAGGTTCTATGTAATCTGAATAATCTCTCCAATCCGAATTGTAAGCGTTGGAAAACATGTTGTCCCATGATTGGCTATGGCCTTGATAACCCTAAGCATCTTCATTCGCATCGAATTGAGAACATTGATGAGTTGGATATCCTTGCCCATAGGATACACCACATGTAGGAACACTTTGCATTGTGGTCCTTTCGGCATATTATGACAATTGAGAAGTAAGTTCTGCCAATTGAGCTTGAATGATAGCAAAATCCATGTCTTACTTCTCTAGTACCTGAAATCAGGGAAACAAAACTAAATCAAATATCAAAAGTAAAACAAAAAAAAAACACAAATAGAAACAAAGTCAGTAACTAAAAACAAAAGACACGAAAATAAACAAAAAGAAATAACAAGGGATTAGCAAAGTTGCTAATCCCCAGCAACGGCGCCAAAAACTTGATGCGAAATATATAAGCACACAAATTTAACCCTCTTTTGACAATTGTAGTACAAGTATAAGTAAGGATCATTCTGGACCGGGGATTAGGAGGGCTTGCTAATAACCTCTAAACTGACTCAAAAACATAAAAGTAAACTTAAAAACACTTAACAAGACTCTCAAGACTCAAAACAAACTCAAAATACTCAAAACAGCTTAAAACAACCAAATAAACTTAAACTAGACACTAGGAATGACTTAGGACGAAAATTGACTTTTACTTGAATCAAACCACTTAAAAACACAAACTAAAACAGATTTGAAACACTTCAAAACAAGAAACTAAAAGGGGGGTTTTGATTTGGATGAAGTTGAAACAAACAAACAATTATGAAAAACTAGACAGATTGTAAAACAAATTTGAGAAATAAGATGATGGATGGGATAGCTAGAGGCTTTTTCTCCACACATGACATGTATGCAAATAACTCGATTTCCAGTTACTACTTCATTGAATTATGAATGACAATGCTCCAAATTAACTGTGACATCACTAATTAACTCTCATATTTTCCTTGTTTTATTGGATTGGATGACATCATTCGACAACCCAAAACATTCTTCTAAAGTTCCCTACATGACATCATAATAGAGATACAATCAAAGATCATTACGTTTAATGAAAATCATAAGCATTGACAAAGCACTTGCAACTATGACATCATGTCACTCATGCTAGGAATTGAACTTAACGCGATCGTTTATAAGCGACCTTCACTACATGTGAATATAAGTTTGTAACGATTATGTAAAACTTCCTTATATTCTAGCAACCTATTTATGCGTGCCAATTAAGTGTCGACCCTTAATCAACAAATACAAATAAGTTATCAATCAAATAGTTAAGCCAATTGCATTTACGATTCAAGAGTTCATAACTGGAATTTATCAAATCATATTACACACATAATCATGGCTTTGAAATCACCCCTAGCCAAGAGGGGTTTAACCACTCATCTTCACAACAAAACAAAATAAAATGAATTTAAACATTAGAAACAAAAGAAAGAAAACACCTAAACGCTCCAACCATCCAAGTTGGACAGCAAGCACATCCAAGCACTTTCCTTCCCTTCTTTTGCTACGGCACAAGGTGTTGGTAAGTGTTTGAAGATTTGTTTGTATGGAGGAATGGATGTGAAGATGAATGGATGTGTTTGGATTGATCTCCCTAAATTATGGTGAAGGGTGGATGTATTTATAGGCAAGGGAGAGGAGTGTATGGAGTTGTAATGAGTGGATGTAATGGGTGTAATGGGTGAGTGTTGTGGTAATGAGTGGATGTAATGGGTGTAGTGGGTGGAAGTTTGGTAATGAGTGGATGTAATGGGTGTAGTGGATGAGTGTTTGGTAATGAGTGGATGTAATGGGTGTAGTGGGTGGATGTTTGGTAATGAGTGGATGCAATGGGTGTAGTGGATGGATGTTTGGAGTTGTAGGTCAACACACTTGCACACACACATGCTGATTTCTAGCCTTCAAATCTTCAAAAATGTCCATCCTCATGTCTCCATGCTTGCACTATCCAATCTTGGCTCAAAATGCTCTAAAATGCTCCAAAATGCACTTTCTTGCCAACTTTGTTATTATGACCTATAAACACATGAAAATAGCTTAAAATACATAATTAACTAAGAAATAACAACACAAATGCACAAGAACAAGCTAACTAAGTCGCATAAATATGCTCCTATCACCTCCTCCTTCTGGAGTTCTACCTAGTGTTGGAAGTATGCCCACAAAGCCACTCATTTGATGTAATAGCTTTTGGAATACTTATTGTATTAAACTTTTATATGTTTAATGAAGGGCAAAGCTTTTTGTTAATCACTATTTATTGTATCATGTGTTTAAGCAATAAGGGAATCCAAGGAATGTATTTGATCTAAGAGATAAGTGATTTAAGTAAGTTAGATTATCAAGACCTTTCTCTTATGTTCATTCCTAAAACGTTCCTAGCCATAGGATTGCCAATTGGGCATTGACAATCCGCTAAGGTTAGTATGTGTTATGTCGACTCAAGCGTGAGTATGACTAGTCTCATGTCATTTAGTGTTGGACACTAAGGCAAACACATAGGTGCTTGAAAGAGTGATCGAGTACACTGAACAACGATCAAAAGAGAGTTCGAACATACATGTCATGTAAGAACTCGAAAGTTGCAATATGCAGAGTAGTCCTTTGACCTGAGGCATCATTGATGTCTAATGGTTAGGTCCTTGATCTTTGATCATGTCAAAGCCATTCCATTTGAGTGTCTACGGCATTGTTGTGGTCAAGCTACCTAGTCATGTAGGCATATGAATGCACAACCAGGAATCTCTAACCTTCCATGGTGGAAGGAGAATACTCTAAGATATGATTCGAGAGTCTTTGGCCAAAACATATTAATATGACTTCGGAAGTTTGTTCCAAACTTCCGAAGTCATATTCAAATGAATCATATAGATAAGTATCACATTGGATAGTAGACATGAAACAAACTATCACCTGAAACAATGTGATTAAGAGTATTGTATTAGAGAATGACCGTATTGCATTGTAGTTGTAACTGGATAGGTTCTCCAACCACTTCTACTTAGCTTGGGTAACCATGATATGCTGCTAGGTGTCACTCATGGTTTGTGGAAGCCCTAAAGATTAGCAAACATTGATTTTAAGGGAGAATTGAAATGTGGTTTCAATTCACAATCGATCGTTAAGAGTAACAATCGCCCACTACCTCGCTAAATGGAACCTAATGGATCGTACACCGAGTAAGGATGTTGGTGAAGAAATTAAATGAAATGGATAAGCAATTAAATGGTTTAATTGAAGAATGGTCAAGGTTAATTAATTACTTAATTAATTATACGAAATGTTCGTATTGGGCTTATATGTTGGTTTTGGGTTTCGGGGCCCAAAAGCGTTTTGGTCCACAAGGCCTATTATGTTTAAGTTGTATGACAACTAAAACAAAATGGGCAATTAGCCCAATCAATTTGATATGGCCCGCCATTAGGGTGAGAAGTGTCAAACTTGGATTAATTCCAAGTTTGCCACTCACATGTGATGAAGTATAAATTCAACTTTATAGCTTTATTGTCATTTAGGGTTTTTCTTGGTGAAATGAGGTGAAACATTTTCTCTCATTTCCTCAAAAGAGGCCGGCCACCTAGGGAAGGAATAGCTAGCAATCTCTTCTTCCCTAAGTCATCCATTTCATCTTCACATCACATCCTTGGTGAAGAGACTTAGAGACATCAAGCTTTTGATGTTTTGGAGAACAAATCCTCAAATCCTCAAAGAAGCAAAGGAGCACTAAAAGGAGGAAAATCACAAGGAAGATCCAAGAAGCAAAGAGGTGACTTGAAGGCCCTCCACTTGGGTGAATCCCTTGTGTAATCAAGGATGAGCTTCAAGGGTAAAGAAACTCTAAATCTTTCCTTCTCTTTAATATTGTTAAAGAGTTTATTGGTTCACCATATACTAGGCTTTGAAAGTCATGGGTTTTATGAATTGTTTTTTAATGCATGCCTACTTTAATGTGTTAATAGTTTGCATATGTATTCAAATGTTCTTACTTGTTCTTAGCTAGGACAAAATTTTTCCTTCACTTAGTACTGAGGCTTCGAATAATTACCCTCTGGTGCGTCCTCTTTCTGGAGCTCTGTCGACTGCTGAGACTTCTCCTGAGCAACCTTTGTGAAGGCTTCCTCTTGTTTGTTTATTTTGATTCATGTATATGTACATATTTGTAACTTATCGGAGATATCAATAAACAAGCTTTACTTCATTTCAACGTATTGTGTTAAATACACCAGGGCCTTCTTCACTAAGTTATTTGAATTTTTTCTTTTGTTGAAGCTTGTATGTTGAAGCTTTGTGAGTGAAGCATGTATGTTGAGGTAGTGCTCCCTTAATTTCCCGAGTGAGGAAAACTTCTCGGTTGGAGACTTGAAAAATCCAAGTCACTGAGTGGTCGTAAGACTTCCGAGTATCAAGGTGCGGTAGCATATGGTAAGAGTCCCCCAAGTCTCCGGTTGAGGGAGTTGAAGAATGAGGCATTTCCTTTCTAAGTGGTAGCCCAAAACTCCTCCTTCATATATATTTGTTATGAAAGTTGTAAGGCCCAAAGAAGAGGAGGCCTAGGCAATTTTTTTTTTTTTTTTTTTTTTTTACAAATTTTTGAATTTTCGAATTTCCAAAAATATATATATATATTTGATAGGGGCATATTTATGCGACTTAGTTAGCTTGTTCTTGTGCATTTTTGGTGTTATTCCTAAGTCATTTTAGTGTTTAAAGCCATTTTTGTGTGTTTGTAGGTCCAAAAGGAATGGATAACTTTTTAGAGCAGTTTTAGAGCTTTTTAGAGTAGCTTTGAGCATGGAATGGATAACTTATGAATGGAGAAAGGGAGATGGATGAAATTGAAGATCAAAGGAGGCTAGGAATGAATAATGAAATGAAGAAATGAAAATGAAGAACAAAGAGTTCAGAATTGGAAACCAAAGTTTCTATAGTTGGAGGTTTCCATTCTTGAAAGTTTCTATTCTTGGTTTGGAAGTTTCCTAATCCTTCCTCACCTATGTTCCAGCCACAAAAGGATTCCAAAATATGTTAGGACATTTAATTACATGTTCTAGAAGCCCTAAACCTTCCCTAAAGTGCATGTCGCACCATCTTAGAGGATCTTCCTTCCTTGCTGCACAAGGAGGTTGTTTCTTGCTTGTTTTCTGATCTTAAAACCACATTCCCTTTTATTCAAGCAACCAGCCGCACCTTTCTCTCCTTTCTTGCCTATTTTCTGACCTAAAATCACATTCCTTTTCCTACATAAATTCCTGCCGCATATCCTTTCCTATTCTCTTTAAATTCTATACCTTTCTTACTTATTTTGGTGGATTCTTGACTTTTAATTCTCTTGGGACAAAATAGCTAAGTTTCATTCACTTCCCTAAGATCTTTTCCTTGTCTTTGGCCTTATATCTACCATTCCATCCACTTCTATACATATCTAGCAGCACCTATACACCATCAGAAATACATCAAAACCATCTTTTTGCCACATCCATCATTAATCCTAAATACCACCATACCTTTTCCAATCCATTCCTCCATATAGATAACCCTTAAAGCCATCACTAATACCTTGTGCCGTAGAAAAGAAAGGGAAGGAAAGTTCTTGGACATGCTTGCTGTTCAATTTGGATCGCTGGTGCGTTTAGGTGTTTTCTTTCTTTTGTTTTCAATGTATAAATCTGTTTACCTTTGTTTTGTGAACATGAGGAACTAAACCCTTTTTGCTAGAGGGAATTCAAAGCCATGAATATACTTGAACTATGAATTGATTACTTTCAGTTGTGATTTCATAAACCTTGAATGCAATTTACTTAATGGCTTGATTGATAACTTATTCTTCTATGTTGATTGAGGGTCGACACTTAGTTTGCATGCATGAATTTGATGCTAGAATATAAGGGAGTTTGAACTTATATTCACAAGTAGTGGAGGTTGCTAGTCACAATTGTGTTAAGTAAATTCTTGGCATAAGTATCATGCAATTCATAGTTACAAGTGCCTTGTCAATGCTTATGATTTTCAAAGAACTTAATGATCTTTGCTCATATATCTATTATGCAATTCATGTAGGGAACTTGTGAGGAATAATTTGGGTTGTCGCATGCATTCATCCAATTCAATGAAACTAGGAAAATCTGAGGGTTAATTAGTGCAATTCATGGTTAATCTGGGGCATTGAGGTTTATGGTTTATCGAAAGAACAACTGAACATCAATTTGTATGCAAGTGTGCCATGTGTTGAGAAGGAACTCTAGCTAACCAATCATCCATATTTTTCCCTGATTTCGTGCAGATTTCCATAAGTCTTTAATTTACTTGTTCTACTTTCAATTTTGTCAAAACCAATTCCCCATTTACTTTGTTGAGTCATATTAGTTAGAAATTGTTTTAGTTTCTGTTTTTAAGTGTTTTAAGTCCAGTTAAAACCAATTTTCGTCATTTATGTTGTGCATTTATGTGACTTAGTTAGCCTATTCTTGTGCATTTAGGTTGTTATTTCTTAAGTTAAATTAGTATTTCAAGTCATTTTTGTGTGTTTGTAGGACCAAAGGGCTAAAGTATCAAGAAAGTGCATTTTGGAGCTTTTTGCAGCAATTTTGGGCATGGAATGAATATCATATGCTTGGAGCAAGGGAGATGGACGAAATTGAAGACCTAAAGATGCTAGGATTCCTAATTGAAGAAGGATTCCTAATTGAAGATGGATTCTTATAAGAATGAGGATTCCTATTTGAAGTAGGAAAGTTAAGCCAAGGTTTCCTATTTTGGTTTGAACTTTCCTAATCCTAAATGTCCCTAAGTTCCAGCAATATTGAAGGTTTCCTATGCATTTTAGGACACAAACCAAAGGGTCTTTGCACCATACAAGGCCTTGCCGCACCTTATCTCTCTTTCCTCTCCCTTGCCGTGCAAGGGAGCCATCCCTTTCCTATTTTCTGCCATAAATCACATTCTCTTTTCAATTAAAAGCCTTTCCCTTTCCTATTTCCCTTTAGCCGCACCTTCCTTACCTTTTTCTCAAGATTCTGATTTTAATTCCTATTTCCCTTTATGTTTTGGTTTAATTTCTGTTACCTCCTAGCCTTAAATATCCTAAAGTCTTTAAATAAACACCCTAGCCGAGTCATTGGGGGACCATTCATCATCATCCACTTCCATACACCCTGGCTGCATCCTTACACCATCAAAAACCTTTCCAAACACCTTTGCTGTAACATTTATCCATCCAAAACACCACCATACCTGTTCCCATCCATTTCTCCATACAAAACAACCTTCCAAACCATCAAGACACCTTGTGCCGCAGCAAAGAAGAAGAAGGAGAATCCTTGGACGTGCTTGCCATTCAAGTTAGAGTTGCTGGAATGTTTTAGGTGTTTTCTTTCTTTTGTTTCCAATGTATAAATCTGTTTATCTTTGTTTTGCGATTATGAGGAACTAAGCCTTTCTTAGCTAGGGGGCTATTCAAAACCATGATTATGCTTGCATTATGAATTGATTACCTTAAGTTGTTATTTCATAAGTTGTGAATTCTTGGCAAGAGTATCATGCTCATCATAGTTACGAATGTCTTGTCAATACTTCTAGTTTTCATGAAGCTTAATGATCTTTGATTGTACCTTTATTGTGTTTTTCACGTAGAGGACTTTTAGAGAATGTTTTGAATTGTTGTATGTGCTTTCCCATCTAATTCATTAACTTAAGGAAAACTTGAAGGTTAAAAAAGTGCTGTCACAATTATCCTGGAGTATTGAGTTTCATGGTCTATTGAAAGAAACAATTGGAATTCAATTTGAATGCAAGTGTGTCATGTGTGGAGAAGAACCCTTTAGCTAGCCCATCATCCATCTAATTCAACCAATTTCGTGCAAATCTGTCTAGTTCTAGTTCTTGCTTTATTTTACTTTATTTTCGTCCAAAACCAAATCCCCCTTTACTTTGTTGAGTCATATTAGTTAGAGCTTGTTTTAGATTGTGTTTTTAAGTGTTTTGAATCAATATAAAACCAAAATTCGTCCAGAAATTGTGTTAGAGTCAGAAACTACCTAGTTGGTGTTTTAAGGTAGTTTTGAGTGTTTTTTAAGTTGTTTTGAGTCTTGTGAACCTGTTTTGAATCCTTTGAGTCTATTCAAACATTTTTAACTTTGTTTTTATGTATTTAAGTCAGTTTAGAATGTTTTAGCAATCCCTTATAATCCTCAGTTTAAGAACAATCCCTACTTACATATATACTACAATTGTCAAAAGAGGGTTTAATTTGTGTGTTAAGTTAATTTTCGCATCAAATTTTGGCGCCGTTGCTGGGGATCAGCAACTTTGCTAATCCCTTGTTTTCGAGTATGACCCTCGGGAATGTCGACGGGAACAGGCTTTTCCCTTTTCTCTCTTGGAAAAGGCTAAAGATTGGTTGTATGAACTAGCTCCCAAAACTGTCACATCATGGGAGAGTATGAAATGGGCATTTTTGGAGAAGTTTTTCCTAACTTCTCGAGTCATTCTGCTACGCAAAAGGAATAGTGGCAATTAGCAAAACCAAGGTGAATCATTTCCAACTTATTATGAACGTTTTAAAACTCTTGTTGCTTCATGTCTACAGTACTAAATGAAGGAGGAGCTTCTTGTTCAATATTTCTACGAAGGACTTCTACCAATAGAATGCTAAATGCTAGATGCCTCAGTGGGAGGAGCTTTGGTGGACAAAACACCCATGGCTGCCAAGACACTAATTGCAAACCGTGAATTGAATGCACAACAATACGAAGGCATTGGGCAAAGGGATACCCCACGGCAACAAGTAAAGGAGGTAAGTTCCACATCCGATATTCAATCTTAATTAACTAATCTTACTTCCATTGTATCTCAGATGGCCGAAGGGATGAGGATGCAAGGACCAAGTGTGTGTGGCGTGTGTTCCATCCAAGGACATGCATTTGAAAAGTGCCCTTAATTAATTGAGAATGGTGGATGGGAAAGCGCTAATGCTATTGGATTTCAAGGCCAAAACAAGCCAAGGAACGATCCATACTCCAACACATATAATCCAGGTTGGAGAGACCATCCAAATTTAAAGTGGAGGGAGCCCCAACAAACCCAACAACAAGGAGGCTTTAGACAGCAACCCTCGAGCTTCTACACAATCCCATACGCATCCACACAAGCTCCACAACAATCTGCCCAAAAAACTTCAGGTACTTATTTGGATAATGACACACTTATTAAGTTACTCACCAATTTGTGTCGAGGGTAAGAAAATCAAACCAAAGCAATGCAAAACCAAGATAAAAGGGTGGATCAATTGGAGAAGCAAATTAGGCAGATTGCTGAGTTTGTAGGGCAGTTTCAAGACCAAGGAAAACTCCCTAGTTCCACCATTGCAAATCCAAAGTGAGGTTTTGAAACGGCCAAGGCAATCATCTTAAGAAGTGGCAAGGAAGTCGGGGCAGGTTCACAACCATCAAAATCAGGTCACAAGGAAGATGAAAGGTTGCAAATTGAAGAGGAGGAATCCACCCTATGTTGGAAATGTGCCCTAAAACCAATCATATGATGATACTTTACGGACATTTTGCATGTTAAACTAATCTAGTTTAACTATAAAGGGCAAAGATTATTGTTTGAGCCGTCTCATATAAATGTTATATGCTTAAACGATAAAGTCCAAGGAATATGTGATTGGGAGAATGCGATCTAAAGAAGTTAGATTCATGAGACCATTCTTTCGTAGACACATCCTAAACGTTCCTGATCATAGGATTGCCAATTGGGCATTGATAGTCCGTTAAGATCAGTACGTGCTGTATCTTCTCTCAGGAAGAGTGACTAGTCTCGAGTCATTGGTGTGTGTGACATCAAGACAAGTACGTAGGTGCTCAATAGAGAATGAGTTCACTGAACACGATCAACGAAGAGTTCTCATATTCATGTCACATGAGAACTCATGGTTGGGATAATGCAAAGTAGTCCTTTGACCTGAGGCATCGTCGTTGTTTTGTGGTTAAGTCCTTGATGTTTGATTATGTCAAACGTCATTCCATTGGAATGTCCACGGCATCGTTGGGGTTAAGCCACTTAGCCATGGAGGCAAGTGAATGCGCAACAAGGGATCTCTAACCTTCAAACTGTTTGAGGGAGAATACTCTATGATATGATTTAGAATCTCTGGCCAGAGTATGAATAAGATTTAGGAATGCGTTTCAAATCACATTCAAGGTAATCATATAAGCACACGAATCACATTGGATAGTAGACATGAATAAATAAACTATCAAACCAAACAATGTGGTCAAGAGTATTGTATTAGAGAAATACCGTATTGCATTTGTAATCCTAAATTGAATAGGTTCTCCACCTCTTCTGATTAGCTTGGGTAACCATGATATGCTGCAAGGTGTCACTCTTGGTTTGTGGAAGCCCTAAACGTGTATAATCACTAAAGGGAGAATTGAAAGTAAGTTTCAATTCACAATCGATTTGAAAGAGTTTGAATCGCCCACTGCCTCGCTAAAAGGAACCTAATGGATCGTACACCGTGTAAGGTGGAGATTGAAGAAACAATGGAGATGAGTAGGAATAATTAAATGGTTTAATTATTTATGGCAAGGATTAATTAATATGTTAATTAATCAAACGAATAAGTTCGTTAAAGACCTCGGGATAGTTTTGGACGTTTAGGCCCAATGGGCTTCGAACGTCAAGCCCATTGACTTAAGTTGTATGACAACTTAATTCACAAAAGGCCAAAAGCCCAAACAACACCCTAAGGCTGGCCATATGGTTAAGGGTAGTGAACTTGGTCTTATTTACAAGTTTGCCACTCAAATGAATAAAGGTATAAATATGACTTTATAGCCAAAATTCATTAAGGGTTTGTTTTGGAGAAAATTGGAGAGAACATGTCTCTCCATTTCTCTCTAAAGAGGCCGGCCCCCTTGGAGGGTGCATCTAGCAATCCCACTACTCCAAGGTCACTCATTTCTTCTCCAATCTAACCTTGGTGAAGATACTTAGAGGTTCTCAATTTTGGGAACTTGGAGAAACCTTTTCATCCATCCAAATCCATAGATTTTAGATGCAAGGAATGAAGGCCCTCCCTTTGCAATTAACAATTAAAAGGCTGATGTGAAAATTAACTTAACACACAAATTAAACCCTATTTGTGACAATTGTAGTAATGATGTAAGTAGGGATCGTTCTAACCGGGGATTAACTAGGGGTGCTAATCTAATACAAATCGACTTAGAAACACAAAAACTAAACTTAAAGACTCTAATTAGACTACTAAGATTCAAAACAGATTTGAAACACTCAAATCTGCCCAAAACTGACTAAAACAAATTAATTGACTCAAACAGCAACTAAGACAAGATTTGGACGAATTTGACAAAACTTATGACTCAAAATACTTAAAAACACCAAAGAGGACAGATTATGAAGACTCAAACTTAACAAAATATGGGGGAATTGTGTTTGGACGAATTTGAACTAAATGCACAGATTGTAAATTAAAACAGATTGTGAACTAAATGTGATGAATCAATGGGTGATGGAATGGCTAAGGGGTTCTTCTCCACACATGAAATTTATGCAACGTAATCGATTTCCAGTTATCAATTCAATAAGTTATGAACCTCGACACTCCAAGTTAATTAGGTCCGCTTAAATTAACTTTCAGATTTCCCTAGAATCATTGAATTGGATGAATATGCATCGCAAACAAATTATTCCTAACAAGTTCTCTATATGAACAGCATGATAAAGATACAAGTTAGAATCATTAAGTTCTTTGGAAATCATAAGCATCGACAAGGCAATTGTAACTATGAAAAGCATGATACTCCTGCCATGAATCTACTTAACACGATCGTGACTAGCGATCTTCACTACTTGCGAATATAAATTCATAACGATTAGGTGTAACAAACTTATATTCTAGCACCAAATTCCAGCATGCAAATCAAGCGTGCACTCTCAATCAACATACAAGAATAAGTTTTGAATTAAACGGTTAAGCAAATTGTATTCACGACTTATGCAACGATAACTGGAAGTAATCAACTTATTTCACATAAATAAACATGGTTTTGAATACACCCTTAGCCAAAACGAATTTAGCCAATCATACTCAATGAAAAACAAAGATTACAAGAAGTAGACATTGAAATATAAGATAGAATACACCTAAAATTGTTCAACAACTCAGATTGAAGAGCCAAACAATTTTCATGAACTGTCTCCTTCTCTTCTCCTTGCGGCAGATTGGGGGAGGATGATTTCTGGGGGGTTTTTTTGTGATGTAGAATGGATTATGGATGGTGTAGGGGCACGGCAAGGCTTGGGGGTAGTGTATGGGTGTTGTGTGGAAGGTGTGGAGATGAAGAATGGTGGTGGAAATCGGCAGAGATGGAGGAGGACTGGTTTCTGAGGTTGTGGATGGGTTTTGACGAATTTTTGGGAGAGTGTGTGGCTGAATGGACATGTTTGTGGCTGCACAAACATGTTTATTTAAAGGGATTAGGAAATTAAAAACCCTAGACTAATTAGGTAATCAGGAATTAAGTTTAAAGCTTCTAGAATTAAGGAAACAAATCAGAAAATTAAAGGAAATAGCAAGGGAAATTCGGCTAGGGTTAAAAACACAAAAGGAAAGTGTTTTAAAGCCTAGAATCAGGAAATAAGAAAGAGGAAATACCAAGGGGGGTGCGGCAAGGGTTCAAAAGGTGCAAGAAATGTGTATTTGATGTCCTAGAATGCTTAGGAAGTCTTCATAATTGCTGGAACTTTTAGGGACAATTAGGAAAAATCAAACCAAAGTAGGAAACCTTGGCTTAACTTTCCTACTTCAAGTAGGAATCCTTGTTGGAGGAGGAATCCTTGTTCTTCTAGGAATCCTCATGTGATTAGGAATCCATCTTCAATTAGGAATCCTTCGTTGATTAGGAATCCTTCGTCGATTAGGAATCCTCCTTCATGTAAGCACTTTCCTACTTCAACTAGGAAACCTTGTTCAAGTAGGAATCATCATCTTCAAGTCTTCAAATTCGTCCAAACCTTGGCTCCAATTATGTGATAATCATTCCAAGCCCAATTTTGCTCCAAAAAGCTCCAAAATGCATCTTCTTGCATCCTTTGGCCTTAAAACCTGAAAACACATAAAACTAGCTTAAAAGACTACTTTAACTAAGAAAACACCATGGAAATGCATAAGAACTAGCTAACTAAGGCGCATAAATATGCTCCTATCAAATTCCCCCACACTTAGCTTTTGCTAGTCCTCGAGCAAAACAAACAAAAGAAAGGAAACAAAACGAAACAAACTAACCAAAACAAAACCTAAACCTTCCAACATTTGCTTAGGGATTTTCAATGCACATGACATGTTAAAGATTGTTATCCCCACAGATTTGAGTTCTCTTTACTCGTAAGCACATACTTAATTAAAGCCACTACTTACTAGTTCACAAGTAATCAATTAAAACAATGCTTTGAATGTGGTAACATGCCTTAGAGAATTCCCTCAATTCCTTACAAGATATATACTCTATTTTCACTCAGATTTTCTAACTCCACACCCTACACTAGTCATATGTGAGAAGATTGATGTAGATATGAAAACGAATGCTCACATATATGTTTCACAAAGAACGCAATTTCTAGAGTTAAGAAGCATGTTTAGATATGATCTCATGAATGGAATGCTACTACTTAGATGCAAGAGCCAGTGACACCATATGCTCATACCAAATTCAAACTCCACAAATTGAAACACATAACACTCAAGATAGAAGTTAAGGGTTGTAATGGGGCTTGGGGTGTTGGTTAACAAGGAAAGGATAGGGAAACAAACGTTCTTAAAGCATAATAAGCAAAGTAATGAATTTTTTCTTTTCTTTCTTTCCACAACTTTTTCTTTTCTTTTTCCATGAATTTTTTTTTTCTTTTTATTTTCACTCATGCCTTATTTCTTTTCTTGGCATATCAACACACACATACAAATTCCCCCACACTTGTTTTCTGCCATACATTAATCAAAAGGGATTCAATTTGAATCATGCTTTACTATGCTTCAAGAACAAGGGTATGGATGGTCCTAATCTAGGCTAGGTAGGTGTAATGTGGGTTAACAAAGACAATGGCTAAACAAGGCTCAACGGGGTTAAACCTAAACATATAATGGAGCAGGGCACACGGCTTTTTGGCTAAGGTGGTGGTCACTACACAACTTCATCTTGAATATGTGTTATGCAAATCAATAACATGCTTTGAATGAAATGGGCATGAGTTCTAGCATTTGGAACTAAATGATGAAACGCCTTTTAAGTAGCAACCAAGCAAGGAATAATGAGATCATGCAACGACTTAGAAAACAAAGAATGCACAGAATTTAACTCTCCAAATAAACGTTTAGGCTCAAGTCTCACAAGGTTGTAGCGTTAGTTTGAGTTCCTTCCTTCAAGCATGTTACAAAAACTGATTTTTTCTTTTATGATTGCATGTGAATTCATAAGTTATAACCACAACCAAGCATAAACAAAGAGTAAATCAAACTTTCATCCATGTTAATCACTCTTCTTTAACAGCCATGTAATTACAAACCGAATCCTCGTCATTGTGTTGGAAGGTACCCTAAGACACAAACAAACACACAAAAACAACTCTTTTTGGGTTTTTCAAAACAAATTTTTCAAATTTTTATGAGATTTTCGGATTTCTATGTCTAAACACACCAAAATGCTTCAAAACATACTAAAAACACTTAAAACAGCAAGAAACAACATTGTAAGTGATAGGTGAATAAAACCCACGAATTTTCATGCAAACATATTGTTTACCCCCCCACACTTAAATCAAACATTGTCCTCAATGTTTCAAGCATAAACTAACATAAACAAAAATCAAACAAACAAACAGCAACTAAACACACTAATCATGGCAGATGGTAAACAACAAAGAGAAGGGTCTGAGAAATTCAAATCTGGAATTGGAGTGCTCTCTAGGTCTTCCTTTGTCGAATGCATGGGTTGCCTCCCACGAAGCGCTTTCTTTTACGTCTTGCAGCCGGACGAAGAACATGATCATGCCCCATTGGAGCCCACGGCATGGAGTGGGATCTCCTCCACAACCTGCCCCACAAAGTTCTTGTACATTGCATCCTTGAACGGAAATGGATAGTGATGTTTGTTGATGGGTGCGTTGTGTTGCCTAAGGTTCATGTTCATGCGCCCACCATCAGGGATTTGCTTGGGTACCTGCACCAAAGAAGGGAACCAACTATCAACTTTAATGGGAATTGGATTTGGACTAGGTGCCTTACCTTGGTGTTGTGATGAAGTGGCAGCAACATGAACTTTTTTCCTCATGGTGTTCTCGGCCACATTGGGTATCTTAAGGGCAGTGGCCGTGGGGTCCTTATGCTCTACTTTAATTCCCTCGTCTTGCATGGCTCTTGATGCAACCTTTGTGTTAGGGGCTGAATGGTCCGTCCCTATCTTTTCTATTGTATCAATAACACAACAAGAATGAACAACGTTAGGAGTCTCAATGGATTCAGAAATTTTAAAACAAATCATATCACCACCAAATGCCATAGTTACTTCTCCTTTGGCTACATCAATCTTGGTTTGAGCCGTTTTCATGAAAGGCCGTCCAAGGAGAATGGGCAATGAAGGAGCATGATCCGATTCATCCATCTCAAGAACATAGAAATCCGCCGGAAAGATCAAATGATTAACCTGCACCAAAACATCTTCCACAACTCCCTTTGGATATGCATTAGATCTATCGGCCAATTGTATGATTACACCATCATTTTTTAACTTGCCTAGGTTCATAGATGCATAAATTGAATATGGCATAACATTTATGGATGCACCTAAGTCTAACATGGCAGATTTGAACCTAGTATTACCAATGACACAAGGAATGGTGAAACTACCCGGATCTTTGCATTTAGGAGGTAGTTTACGTTGTATCATGGCAGACACATTCTCACTTACCTGTACCACTTCTTTCTCCCGAAAACGTTTCTTTGTTGTACAAAGCTTCTTCAAACACTTGGCGTACTTCGGGATTTGCTTGATTGCATCCAAGAGAGGTATGTTAACTTGAACCTTCCTAAATGTCTCTAGAACATCTTTTTCCTCCTCTTCATTCTTGAATTGCGCAAATCTGCGAGGGAAAGGAACATTGGGCAGATTAGTGTTTGAATTCACAACATTTGGAACAACATTACCTGAGGTGGACGGATGGGAGGGCTTAGGTGGCTGCGGCATAGGTGGTACCACCCTTGCCGTGGGGTGTGATGGCTCCTCCTCCTTGTTTTGGGCAGATTCATGTGCTTTGCTTCCTACTTCTTTTCCACTTCTTAGGGTGATAGCTTTTGCAGATTCGAACCCACCCTTAGGATTGACTACCGTAGTGCTTGGTAACTTACCATTCTCACGAATTTGCCCCAAAAATTCTGCCATTTGGCCCATTTGCTTCTTGAGCTCATTAACTTCCTTTGCTTGGGTCTGCAATCCCTGCGCCATTGTGGTCAGTAATTGATAAGTTTTATCATCATTCATAGAAGTACCTGAGTTGTTTTGTGATGATTGTGCTTGAGGAGGTGGTTGTGGTGCCATTGGCCTTGGAATGAAACCCGGAGGTTGTCGGAATCCACCTTGTTGGGCAGGTTGTTGTGCATCTCTCCATCTGAAATTTGGGTGGTCACGCCATCCTTGATTGTATGTATTAGAGAAAGGATCACCCCTTGGTTGGTTTTGATTCCCATAACCCACGGCATGGGCAGATTCCCACCCTCCATTTTCAATTAATTGAGGGCATTGATCCGATTGGTGTCCTCGAATGGAGCATACACCACAGATTGTAGTTCCTTGCATTTTGGGGCCTTCAACAAACTGCGATAACATAGAAGTAAGGTTAGCCATTTGGGATTGTAACTCAGAAATAGAACTTACCTCATTTACATGATGTGACCGTGGGGTATCTCTCTGCCCAACACCTTCATATTGTTGTGCGTTGTGTGCTCGGTTCGCAATGAGAGTCTTGGCAGCCACCGGAGTCATGTCCACCAATGCACCACCCGCCGAGGCATCTAGCATTTGGCGTTCCATGGGAAGGAGTCCTTCGTAGAAGTATTGAAGGAGCAACTCCTCCTTCATTTGATGCTGTGGACAAGAAGCAACAAGAGTTTTAAAACGTTCATAATATGTTGGAAATGACTCACCTTGGCTTTGTTGGATGCCACTAATGCGTTTCCTCAAAAGAATGACTCTTGAGGTTGGAAAGAATTTTTCCAAAAACGCTCGTTTCATGCTCTCCCACGAGGTAACCGTCCCCGGGGCCAATTCATATAACCAATCTTTAGCTTTATCCATTAGAGAGAATGGAAAAGCTTTCATCTTCAAAATGTTGCCATCAATATTTACCGGCGTCATGCTTGAACAAACAACTTCAAACTCCTTCAAGTGTTTGTTTGGGTCTTCCATGGACAGCCCATGGTACTTTGGAACATGATGTAACAAGCTCGACTTCAATTCGAACTCTTCGGTTTTCCCTTGGGCTGCCGCGGGGTATTGGATGCAAAGAGGGGCTGCATTATCCAAACCCGAGGCAGAAAGCTCCTTAATGGTTCGGTTGTCCGCTGCCATCTCTTGGTTCTCCTCTACAACTCTAGCTGTGGGCTCTTCTTCCTCTTCAAATTCGTTTTCTTCGCAATGAGGTTCTGGGCTAGGTGGATTGGATGCTTGTTGCCTTCTTGTTCTTCTCAAAGTTCGCTCAAAATCGTCGTCGAACTCCAAAATGTTTGCTTGGACAGATTTGGAACTTCGAGTCATACACTTGTACCTAAAACAAGAAAACAAGAAACCAAGTCAGAAACTGAATTTAAAACAAACAAAAATAACACAAAAATAAATAACGAGGGATTAGCAACTTTGCTAATCCCTGGCAACGGCGCCAAAATTTGATGTGAAAATTAACTTAACACACAAATTAAACCCTATTTGTGACAATTGTAGTAATGATGTAAGTAGGGATCGTTCTAACCGGGGATTAACTAGGGGTGCTAATCTAATACAAATCGACTTAGAAACACAAAAACTAAACTTAAAGACTCTAATTAGACTACTAAGATTCAAAACAGATTTGAAACACTCAAATCTGCCCAAAACTGACTAAAACAAATTAATTGACTCAAACAGCAACTAAGACAAGATTTGGACGAATTTGACAAAACTTATGACTCAAAATACTTAAAAACACCAAAGAGGACAGATTATGAAGACTCAAACTTAACAAAATATGGGGGAATTGTGTTTGGACGAATTTGAACTAAATGCACAGATTGTAAATTAAAACAGATTGTGAACTAAATGTGATGAATCAATGGGTGATGGAATGGCTAAGGGGTTCTTCTCCACACATGAAATTTATGCAACGTAATCGATTTCCAGTTATCAATTCAATAAGTTATGAACCTCGACACTCCAAGTTAATTAGGTCCGCTTAAATTAACTTTCAGATTTCCCTAGAATCATTGAATTGGATGAATATGCATCGCAAACAAATTATTCCTAACAAGTTCTCTATATGAACAGCATGATAAAGATACAAGTTAGAATCATTAAGTTCTTTGGAAATCATAAGCATCGACAAGGCAATTGTAACTATGAAAAGCATGATACTCCTGCCATGAATCTACTTAACACGATCGTGACTAGCGATCTTCACTACTTGCGAATATAAATTCATAACGATTAGGTGTAACAAACTTATATTCTAGCACCAAATTCCAGCATGCAAATCAAGCGTGCACTCTCAATCAACATACAAGAATAAGTTTTGAATTAAACGGTTAAGCAAATTGTATTCACGACTTATGCAACGATAACTGGAAGTAATCAACTTATTTCACATAAATAAACATGGTTTTGAATACACCCTTAGCCAAAACGAATTTAGCCAATCATACTCAATGAAAAACAAAGATTACAAGAAGTAGACATTGAAATATAAGATAGAATACACCTAAAATTGTTCAACAACTCAGATTGAAGAGCCAAACAATTTTCATGAACTGTCTCCTTCTCTTCTCCTTGCGGCAGATTGGGGGAGGATGATTTCTGGGGGGTTTTTTTGTGATGTAGAATGGATTATGGATGGTGTAGGGGCACGGCAAGGCTTGGGGGTAGTGTATGGGTGTTGTGTGGAAGGTGTGGAGATGAAGAATGGTGGTGGAAATCGGCAGAGATGGAGGAGGACTGGTTTCTGAGGTTGTGGATGGGTTTTGACGAATTTTTGGGAGAGTGTGTGGCTGAATGGACATGTTTGTGGCTGCACAAACATGTTTATTTAAAGGGATTAGGAAATTAAAAACCCTAGACTAATTAGGTAATCAGGAATTAAGTTTAAAGCTTCTAGAATTAAGGAAACAAATCAGAAAATTAAAGGAAATAGCAAGGGAAATTCGGCTAGGGTTAAAAACACAAAAGGAAAGTGTTTTAAAGCCTAGAATCAGGAAATAAGAAAGAGGAAATACCAAGGGGGGTGCGGCAAGGGTTCAAAAGGTGCAAGAAATGTGTATTTGATGTCCTAGAATGCTTAGGAAGTCTTCATAATTGCTGGAACTTTTAGGGACAATTAGGAAAAATCAAACCAAAGTAGGAAACCTTGGCTTAACTTTCCTACTTCAAGTAGGAATCCTTGTTGGAGGAGGAATCCTTGTTCTTCTAGGAATCCTCATGTGATTAGGAATCCATCTTCAATTAGGAATCCTTCGTTGATTAGGAATCCTTCGTCGATTAGGAATCCTCCTTCATGTAAGCACTTTCCTACTTCAACTAGGAAACCTTGTTCAAGTAGGAATCATCATCTTCAAGTCTTCAAATTCGTCCAAACCTTGGCTCCAATTATGTGATAATCATTCCAAGCCCAATTTTGCTCCAAAAAGCTCCAAAATGCATCTTCTTGCATCCTTTGGCCTTAAAACCTGAAAACACATAAAACTAGCTTAAAAGACTACTTTAACTAAGAAAACACCATGGAAATGCATAAGAACTAGCTAACTAAGGCGCATAAATATGCTCCTATCAAAGGCGGAATCATGCTTGTATGCACTTAAAAACAAAACATTAACCATGAAATTCAAAGCCTAGTAGATTGGTGAACAAAGACTCAACTCAAATCAAAGTGAGTTGAGAAATTTATACCTTTGTAGATTCCTCTTTGCATAAGCAAAGGCTAATCACCCAAGGAGAGGGCCTTCATTCCTTGCTTCTTAGATCCATGGATTTGGATGGAAGAATAGGCTTCTCCAAGTTCCCAAAATTGAGAACCTCTAAGTCTCCACACCAAGGTAAGATGTGAGGAAGAGATGAGTGACCTTGGAGGAGAAAGATTACTAGCTAATCCCTCCAAGGGTGGCCGGCCTCTTTAGAGAGAAAAGAGAGCTTGTGTTCTCATCCTTTCCCCCAAAAGAAAACCCTAAATGAATTTTGGCTATAAAGTCATATTTATACCTTTATTCATTGGAGTGGCAAACTTGTAATTAAAGCAAGTTCACTACCCTTCCTCTAAATGGCTGGCCATAGGGTTTTATTGGGCTTTTTGGGCCTTTGTGAATTAAGTTGTCATACAACTTAAGTTAATGGGCTTGACGTTCGAAGCCCATTGGGCCTTGAGGCCCAAAACTAACCTGTGGTCTTTTAACGAACTTTATTCGTTTGATTAATTAACATATTAATTAATCCTTGCCATAAATAAATAATCAAACCATTTAATTATTGTTACTCATCTCCTTTGTTTCTTCAATCTCTACCTTACACGGTGTACAATCCATTAGGTTCCTTTTAGCGAGGCAGTGGGCGATTAGAACTCTTTCAAATCGATTGTGAATTGAAACTTACTTTCAATTCTCCCTTTAGTGATTATACACGTTTAGGGCTTCCATAAACCATGAGTGACACCTAGCAGTATGTCATGGTTACCCAAGCTAATCAGAAGAGGTGGAGAACCTATTCAGTTTAGGATTACAATGCAATACGGTCTTTCTCTAATACAATACTCTTGATCACATTGTTTGGTTTGATAGTTTATTCATGTCTACTATCCAATGTGATTCATTTTGCTTATATGATTACTTTGAATGTGATTTGGAACGACTTCCTAAATCTCATTCATACTCTGGCCAGAGATTCTTAATCATATCATAAAGTATTCTCCCTCAAACGGTTTGAAGGTTAGAGATCCCTTGTTGCGCATTCACTTGCCTCCATGGCTAAGTGGCTTAACCCCAACTATGCCGTGGACACCCGCGAATGGAGTGACTTTGACATAATCAAAGATCAAGGGCCTAACCACAGAACAACTATGATGCCTTAGGTCAAAGGACTACTTTGCATTATCCCAACCATGAGCTCTCATGTGACAAGAGTATGAGAACTCTTCGTTGATCGTGTTCAGTGAACTCATTCTTTATTGAGCACCTACGTACTTGTCTTGGTGTCAGTCACACCAATGACTCGAGACTAGTGACTCTCACTAAGAGAAGACATAGCACATACTGATCTTAACGGACTGTCAATGCCCAATTGGCAATCCTATGATCAGGAATGTTTAGGATATGTATACAAAAGAGAATGGTCTCATGAATCTAACTTCTTTAAATTACATTCTCCTAATTACATATTCCTTGGACCTATCGTTTAAGCATATAACATTTATATGAGACGACTTAAAACAATAATCTTTGCCCTTGATATTAAACTAAATTAGTTTAACATGTGAAATGTCCGTAAAGTATCATCATATGATTGGTTTTAGGGCACATTTCCAACAATCTCCCACTTGCACTAGAGCCAATCAGCTTGGTCATCAATGATGATACCTCTTCTGTAGTCATTTCAAAAATGGCTGAGTAGTAGTCCTAGACAATGGATATCTATATGTTATCCATAGAAGCAACCTTGAGAATAACGACGTCACCATTATACATGATTCTCAATCATATGGTTCAGTCTCTCATTTGAGTTCGGATCTTGATGAGACCTTGATTCCCTGGCTTGAGCTATCGCTCCATTAGTGTCGTAGTGTCGGTACACTAGAGACACTTTCTGGTTGGAACCGAATAGAGAGTTCATGAATGAACTTTCCCATCCAAACAACATTGTTTGTAAGCTTCTATATGGCAATATATTTGCATTCATAATGGAACACACTAAAGTCATTACTTTTAATGTTTCCATCCAAATATCTCTTTAGTCATAATAAAGAGATATCTGATTATCTCTTCATTCATAATGAAGAAACATCCAATCATGGATTAGATTCATAATCTAATACATTTACGCTTCCTTTACGTTACTCTAATTCTTCCTCATTCTTTGAGGAATTTAACCTTTAGTATTTCTTAAATAGTTAAGGATTCACTTGACAAATGTCGTGGTTCTGATCCTGGGCTTGCACTGATATCGTCTTGTACCTATCTTGGTACAACTCATATCAATGTTTTCATACAATATGAAATTCATAAATCACCTTTCTGCGTATGCATAAAGGATTCTATTTACGCATTATTTCTTTGGGAGTTAAAGGGCACGTTCCCTTTGAGAAGGGCAACTTGCTAGTCTCACTAGAGTCGTCCTTCTAATTGAAGTTTATCATCATATGAGAAACTTCCTAGCATCTATTGTCTATTATTAGGGATTGATATAATCAAATTATATCTTGAAATCTATCATTATAGATTTACTTCCCATGTTTATAGACTATGTCTCCCATATACATTCTATCGTTATAGAATGTTTAAAGTCATAACTTTAATGAAGAAGTATTCTTTTCATTTCCAAAATTAATATATCATATATATATTCAAATTTACGAATTTGATTAACTCCCACTAATCTTTTGTAAACCTAGTAAACAAAAGATTCATTCACATCGTTATGAGAAATCAAACGATTTGATCTTTCTCTCATAAGACGCTTATAGCTCCCACTAGCTTGCTAAGATCCATGATGGATGGATCTCTACAACTTACATGTGTTGTGATTCATAGTTTTAGACATATATTATCAAGACTATCTTAATAATGGTTTCGGAAACCCATATTATGTCCAAACATTGAATCACCATTTAGTTGTAGCTAGCAATCTTCGAATTAATTGAAACTAAGACTACGTCAAAGATGGTTTCTTCAAAGTCAACGATTCTCTTTGATTGTAGTCACCTTAAGCTACCAATTAGCTATAAAGGTTTCATTATTTCGGGTCAAATGGTACTTTACTATTTCCTTGAGTATATGTCGTATATACACTCAATGTAGTCATAAGGATTTTCATTCTTATTTCTTTCGAATTAAGAGGTGCAACTGTATGACATAGTCATAAAGTTCAAACCATTCAACTGAGACGGTTTATAAATCCTTCTTGACTACCTTGGAGCTTGTGGTATAGGAACTAAGTTGTTATATTTTGTTGATTATCATCTTGTCTCTCAAAGAACCAATTCTTTGAGTTCTATCTCTCGTTCATTGCTCTATCTTAGGCAAATCATATTGTAGGATTACAATGAACTACCCAACAAAACAACATTTGTTAGTTGGTTTATAGAAGTGATATCCAAAAGTTAATTTAAGGATATCCATAAGATAATTCTCAAACAAATATTGCTTATTAGCACACAACCCCTAATCTTAACATGATTAAGATTTGTCTTTCTTTCCAACTACATCCTATGGAGTCATGAAAATTTTGGAAGATCTTCTAATTGACAATCATATTGTCTTAGAAGTATATATCCTATATATATGGGTAATTGATAACATCCAATGAACTAAATCTTATTCGAGTTCGGTCTTCTCTTAATGGAGAAATCCATTATCATATGATGCTTCTTTCCTTGATATCTTTCAAGGAAACTGTTCTAAAGCGTTACCTTATCTTGGATCAAATCTAAGGAGGTAAATACTTAGACGTCTTACTCATCAACTTACATTTCTTGAATTCTTTTAAACCTTTTGCAAAGTATTCGGACTTGTGTTTATTCAAAATAAATGATAGTCCAACCGAGAGCGATCTTCGGTGAATGTCACATAACATGAGTAGTATTATGTTGTGGACAAGTGCCACTAACATCTAAGTGAATTAACCTCAACAACTTTGTGATTCTTTCTTCTTTCCAAAAGAATAAAGATTCGAACATTTCGCCTCCATACAATTTTAATAAGAAGGTATTGGATCCGGATCTAACGATCCAAAGCATCCATCTATGACCAACTCGTAATTTATGTTTTAGAGGTATCACAACACAGTTGGGATTAGTCACTACCTTGCAACCTTTTGGGTTTTAAGCATCGTTATATTATAAACTGTTAACACTACCATATCATCTCTACTATAGAGACAATCAATTAGATTACAATAATCTAATCATTAATTAATAAAGAGCAATGTTTTGTCAAACAAAACATTCATCCATCCCTTATAGTGATGGAATTAAGTTCCTTAAAATTGGAATGTAAAAACAATCTTTGGTTTTTCCAATTTCTTTGGTAGTTCGTATGAGAAAGTAAGTACCATCTGCTTTTGCAGAGATCTACATTTGATTCACGTTCCGAATGTGAAGTACTTTCTCTTCTCTCATTAATTTTCTACTTCTCATTATCCATACTTTTACAACGATTGTAAAACATAGTTACTAATACGGAATCAAGCATTCAAGTAGAAGAACCAACTGTTTTGAACTATTCAAGAACAATTTACAACACCTTCGAAAGGTGTGTTCTTGACACTTGCAAGACATTTCTTGCAAATACCCCTTCCAATGTCCATCATTTCATAAAGAAAGTTTGTTCCCTTGGAGTTATTTCGCTTTCTTCATTTGACTTCTCCTTTGACTACAATAGTCATGGTCCCTAAACTCCCACTATCTCTCTTGAAACTTATTTCAATTGTGTTATACACATCAAACAATTTGGAGAGCATGTGGTTATTGTTCACTATATAGTTTACAATAAACTTAGTGAACCATTTGGATAGGGACACTAAAGTGAAGTCCTTGCCTAGTTTCCGTCTCGTGAAGTGGTTTAACACTTCAACACTCAATGATTCAAAATCATCATAAGTCCATGTTGATGGACTATTTTTGTCAACCAACCATTATGTTCTAAACATAATTACAAACTTTCAAGAGTTGTACAAGGCAACTCTCATTTCTTCATACAACAATTTGTAAGTGAAGAATCATGGCACATTAAGTGTCCATGCCTTTGTGCTTTCTTCTCAAGTTCCTTGTTCATGTAACAAAGAAAGAAGCACTAAGTGTTTGCATTGACTAGGGGTTGTTCAAAGCAACTCTTATTTCTTCATACAACGATTTGTAAGTGAAGAATTACGACATTAAAAGTGTTGTCCTCCTTATGATAGACTTATCTAACATTTTCTTCCAATGATACAGTATCAATAGGAAGATTGTGAGGATGAGACTACTTAGGTACATATACAATCCATTTAAGACAATCTTTGGGATTGTGGTACCAAGTCCGGAAACTAAAGCATTCGGCTTTTCTTTGTCAAGTTTTGGATAGCGTTTGCAAATATATTGGTAAACAAATACATAACGAATATAAATTGATTGATTTTAAGCCATTTGATCCGGGTCTTTAAATCAAATAGCACCACCCACTATTTTTGGCAAATTCCATATCCCTCATTGGAATTCGAGAGTTTTGGATGAAACTCTTAGTAGGGTATGGGAGACTCACCATTACCAAGCCCACCTCAGAAGAATATCATATTGGCTAGCAACAATAATGATGAGAGGATAACGCTTTAGCCATTTACAACTTTTGTAATTACCCATCTAATTTGGCCTCTAGAAAATGATGCCTCAGAAGAATATCATATTGGCACCATTGCACTTTGTTAAGTCATTCCCACCATGCTAGTTCAAGTAGGGGTTCAAGAATGGCCTCAGAAGAATATCATATTGACCATACTAGTTGCCTACCTTCACTTCATCATATGTTTATAGGCTTCTCCTGAATGTAAGCACATACTTTGCATACCCCAGAACTGGACGAATACGGTGTATGAGTCACAAACGATTGAAGCCCACCATGGTGGAAGGCCTACGAAGAGATGTTCAAAACATCTCTCGCTTATCAACTTAATAATGGTTTGGTTGAGGGTTTTAGGTCTCATCATATATAAACATACATTTTAATCTTATTAAAACAATTTTGGTCCTATTACAACTATTGGTCCATTTGATTGTTTTAGTTGTATATAATACTCCCACTATGCTTATAAAATGGTTTTTAAAGCAAGAGTATATGATACTACTAACATAAGGTTTGCATTCATTGATGGACTATATAGTTGCCTTAGGGCGACTATGAACCTTTGATTAGATCCAACACGAGCCTAGTGTTGAATCTCGGTCTAGGGATGGTGATTGATTTTAGTTACGCGTTTAATCACATTAAGGCGCGTTGTCTTATTGGGCATTGGACCCGCTACTCCAATTTCATGCATATCAAATAAAACAAGAAAAGGAGTACTTGAAAGTAAAGAAGAGCTTATGCTCTTTTACAACATTTGAATAATACAAATTACTTTAAAGTAAAGAAGAGCTTATGCTCTTTTACAACATTTGATCAAATCAAATTACAACCAAAATCTAATCTACACATTCCCATGGTTTAAACAAATTTGAAACGGCCTTTCATATAGCTCAATTATCGTAGGCTTAGGTTCATAATCACCCTTTAATTAATTAACGCTTTAACTAATTAAACTTTGAATGCAACATTGTCATTTGGTTTTTGTATCCACAAATTGATTTAAATGGAGCTAAATGAAATGAAAATCCAATTCTCATTTAAAGAGACAAAACAATTTTGTTCTCAACCAAATTTGGGCAAAAATGCAATTACCACAACTTTTTGGGCTATATTGCAAAAACATAAACTTTTGGGGTCACTTTGTATAAACACAAAAGTCCACTACTTCATGTAATTACAACTAGAACCCAAAAATTTCAACAAATACAAAAACTTCATTAAAGGAGCAAAACAATTTGTCCTTTAGCGTTTTTGGACCTAAACGTAAAACGTAAACTTTTGGGCCAAAGTGCAAATACACAAAAGTATCAAAACTTTATGTAATTGCAAAAAAGCCCCAAAAGTACCCTATTTAAATAGGGTGGCCGGTTTTAGAGAAAAGGGAGTGATGTGTGTGTTGATTTGTAGTTTTAGACATAAAGTCATGCAAGTGGTGCATGACATAAATGTCATGCAAGTGGTGTGTGTGAAAGGGAATTAATTCTTACACACCCACTGACACACCCCGTCCCGAAGGAGGGCATGCTGGCCATCACGTGAGAGTGACGTAACCATTTGCACAGTACGGAAGCTTTAAGATACAATTTATAAGTTGATACACCCGAAGGTGAGTCCTAATTTTGTGCAATCTGTCAAAACACCGTCGAATTCCTCGTAGTCACCACACCTTTGTGATTCCTGAACCTAGAGGGGCGCAAAACCAAAATTGAGTGGGTCAGTAAAACAATTCTTTTCAAATCCAATTTTTTCTCAAAGCATTGTAACCCCTCTCCGTAAAACCTGTATACTTTCCCAGAAATGTAAAATATAAATATACATATATATTCTCAAAACTTCATTTTTACTATCTCAACATTTTTCTTTATCAATCATGCCATGCCATGTCTAATTCAACAATTAAGTATGGATGCATCAACAATAATTATATCAGGTGCAAGAAAGTAATCAACCGGAGGCCCTCTAATAGCCCTGTACGGTTGAACCTAGAGCTCAAAATCTATCACTCTCACACTCTGCCGGAGTCACTCCGCGTGACCTGTACGGCCTTCTGCACATAAGTTACGCTCTAGTGCTTTTCATAATCATCTGTGCACATAATCTAAGGTCACCCACCAGTCGGAATCTCACTAACACTCTCGCGACTGGCCTGTCGTACCCACTCCGCGTGGACTGTACGACTAGCATCTACTTGGATCCAAGACGAGCGTGCGATGCGGTGAATACTATAAGCACTAAACTATGGTGCAGGATTTGAGCTCAATATACATCAACATCATCATAACAGAAATAAATACTCACATGTGCGTCCACCGCACCATTTCATACATATGCATCATAAATCAATTCTTACCTGTGCGTCCACCGCACCAATTCATACATATGCATCATAAATCAATTCTTACCTGTGCGTCCACCGCACCAATTCATACATATGCATCATATATTAATTCATGCATGGCATTTCAACTCACATTTCTATATACTTTTCATATCAATTCTATGCATGGTATTTCACTTCCCGTTTTTCCACATAACTCATATGCATTTCATTTTAAACATATTTTCATTTCAATTCAATTTCTGGGAAACGTCAAGTATATATATATACGGAAAACAAAACTGCCCACTCACCTGGAGTTCGTCCAACAACTCCCTAGCACCACACATCAAGGCGTCACGACGATCGCCGCCTAGAATAGTAATCAAATCCAACCTCAGAATTCATATCGATAGAATATATAACTTATATAAAATACGTCACTACGTAGTTCGATCCGGAAGATCTGCCACTCAGATTTTAAATCCATAACTTCCAGAGGTCCACAATATATCTCTAGGACAACATCCTAAAATTTCATCACCATCCAACGGTCGGATCTCCGTCAATTTCCAAAACTAAGTGACGGTTAACATTTTATATTATGGACTTACAATTCCAATTCCGAAAGATCCGTAACTCGGATTCCCAATCCGTAAGTTCCAATAATCCTCAAATATTACGTATTACAACGTATCAAAGTTTGGTAACGATCCAACGGTCGGATCATCAATTCACATTTTTACCTAAATGTGAAAACTATAAAACGTTATTCGAACACCTAACCAACAATCCTTAATAACTTTCTCATACGGAGCTCAATTTGGGTATATGAATATAGGCACGGACCTACGCGCCCCCACGCGCACCTTCTTCTTCCTTGGGTCGCCGGACTGGTTTTTCCGGCGGCCGTTTTTCAAATTGCCATAACTTTGTCATTTCTCAACGAAATCAAGTGATTCAAAAACGAAAGTTGTAGCCCTTGAAGAGACAAAGAGAATGGTACCTTGCACAACACCTAGTTCGCCGTGGTTTGGCCGGAAACTGCCTCGGAAGCCTCGGAGGTCGCCGGAAACTGGGTATTTTTCAAATGAGTATAACTTCTTCAATACTCAACGAAATTGAGTGAAACAAAAAGGAAAGTTGTAGTACTTGACGAGACTAAGAGATTGATACCTACCTCAACTCCTAACTCGCCGGGGATTCGCCGAAAAGAGCCTCGAAAGTTCCGGCCAAACTTTGAACTTGTCGATCTCCGTGTTCTTACGTCCAAAAACTTCCAATGAAGCACTCCGAGCTTCCTTGGGACTTCCTTAAGCTCACTGTGAGCTTGGTTTCACCTAAAACAAAGCCAATTCGAAGATCGTGAACAATGCAATATTACGGTGACACTGAAACTAGGGTTTTCCGAAGTGAAACTCACCTGAGTTTGGTATCCCCGAGCTCGTGAAGTCCTCAGGATCACGATGGTGGTCTTAAATGGAACGTTCGTGGAGGTTTGATTGAGGTTGGGTGTGAGTCCGTATGTTCGAGAGTAAGAGAGAGAGTGAGAGAGTTTTCTGAGATGAAAGAGAGAAGGAAAGGTTACGGGTTTTAGGGAATGTTTTGAGGGTAGGAGGCCCTACCTAAGTCCAAACACAATTTAACACATACAAATATAAATCTAATTGTTAAATTTTCGCCCCTTAGTCCCGCTTAAGGGCATTTTGGTCTTTTCACGTCCTCGGAATTAAAATTCCGGGACGGGCTGTGACAATCTTCCCTCCTTATAGAATTTCGTCCTCGAAATTCCAGCAACCAACTAAATCAACCATACTCCAACAATAGCTTCGGGTAAATCTCTCTCATCCGATTCTCTTTCTCCCACATAATTTTCTACTGAATGATTTCCTTCACAAAGCTTTTACCACTTACTCTGTCTTAATTCTCAGGACCTTCTTTTTTTTTCCAATCCAAAGTCATCCTTGGTTCCTTATCAAGTCGAATCCAATTTAACTCTCAATAGTTGCATCAGGATCTCATGTGACGAATTTGCCACCTAGTGACAACGTATCGAACCCAAAATACATTAAGTACCTTAGCCAACTCTGAAGACATCACCACTTGTATGCAACTTCATCGATTCCTTTAGTGATCAAATCGATCTGATGTGTCTAAGACTTATCTTGTCTTCCTTTCCAAATCTTGCTATTTCTTTTCATGGTGAAATTTCCAAAAATATAAAATCATCTACGTTATACACTCGATTAGTGGTATATTCATCTGTTGATCTCTTTTGCCATTCCTGGTTTCTTCAGGTTAACTTAATCACCTGAATACTTTGAGGAGACTCATCCATAGTCTCAGGGTCTACTAAAACTCTTTCTTGATCGAATCTTTCTCTACCCAGAAATATTCCATTCACAAGTCAACAAAACACACACATGACACACTTCATGAACCTTATGGCTTCACTTCGGAAACTGCGCAACCAACATACTTAAGAAACTTAGCAGTTCCGTAAACCAATTCTTCTTTCTATAAAACAAATAAGTACCGTTACTCAACCCTGGAGTAAATGTACTAACTTGGTACATTGACCAACTATCGCTTCAAATTCAATCATACCCATCCTATGTACAAGGAAACTTGTACACATAATCCAAAGTAATATCTTTCCATTTCCACTGCGAAACAGAAAATAGTTATCTCAATCCAAAGGTTTATCTTTTTCTGCCTCAATCTGCTGACCAAATAAAACTGTCGAATGGTATGATAAATCTTATTACTTTTGGAATATTGCAGAAGTTGAACAGTGAACTTCGTCCAATATTTGCTTGCTTCAAATCCTCAGCATTAGGCACATACTTTTTGTTTTCTTGTATCCACATACCATTTGATTCACGAATCATGTACTCATTCTTTTTCCCTTCTTTCTCTGCCTTGGTTAATTCTTAAATTTCCTCGTCAAACATTTAAATTTCGAGTACGACCTTACCAAACAGGCCTAACTTGAAAATTAACAAGTATAACTTCTTCTCGATCTTTCATTCTTAACTTTACTTTAATTGATTTTCAATCCACGAGAAGATAATCTTGGCAAGCGTGCCTGACATTAATCTTACTGTAGTCTTCTCACCAAGTGCTTCAGCTAGAACAATTCTACGATCACCCTGATCGTACAATCATGTTCATTTAACAATACAATTCACTTTCGCTGCCTCATATCAAAATCTTTCCGAATAAACAAATATTGGAGACTCTTTTGATTTGTAAAATCTTGCATTCTTTTCAACATATAATGTCTCCACAACTTCACAGCAAGGATGATAATCGTGACTTCCAAGTCACCAGTAGGGTAATTCATCTCATTAGGTTCCATTTGTCGTGAAACATATTCAATCACCCTAACATTTGCATCAATACATCTCCAAGAATATTTAATGTACCATCACCATAAACCAATAATTACCGCTATCTTCTGGGATTACTAAAATACGTGCATGAGTGAGGAAATACTTCAGTTGTTGAATCCTTTGCTCACAATTTCCTTCCCACTCATACATAACCTCTTTTCTCAACAGTCTCGTCAATGACAAAGCAATGACTGAAAAATCTTTCACAACCATCCAAGATAGCCTGGTAAGCTAAGAAATTCCAAATCTCAATTACGACTCGTGGTTGTTCCAAATTCTCAATTTCTGCTATCTTTTAAGGATTCACTTGAATACCTTAAGAGTATATAACAAATCTCAGAATGCCACCTGATTCATCCAACATTCGCATTTGCTAAACTTAGCATACAATCGACATTCTTCCAATCTTTGTTCCACCGACTTAATACGTTTACATGCTCTGCTCTGGCTCAGAATATGCCAGGATATCTTCAATGAAAATGATATCTATTTATCAAGGCATTATTGGAATACTTCATCCATCAACTCATAAAACAACATGAGTATCCATATAGCATCACCAAACTTCATAAAGACTATAACGAGTCCAGAAACCATCTTATGATCAACGTCACTTATAATATTCAATTGGTAGTAACCAGATCTCAATTCAATCTTTGAATCTTCGCAATTACTTCTGAGCTGGTTAAATAAACATCAGTACATCACCATGGATAACAGTTCTCAATCGTTACCCGACTCCATTGTCTATAATCAATGAACAGTCTCAAGATCCATTTTCTTCCTCACCAACAAACTGGGGCTCCTCAAAAGTGTTGTACTAGGTTGAATGAAGCTTTTATCAACCAATTCTTTCAACTGAATTTCCAATTCCCTTAACTCATCATGAACCAATCTTTAACATAAATCTATACCTGACAACAAATCAATAGTGAATCTCATATCTCTGCCTGAAGGCAATCCAGGTATACTTTCAGGGAAGACATCAAGAAAAGTCTAACCCTTTCGATATTATTCACACTACTCCAAACAACATCATTTAGCACCACATGAGCTAAGTATTTTTGACAGCCTTTCGAAAACAATCTCTTTGCTCTTACAGTATAAATAACGGCCTGACTCAATCCACTTTGCATATTTACAAAAGTAATCTCTGGTCATCCAGATCGATGGAAAGTACTGGTTTTCCGTAACATTCCGTCTTGTCACAATTATAACCAACCAATCTAATGGAACAGAATTAACTGACACAATACATACTTTATTATTACTGAACATTCTGAATAAGTACAATACTAACATAAAATAATCTACCGGGTTACTTGCTTAACGAATCCACGAATGAGTTATTAATATTACGGTCTGCAGCCCGCAATACTGATAAATCATCGTTGTCTCGATAAGTAGGCAACCACTCTCAAAGATATAACATACATAATAAGAAATATATCAGCCGAAGTCAACTAGAATGATCAATACGGCTGATTCACCTCTTATCTCAATAATACGTCGGCCGGATCCACTCCGCGTGGTCGGTACGGCCGAACCTATAACTCACCAAATCTCTCTGTACTCACGGTCAATCCGACCAAACTACTAAGTCCATAACTCTGCTGAATCGACACTATGATATCATGGAAAATTGTTGAGTACAACTGATTCTAGGGACAATTCACAATTCTGCGTCCCCTCTGTTCACATAAACACATTCATTAATTTCACATTTCTCAAAGTGTTAATTTTGTACCTGCTGCACAAGGTACATTTCCTTTACTCGAGACACCTTGTCTCAAATATCTGGATGGAACGAGGCAAGTCTGAAAACTTTCTATAATATTCATTTATCGTCAACTTCCTTGATTCACATTTGCAAACTCTTGCTTACTACCATCGATAAATGCCGGAGGGATAAACTTTTCCTTAAACAAGTCCTTAAATAATTCTCAATCAGCTGTTTCCTCCGGTGACAACAATTAACAATCCTGTTTCCACCAGGATACAAATTCATACCCAAAACCAGGTAGTCGTCTCGACCCCTTGTCAGAAGGAAATTTCCTTTAACTTGCATAATCTGAAACATCTTTTCCAAATGGTTAAACCGTTACTTCGCTCCCTCAGGTTCATCATTTCATAAGGTGATTCAAATTCGACTCATAATCCGTCTTAAAATGTCCATTTTGATAATATACTGAATCACCATAATAATAGTTTCCTCTAAACCGCTAAATCAGGGAGACTAAATTCCTCTAACTACGTGGTTTGCTACGAGGCGGTGTAGTTCTGACAGAATTCACTAGAAACTTCTCAAGATGTCCAAGATTGCAACCATGCTCTGATACCAACTGACACACCCCGTCCCGAAGGAGGGCATGCTGGCCGTCACGTGAGAGTGACGTAACCATTTGCACAGTACGGAAGCTTTAAGATACAATTTATAAGTTGATACACCCGAAGGTGAGTCCTAATTT
Source organism: Malus sylvestris (assembly GCF_916048215.2). Lineage (NCBI taxonomy): Eukaryota > Viridiplantae > Streptophyta > Magnoliopsida > Rosales > Rosaceae > Malus > Malus sylvestris. The sequence goes on from NC_062269.1 coordinate 15,089,407, forward strand.
TGTCCAATCTGTCAGAACACTGTCGAATTCCTCGTAGTCACCACACCTTTGTGATTCCTGAACCTGGAGGGGCGCAAAACCAAAATTGAGTGGGTCAGTAAAACAATTCTTTTCAAATCCAATTTTTTCTCAAAGCATTGTAACCCCTCTCCGTAAAACCTGTATACTTTCCCAGAAATGTAAAATATAAATATACATATATATTCTCAAAACTTCATTTTTACTATCTCAACATTTTTCTTTATCAATCATGCCATGCCATGTCTAATTCAACAATTAAGTATGGATGCATCAACAATAATCATATCAGGTGCAAGAAAGTAATCAACCGGAGGCCCTCTAATAGCCCTGTACGGTTGAACCTAGAGCTCAAAATCTATCACTCTCACACTCTGCCGGAGTCACTCCGCGTGACCTGTACGGCCTTCTGCACATAAGTTACGCTCTAGTGCTTTTCATAATCATCTGTGCACATAATCTAAGGTCACCCACCAGTCGGAATCTCACTAACACTCTCGCGACTGGCCTGTCGTACCCACTCCGCGTGGACTGTACGACTAGCATCTACTTGGATCCAAGACGAGCGTGCGATGCGGTGAATACTATAAGCACTAAACTATGGTGCAGGATTTGAGCTCAATATACATCAACATCATCATAACAGAAATAAATACTCACATGTGCGTCCACCGCACCATTTCATACATATGCATCATAAATCAATTCTTACCTGTGCGTCCACCGCACCAATTCATACATATGCATCATAAATCAATTCTTACCTGTGCGTCCACCGCACCAATTCATACATATGCATCATATATTAATTCATGCATGGCATTTCAACTCACATTTCTATATACTTTTCATATCAATTCTATGCATGGTATTTCACTTCCCGTTTTTCCACATAACTCATATGCATTTCATTTTAAACATATTTTCATTTCAATTCAATTTCTGGGAAACGTCAAGTATATATATATACGGAAAACAAAACTGCCCACTCACCTGGAGTTCGTCCAACAACTCCCTAGCACCACACATCAAGGCGTCACGACGATCGCCGCCTAGAATAGTAATCAAATCCAACCTCAGAATTCATATCGATAGAATATATAACTTATATAAAATACGTCACTACGTAGTTCGATCCGGAAGATCTGCCACTCAGATTTTAAATCCATAACTTCCAGAGGTCCACAATATATCTCTAGGACAACATCCTAAAATTTCATCACCATCCAACGGTCGGATCTCCGTCAATTTCCAAAACTAAGTGACGGTTAACATTTTATATTATGGACTTACAATTCCAATTCCGAAAGATCCGTAACTCGGATTCCCAATCCGTAAGTTCCAATAATCCTCAAATATTACGTATTACAACGTATCAAAGTTTGGTAACTATCCAACGGTCGGATCATCAATTCACATTTTTACCTAAATGTGAAAACTATAAAACGTTATTCGAACACCTAACCAACAATCCTTAATAACTTTCTCATACGGAGCTCAATTTGGGTATATGAATATACCACGGTGATCTACTCGACGTCACGGACGTCGACATATTTTTAAAATAATTTTGTACTGTAGCACGCGCCCCCACGCGCCAAGGAAGGCACGGACCTACGCGCCCCCACGCGCACCTTCTTCTTCCTTGGGTCGCCGGACTGGTTTTTCCGGCGGCCGTTTTTCAAATTGCCATAACTTTGTCATTTCTGAACGAAATCAAGTGATTCAAAAACAAAAGTTGTAGCCCTTGAAGAGACAAAGAGAATGGTACCTTGCACAACACCTAGTTCGCCGTGGTTTGGCCGGAAACTTCCTCGGAAGCCTCGGAGGTCGCCGGAAACTGGGTATTTTTCAAATGAGTATAACGTCTTCAATACTCAACGAAATTGAGTGAAACAAAAAGGAAAGTTGTAGTAATTGACGAGACGAAGAGATTGATACCTACCTCAACTCCTAACTCGCCGGGGATTCGCCGAAAAGAGCCTCGAAAGTTCCGGCCAAACTTTGAACTTGTCGATCTCCGTGTTCTTACGTCCAAAAACTTCCAACGAAGCACTCCGAGCTTCCTTGGGACTTCCTTAAGCTCACTGTGAGCTTGGTTTCACCTAAAACAAAGCCAATTCGAAAATCGTGAACAGTGCAATATTACGGTGACACTGAAACTAGGGTTTTCCGAAGTGAAACTCACCTGAGTTTGGTATCCCCGAGCTCGTGAAGTCCTCAGGATCACGATGGTGGTCTTAAATGGAACGTTCGTGGAGGTTTGATTGAGGTTGGGTGTGAGTCCGTATGTTCGAGAGTAAGAGAGAGTGAGAGAGTTTTCTGAGATGAAAGAAGAAAAAGAGAGAGAAGGAAAGGTTACGGGTTTTAGGGAATGTTTTGAGGGTAGGAGGCCCTACCTAAGTCCAAACACAATTTAACACATACAAATATAAATCTAATTGTTAAATTTTCGCCCCTTAGTCCCGCTTAAGGGCATTTTGGTCTTTTCACGTCCTCGGAATTAAAATTCCGGGACGGGCTGTGACACCCACCAATATTTCTTTCACCTTTCAAAATCAATATCTAATACATTTAAACATTTGAAAAGCACAAAACAAAAACTTTATGAAATAAATCAAAACTTTGAATCCAAAACACCAAACTTTTTGTTCTTGGTTAAAATATCAAGAACAATGAAGAACATTCATGAAAAACTCAAAAAAATCTCCATGAACATTTTTCACCCAAAGACATCCCAAAACCACTCCAACTTAAGGGAAATAACATATAACCAAACTAGGGCACATAGGGGTTCCAAAAGTTACTTGAAAACACTTTTAACAAGTCAAACAAGAACCCAAAAATCCACCGTTTGGATTTGGCCGAAAATTCCCAAAAAACATGGCACCAAATTTTAGCTCCAATATTCATGCTCATATGAAATACATCTACAACATTTGAGATGGCAAATTTTCTAACAAAATTTACATTCACAGAAGCAAGAATAAAGCTTGTAACATATTACAACATTTAAATCAAAGACTATGAACTACAAAACCCAAAAGGATTCACCAACTACTAGACCTAGGCTCTGATACCACTTGAAGGAAATTTTGTGAAAAACATGTTCATTTAAGCAACATCTATAGCATGCAATTAACAATTAAAAGGCAGAATCATGCTTGTATGCACTTAAAAACAAAACAGTAACCATGAAATTCAAAGCCTAGTAGATTGGTGAACCAAGACTCAACTCAAATCAAAGTGAGTTGAGAAATTTATACCTTTGTAGATTCCTCTTTGCATAAGCAAAGGCTAATCACCCAAGGAGAGGGCCTTCATTCCTTGCTTCTTAGATCCATGGATTTGGATGGAAGAATAGGTTTCTCCAAGTTCCCAAAATTGAGAACCTCTAAGTCTCCACACCAAGGTAAGATGTGAAGAAGAGATGAGTGACCTTGGAGGAGAAAGATTACTAGCTAGTCTCTCCAAGGGTGGCCGGCCTCTTTAGAGAGAAAAGAGAGCTTGTGTTCTCATCCCTTCCCCAAAAGAAAACCTTAAATGAATTTTGGCTATAAAGTCATATTTATACCATTTTTCATTGGAGTGGCAAACTTGTAATTAAAGCAAGTTCACTACCCTTCCTCTAAATGGCCGGCCATAGGGTTCTATTGGGCTTTTTGGGCCTTTGTGAATTAAGTTGTCATACAACTTAAGTTAATGGGCTTGACGTTCAAAGCCTATTAGGCCTTGAGGCCCAAAACTAACCCGTGGTCTTTTAACGAACTTTATTCGTTTGATTAATTAACATATTAATTAATCCTTGCCATAAATAAATAATCAAACCATTTAATTATTCTTACTCATCTCCTTTATTTCTTCAATCTCTACCTTACATGGTGTACGATCCATTAGGTTCCTTTTAGCGAGACAGTGGGCGATTAGAACTCTTTCAAATCGATTGTGAATTGAAACTTACTTTCAATTCTCCCTTTAGTGATTATACACGTTTAGGGCTTCCACAAACCATGAGTGACACCTAGTAGTATGTCATGGTTACCCAAGCTAATCAGAAGAGGTGGAGAACCTATTCAGTTTAGGATTACAATGCAATACGGTCTTTCTCTAATACAATACTCTTGATCACATTGTTTGGTTTGATAGTTTATTCATGTCTACTATCTAATGTGATTCATTTTGCTTATATGATTACTTTGAATGTGATTTGGAACGACTTCCTAAATCTCATTCATACTCTGGCCAGAGATTCTTAATCATATCATAAAGTATTCTCCCTCAAACGGTTTGAAGGTTAGAGATCCCTTGTTGCGCATTCACTTGCCTCCATGGCTAAGTGGCTTAACCCCAACTATGCCGTGGACATCCACGAATGGAGTGACTTTGACATAATCAAAGATAAATGACCTAACCACAAAACAACTATGATGCCTCAGGTGAAAGGACTACTTTGCATTATCCCAACCATGAGTTCTCATGTGACATGAGTATGAGAACTCTTCGTTGATCGTGTTCAGTGAACTCATTCCTTATTGAGCACCTATGTACTTGTCTTGGTGTCAGTCACACCAATGACTCGAGACCAGTCACTCTCACTAAGAGAAGACATAGCACATACTGATCTTAACGGACTGTCAATGCCCAATTGGCAATCCTATGATCAGGAACGTTTAGGATATGTATACAAAAAAGAATGGTCTCATGAATCTAACTTCTTTAAATTACATTCTCCTAATTACATATTCCTTGGACTTATCGTTTAAGCATATAACATTTATATGAGATGGCTTAAAACAATAATCTTTGCCCTTGATATTAAACTAAATTAGTTTAACATGTGAAATGTCCGTAAAGTATCATCATATGATTGGTTTTAGGGCACATTTCCAACAAGATTATGAATGAGATTTAGGAAATCGTTCCAAATCACATTCAAGGTAATCATATAAGTAAAAGAATCACATTGGATAGTAGACATGAATAAACTATCAAACCAAACAATGTGGTCAAGAGTATTGTATTAGAGAAAGACCGTATTGAATTGTAATCCTAAACTGAATTGGGTCACCACCTCTTCTGATTAGCTTGGGTAACCATGACATACTGCTAGGTGTCACTCATGGTTTGTGGAAGCCCTAAACGTGTATAATCACTAAAGGGAGAATTGAAAATAAGTTTCAATTCACAATCGATTTGAAAGAGTTCTAATCGCCCACTACCTCGCTAAAAGGAACCTAATGGATCGTACACCGTGTAAGGTAGAGGTTGAAGAAACAACAAAGATGAGTAAGGATAATTAAATGGTTTAATTATTTATGGCAAGGATGAATTAATATGTTAATTAATCAAACGAATAAAGTTCATTAAAGACCTCGGGTTAGTTTTGGGGCCTAAAGGCCCAATGGGCTTTGAACGTCAAGCCCATTAACTTAAGTTGTATGACAACTTAATGACTAAATATTCACAAAGGCCCAATCAGCCCAATAACATCCTATGGCCGGCCATATTGATAAAGGAGTGGGTTTTGGACTTATTACAAGTTTGCCACTCCAATGAAGGTAGGTATAAATATGACTTTATAGCCTTTTCTTCATTAGGGTTTCTTTTAGAGAAAAGATGAGAACACAATGTCTCTCCCTTTCTCTCTAAGTGGCCGGCCCCCTTGGAGGAGATTAGCTAGCAATTTCTCATCCTCCAAGGTCACTCATCTCTTCTTCAAGTCCTTCCTTGGTGTGGAAAAATTAGAGGTTCTCAATTTTGGGAACTTGGAGAATCCTTTCAACCATCCTCATCCAAGAAATCCATGGATCTAAGAAGCAAGGAATGAAGGTCCTCTCCTTGGGTGATTAGCCTTTGCTTATGCAAAGAGGAATCAACAAAGGTATAAAATCTCTCAACTCACTTTGTTCTTAAGGTGAGTCTTGGTTCATCTTTCTACTAGGCTTTGAATTTCATGGGTACTTTTTTGTTTTGAGTGCATACAAGCATGATTCCGCCTGTAAATGTTAATTGCATGCCATAGATGTTGGTCAAATGAACATGTTTTTCACAAAATTTCCTTCAAGTGGTATCAAGAGCCTAGGTCTAGTAGTTGGTGAATCCTTTTGGGTTTTGTAGTTCATACTCTTTGATTTGAATGTTGTAATTGTTACAAGCTTTATTCTTGCTTCTTTGAATGTAAATTTTGTTAGAAAATTTGCCATCTCAAATGTTGTAGATGTAGTTCATATGAGCATGAATTTTGGAGCTAAAATTTGGTGCCATGTTTTTGGGGAAATTCGGCCAAATCCAAAGGGTGATTTTTTGGGTTCATGTTTGTCTTGTTAAAAGTGTTTTAAAGTGACTTTTGGAACCCCTAAGTACCCTAGGATGTTAACCCCATTTTGAGTAGTGAAAATTTGAGTTTTATTGAGTGAAAATGTTCATGGAACTCTTATGGGTTTTCATGGATGTTCTTCATTGTTCTTGATGTTCTTACCAAGAACAAAAAAGTTTGGTGTTTTGATTCAAAGTTTTTGGTTGATTTCATAAAGTCTTTGTTTTGTGTTGGTTGGTGTGATTTTTTCAAATTTTGAAAAGTGATTGAAATTTGAAATTGTGTTTGAATTTTTGGACATGATTGGTACTTCTATTACACACCAACCCATCACCCACTTGTTCAACTTGCATGACTTTATGACTTTGCTTTTCATCAAAAATCAACACACACACCATCACTCACACTACTCCAAAACCGGCCACCCTACAAGTAGGGTACTTTTGGGGCTTTTATGCAATTACATAAAGTTTTGATACTTTTGTGTATTTGTAGTTTGACCCAAAAGTTTACGTTTTTTATGTAAAGGCCCAAAATCACTAAAGGACAAATTGTTTTGTTCCTTTAATGAAGTTTTTTGAATTTGTTGAAATTTTTTGGGTTCTAGTTGTAATTACATGAAGTAGTGGACTTTTGTGTTTTTACAAAGTGACCTCAAAAGTTTATGTTTTGCAATATAGCCCAAAAAGTTGAGGTTATTGCTTTTCGGCCCAAATCAGGTTGAGAACAAAATGGTTTTGTCTCTTTAAATGAGAATTGGATTTTCATTTCATTTAGCTCCATTTAAATCAATTCTATGGATACAAAAACCAAATGACAATGTTGCATTCAAGTTTAATTAGTTAAAGCGTTAATTAATTAAAGGGTGATTATGAACCTAAGCCTACGATAATTGAGCTATGTGAAAGGCCGTCTCAAATTTGTTTGAACCATGGGAATGTGTAGATTAGATTTTGGTTGTAATTTGATATGATCAAATATTGTAAAAGAGCATAAGCTCTTCTTTACTTTAAAGTAATTTGTTTTGATCAAATGTTGTAAAAGAGCATAAGCTCTTCTTTACTTTCAAGTACTCATTTTCTTGTTTTATTTGATATGCATGAAATTGGAGTAGTTGGGTCCAACGCCCAATAGGAAAAACACGCCTTAATATGATTAAACGCGTAACTAAAATCAATCACCATCCCTAGACCAAGATTCAACACTAGGCTCGTGTTGGATCTAATCAAAGGTTCATAGTCATCCTAAGGCCCTAAGGCAACTATATAGTCCATCAATGAATGCAAACCTTATGTTAGTAGTACCATATACTCTTGCTTTAAAAACCGTTTTACAAGCTTAGTGGGAGTATTATATACTACTAAATCAATCACATGGACCAATAGTTGTAATAGGACCAAATTGTTTTAATAAGATTAAAATGTATGTTTATATGTGATGAGACCTAAAACCCTCAACAAGTGTGAGAGTGCTTTGAACACTCTTTCGTGGCCTTCCACCGTGGTAGGCTCCGATCGTTTGTGACTCGTACACCGACTTCACCCTATCATGGGGGAGTACAAAGTGCGTGCTTACACTCAGGAGGAGTTCTATATGCATACATGATGTTGTGAAGGTAGGCAACGAGAATAGCCAACATCATATCATCGTGAGGTTGTTCTTGAACCCCTACTCGAACTTGCATGGTGGGAATGACTTAACTAAGTGCAATGGAGCCAACATCATATCATTATGAGGCTTCATTCTCTAGAGGCCAAATAAGATGGGTACTTGCAAGAGATGCAAATGAGTAAGCGTACTCTCTCATTATTATTGATGCTAGCCAACATCATATCATTGTGAGGTGGGCTTGGTAATGATGACTCCCATACCCTACTAAGAGTTTCCTCCAAAACTCTCGAATTCCGATGAGGGATATGGAATTTGCTAAAAATAGTGGGTGGTGCTATTTGATTTAAAGACCCGGATCAAATGGCTTAAAATCAATCAATTTATATTCGTAGTGCATTTATTTACCAATATATTTGCAAACGCTATCCAAAACTTGACAAAGAAAATCCTAATGCTTTAGTTTCCGGACTTGGTACCACAATCCCATAGATTGTCTTTAATGGCTTGTATATGTACCTAAGTAGTCTCATCCTCACAATCTTCCTATTGATAATGTATCATTGGAAGAACATGTTAGATAAGTCTATCATAAAGAGGACAACACTTTTAATGTCATAATTCTTCAATTACAAATTGATAAGTAGTCTCATCCTCACAATCTTCCTATTGATAAGTATATTTTTTGAAAAACATGTTCATTTAAGCAACATCTATAGCATGCAATTAACAATTAAAAGGTAGAATCATGCTTGTATGCACTTAAAAACAAAACATTAACCATGAAATTCAAAGCCTAGTAGTTAGGTGAACCAAGACTCAACTCAAATCAAAGTGAGTTGAGAAATTTATACCTTTGTAGATTCCTCTTTGCATAAGCAAAGGCTAATCACCCAAGGTGAGGGACTTCATTCCTTGCTTCTTAGATCCATGGATTTGGATGGAAGAATATGTTTCTCCAAGTTCTCAAAATAGAGAACCTCTAAGTCTCCACACAAAGGTAAGATGTGAAGAAGAGATGAGTGACCTTGGAGGAGAAAGATTACTAGCTAATCCCTCCAAGGGTGGCCGGCCTCTTTAGAGAGAAAAGAGAGCTTGTGTTCTCATCCTTTCCCCAAAAGAAAACCCTTAATGAATTTTGGCTATAAAGTCATATTTATACCTTTTTTCATTGGAGTGGCAAACTTGTAATTAAAGCAAGTTCACTACCCTTCCTCTAAATGGCTGGCCATAGGGTTCTATTGGGCTTTTTGGGCCTTTGTGAATTAAGTTGTCATACAACTTAAGTTAATGGGCTTGACATTCGAAGCCCATTGGGCCTTGAGGCCCAAAACTAACCCGTGGTCTTTTAACGAACTTTATTCGTTTGATTAATTAACATATTAATTAATCCTTGCCATAAATAAATAATCAAACATTTAATTATTCTTACTCATCTCCTTTGTTTCTTCAATCCCTACCTTACACGGTGTACGATCCATTAGGTTCATTTTAGAGAGGCGGTGGGCGATTAGAACTCTTTCAAATCGATTGTGAATTGAAACTTACTTTCAATTCTCCTTTTAGTGATTATACACGTTTAGGGCTTCCACAAACCATGAGTGACACCTATCAGTATGTCATGGTTACCCAAGCTAATCAGAAGAGGTGGAGAACCTATTCAGTTTACGATTACAATGCAATACGGTCTTTCTCTAATACAATACTCTTGATCACATTGTTTGGTTTGATAGTTTATTCATGTCTACTATCTAGTGTGATTCATTTTACTTATATGATTACTTTGAATGTGATTTGGAACGACTTCCTAAATCTCATTCATACTTTGGCCAGAGATTCTTAATCATATCATAGAGTATTCTCCCTCAAACGGTTTGAAGGTTAGAGATCCCTTGTTGCGCATTCACTTGCCTCCATGGCTAAGTGGCTTAACCCCAACTATACTGTGGACACCCGCGAATGGAGTGACTTTGACATAATCAAAGATCAAGGACCTAACCACAAAACAACTATGATGCCTCAGGTCAAAGGACTACTTTGCATTATCCAACCATGAGTTCTCATGTGACATGAGTATGAGAACTCTTCGTTGATCGTGTTCAGTGAACTGATTCCTTATTGAGCACCTACGTACTTGTCTTGGTGTCAGTCACACCAATTACTCGAGACCAGTCACTCTCACTAAGAGAAGACATAGCACATACTGATCTTAACGGACTGTCAATTGATGCGAAATATATAAGCTCACAAATTAAACCCTCTTTTTATCAAATGTAGTAAAGTATGTAAGTAGGGATCGTTCTAGGCCGGGGATTAGGAGGGATTGCTAAATCACTTGGAAACTGACTTGAAAACGTAAAAACAAAGTTTAAACACACTAAACTAGACTCAAAGAATGCAAAACTATACTTTAAAATACTAAGAGAAACAAAAAGATTCAAAACAGCAAATAAACACTCCAAACTGCCTTAAAAACACTTTCTGGGCAGTTTTGAACACCTTACACAAACTTGGACGAATTTTGGTTTTCTAATGGACTAAAACACTTAAAAACATAATCTAAGACAAGTTCTAATTAATATGACTCAAAGAAATAATTATGGGGTTGACTAAAACACTTAAACAGATTCTTAGACAAATTTGGGTGAATCAAAACAGATTGTAAATGAATTTGAATTTAACTTATGGATGGAAGGCTAGCTAGGAGGTTCTTCTCCACACATGTCACACTTGCATACAAAACGATTTCCAGTTGCTTTTCGATAAACTATGAATACTCAACGCCCCAAATTAACCGTGAATTGCACTAATTAACCCTCAGTTTTTCCACAAGTTATTAGGTTGGATGATTGCATACGACAACCCAAAACATTCCCTACAAGTTCCCTACATGAATTGCATAATAGAGATACAAGCAAGAATCATTAAGTTCTATGAAAAACATAAGCATTGACGAGGCACTCGTTACTATGATTTGCATGAAACTTATGCCAAGAATTTACTTAACGTGATTGTGACTAGCAACCTTCACTACTTGTGAATATAAGTTCATAACGATTAGGTGAAACTCCCTTATATTCTAGCGTCAAATTCATGCATGAAAATTAAGCGTGCACTCTCAACCAACATACACAAATCAGTTTTTATATGAACGGATAAATAAATTGAATTCACAACTTATGAATCACAACTGGATGTAATTAAATCATATTGCAAGCAAGAACATAGTTTCGAATCACCCCCTAACTAAGAGGGGTTTAGTTCCTCATACTTACAAAGCAAAGATGCATAAATTTAGACATTAAAAACAAAGATAGAAAACACCTAGAAACGCTCAAACACTCCCAAGGCTTGGGCATAGGCACGGCACAAGATGTTCCTTCTCTTTCCTTCCTTGCAAGCAGCGGCACTAGAGGTTTTGGACGGTTTTGGGTGGTTTTTATGGTGTAGAATGGATGGGGAATGGTATGGAAAGGTTTAGGATTGATGGGTGGTGTGGCTAGGGGTGGTTTTTGGCTGAAATTAGAGAGAATGGTGGTGGGAAGTTTCGGCCAAAGCAAGGAGAAAATCTGTTGTGTTGATGAATATGGGAGGTGGTATTTATAGGCTTGAGAGAGGACCACTCCATTTCCTTTGCATGTGCAGCTTGTGTGGGTGTGTGTTGTCATGTTTCCCCTTTACATTTACACACACATGCTTCATCATTTCAACCACCAAACACACACATTTTCTGCCATGTTTTCCTTTACATTTACACACACACGCTTCATCATTTCAACCACCAAACACACACAATTCCTACCCATGTTTGTGTGTTTCCTTTGCCCATGTGTTGCCTTTCTCTTTTTATTAGCCAAATCTGCTTAGCCCTTTTCTGACCTTTCAGTGTTACAATGCCCATAACGTCTTTTAGAAACATGAGATTAACAATCCGTAAATTGCTCCAGAAAATAGACATCCGTAGCTTTCCACGCATATAAGGCTCATTCTCTCATTCATTCTGAGCTGTTTGTAACATGCTTCCAAAGTCAGATAATCTGCACAGGCAGTTTTGACGAATTTGTTACTTAATAATTCACTTGTGCTACTTTTCTTTTCTTTGCTTGATAAATCACACAAAACACAAAAACATAGTAAATAGCTCAAAAATATAAGGAACTAACTAAGAAAAGACAAGTGAATTTTATGTAAAATATATATATAAATATGAGCTTATCATCAATGCCCAATTGGCAATCCTATGATCAGGAACGTTTAGGATATGTATACAAAAGAGAATGGTCTCATGAATCTAACTTCTTTAAATTACATTCTCCTAATTACATATTCCTTGGACTTATCGTTTAAGCATATAACATTTATATGAGACGGCTTAAAACAATAATCTTTGCCCTTGATATTAAACTAGATTAGTTTAACAGGTGAAATGTCTGTAAAGTATCATTATATGATTGGTTTTAGGGCACATTTCCAACAAAAATAAGAGTTGCTTTGAACAACGCTTAGCTAACGCAAACATTAGTGCTTGTTTCTTTGTTACATGAACAAGGAACTTGAGAAGTAAGCACAAGGGCATGGACACTTTATGTGCCATGATTCTTCACTTACAAATTGTTGTATGAAGAAATGAGAGTTGCCTTGAACAACTCTTGAAAGTTTGTAATTATGTTTAGAACATAATGGTTGGTTGACAAAAATAGTCCATCAACATGGACTTATAATGATTTTGAATCATTGAGTGTTGAAGTGTTAAACCACTTCTAGAGATGGAAACTAGGCAAGGACTTCACCTTTGTGTCCCTATCCAAATGGTTCACTAAGTTTATTGTAAACTATATAGTGAACAATAACCACACGCTCTCCAACTCGTTTGATATGTATAACACAATTGAAATAAGTTTCAAGAGAGACAGTGGGAGTTTAGGGACCATGACTATTGTAGTCAAAGGAGAAGTCAAATGAAAAAGGCGAAATAACTCCAAGAGAACAAACTTTCTTTATGAAAGGATGGACATTGGAAGGGGTATTTGCAAGAAATGTCTTGCAAGTGTCAAGAACACACCTTTCGAAGGTGTTGTAAATTGTTCTTGAAAAGTTCAAAACAGTTGGTTCTTCTACTTGAATGCTTGATTCCGTATTAGTAACTATGTTTTACAATCGTTGTAAAAGTGTGGCTAATAAGAAGTAGTAGATTAATGAGAGAAGAGAAAGTACTTCACATTCAGAACGTCAATCAAATGTAGATCTCTGCGAAAGCAGATCGTACTTACTTCCTCATATGAATTACCAAAGAAATTGGAAAAACCAAAGATTGTCTTTACATTCCAATTTTAAGGAACTTAATTTCGTCACTATGAGAGATGGATAAATGTTTTGTTTGACGAAACATTGTTCTTTATTAATGAATGATTAGATTATTGTAATCTAATTTATTATCTCTATAGTAGAGACGATATGGTAGTGCTAACTGTTTAGAATATAACAATGCTTAAAACCCAAAAGGTTGCAAGGTAGTGATTAATCCCAACTGAGTTGTGATACCTCTAAAACATAAATTACAAGTTGGTCATAGATGGATGCTTTGGATCATTAGATCCGAATCCAATGCCTTCTTGTTAAAATTGTATAGAGGCAAAATGTTTGAATCTTTATTCTTTTGGAAAGGAAGAAAGAATCACAAAGTTGTTGAGGTTAATTCACTTAGATGTTAGTGGCACTTGTCCACAACATAATACTACTCATGTTGTATGACATTCACCGAAGATCACTCTCGGTTGGACTATCATTTATTTTGAATAAACACTAGTCCGAATACTTTGCAAAAGGTTTCAAAGAATTCAAGAAATTTAAGTTGATGAGGAAGATGTCTAAAGTATTTACCTCCTTAGATTTGATCCAAGGAAAGGTAACACTTTAGAACAATTTCCTTGAAAGATATCAAGGAAAGAAGCATCATATGATAATGGATTTCTCCATTAAGAGAAGAACGAACTCGAATAAGATTTACTTTGTTGGATGTTATCAATTACCCATATATATAGGATATATACTTCTAAGACAATATGATTGTCAATTAGAAGATCTTCCAAAATTTTCATGACTCCATAGGATGTAGTTGGAAAGAAAGACAAATCTTAATCATGTTAACATTTGGGGTTGTGTGCTAATAAGCAATATTTGTTTGAAAATTATCTTGTGGATATCCTTAAATTAACTTTCGGGTATCACTTCTATAAACCAACTAACAAATGTTGTTTTGTTGGGTAGTTCATTGTAATCCTACAATATGATTTGCCTAAGCGCAAATGAACGAGAGATAGAACTCAAAGAATGGGTTCTTTGAGAGACAAGATGATAATCAACAAATATAACAACCTAGTTCCTACACCACAAACTCCAAGGTAGTCGAGAAGGATTTATAAACTATCTCAGTTGAATGGTTTGAACTTTATGACTATGTCATAGAGTTACACCTCTTAATTCGAAAGAAATAAGAATGAAAATCCTTATGACTACATTGAGTGTATATACGACATATACTCAAGGAAATGGTAAAGTACCATTTGACCTGAAATAATGAAACCTTCATAGCTAATGGTTAGCTTAAGGTGACTACAATCAAAGAGAATGGTAGACTAGGAAGAAACCATCTTTGACGTAGTCTTGGTTTTATTTAATTTGAAGATTGCTAGCTACAACTAAATGGTGATTCAACGTTTGGACATAATATGGGTTTCCAAAACCATTATTAAGATAGTCTTGATAATATATGTCTAAAACTATGAATCATAAGACATGTAAGTTGTAGAGATCCATCCATCATGGATCTTAGCAAGCTAGTGGGAGCTATAAGCGTCTTATGAGAGAAAGATCAAATCAATGGATTTCTCATAAAGATGTAAATGAATCTTTTGTTTACTAGGTTTACAAAAGATTAGTGGGAGTTAATCATGTTCCTAAAAATTTAACATATATATGATATATTAATTTTGGAAATGAAAAGAATACTTCTTCGTTAAAGTTATGACTTTAAACATTCTAGAACGATAGAATGGATATGGGAGACATAGTCTATATACATGGGATGTAAATCTACAATGATAGATTTCAAGATATAATTGGATTATATTAATCCCTCATAATAGACAAAAGATGTTAGGAAGTTTCTCATATGATGATAAAATTCAATCAGAAGAACAACTCTATTGAGACTAGGAGGTAGCTCTTCTCAAAGGGAACGTACCCTTTGACTCCCAAAGAAATAATGCGTAAATAGAATCCTTTATGCATACGCAATCATATTGTATGAAAAATGTTGATATGAGTTGCACCAAGATCGGTACAAGACGATATCAATGCAAGCCCAGGATCAGAACCATGGCAACTGTCAAGTGAATCCTTAAGTATTTGAGAAATACTAAAGGATAGATTCCTCAAGAATGAGGAAGAATTAGAGTAACGTAATGGAAGCGTCAATGTATTAGATTATGAATCTAATCCATCATTGGATGTTTCTTCATTATGAATGAAGAGATAATCATATATCTTTTTATTATGACTAAAGAGATATTTGGATGGAAACATTAAAAGTAATGACTTTAGTGTGTTCCATTGTGAATGCAAAATATATTGCCATATAGAAGCTTACAACAATGTTGTTTGGATGGGAAAATTCATTTATGAACTCTCTATTCGGTTCCAACCAGAAAGTGTCTCTAGTGTACCGACACTATGACACTAATGGGGCGATAGCTCAAGCCAGGGAATCAAGGTCTCATCAAGATCCAAACTCAAATGAGAGACTAAACCACATGATTAAGGATCATGTATAATCGTGACGTCGTTATTCTCAAGGTTGCTTCTATGGATAACATATAGATATCCATTGTCTAGGCCTACTACTCAGCCATTTTTGAAATGACTACAGAAGAGGTATCATCACTGATGACTAAGCTGATTGGCTCTAGTGCAAGTGGGAGATTGTTGGAAATGTTCCCTAAAACCAATCATATGATGACACTTTACAGACATTTCACATGTTAAACTAATCTAGTTTAATATCAAGGGAAAAGATTATTGTTTTAAGCCGTCTCATATAAATGTTATATGCTTAAACGATAAGTCCACGGAATATGTAATTAGGAGAATGTAATTTAAAGAAGTTAGATTCATGAGACCATTCTCTTTCGTATACATATCCTAAACGTTCCTGATCATAGGATTGCCAATTGGGCATTGACAATCCGTTAAGATCAGTACGTGCTATGTCTTCTCTTAGGGAGAGTGACTAGTCTCGAGTCATTGGTGTGATTGACACCAAGACAGCATGTAGATGCTCAATAGAGAATGAGTCCACTGAAGACGATCAATGATGAGTTCTCATACTCATGTCACATGAGAACTCATAGTTGGGATAATGCAAAGTAGTCCTTTGACCTGAGGCATCATAGTTGTCTTGTGGTTAGGTCCTTCATCTTTGACTATGTCAAAGTCACTCTATCAGAGGATGTCCACAGCATAGTTGGGGTTAAGCCACTTAGCCATGGAGGCAAGTGAATGCGCAACAAGGGATTTCTAATCTTCAAACTATTTGAGGGAGAATACTCTATGATATGATTAAGAATCTCTGGCCAGAGTATGAATGAGATTTAGGAAATCGTTCCAAATCACATTCAAGGTAATCATATAAGTAAAAGAATCACATTGGATAATAGACATGAATAAACTATCAAACCAAACAATGTGGTCAAGAGTATTGTATTAGAGAAAGACCATATTGCATTGTAATCCTAAACTGAATAGGTTCTCCACCTCTTCTGATTAGCTTGGGTAACCATGACATACTGTTAGGTGTCACTCATGGTTTGTGGAAGCCCTAAACATGTATAATCACTAAAGGGAGAATTGAAAGTAAGTTTCAATTCACAATCGATTTGAAAGAGTTCTAATCGCCCACTACCTCGCTAAAAGGAACCTATTGGATCGTACACCGTGTAAGGTAGAGATTGAAGAAACAACGGAGATGAGTAAGGTTAATTAAATGGTTTAATTATTTATGGCAATGATTAATTAATATGGTAATTAATCAAACGAATAAAGTTCATTAAAGACCTCGGGTTAGTTTTGGGGCCTAAAGGCCCAATGGGCTTCGAACGTCAAGCCCATTAACTTAAGTTATATGAAAACTTAATGACTAAATATTCACAAAGGCCCAAACAGCCCAATAACACCCTATGGCCGGCCATATTGATAAAGGAGTGGGTTTTGGACTTATTACAAGTTTGCCACTCCAATGAAGGTAGGTATAAATATGGCTTTATAGCCTTTTCTTCGTTAGGGTTTCTTTTAGAGAAAAGATAAGAACACAATGTCTCTCCCTTTCTCTCTAAGAGGTCGGCCCCCTTGGAGGAGATTAGCTAGCAATCTCTCATCCTCCAAGGTCACTCATCTCTTCTTCAAGTCCTTCCTTGGTGTGGAAAAATTAGAGGTTCTCAATTTTGGGAACTTGGAGAATCCTTTCAACCATCCTCATCCAAGAAATCCATGGATCTAAGAAGCAAGGAATAAAGGCCCTCTCCTTGGGTGATTAGCCTTTGCTTATGCAAAGAGGAATCAACAAAGGTATAAAATCTCTCAACTCACTTTGTTCTTGTGTTGAGTCTTGGTTCACCTTTCTACTAGGCTTTAAATTTCATGGGTAATGTTTTGTTTTGAGTGCATACAAACATGCTTCCGCCTTTAAATGTTAATTGCATGCCATAGATGTTGCTCAAATGAACATGATTTTCACAAAATTTCCCTTAACCCTCTCCAACTTTGGTAAGAGAGGTTCGTTCTTTTCTTGGGCATGCAGGTTTCTATAGACGATTTATCAAGGATTTTTCAAAGCTTGCACAACCTCTTTGCCGTCTCCTCCAAAAGGATGTACCTTTCGACTTCAATGAGGCGTGTGAGGAAGCATTCAAACATCTCAAAACCTTGCTCACTTCGGCACCTATCATCACTCCACCAGATTGGAGCATTCCCTTTGAGCTCATGTGTGATGCATCAGATTATGAAATTGGAGCTGTTTTAGGACAAAGGAAAAATAAGCAGCCACGTGTTATTTGTTATGCTTCCCGTACCTTAAATGATGCTCAATTGAACTATTCCACAACTGAAAAAGAACTCTTGGCTGTTGTATTTGCAGTAGATAAGTTTCGATCTTATTTAATTGGCACTAAAGTCATTATTTTCACTGATCATGCAGCCTTGAAGTACTTGTTCACAAAGAAGGATGCTAAACCAAGACTCATTCGTTGGATGCTTCTACTTCAAGAGTTCGATATTCGAATTAAGGACAAGAAAGGGAGTGACAACGTGGTGGCTGATCACCTAAGTCAATTGGTGCATGAAGAGGAGTCCATTCCCATTCCAGAAATGTTTCCAGATGAGCAACTATTGTCCATTAAGGTAAGTGAGCCTTGGTATGCTGATTTGGTCAATTATTTGGTGTCTAAACAAGTTCCCACCACTCTTAACAAGTTCCAACATGATAAACTTAAAAAGGATGCTAGATTTTATGTTTGGGATGATCCATATTTGTGGAAATATTGCCCAGATCAGATTCTACGTAGGTGTGTGCATGAGTCCGAATTTCATTCAATTTTAAGTTTTTGTCACACCTATGCATGTGGGGGTCATTTTGGCACCCAAAGGACAGCTTTTAAGGTCTTGAGTGTGGATTTTATTGGCCTACTTTGTTTAAAGATGCTAGAACCTTTTGCTTAACATGTGATCGTTGCCAAAGGACAAGAAATATAGGCTAAAGAGACCAAATGCCGCGGGTTCCCATACTTGTTGAAATTTTTGATGTTTGGGGTATTGATTTTATGAGTCCTTTTCCTTCATCCTTTGGTTTCAATTACATATTACTTGCGGTTGATTATGTTTCGAAGTGGGTGGAAACAAAAGCCACCTGAACTAACGATTCTAAAGTTGTTGCAGATTTTGTGAAATCTAACATTTTTTTCAGATTTGGGATGCCTAGGGTGCTCATAAGTGATGGGGGGTCTCATTTTTTCAATTGCACCATTAAGGCACTGATTAAGAAATATAATGTGACGCATAAAGTTTCCACGCCTTATCACCCCCAAACAAATGGCCAAGCCGAGCTTTCAAATTGAGAAATCAAACAGATTTTGGAGAAGACCATTGGGCCAAATAGAAAAGATTGGAGCTTGCGTTTGGATGATGCACTAAGGACGTATCGTACGGCTTACAAAACACCCATTGGTATGTCTCCATTTCGGCTCATTTATGGCAAACCATGCCATCTTCCCGTGGAATTAGAGCACAAGGCACATTGGGCTATCAAGACCTTCAATTTGAACGTGGACCAAGCTGGAATTCATAGAAAGCTTCAATTGAGTAAACTTGAAGAGATTAGGCATGAAGCTTATGAGAATGCTCGAATTTACAAAGAGAAGACCACGACATTCCATGACAAGATGATATAAGGCAAAATTTTCTCAATAGGGCAGAAAGTGTTGTTATTCAACTCCTGTCTTCATTTATTCCCTGGTAAGTTACGTTCAAAGTGGGTTGGTCCGTTTGTTATTACTAATGTTTTTGTTCATGGTGTAGTCCATATCAAAAGCTTGAAAACTGGGCAAGAATTCAAGGTGAATGGGCATCATTTGAAGCCATACTATGAGACCTTTGTTGAGCATGTCGTGGAGAAGATCCCTTTTCAGGCCGTGGGCTCCAATGAGGAGTGAATGGAATTCTTCGTCCGGCTGCAAGACGTTAAAGCGCTTCTTGGGAGACAACCCATGCATTCAACAAGGAAAAGATGGAACTTTCATTCCAAACCTAGATTTGCATTTCTAAACTTTTCCCCTTGCTGTTTTATTTTTCCATGCTTAGTTTGTTGTTTGTTTGTTTGTTTTTGTGTGAGTTTATATTTGAAACATTGAGGACAATGTTTGATTTAAGTGTGGGGGGAGGGGTAAACAAGTGTTTTTATGCAATTTCGAGGGTTTTTTTCACCTATCACTTACAATGTTGTTTCTCACTGTTTTTAAGTGTTTCTAGTGCAGTTTGAGCTGTTTTGGTGTGTGTTGAAGTAAAAATCCGAAAATTTGAAAAAAAAAATCTGAAAAAAGTGTTTTGAAAAAGCCAAAAAGAGTTGTTTTTGTGTGTTTGTGTGATTGTTGTGTCTTAAGGTACCTTCCAACACAATGATGAGGATTTGGTTTTTAAGTGCATGACTGTTAAAGAAAGTTACAAACATGGATGGAAGTTTGATATGCTCTTTGGTTTATGCTTGGTTGTAGTTATAGTTTATGAATTCACATGTAATCACAAAAGATAAAATCAGTTTGTGTAACATGCTTGAAGGAAGGAACTCAAACAAACGCTACATCCTTGAGAGACTTGAGCCTAAACATTTATTTGGAGAGTTATTAATCTGTGCATTCTTGTTTTCTAAAGTCATTGCATGATCTCATTATTCTTTGCTTGGTTGCTACTTAGAATGCGTTTCATCATTATAGATCCACATACTAGAACTCATGCCCGTTCCATTCAAAGTATGACATTGATTTGCATAACACATATTCAAGATGAAGTTGTTTAGTAGTCATCACCATAGCCAATTAGCCGAAACCACCTTTGTCATTTGATTTTTAGGTTTAAACCCCATTGAGCCTTGTTTAGCCTATTTTCTTTGTTAACCACATCATCTCTACCTAGCCTAGAATAGGACCATTCATACCTTGTTCTTGAAGTATAGTGGAGCATAACTTAGAAGGAATTCCTTCTAAGAGACATTATTGCAGGAAACAAGTGTGGGGAAAGATTGTTTCAAATAGTGTGTTTTGTGTGCCAAAAATAAGGGCACGGCATAAATAGAAAAAGAAAAAAAAAGAGAAAATTTTGTGGAAAAAGAAAAAGTGTGTTGAAAAGAAAGAAAAAGAGTTCTAAATAAGTGAGAATAAGCTCACAAGTGTTGGTTGTTGAAGAAAGGGTCCAAAAGTTTGAATTTGACCCTAAGGTGTTGCATGAATCTTCCCTTGTGTTTAAAAGTAGATTTTTGCATTCTAAAAGTGAATTCTAAGTCTCTATTTCATTACTTTGCTCACTATTGCTTTAAGAACATTCGTTTTCCCTTACCTTTCTTTGTTAGCCAATACCTTAGCCCCATTATAACCCTTGACTTCCATCTTGAGTGTTGTGTGTTTCAATATGTGGAGTTTGAAATTGATATGAGCATATGATATCACTGGTTCTCGCTTCTAAGTAGTAGCATTCTATTCATGACATCATATATATACATGCATTAATAATTCCAGAAATTGCTTCTTTGTTGAAAAACATATGTGAGTACTAGTTTTCA
This sequence comes from Malus sylvestris, assembly GCF_916048215.2. Classification (NCBI taxonomy): domain Eukaryota; kingdom Viridiplantae; phylum Streptophyta; class Magnoliopsida; order Rosales; family Rosaceae; genus Malus; species Malus sylvestris. The sequence continues at coordinate 15,110,727 of NC_062269.1, forward strand.
TGTTTACATCATTCTTCTCACATATACTTAGTGTAGGGTGTGTAGTCAGAAAAGCTGAGTGAAAATTGAGTGCATATCTAGTAAGGAATTGAGGGAATTCTCTAAGGCATGTTACTCCATTAAAAATGTTGTTTTAATTGATTAAATGTGAGCTAGTGAATGGTGACTATGATTAAGTATGCTTAAGGGTAAGGATTGCTTAAATCTATGTGAGTGGTGATCTTTGGCATGACATGTTTCATTGAAAATCCCTGAGGCAAATGTTGCAAGGTTTAGATTGTATGTTTTGTTTCTTTTGTTTTATTTTGTTTTGTTTTGCTCGAGGACTAGCAAAAGCTAAGTGTAGGGGAATTTGATAGCAGCATATTTATGCGACTTAGTTAGCTTGTTCTTGTGCATTTATGTTGTTATTTCTTAAGTTAAATTAGTATTTCAAGTCATTTTCGTGTGTTTGTAGGACCACAGGGCTAAAGTATCAAGAAAGTGCATTTTGGAGCTTTTTGGAGCAATTTTGGGCATGGAATGAATATCATATGCTTGGAGCAAGTGAGATGGACGAAATTGAAGACCAAAAGATGCAAGGATTCCTAATTGAAGAAGGATTCCTAATTGAAGATGGATTCCTAGAAGAATGAGGATTCCTATTTGAAGTAGGAAAGTTAAGCCAAGGTTTCCTATTTTGGTTTGACCTTTCCTAATCCTCAATGTCCCTAAGGTCCAGCAATATTGAAGGTTTCCTATGCATTTCAGGACACAAACCAAAGGGTCCTTGCACCATACAAGGCCTTGCCGCACGTTGTCTCTCTTTCTTCTCCCTTGCCGTGAAAGGGAGCCATCCCTTTCCTATTTGCTGCCATAAATCACATTCTCTTTTCAATTAAAAGCCTTTCCCTTTCCTATTTCCCTTTAGCCGCACCTTCCTTAACTTTTTCTCAAGATTCTGATTTTAAATTCCTATTTCCCTTTATGTTTTGGTTTAATTTCTGTTACCTAAATTATTTCCTAGCCTTAAATATCCTAAAGTCTTTAAATAAATACCCTAGTCGAGTCATTGGGGGACCATTCATCATCATCCACTTCCATACACCTTAGCCGCATCCTTACACCATCAGAAACCTTTCCAAACACCACCATACCTGTTCCCATCCATTCCTCCATACAAACAACCTTCCAAACCATCAAAACACCTTGTGCCGCAGCAAAGAAGAAGAAGGAGAATCCTTGGACGTGCTTGCCATTTAAGTTAGAGTTGCTGGAATGTTTTAGGTGTCATTGAAGTATTGAGTATTGAGTTTCATGGTCTATTGAAAGAAACAATTGGAATTCAATTTGAATGCAAGTGTGTCATGTGTGGAGAAGAACCCTCTAGCTAACCCATCATTCATCTAATTCAACCAATTTCGTGCAAATCTATCTAGTTCTAGTTCTTGCTTTATTTTACTTTATTTTCGTCCAAAACCAAATCCCCCTTTACTTTGTTGTGTCATATTAGTTAGAGCTTGTTTTAGATTGTGTTTTTAAGTGTTTTGAATCAATATAAAACCAAAATTCGTCCAGAATTGTTTTAGAATCAGAAACTGCCTAGTTGGTGTTTTTAGGCAGTTTTAAGTGTTTTTTTAAGTTGTTTTGAGTCTTTTGAACCTGTTTTGAATCCTTTGAGTCTATTCAAATGTTTTTAATACTTTTTTTTATGTATTTAAGTCAGTTTAGAGTGTTTTAGCAATCCCTCCTAATCCTCGGTTTAAGAACGATCCCTAGTTACATATATACTACAATTGTCAAAAGAGGGTTTAATTTGTGTGTTAAGTTAATTTTCGCATCATGAGTCTAGCTTAGTGTTCCAAACTTAGTTTTACGTTTTCAAGTCAGTTTCAAGTGTTGTAGCAATCCCTCCTAATCCCCAGTCTAGAACGATCCCTACTTATACATATACTACAATTGTCAAAAGAGGGTTTAATTTGTGTGCTTATATATTTTGCATCAAATTTTTGGCGCCATTGCCGGGGATTAGCAACTTTGCTAATCCCTTGTTATTTCTTTTTGTTTATTTTCGTATGTTTTTGTTTTTGCTTTTGACCTTGTTTTGTTTTCTTGTTTTTAGGTACTAGTTTGTGACTCGGAGTTCCCAACCGGTTCGTGAGCATATCTTAGACTTTGACGACGATTTCGAGAGGACTTTGAAAAGAAAGAGGAATCAACAAGAGCCCCAACCACCTCAACCTACACCAGATCTTGAAGAAGACGAAGTACAAATGGAAGAGGAGGCCACGACTCAGATTTTTAAGGAAGAACAAGTTATGGTAGTGGACAACCGAACAATCAAAGAAATTTCCGCTTCGGGGTTGGACAATGCCATGCCCTTATGCATTCAATATCCAAGGGCGGCCCAAGACAAGACCAACGAGTTTGAATTAAAGTCTAGCCTATTGCACCATATTCCTAAGTTCTATGGGTTGTACTTGGAACATCCTAATAAACATTTCAAGGAGTTTGAGGTTGTTTGTTCGAGCATGACTCCTGTGAATGTTGATGGGAGCATTCTGATAATGAAGGCTTTTCTGTTTTCTCTCTTGGAAAAGGCTAAAGATTGGTTGTATGAACTAGCCCTCGGAACTGTCACATCTTGGGAGAGCATGAAACGGCCGTTCTTAGAGAAGTTTTTCCCAACTTTTCGAGTTATTCTTCTACGCAAAACTATTAGTGGCATTCAACAAAACCAAGGGGAATCATTCTGAGCATACTACAAGCGATTCAAGATCCTTGTTGCCTTATGTCCTCAACACCAAATGAAAGAGGAGCTTCTTCTTCAATATTTCTACGAAGGGCTTCTATCAATTGAACGCCAAATGTTGGATGCCTCAGCAGGAGGAGCTTTGGTGGACAAAACACCCACGGCTGCTAAGACCTTAATTGCTAACCGAACTTTGAATGCTCAACAATATGAAGGCGTTGGTCAAAGAAACAACCCACGGGCAGCAACATTTTAATGAGGTAAGTGCTATTTCTGAACTTCAAAATCAAATGGCTAATCTTACTACTCTTTTTTCGCAGGTGGTTGAAATACCAAAGGTACAAAGTGTAGCTTCTTGTGGCGTGTGCTCAATTCATGGACATCTCACAGATAAGTGCCCTCAATTGATCGAGAATGGAGAGTGGGAATCTGCCAATGTCGTGGGTTTTGGGAGCCAAAACCAACCAAAGTGTGAGCCCTTCTCTAATACATACAATCCAAGTTGGAAAGATCATCCGAATTTCAAGTGGAGGGAGCCTCAACTAACCCAACAACAAAGTGCATTTAGGCAGCAACCTCCGGGATTCTACCAAAGGCCATACACACCCACACAAATGCCAAGATCCGGGTAGTTTTACAATTCCATGCGTTATTGGGAATACTAGATTGGTGCATGCCATGTTAGACTTAGGTGCATCCATTAACGTCATGCCATACTCCATTTATGCATCAATGAACTTAGAGGAGTTGAAAAATGATGGAGTTATTATCCAATTGGCCGATCGTTCTAATGCCTATCCAAAGGGAGTTTTGAAAGACGTTTTGGTGCAGGTTAATCATCTTATCTTCCCAGCAGATTTCTATGTTCTACAGATGGAAGATTCAAGCCATTCTTCCCCATTGCCAATCTTGCTTGGATGACCATTCATGAAGACGGCTCGAACGAAGATTGATGTGTTTACAGGGACCTTGACCATGGAGTTGGATAGGGACATTATTAATTTTAATATTTCAGAAACCATTAAACATCCACTTGAAGACCATTCTTATTTTTCAATTGATATAATTGATTCATTGGTGCAGGTATATTTTGATAATTTGAATGAGGACACCCTTGAAACCACCATTGTACAAGGAATGGGAGTGAAAAATGAAGGGGCAGAATGCAAGGATACCCACGGCATGAATGAGGAGTTCCTTGCCGTGCCTACTGTTGGAAATGTGCCCTAAAACCAATCATATGATGATACTTTACGGACATTTCACATGTTAAACTAATTTAGTTTAATATCAAGGGCAAAGATTATTGTTTTAAGCCGTCTCATATAAATGTTATATGCTTAAATGATAAGTCCAATGAATATGTAATTAGGAGAATGTAATTTAAAGAAGTTAGATTCATGAGACCATTCTCTTTCGTATACATATCCTAAGCGTTCATGATCATAGGATTGCCAATTGGGCATTCACAGTCCGTTAAGATCAGTATGTGCTATGTCTTCTCTTAGTGAGAGTGACTGGTCTCGAGTCATTGGTGTGACTGACACCAAGACAAGTACGTAGGTGCTCAATAAGGAATGAGTTCATTGAACACGATCAACGAAGAGTTCTCATACTCATGTCACATGAGAACTTATGGTTGGGATAATGCAAAGTAGTCCTTTGAGCTGAGGCATCATAGTTGTTTTGTGGTTAGGTCCTTGATCTTTGATTATGTCAAAGTCACTCCATTCGCGGGTGTCCACGGCATAGTTGGGGTTAAGCCACTTAGCCATGGAGGCAAGTGAATGCGCAACAAGGGATCTCTAACCGTTTGAGGGAGAATACTCTATGATATGATTAAGAATCTCTGGCCAGTGTATGAATGAGATTTAGGAAGTCGTTCCAAATCACATTCAAAGTAATCATATAAGTAAAATGAATCACATTGGATAGTAGACATGAATAAACTATCAAACCAAACAATGTGATCAAGAGTATTGTATTAGAGAAAGACCGTATTGCATTGTAATCCTAAACTGAATAGGTTCTCCACCTCTTCTGATTAGCTTGGGTAACCATGACATACTGCTAGGTGTCACTCATGGTTTGTGGAAGCCCTAAACGTGTATAATCACTAAGGGGAGAATTGAAAGTAAGTTTCAATTCACAATCGATTTGAAAGAGTTTTAATCGCTCACTGCTTCGCTAAATGGAACCTAATGGATCGTACACCGTGTAAAGTAGAGATTGAAGAAACAAAAGAGATGAGTAAGAATAATTAAATGGTTTGATTATATATTTATGGCAAGGATTAATTAATATGTTAATTAATCAAACGAATAAAGTTCGTTAAAAGACCACGGGTTAGTTTTGGGCCTCAAGGCCCAATGGGCTTCGAACGTCAAGCCCATTAACTTAAGTTGTATGACAACTTAATTCACAAAGGCCCAAAAAGCCCAATAGAACCCTATGGCCGGCCATTTAGAGGAAGGGTAGTGAACTTGCTTTAATTACAAGTTTGCCACTCAAGTGAATAAAGGTATAAATATGACTTTATAGCCAAAATTCATTTAGGGTTTTCTTTTGGGGAAAGGATGAGAACACAAGCTCTCTTTTCTCTCTAAAGAGGCCGGCCACCCTTAGAGGGATTAGCTAGTAATCTTTCTCCTCCAAGGTCACTCATCTCTTCTTCACATCTTACCTTGGTGTGGAGACTTAGAGGTTCTCAATTTTGGGAACTTGGAGAAACCTATTTTTCCATCCAAATCCATGGATCTAAGAAGCAAAGAATGAATGCCCTATCTCTTGGGTGATTATCCTTTGCTTTTGCAAAGAGGAATCTACAAAGGTATAAATTTCTCAACTCACTTTCTTTTGAGTTGAGTCTTGGTTCACCTAACTACTAGGCTTTGAATTTCATGGTTAATGTTTTGTTTTTTAAGTGCATACAAGCATGATTCCGCCTTTTAATTTGTTAATTGGATGCTATAGATGTTGCTCAAATGAACATGTTTTTTCACAAAATTTCCTTCACCTACTTGTGAGGACAAGGCCGAGATACTTGCAGCCCTTGAAACATTGCCAAGTCATGTTGGTAAGTCTTCTAACCCACTTTCAATTCCCGTTTCTACTAATAAAATGTTTCCTTCAGTGATACAGCCACCTTCCCTTGAACTTAAACTGTTACCTAGCCATTTGAAGTATGTCTTTTTGGGGGGACGTTGCCCGTCATCATCTCAAGCACACTCACGGCACAAGAGGAGGACAAGTTGGTGAGGGTGTTAAGGGAGTACAAAACAGCCATAGGTTGGACCTTGGCCGACATCAAGAGAATAAGCCCTACCACATGTATGCATTGTATACTTTTGGAGAAGGGGTCTAAAACATCTCGAGAGGCTCAACGCCGACTTAACCTCCAATGATGGAAGTTGTGAAGAAGGAGATAATCAAGCTACTTGATTGTGAAGTGATCTATCCAATCTCGAATAGTCGTTGGGTTTTACCAGTTCAATGTGTTCCAAAGAAATCTGGAGTAACTGTGGTGCCAAATGCCGAAAATGAGCTTGTGCCTACCTGAAAAAGGAATTGAGGTTGATAAAGGAAAGATAGATCTTGTACGCCACTTACCCTCTCCTATTTCAGTTAGAAAAGTTCATTCTTTTCTTGGAGATGCAGGATTCTATCAAAGATTCATCAAAGATTTCTCAAAGGTGTCCCAACCTATTTGCCACCTCCATAAAAAAGAAGTGACTTTTGACTTCAACGAAGAATGCAAGGCAGCCTTCAACCACCTCAAGGAGTTGCTGACCATGGCCCCAGTCATTGTTCTACCTGATTGGAGCCTTCCTTTTGAGCTTATGTGTGATGCTTCCGATTATGCGTTAGGGGCTGTTTTAGGCCAAAGGAAGGACAAAAAGATGCATTTTATCTACTACGCATCCTGGACATTAAATGATGCTCAATTAAACTATTCTACCACTGAAAAAAGAACTTATTGCCGTTGTCTTTGCTTTAGATAAATTTCGATCATATTTACTTGGTACTAAAGTTATTATTTTCACTGATCATGCAGCTTTGAAGTATTTGCTCACCAAGAAGGAAGCCAAACCAAGGAAAATTCAATGGATGCTGCTTCTTCAAGAGTTTGACATTGAAATTCGAGACAAAAAAGGGAGTGAAAATGTTGTGGCTGACCACCTAAGCCGTATGGTATATGAGGAGGAGTCCTTGCCTATTTCAGAAACATTCCGGGATGAACAATTGTTGTCCATTAAGGTAAGTGAACCTTGGTATGCAGATTTGGTAAATTACTTAGTGGCTAAACGAATTCCAAGCACTTTCACTCGACACCAACGTGATAAGCTCATGAATGATGCACGATTTTATGTATGGGATAATCCATATCTATGGAAATATTGCCCAGATCAGATTGTATGTAGGTGTGTGCATGATTCTGCATTTCATTCAATTTTAAGCTTTTGTCATACATATGCATGTGGTGGTCACTTTGGCACACAAAGGACAACACTTAAGGTGTTACAATGTGGATTTTATTGGCCTAGTATCTTTATGGATGCTAGAACTTTTTGCATAACATGTGATAAGTGCCAAAGAACAGGAAATATAAGTGCAAGAGATCAAATGCCGCAGGTTCCTATCCTCAATGTTGAAATTTTGACGTTTGGGGTATTAATTGTATGGGTCCCTTTCCTTCCTCGTATGGTTTCATTTATATTTTGCTTGCAGTTGATTATGTGTCGAAGTGGGTGGAAGCAAAAGCCACTCGGACTAATGATTCTAAAGTGGTTGCAGATTTTATCAAGACCAACATCTTTTCCAGATTTGGGATGCTAAGAGTGCTCATAAGTGATGGAGGGTCTCATTTTTGCAATCGGACCATTGAGGTGCTACTCAAGAAGTATAATGTCAAGCATAAGGTCTCAACACCTTATCATCCTCAAACCAATGGGCAAGCCGAGATTTCTAATCGAGAAATCAAGCAGATTTTGGAGAAGATTGTTGGACCAACAAGGAAGGATTGGAGCTTACGTCTAGATGATGCACTATGAGCATATCGTACGGCCTACAAAACACCCATTGGGATGTCCCCATTTTGGCTCATCTATGGCAAGCCATGCCATCTTCCCGTCGAATTGGAGTACAAAGCTTATTGGGCAATTAAGAAGTTCAACATGGACCTAGATGTAGCGGGACTTTATAGGAAGCTCCAATTGAATGAACTTGATGAGATAAGGAACGAGGCGTATGAGAATTCTCGCATTTACAAGGAGAAGACCAAGGTTTTCCATGACAAGATGATTCGTGGCAAAACATCTCCATAGGGCAGAAAGTGTTATTGTTCAATTCCCGTTTATGGTTGTTCCCCGGTAAGTTACTTTCTAAGTGGATTGGACCGTTTGTAACGTATCTCCTTATGATGCAGTCCAGATTTGAAGTCAAAGAATACGCCATGAATTCCAATTGAACAGACATCGGTTAAAGCCTTACTACGATCATTTCGAGGAGCATGAAGTAGATGATATCACCCTCCATGCCGTGGGGTCTCCTGGAGTTTCATTGAAGTGGCATCATCCAACTGCAAGACGTTAAAGCAAGCGCTTCTTGGGAGGCAACACATGCAAACAACAAGGAGAAGATGGAACTTTCACTCTAAACTTAGATTTGCGTTCCTAAATTCTTCCCTTTGCTGTTTTATTGTTCCATGTTTATTTTTTGCTTGTTTGATTGTTTTTATGTGAGTTTATGTTTGAAACATTGAGGACAATGTTTGGTTTAAGTGTGGGGGGGGGGGTAAACAAGATGTTTTGCATGATTTTCGTGGGTTTTATTCCCCTATCACTTACAATGTTGTTTCTCACTGTTTTTCAGTGTTTTTAGTGAGCTGTTTTGATGTGTTTTGAAGTAAAAATCCAAAAATTTGAAAAAAAACTGTAAAAATTGTTTTGAAAACCCAGAAAGAGTTGTTTTTGAGTTGTTTTTGTGTGTTTGTTTGTGTCTTAGGGTACCTTCCAACACAATGGTGAGGATTTGGTTTTTAAGTACATGACTGTTAAAGAAAGTTACAAACATGGATGGAAGTTTGATATGCTCTTTGGTTTATGCTTGGTTGTAGTTATAGTTTACGAATTCACATGTAATCACAAAGGATAAAATCAGTTTTTGTAACATGCTTGAAGGAAAAAACTCAAACTAAAGCTACATCCCTGAGAGACTTGAGCCTAAACGTTATGTGGAGAGTTATTAATCTGTGCATTCTTGTTTTCTAAGTCGTTGCATGATCTCATTATTCTTTGCTTGGTTGCTACTTAGAATGTGTTTCATCATTATAGATCCAAATACTATAACTCATGCCCGTTCCATTCAAAGCATGACATTGATTTGCATAACAAATATTCAAGATGAAGTTGTTTAGTGAACCAAAGCCAAATAGTCAAACCCACCTTTGTCATTTGTTTTGTAGGTTTAAACCCCATTGAGCCTTGTTTAGCCTATTTTCTTTGTTAAACACATTATCCTTACCTAGCCTATAATAGGACTTTCCATACCCTTGTTCTTGAAGTATAGTGGAGCATGATGGAGAAGGAATTCCTTTTGAGTGACATTATTGCAGAAAACAAGTGTGGTGGAAGGGTTTTCAAAGTGTGTGTTTTGTGTACCAAAGTGAAAAGGCACGGCATAAATGGAAAAAGAAAAAAAAATGTGTGAAAAGAAAGAAAAAAAAAAAGTTGAAAATAAGTGAGAATGAGCTCACAAGTGTTGGTTGTTGAAGAAAGGGTCCAAAAGTTTGAATTTGACTCTAAGTGTTGCATGAACCTTCCCTTTGTGTTTAAAGTGGATTTTTGCATTCAAAAGTGAATTATAAGTGTCAAAATCATTACTTTGTTCACTATTGCTTTAAGAACGTTTGTCTATCTTTACCTTTCTTTGTTAGCCAATTCCCTAAGCCCCGTTACAACCTTTGACTTCCATCATGAGTGTTGTGTGTTTCAATATGTGGAGTTTGGAATTGGTATAAGCATATGATATCACTGGTTCTTGTATCTAAGTAGTGGCATTCCGCTCATCAGATCATATATATACATGCATTCATAATTCCAGAAAATTGCTTTCTTTGTTATAACATATGTGAGTACTAGTTTTCATGTTTACATCAATCTTCTCACATATACCTAGTGTAGGGTGAGTAGTCAGAAAATCTGAGTGAAAATTGAGTGCATATCTAGTAAGGAATTGAGAGAATTCTCTAAGGCATGTTACTACATTCAAAATGTTGTTTTAATTGATTAAATGTGAGCTAGTGAATGGTGACTATGATTAAGTATGCTCGAGGGTAAGGATTGCTTAAATCTATGTGAAGTGGTGATCTTTGGCATGTTATGTTTCATTGAAAATACCTGAGGCAAATGTTGGAAGGTCTAGTTTCTGTTTTGTTTGTTTTGTTTGTTTTAGTTTGCTCGAGGACTAGCAAAAGCTAAGTGTGGGGGAATTTGATAGGAGCATATTTATGCGACTTAGTTAGCTTGTTCTTGTTCATTTTTGTTGTTATTCCATAGTTATTTTAGTGTTTAAAGCCATTTTTGTGTGTTTGTAGGTCCAAAAGGTTAAAGAGGCAAAAAAATGCATTTTGGAGCTTTTTTGGAGCAGTTTTGAGCATGGAATGGATAACTTATCAATGGAGCAAGGGAGATGGATGAAATTGAAGATCAAAGGAGGCTAGGAATGAATAATGAAATGAAGAAATGAAAATGAAGAACAAAGAGTTCAGAATTGGAAACCAAAGTTTCTAAAGTTGGAGGTTTCCATTCCTGAAAGTTTCTATTCTTGGTTTGGAAGTTTCCTAATCCTTCCTCACCTATGTTCCAACCACAAAAGGATTCCAAAATATGTTAGGACATTTAATTACATATTCTAGAAGCCCTAAACCTTCCCTAAAGTCTATGCTGCACCATCTTAGAGGATCTTCCTTCCTTGCTGCACAAGGAGGTTGTTTCTTTCTTGTTTTCTGATCTTAAAACCACATTCCCTTTTATTTAAGCAACTAGCCGCACCTTTATCTCCTTTCTTGCCTATTTTTTGACCTAAAATCACATTCATTTTCCTATATAAATTCCTGCCGCATATCCTTTCCTATTCTCTTTAAATTTTGTAAGTTTCTTACTTATTTTGGTGGATTCTTGACTTTTAATTCACTTGGGACAAAATAGCTAAGTTTCATTCACTTTCCCTAAGATCTTTGCGGTGTCTTTGGCCTTATATCTACCATTCCATCCACTTCCATACACATCTAGCTGCACCTATACACCATCAGAAATACATCAAAACCATCTTTTTGCCGCAACCATCATTCATCCTAAATACCACCATACCTTTTCCCATCCATTCCTCCATATAGATAACCCTTCAAGCCATCACTAATACCTTGTGCCGTAACAAAGAAAGGGAAGGAAAGTTCTTGGACGTGCTTGCTGTTCAATTTGGATCGCTGGAGCGTTTAGGTGTTTTCTTTCTTTTGTTTTCAATGTATAAATTTGTTTACCTTTGTTTTTTGAAAATGAGGAACTAAAGCCCTTTTTGCTAGAGGGAATTCAAAGCCATGAATATACTTGTGCTATGAATTGATTACTTTCAGTTGTGATTTCATAAACCTTGAATGCAATTTACTTAACGGCTTGATTGATAACTTATTCTTGTATGTTGATTGAGGGTCAACACTTAGTTTGCATGCATGAATTTGATGCTAGAATATAAGGGAGTTTTACCTAATCGTTATGAACTTATATTCACAAGTAGTGGAGGTTGCTAGTCACGATCGTGTTAAGTAAATTCTTGGCATAAGTATCATGCAATTCATAGTTACAAGTGCCTTGTCAATGCTTATGATTTTCATAGAACTTAATGATCTTTGCTCGTATCTCTATTATGCAATTCATGTAGGGAACTTGTGAGGAATAATTTGGGTTGTCGCATACATTCATCCAATTCAATGAAACTAGGAAAATCTGAGGGTTAATTAGTGCAATTCATGGTTAATCTGGGGCATTGAGGTTTATGGTTGATCGAAAGAACAACTGAACATCAATTTGTATGCAAGTGTGTCATGTGTGGAGAAGAAACTCTAGCTAACCAATCATCCATATTTTTCCCTAATTTCGTGCAGATTTCTCTTAGTCTTTAATTTACTTGTTCTACTTTCAATTTCGTCAAAACCAATTCCCCCTGTACTTTGTTGAGTCATATTAGTTGGAAATTGTTTTAATTTGTGTTTTTAAGTGTTTTAAGTCAAGTTAAAACCAATTTTCGTCCAAATTCACTCATAGTGTCTGTTTTGAGAGTATTGGCTTGTTTTGTGCTGTTTTGAGTCATTTGAGTTGTTTTAGTATATTAGAGTCTAGTTTTGCATTCTTTGAATCTAGTTTAATGTTCCAAACTTAGTTTTACGTTTTCAAGTCAGTTTCAAGTTTTGTAGCAATCCCTCATAATCCCCGGTCTAGAACAATCCCTACTTATACATATACTGCAATTGTCAAAAGAGGGTTTAATTTGTGTGCTTATATATTTTGCATCAATATTTAATTTTTGTAGGTGAAGCTTTGTTGGGTACCATGAATTGATTTTTTTGCTTCACACTATCTTGATCAAGAGTGTCTGAAGCTTTTGTGGGTGAAGCTTTTGTGGTGGGTGAAGATTTTGTGGGTGAAGCTTTTGTAGGTGAAGCTTTTGTGGGTGAAGCTTTTATAGTGGGTGAAGCTTTTGTAGTGGGTGAAGCTTTTGTGGGTCAAACTTTTGTAGGTGAAGCTTTTTGTGGGTGAAGCTTTTGTGTTGAAGCTTTGTAGGTGAAGCTTTAGAGTTGAAGCTTTGTAGGTGAAGCTTTTGAGTTGAAGCTTTTGTGGGTGAAGCTTTGGAGTTGAAGCTTTTGTAGGTGCAGCTTTGGAGTTGAAACTTTGTAAGTGAAGCTTTGGAGTTGAAGCTTTGTAAGTGAAGCTTTGGTGTTGAAGCTTTGTAGGTGAAGCTTTGGAGTTGAAGCTTTTGTTGGGTACCATGAATTGATTTTGCTTTACACTATCTTGATCAAGATAGTGTGACGCTTTTGAGAATTTGTAGTTGTCCTCCATTTATGAAGCTTTTGTTGGTGAAGCTTTTGTGGTGAATCTTTGTTGGGTACCATGAATTGATTTTGCTTCACACTATCTTGATCAAGATAGTGTGAAACTTTTGAGAATTTGTAGTTGTCCTCCATTGATGAAGCTTTTATTGGTGAAGCTTTGTTGAATTTCCTAATTTCCTTTTCTTTCTTTTTTTTGGGAAAACTAGAAATTTGTTGAATTTCCCAATTTCCTTTTTTTTTAATTTTTGGGAAAATTAGAAATTTTTGAAAATGTGGGAGAGACAACATATACAAATTTTGTTTCCACACTGTTGAGCAAGAGATTGTGATGCAAGCCACACGTTGTAGTAGTCGAAGGTTTGGATGAACCATATAAATTGAATTTGCTTCGAACAGTCTTGATCAAGAGTGTGTGAAGCTTTCTACGAGTTGTAGTTGCCCTTCATTGATGAAGCTTTTGTTGGCACCATAAATTGGTTTTGCTTCACACTGTCTTGATCAAGAGCGTGTGAAGCTTTTGAGAATTGTGGTTGCCCTCCATTGATGAAGCTTTTGTTGGCACCATAAATTGGTTTTGCTTCACACTGTCTTGATCAAGAGTGTGTGAAGCTTTTGAGAATTGTGGTTGCCCTCCTTTGATGAAGCTCTTGTTGGCACTATAAATTTGTTTTGCTTCACATTGTCTTGATCAAGAGTGTGTGAAGCTTTTAAGAATTGTGGTTGCCCTCCATTGATGAAGCTCTTGTTGGCACCATAAATTGGTTTTGCTTCACACTGTCTTGATGAAAAGTGTGTGAAGCTTTTGAGAATTGTGGTTGCCCTCCATTGATGAAGCTCTTGTTAGCACCATAAATTGGTTTTGCTTCACACTGTCTTGATCAAGAGTGTGTGAAATTTTTGAAAATTGTGGTAAACTCCTTTGATAAAGCTCGTGTTGGCACCATAAATTGGTTTTGCTTCACACTGTCTTGATCAAAAGTGTGTGAAGCTTTCTATGAGTTGTAGTGTTTGCATTGTTATAGAGGGGAAATTTCTGAAGCAGATGCAAGAGGGCTGAATAGCTTAATCTTTGTATGCCATGCACTGAAGTTGTTGTTGGCTTGCAATAAGACTTTGTTGGTGACTATAACTCTTGTTGGGCATAAGTGCTCCCCTAGTTGAGTTGTCCAGCTTGAAGGTTTTTTTTATTATGTATGAATGCTAGGAGTTCACATGTACAAGTTGTACCACTCGTCTTCTGGTATGTGGAATGAATGGTGAGTTTCTTTTATCACTTGGTTGGTGGTATGAAGGTGAGTTCCTTCATCACCTTTCATCACATTTCATCACCTGGTTGGTGGCACGAAAATGAGTTCCTTCTTCACCTGGTTGGGGGTATGAATGGCAAGTTGCCAAATGATATTAGAGTACGGGTTGTACATTTCATCACGTGGTTGGTGACATGAAGGAGAGTACGGGTTGTACATTTTATCACTTAGTTGGTGGCATGAATGAGAGTACGGGTTGTACATTTCATGCCACCTGGTTGGTGGCATGAAGATGAGTTCCTTCTTCACCTGGTTGGTGGCATGAATGGCAAGTTGCCAAATGATATTAAAGTACGGGTTGTACATTTCATCACCTGGTTAGTGGCATGAATGAGAGTACGGGTTGTACATTTCATCACCTGTTTGGTAGCATGAAGATAAGTTCCTTCTTCACATTTCATCACCTGGTTGGTGAGAATATGGGTAAGGGGTTGAGTCACATTGTAGCAAGTGTCGAATGACACAAAGTATGTTGAACCCTTTCGAAACACAGTTGGCTTATGTATGAATGTGTTGGAATGTATGATTGAACGAAAATACTGTGAAGCTATTCCTTTATTTGTATAGTCTTGTTGACATATACTTAGACTTTGTTTCATGTTGAAAACATTCATGTTGAAACTTTGAACCCCAAGTGTTTCATTGCTAGGAATGTAAGAGGATTAGGACCGAGTTGTCTACATCACCTCTTTATTGAATTCATGCTAAATAGTCTTCGTTACATAGGATGTCGAACAGCTGAAGCTTAACACTCGTACAATGTGAGTTTACTTGTAATAGTACTTCAAGTGATCAGCATTCCATGGATGGGCAAGGGTCTTGCCATCGGAGATTCTAAGCTTGTAGGAGCCAGGGCGACTGATGCCAACAACTTCAAATGGTCCATCCCAATTTGGACTAAGTGTTCCTTCACTCGGGACTCTGTCGCAGAGTAATCTTTTCTTCAATACCCAGTCCCCCACTTTGAAAGAACTAGGTTTGACCTTTGAGTCATAGTAGTTAGAGATGCGCTGCTTATAAGCGACATTCCTCAAGTGAGCCTGGTTTCTGTTTTCCTCGACAAGATCTAAGTTGAGGGTAAGTTGTTTGTCATTTTTGCTTTGCACGTAGTTCTGGACTCGAAACGTTGCTTGCTCAAGCTCAACTGGGACAACTGCCTCTGTACCAAAGGCAAGTGAGAATAGGGATTCTCCTGTTGATGTTCGATACGAAGTGCGGTATGACCAAAGAACTTGGGGTACAAATTATGGCCAACAACCTTTAGCCTTGTCCAAGCTAGTTTTCAAAGTTCGCTTGATTATTTTGTTGATAGCTTCGACTTGTCCATTAGACTGGGGATGAGCTGGGGAGGTAAAACATAAGTTGATGTTGAACTTAGAGCAGAACATCCTGAACTTATTGTTGTCAAACTATCGCCTGTTGTCAGTGACTATCGCATTGGGAATGCTAAATCTTTAAAGGATGTTCTTCCATACGAAGTCTTCTATTTTTGCCTCAGTAATGGTTGCCAAGGTCAGCCGACTCTGTGAAGTAGTCAACTACAATGATTGCATAGTGGACCTTGCCCTTCCCTGCCGGCATTGGGCCGATCAAATCAAGTCAACATTGGGCCAAGGGCCAAGGACTGATCACAGGAGTGAGCGGCTTAGGAGGGGAGTGAGGAATATTTGTGTAGTGTTGACACTTATCACATGAACGAGATATTCTAATGGCATCTTGGTGAAGTGTTAACCAGTAATATCCTTGGCGAAAACCCTTGTGTGCTCGGGATCAAGATCCAGCATGATCTCCGCAGACTCCTTCATGTATTTTCTGAATGATAATTTCCACCTCCACGGGCGTAAGGCATCTTAGGTATGGTAGGTTAAAACCCCGTTCGTAGAGTTGGTCATTAATGATCAAGTAACAGGTAGCCTTGTATTGAATCTGCTTAGCTTGGACTTTATCATTTGGGAGGGTACCATGCGCAAAGAATTTATAAATCGGGGTAATCCAACTATCCCCCTGTTGTAAGTTGCACACTTTTGCGGCCACGGTGCTTGGTGCTGCTAACAATTTGACCTGAATTTTTCTCCTAATTTTGTCTTCCACTACTGAGGCGAGGCGAGCCAAAGTGTCTGCATGACTGTCTGTCGGTCGAGGAATTTGGGGATCTGGTAGTGGAAGTGCTTGAGCAACAATTGTGTTTATGCCAGATATGCTGCCATGGAGCTATCCTTAGCGTCAAAGTTGTTGATGACCTGGTTAACCAACAATTGAGAGTCACTGAAGATATTAATTCATTTAACTTCAAGGTGTTTGGCCAAACGTAAGAGTGCTAAGAGGGCTTCATATTCGGCCTCATTGTTCGACGCCTTGAATTTGAAATGAAGAGCATACTCCATCGCCACTTTGTCAGGGGTCGTAAGGACTAGTCATGCTACACAACCTTGTTGGTTGGACGAGCCATCAACATATAGACTCCATGTTGGGGCTGTTGATTCTATTTTCTGATCTTCCGAGGGTAATGAAACCACTTCTTTAGGCATAGAAACAATGTCAACAGGATATGTAAAGTCGGCGATGAAGTCTGCCACTGCTTGGCCATTCTCAGCTGGCTTTGGTTAGTAGGAGATGTCAAACTCACCCAATGCTATCGCCCATTTGATCATTAACCCCGAAGTGTCAGGACTTTGGAGTATCTGTCGAAGAGGATGATTGGTAAATAGGATGATGGAGTGTGCTTGGAAGTAAGGGCACAGTTTTCAAGCAGACATGACCAATGCTAGAGCCAATTTCTCAATGTTGGAGTATTGTGTCTCCGTATTTTGCAAGGCCTTGCTAGCATAGTAGACAGGTCGTTTGACATTACCATCTTTTCGAATGAGAACGGAACTTACTGCTGAAGCTGATACTGACAAATAGATAATGAGAGTGTCACCAACCTCAGGTTTGGAGAGTAGAGAAGCTTTACTCATGTAGTCTTTGAGGTTCTTGAATGCCTCGGCACATTCATCAGTCCATGTAATGTACTTCTTACTTCCCTTAAATGCTTTGAAAAAAGAAGCACATCTGTCTATGGCCTCAAAGATGAACCTAGTTAAGGTTGTCACCTTGCCAGTAAGGCTCTGAATGTCTTTTGAAGTTACTGGTTCCTTCATGTCGATGATTGCTTTGATCTTCTCGGGATTAGCCTCAATGCCTCGTTGGCTTATCATGAGGCCTAAGAATTTGCCAGAGCCTATGTCGAAGGCACATTTGTTGGGGTTCAACCTCATTCGATACCTCTTCAAAATGGTGAAAGTTTCAGATAGGTTGGTGATGTGTTGGTCAGCATGTTTGCTCTTAACTAGCATATCATCAACGCAAACTTCCATGCTCTTCCCAATATGTTTGGCAAACATTAAATTGACTAGTGTCTGATAAGTCGCCCCTACATTCTTTAGGCCGAATGGCATAACTTTATAGTAATATAGTCCCCTGTCAGTAGTGAAGGTTGTGTGTTCTTGGTCTGGAGGGTTCATGAGGATTTGGTTGTATCCTAAGTAAGCATCCATGAAGCTCAAGATTTCACACCCTGCTGTAGAGTCTATAAGTTTGTCAATGAGAGGAAGATGAAAGCTATCTTTTAGGCATCTTTTGTTTAGGTCGGTGTAGTGGACACATATTCTCCAAAAGACCTTCTGGAGCATAAGACTTTCTTTGGTTGGATTTTTCTTAACAAGGACCACATTTGCTACCCATGTTGGGTAATTGACTTTGCGGACGAAGCCTATGCCTTTGAGTTTTTTAACAAGGACCACGTTTCTGTCTCACCGGCTTGGTCTTGGGGTCAATACTCAAGCGATGACATATGATATCGGGAGAGATGTCTGGCATGTCCTCATATGACCAAGCGAAGACCTCAATGTTCTCTTGCAAAAAAGAGATCAATGCCAACCTAATGGGTGGTGACAAGGTGGTACCAATCTTCACCATGCGATCTGGATAATCTTTTGAGATAAAAACCTTATCCAACTTTTCAGCGGGTTGTGGTTGTTGGGTGAAAGAGTTATCTCGAGGATCGTTAGGTTGACCGATGCCACCGTAAAGATCCAAGTTGGCTTCGTCCAAGCTGGTCTTTATGACTTGGTCATGTATAGAAAGGGTTTCCTTGGGCACAGACAGGTGTTGTTGCTTAACCGAAGTGTTGTAACATGATCGTGCACTAAGTTGATCTCCTCTGATGTAACCATTGCCATAGAGGGTTGGAAATTTCATCAACAACATATGTGTGGATACCATGGCCTTGAGATCATTGATGGATATGAGTCCAAAGATGACATTGTATGCCATTGGACAATCAACCACCAGGAAGTTAGTGGTAATAGTAGCTTTGTAAGGGTGTGTACCAATGGTGAAAGGTAAGTGTATGCTCCCTAAAGGTTGCACGATATCACCGGAAAAGCTTATCAGATGAGAAATCGAGCGATTGAGCAAGTGTTCAGCTACATTAAGTGCCCTGAAAGCTTTAGCAAACATGATATTGACTGAAACCCCTATGTCTACTAGGATTCGTCGTACTTCAAAGTTGGCTATGTGAGCTTCCACGATCAGTGGGTCATTGTGAGGGTAGATGATACCTCTTTCTTCCTCAAGGTAGAAACATATTGGATCCCAGTTAGGCTTTTGATACTTGCCTCCCCTAATGTCTTCCACGTGAAACACTTGATGCCCAGGCATTAAAGCTCGTTCCCTGTTTTTCATGGCCCTATTGGAAGATTCAGATATGGGTGTACCGCCGCTTATGGAATATATCACATTCACTTGGTGTTGGTTACTGTTATCCCTTGCAGGGTGAATAAGGAATCGATCAATTTTTCCTTCACGTGCCAAAGCTTCAATATGATCACGAAGGGTGATACACTTCTGGCCGTCATGGCCATTATGCTCATGGTAGCAGCAAAACGTGCCTGTGTTCTTCGTGGGCTTCTAACCCGACTGCCTCGGCATTGGTTTCGGTATCAGGTGTGCTATGCTGGGGTAAATGGCCACACATGTGGCGTTCAAAGGCGTGTATATCTCATA
The DNA here is from genome assembly GCF_916048215.2 of Malus sylvestris. Lineage (NCBI taxonomy): Eukaryota > Viridiplantae > Streptophyta > Magnoliopsida > Rosales > Rosaceae > Malus > Malus sylvestris. Next base: position 15,129,919 of record NC_062269.1, read on the forward strand.
CCTCGAGGTAAGGCCTGTCTTGAGACGTGCTTGGTCCACTGTGTTGACTGCCTGGGGGTGGGCATTATCGTGGCAATACCCTTAGTTATCGTGATAGTGTCCTTTACTTATTTTACTAAAATATGACTGGTGAGGATGGAAATCTTTTCTTTGCCCTCAAATTGATATGTATGTTGACTTGGCGAAATATTAAGTAAGGCAGATGGAGGAACCGCTGCCGTTCGGAAGGTCGAGGTCTTTTCATTTGGTTGGATCTGGCTTCTACTTCCCACTTGCTGATAAGGGATGGTTGTTGGGGGTTTCTCTTGGTATGTCTTTGCCTTAGCGGACGCATGGTTATAAGCCTGCGCCATCACCTCAGAGTAAGTCTTCCAAGTGTTGGCATTGATCATGTACTTAAAGAAATAATCATGTAGGCCTGCCGTGAAGGCTTTAAGGGCAGTCTTGTCGTCTACCTCGGCACAACAGGAATACTCATGACTTAAGCGGCCAGCATATATACGTTATGACTCGTCTAGCTTTTGGTGAATAGTGTACAAGTCATCCGCAGAGTGAAAGCGATTGGTTTAGAAAATATGTTGAGAAACAAACAGTTTCCTCAATTCCTCAAATAAGTCTATTGTCTCAGGTGGAAGGCGGCAATACTAGTTTAGAGCTTCGCCAGAGAGGGTGGAGGGGAAGAGAAGACATCGCTCTTTATCGGTGTGCATCTGGTATGCCATGGTGGACTCAAAGAGCTTAAGGTGTTCAATCGAGTCCTCATTTCCAGTATAGAGTTGCAAGCCAAGCGTTTGCTTTGTCTTTGCTTGAAGGGGGTGTCGAGCATCCTCCTTGTAAGAGGGTTAAGCCTAGGTTGGTTCCAATCAGGTATCTCATCTTGTCGTTCGGCCTTCAACTTGTTTACTTCCTTAAGGAGTTGTAGGACAAGAGGGTCCTGAGTGGAGTCATGTACCACTGGAGCTTTCTTTCGTAAATCTCCATCTTCTCTTGGAAGTATGAATGTTTGATCAAGAGCATGTGATTTTTACCTAGACTCGTCGTACTGACTTCCAAGGTATGTCTGTCGGAACATCTCTGAGTCCCCTATACCTTCGTGTTTCTCTAGGACTTGTTGCCCCTTCCCCAAATTGGTAGCCGGCTTGGGACATGGGAGGGGACCGAGTCTTTCAGAGACCTTGGGTCATTGATTTTCAAGCTTACATGGATGAGATTGTCTCGACGTTGCTTTAGAAAGTCTCGACAGTCGTGAAAGACGGCTTTCGATCCTTCCACTACTTCTGTAAGGATGTGTCTTCCTCCATTCTTCCTGCGTCGGGTCGAAGCAGCTGGGTTGAGAGAAGTCTCATGTTGGTCGCCATTTCAACGAGTAGCTCGTTCTTCAACAGAATAACCCATGTCATAGGCAAATGACCCTCCATGTTGGGGGGCACCCAGTTGATAGTTGACTTCCACAGGGGTGATGAGCTCGTGTGTTTTAGTATATCTAGCCTTATGAAGCATCTCAAAGACCTTCTCATACTGCTCTTGAAGGATCTCATTCTTCATCGCTATCTTGTTGTTTTAAGCCTCCAGCTCATCGACTTTAGCCTGAAGAGTAAACTTCTTTTGTTCCTTCTTTCATTGCTTCGCACCAGGTGCAAGAGGGGTGTTATTCTATGTGTTGTGGCTTCCTTCGCTCCCCATGTTGGAAAGGGATGCCTGGTCAAAAGAGAGTATACGAATGGTGGAAACTAGCTTAACAAAGCTGAAGAGGGTGGGAATAAGTGTCATTCCTACAGACGCCGCCAAATGTTGATGCACAAAATCAGTGAGGACTTTGGTACAATAGAAAGTGTTAAGTTTGTGACCTTCGCTAGATTGCTCTGGTCATGAGTATAGATAAGTACGTAAATGGATAGAGATAGGGAAGCAAACACAAGATGTACGTGGTTCACCCAGATTGGCTACGTCCACGGAGTAGAGGAGTTCTCATTAATTGTGAAGGGTTTACACAAGTACATAGGTTCAAGCTCTCTTTTAGTGAGTACAAGTGAATGATTTAGTACAAATGACATTAGGAAATATTGTTGGAGAACGATCTCCTTTTATAGAAGAGTTTCTAGCTTTGTTCTGACATGACACGTGTCGTGTTATGATTGGCTTCTGATGTTGACACGTGTCACGCTGTGATTGGCTTCTGATGTTGACACGTGTCGCATTGTGATTGGCCTTCTGGTTTGAGGGAAACTCTTCTAAGTCCTTGACGGTATAATGTTGACCAGTGCTCAGTTGTTTCGAGATTAGTCAAGTATGGTACAAACAACAATCATCTAAATTATAGGGTTTAATTTGTGTGTTAGTTTATATCACATCAATTTTCACATAACTTAATGATCTTCAAGATGTATCTCTATCATGCTTTTCATAGTGAGGGAACTTGAGAAGAATAATTTGGTTGCATCGCTTAGTCCAATTCAATGAACTTAGGAAAATATGAAAGTTAATTAGTGTTGTACACAGTTAATTTGGGGCATTGTCATTCATGGTTTATAGGAAGAATAACTAGAAATTGATTGTATGCATATGATTCATGTGTAGATAAGAATCATTTAGCTATCATTTCATCCATATTTCATTTACAACTTAATTTACCATCTGCCATTTACTTTTGTTTTTATTAAATTCGTCCAAAATCCCCCAGTCATTGTTTTGTTGTTAGTTTAACTTAGTTTTCAGTTTTGTAAGTTTAATTTGTGTTGATTAGCACCCCTTCTAATCCCCATAATAGAACGATCCCTACTTACTCGTACTACGATTGCTTAATTTATAGGGTTTAATTTGTGTGTTAGTTTTTACCACATCAAATTATGGCGTTGTTGTCGGGGATTAGCAAAATTGCTAATCTTCCCTTTTGTTGCTACTTGTGTCTTTTCTTTTGTTTCTAATTTTGTTTTGTTTTCTTTTGTTTTAGGTACTATTTTATAACTCAAAGTTCTCAACCTGTTCATGAGAATATATTAGAATTACACGAAAATTTTGAATGAACTTTGAGAAAGAAGAGGAAGCAACCATAATTCAATCCACCTAGTTCTAGTTCCAAATTCAAATTTGAAGTTGAAAATGAAACAAAACCAAAAGAGGAACAAGAAATGGATGTTGACAATCGAACAATCAAGGATCTTTCAGCCTCGAGATTGGACAATGCTATTCCCCTTTGCATTCAATACCCTACGGCAATTCAAGGCAAAACCGATGAGTTCGAATTGAAGTCTAGTTTACTGCACACATTCCCAAACACCATGAGCTGTCCATGGAAGATCTAAACAAGCATCTTAAGGAATTTGAAGTAGTGTGCTCGAGCATGACACCAATCAATGTGGATGGGAATATTTTAAAGATGGAAGCCTTTCCATTCTCTCTTTTGGAAAAGGCTAAAGATTGGCTCTTGGAATTAGCAACTGAACCGTCACTTCTTGGGAAAGAGTGAAGAAAGCATTCTTAGAGAAATTCTTCCCAACTTCAAGAGTGATTCTTTTGAGAAAGAAAATTAGTGGAATTCAACAAGGCCTAGGGGAATCCTTTCCAGCGTATTATGAGCGTTTCAAGACTAAACTACTTAAATTAAACTCTAAAACACTAAACTAAACTTAAAAATACAAGACCAAACTCTATAGACTCTAAACTGATCTAAAACACTCAAATCAGCAAAACTAAGTTATTCAGACTCAAAACAGGTTCTAGGGACTATTTGGACGAATTTAACACTAGTGAGACTCAAAACATTAAATTAGACATATTTAAACACTTTTGTAACTAAACTAAGACATTTAATTGAAAGGGGGGATGATTTGGACGAATTTGATTAAACTAAACAGATTGTAAACTAAAGCAAACTAGATATGAAATTTGGTGAATTGAATGGTGAAAAGCTAGTTAGAGGATCCTTCTCCACACATAAACATATGCAACATAAATCGATTTCCAGTATTGTTTCTTTAAACCATGAACGACAATGCCCCAAATTAATTGTGAATGCACAAATTAACTCTCAAATTTCCCTAAATTCATTGAATTGAATGGTTAACGCATCGCAACCAAATTATTCTCAAAAAGTTCCCTATATGAACAGCATGATAGAGATACATTCAAAGATCATTAAGTTCCATGGAAATCATAAGCATTGACAAGGCAATTATAACTATGAACTGCATGATACTCTTGCCAATAATCTACTTAACACGATTGTGACTAACAATCTCGACTACTTATAATTATAAGTTCCTAACGATTAGGTGAAAGTCCCTTATAATACAGCATCAGATTCATGTATGCAAACTATGTATGCATGCTTAATCAACACACAAGAATAAGTTATCAATCAAATAGATAAGTAAATCACATCCATGTTTTACGAAACAATAACTAAAAGGAATCAATTCATATTAAACATATGTCCATGGCTTTGCATTCACCTCTAACTAAGAAAAACTTAGTTCCACATGTTCACAACAATTGAAAAGCAAATTGAAATAAACATTGAAACTAAAACGAGGGAAGATAGAACTCTTAGAACTTTAATGGTTGCAAGTGGAAAGCACGACAAGACTCCTTCTTCTCCAAAATTGCAACAAAGGGTTGTAGAATGGTGTATATGGTGCGGCAGGATGTGTTTCTGAATAGTAGGGGGTCGTGATCGAAATTGTGGCTGAAAACACAAATTTATAGCCTAGGGTTTTGACAAATGCTAATGGGAAAATGCTTAGGATTTTTGGCAAAGGCTTGGGCCTCAATCCAAGGGGGGGTTTGTGCATATTTTAGGGTTTCTGGAAGGGTTTGGGGCACCACTTTTGTAAGGAATTCTAGAAACAATGTTATGTGGCTGATTTCTAGAAGAACAAGGGCTAAAAACATGCAGCACCAATGTAGGAACAGATAAGGCCTTCTAGAAAGGTTTCTAGGTGATTTAAATAAGAAATTAACTCCCCCTTGCAACATGAATTAAGTTAGGAAAAGATTAGGATAAGATAGGATAAGATAAGGTTTATTTGGATAAGAGGTTTGTTTGGATAATATAAGGTTGGATAAGGTTTTTGGATAATATCTCCTTCTTTTGAGCTGATTCCTTATCTTCTTTGTCTTGGATTAATTTCTTCAACTCTTTAGCACATTCCTAGCCTCTCTTGAACTCCAAATTAGTCCATTCCTTGTGCTCCATATGTAAGCTATCCATTCTTGGCCCAAAACTGTTGGAAATGTGCCATAAAACCAATCATATGATGATACTTTACGGACATTTCACATGTTAAACTAATCTAGTTTAATATCAAGGGCAAAGATTATTGTTTTAAGCCGTTTCATATAAATGTTATATGCTTAAACGATAAGTCCAAGGAATATGTAATTGGGAGAATGTAATTTAAACAAGTTAGATTAATGAGACCATTCTCTTTCGTATACATATCCAAAACGTTCCTGATCATAGGATTGCCAATTGAGCATTGACAATCTGTTAAGATCAGTACATGCTATGCCTTCTCTTAGGGAGAGTGACTAGTCTTGAGTCATTGGTGTGATTGACACCAAGACAAGCATGTAGATGCTCAATAACGAATGAGTCCACTGAACACGATTAACGAGGAGTTCTCATACTCATGTCACATGAGAACTCATGGTTGGGATAATGCAAAGTAGTCCTTTGACCTGAGGCATCATAGTTGTCTTGTGGTTAGGTCCTTGATCTTTGATTATGTCAAAGTCACTCCATTCGCGGGTGTCCACGGCATAGTTGGGGTTAAGCCACTTAGCCATGGAGGCAAGTGAATGCGCAACAAGGGATCTCTCACCTTCAAACCGTTTGAGGGAGAATACTCTATGATATGATTAAGAATCTCTGGCCAGAGTATGAATGAGATTTAGGAAGTCGTTCCAAATCACATTCAAGGTAATCATATAAGTAAATGAATCACATTGGATAGTAGACATGAATAAACTATCAAACCAAACAATGTGGTCAATAGTATTGTATTAGAGAAAGACCGTATTGCATTATAATCCTAAACTAAATAGGTTCTCCACCTCTTCTGATTAGCTTGGGTAACCATGACATACTGCTAGGTGTCACTCAAGGTTTGTGGAAGCCCTAAACGTGTATAATCACTAAAGGGAGAATTGAAAGTAAGTTTCAATTCACAATCGATTTGAAAGAGTTCTAATCGCCCACTTCCTCGCTAAAAGGAACCTAATGGATCGTACACCGTGTAAGGTAGAGATTGAAGAAACAAAGGAGATGAGTAAGGATAATTAAATGGTTTAATTATTTATGGCAAGGATTAATTAATATGTTAATTAATCAAACGAATAAAGTTCGTTAAAAGACCACGGGTTAGTTTTGGGCCTCAAGGCCCAATGGGCTTCGAACGTCAAGCCCATTTACTTAAGTTGTATGACAACTTAATGACAAATAATTCACAAAGGTCTAAAAAGCCTAATGAAACCCTATGGCCGACCATATTGATAAAGGAGTGGGTTTTGGACTTAATTACAAGTTTGCCACTCCAATGAATGTAGGTATAAATATGACTTTATAGCCAAAATTCATTTAGGGTTTTTCTTTTGGGGAAAGGATGAGAACACAAGCTCTCTTTTCTCTCTAAAGAGGCCGGCCACCCTAGAGGAAAATAGCTAGCAATCTTACTTCCTCTAGGTCACTTATTTCTTCTTAAAATCTTACCCTGGTGTGGAGACTTAGGGGTTCTCAACTTTGAGAACTTGGAGAAACCAATTCTTCCATCCAAATCCATGGAGCTAAGAAGCAAGGAATGAAGGCCCTATCTCATGGGTGATTATCCTTTGCTTATGCAAAGAGGAATCAACAAAGGTATAATTTCTCAACTCACTTTGTTTTTAGTTGAGTCTTGGTTCACCTAACTACTAGGCTTTGAATTTCATGGGTAATGTTTTGTTTTGAGTGCATGCAAGCATGATTTCGCCTTTGATTTGTTAATTGCATGCTATAGATGTTGCTCAAATGAACATGTTTTTCACAAAATCTCCTTCAAGTGGTATCAGAGCCTAGGTCTAGTAGTTGGTGAATCCTTTTGGGTTTTGTATTTTCATAGTTTATGATTTGAATGTTGTAATTGTTACAAGCTTTATTCTTGCTTCTTTGAATGTAAATGTTGCTAGAAAATTTGCCATCTCAAATGTTGTAGATTTAGTTCATATGAGCATGAATTTTGGAGCTAAAATTTGGTGCCATGTTTTTGGGGATTTTCGGCCAAATCCAAAGGGTGATTTTTTGGGTTCATGTTTGTCTTATTAAAAGTGTTTTAAGGTGACTTTTGGAACCCCTAAGTACCCTAGGATGTTAACCCCATTTTGAGTAGTGAAAATTTGAGTTTTATTGCTTGAAAACATTCATGGAGCTCTTATGGGTTTTCATGGATGTTCTTCATTGTTCTTGATGTTCTTACCAAGAACAAAAAGGTTTGGTGTTTGAAGGGAAATCTTAGAGATTAATATGGGATTTTGAAATGACTAGCATGCATATACAATTCAAAATTAATATACATAAGCAACGGAAGCATGTTATCAAATAATATCAAAGCTATAGTCATGCAAATCCCCTTCAAGGTTCATAGGTTTATATATAATGCATCTAAAACATTTAAGTTAAGAACAAAGTGAAGGAATAGATCTATACATCTTGATCTAGATTTTAGACCAAGGATGGACCACCTCCAAGCCCTTTGCTCCTTGAACTCCTTGAGCCTAGCCTCCCTCCTTGCCTCCTCCACTTTGTTGGTAAGAGTGCTCCTAGGTTCTCCTTTAGTCTCCAAAGGAGAAGACCTCTAAAGATCCACACCCACTAGTGTAGTGAGATGGATGGAGGAATAACCAAAAGAGTGAAAAAGGATTAGCTAAATCACCCTTAAGGTGGCCGGCCTTTGTGTAGTTTTAGAGAGCTATTTCTTTTGCCTCTTTGTTGTTTTAAACACACAAAAACCCTAAGGAATAAATCTCTATAAAGTTCCTTATATAGACAAAAAGAAACCTAGTCAACAACTTGACTTAATATCTCTCCCTCTCCACTTTAAATGGCCGGCCCCTTTGTGTTGGTTTGGGCTTTGGGCTTTTATTTATTTCTAGTCATCCAATGCTTGAATAAAAGCCCAATGGGCCCAATTAAACCCGAATGTTTCTTTAAGCCCAAAACGATCTTTTATCGCTTTTATGATTTCTTTAGACTTTCTAAATTAATCACAACACTTAATTAATCCAATTAATTATTTCCATCATCCATTAATTACTCACCACAAGAGTGTATCGGTGTACAATCATTTTAGGTTCTAATTAGCAAGGTAGTGAGGTGATTGACATCAATCCAATTGATTATATTTAATTCAATCACTTAGTGAATTAAAACTTCCTTTTAATTCACCTTCTTCTTTGATGACTACATTTAATCATCTAGAAGAACTCACAAGCTATGAGTGACATCTAACCATATATCATAGCTACCCAAGCTAATGTAGAAGTTGTTCGGAGAACCTATTCAGTTGGAATTACAATGTAATTCGATCCTTCCCTAAAACAATACTCTCAATCACATTACTAGGGCATGGATATATTATGTCAAACCCCTAATGTGATTATTCCTTCTTATATGATTCAATTGAGTCGCATAGGAACGCTTTCCTTTATTACGCTCGATCCTTCGGCCGAAGATTCCCGAATCATATCTTAGAGTATTCTTCCTCTCTTAACGAGGATTAGAGATTCCTTGTTGCGCATTCACTTGCCTTCATGACTAAGTGGCTTAACCCTAATTATGCTGTGGACACCCGCGAATGGAGTGACTTTGACATAATCAAAGATTAAGTACTTAGCCACAAGACAACGACGATGCCTCAGGTCAAAGGACTACTTACATTCTTCCAACCATTAGAGTTATTTGCTTGACATGTGAGTAGACCTCCATGCAAGTACTCTCGTTCGATTGTGTTCAGTGAACTCATTCCCTTAATGAGCACCTACATACTTGTCTTAGTGTCACCACACGAATGGGATGAGACTTTCCATCCTTCCATTTGAAGCAGACACAGTATGTACCGGTCTAAACATTGTCAATATCCCTCCGACAATCCAATGACCAGGAACCTTTTTGGACATTATGGTTATGTGAAGAAGGTCTCTGTAGTCTAACATCATTAGATTACTTCTCCAATCGATCCATTGTCCATGGATTCACTATTTAGGACATATATCGTTTATTGAGATAGTCCTAATTAGTATCTTTGCCATTTGATGTATAAGAATCATCTATAGATCCATTCATTTGTCCTGAAAGGTTTCTTCCAAAGATTGACTTTCAGGGCATATTTCCAACAATGTTTTGATTCAAAGTTTTGGTTGATTTCATAAAGTCTTTGTTTTGTGTTGGTTGGTGTGACTTATCTGTCAACAAAACATTTATTTGAAAAGGTGATGGAAATGTTGATAGAGTGTTTGAATTAATGTACATAATTATTTTTTTCTTACACACCTATATCACACCAACCCATTTCCACTTGCATGGCTTTATGACTTTGTTGAAAAATTTTCAAAATTTTATGGCTTCACTACTCCAAAACCGGCCACTCCCTCAATGGGAGTACTTTTGGGGCTTTTATGCAATTACATAAAGTTTTGATACTTTTGTGTATTTTGTAGTTTGACCCAAAAGTTTACGTATTTACGTAAAGGCCCAAAATCATTAAAGGACGAATTGTTTTGTTCCTTTAATGAAGTTTTTTAAATTTGTTGAAATTTTTGGGTTCTAGTTGTAATTACATGAAGTAGTGGACTTTTTTGTTTTTACAAAATGAGCTCAAAAGTTTAAGTTTTGCAACATAGCCCAAAAGGTTGAGGTTATTGCATTTTGGCCCAAATTAGGTTGAGATCAAAATGGTTTTGTCTCATTAAATGAGAATTGGATTTTCATTTCATTTAGCTCCATTTAAATCAATTCTATGGATACAAAAACCAAATGAAAATGTTGCATTCAAGTTTAATTAGTTAAAGCGTTAATTAATTAAAGAAAGGGTGATTATGAACCTAAGCCTATTATAATTGAGCTATGTGAAAGGCCGTCTCAAATTTGTTTGAACCATGGGAATGTGTAGATTAGATTTTGGTTGTAATTTGATATGATAAAATGTTGTAAAAGAGCATAAGCTCTTCTTTACTTCAAAGTAATTTGTTTTGATCAAATGTTGTAAAAGAGCATAAGCTCTTCTTTACTTTGAAGCACTCATTTTCTTGTTTTATTTGATATGCATGAAATTGAAGTGGTTGGGTCCAACGCCCAATAGGAAAAACACGCCTTAATATGATTAAACGCGTAACTAAAATCAATCACCATCCCTAGACCGAGATTCAACACTAGGCTCGTGTTGGATCTAATCAAAGGTTCATAGTCATCCTAAGGCCCTAAGGCAACTATATAGTCCATCAATGAATGCAAACCTTATGTTAGTAGTACCATGTACTCTTCCTTTAAAACCGTTTTACAAGCATAGTGGGAGTATCATGTACAACTAAATCAATCACATGGACCAATAGTTGTAATAGGACCAAATTGTTTTAATAAGATTAAAATGTATGTTTATATATGATGAGACCTAAAACCCTCAACCAAACTATTATTAAGTTGATAAGCATGAGAGTGCTTTGAACACTCTTTCGTGGCCTTCCACCGTGGTAGGTGCCGATCGTTTGTGACTTGTACACCGGCTTCACCCTATCATGGGGGAGTACACAATGCGTGCTTACACTCAGGATGAATCTTATACGCATACATGAACCCCTACCCGAACTTGCATGGGGGGAATGACTTAACTAAGTGCAATGGAGCCAACATCATATCATTGTGAGGCTTCATTCTCTAGAGGCCAAATAAGATAGGTACTTGCAAGAGATGCAAATGCGTAATTGTACTCTCTCATTATTATTAGTGCTAGCCAACATTATATCATTGTGAGGTGGACTTGGTAATAGTGAGCCTCCCATACCCTACTAAGAGTTTCCTCCAAAACTCTCGAATTCCAATGAGGGATATGGAATTTGCCAAAAATAGTGGGTGGTGCTATTTGATTTAAAGACCCGAATCAAATGGCTTAAAATCAATCAATTTATATTCGTTATGTATTTATTTACCAATATATTTGCAAACGCTATCCAAAACTTGACAAAGAAAAACCGAATGCTTTAATTTCCGGACTTGGTACCACAATCCCAAAGATTGTCTTAAATGGATTGTATATGTATCTAAGTAGTCTCATCCTCACAATCTTCCTAATGATAATATATCATTGGAAGAAGATGTTGGATAAGTCTATCATAAAGAGGACAAAACCTTTTAATGTCATAATTCTTCAATTACAAATTGTTGTATGAAGAAATGAACAAAGTGCTTGTTTCTTTGTTAAATGAACAAAGAACTTAAGAAGAAAACACAATGGCATGGACACTTTATGTGCCATGATTCTTCACTTACAAATTGTTGTACGAAGAAATGAGAGTTGCCTTGAACAACTCTTGAAAGTTTGTAATTGTGTTTAGAACATAATGGTTGGTTGACAAAAATAGTCCATCAACATGGACTTATGATGATTTTGAATCATTGAGTGTTGAAGTGTTAAACCACTTCACGAGACGGAAAATAGGCAAGGACTTCACTTTTGTGTCCCTATCCAAATGGTTCACTAAGTTTATTGTAAACTATATAGTGAACAATAACCACACGCTCTCCAAATCATTTGATGTGTATAACACAATTGAAATAAGTTTCAAGAGAGATAGTGGGAGTTTAGGGACCATGACTATTGTAGTCAAAGGAGAAGTCAAATGAAGAAAGCGAAATAACTCCAAGGGAACAAACTTTCTTTATGAAAGGATGGACATTGGAAGGGGTATTTGCAAGAAATGTCTTGCAAGTGTCAAGAACACACATTTCAAAGGTGATGTAAATTGTTCTTGAATAGTTCAAAACAGTTGGTTCTTCTACTTGAATGCTTGATTCCGTATTAGTAACTATGTTTTACAATCGTTGTAAAAGTGTGGCTAATAAGAAGTAGAAGATTAATGAGAGAAGAGAAAGTACTTCACATTCGGAACGTGAATCAAATGTAGATCTCTGCGAAAGCAGATGGTACTTACTTCCTCATATGAACTACCAAAGAAATTGGAAAAACTAAAGATTGTCTTTACAATCCAATTTTAAAGAACTTAATTCCGTCGCTATAAGAGATGGATGAATGTTTTGTTTGACAAAACATTGTTCTTTATTAATGAATGATTAGATTATTATAATCTAATTGATTGTCTCTATAGTAGAGGTGATATGATAGTGTTAACTGTTTAGAAAATAATGATGCTTAAAACCCAAAAGGTTGCAAGGTAGTGACTAATCCCAACTGAGTTGTGATACCTCTAAAACATAAATTACGAGTTGGTCATAGATGGATGCTTTGGATTGTTAGATCCGGATCCAATGCCTTCTTGTTAAAATTGTATAGAGGCAAAATGTTTGAATCTTTATTCTTTTGGAAAGGAAGAAAGAATCACAAAGTTTTTGAGGTTAATTCACTTAGATGTTAGTGGCACTTGTCCACAACATAATACTACTCATGTTATATGACATTCACCGAAGATCACTCTCGGTTGGACTATAGTTTATTTTGAATAAACACAAGTCTGAATACTTTGCAAAAGGTTTCAAAGAATTCAAGAAATGTAAGTTGATGAGTAAGACGTCTAAAGTATTTGCCTCCTTAGATTTGATCCAAGGAAAGATAACACTTTAGAACAATTTCCTTGAATAATATCAAGGAAAGAAGTATCAAAAGATAATGGATTTCTCCATTGGGAGAAGAACGAACTTGAATAAGATTTAGTTCGTTGGATGTTATCAATTACCCATATATAGGATATATGCTTCTAAGACAATATGATTGTCAATTAGAAGATCTTCCAAAATTTTCATGACTCCATAAGATGTAGTTGGAAAGAAAGACAAATCTTAATCATGTTAAGATTTGGGGTTGTGTGCTAATAAGCAATATTTGTTTGAGAATTATCTTGTGGATATCCTTAAATTAACATTTGGATATCACTTCTATAAACCAACTAACAAATGTTGTTTGTTGGGTAGTTCATTGTAATCCTACAATATGATTTGCCTAACGCAAATGAACGAGGGATAGAACTCAAAGAATGGGTTCTTTGAGAAACAAGATAGTGATCAACAAATATAACAACCTAGTTCCTATACCACAAGCTCCAAGGTAGTCGAGAAGGATTTATAAACCGTCTCAGTTGAATGATTTGAACTTTATGACTATGTCATAGAGTTACATCTCTTAATTCGAAAGAAATAAGAATGAAAATCCTTATGACTACATTGAGTGTATATACGATATATACTCAAGGAAATGGTAAAGTACCATTTGACCCGAAATAATGAAACCTTCATAGCTAATTGGTAGCTTAAGGTGACTACAATGAAGAGATTGGTTGACTTTGAAGAAACCATTTTTGACGTAGTCTTGTTTTCAATTAATTCGAAGATTGTTAGCTACAACTAAATGGTGATTCAATGTTTGGACATAATATGGGTTTCCGAAACCATTATTAAGATAGTCTTGATAATATATATGTCTAAAACTATGAATCACAAGACATGTAAGTTGTAGAGATCCAACCATCATGGATCTTAGCAAGCTAGTGGGAGTTATAAGCGTCTTATGAGAGAAAGATCAAATCAATTGATTTCTCATAAATATGTAAATTAATCTTTTGTTTACTAAGTTTACAAAAGATTAGTGGGAGTTAATCATATTCCTAAAATTGAATATATATGATATATTAATTTTGGAAATGAAAAGAATACTTCTTCGTTAAAGTTATGACTTTAAACATTCTATAACGATAGAATGTATATGGGAGATATAGTCTAAATACATGGGATAGAAATCTATAATGATAGATTTCAAGATATAATTTGATTATATCAATCCCTAATAATAGACAAAAGATGCTACGAAGTTTCTCATATGATGATAAACTTCAATTAGAAGGACGACTCTAGTGAGACTAGCAAGTTGCCCTTTTCAAAGGGAACGTACCCTTTGACTCCTAAAGAAATAATGCGTAAATAGAATCCTTTATGCATACGCAGAAAGGTGATTTATGTATTTCATATTGTATGAAAACATTGATATGAGTGGTACCTAGAAAGGTACAAGACGATATCAGTGCAAGCCCAGGATCAGAACCATGGCAACTGTCAAGTGAGTCCTTAAGTATTTAAGAAATACTAAAGGATGGATTCCTCAAGAATGAGGAAGAATTACAGTAACGTAAAGGAAGCGTAAATGTATTAGATTATGAATCTAATCCATCATTGGATGTTTCTTCATTATGAATGAAGAGATAATCAGATATCTCTTTATTATGAATAAAGAGATATTTGGATGGAAACATTAAAAGTAATGACTTTAGTGTGTTCCATTATGAATGCAAAATATATTGCCATATAGAAGCTTACAACAATGTTGTTTGGATGAGAAAGTTCATTTATGAACTCTCTATACGGTTCCAACCAGAAAGTGTCTCTAGTGTACCGACACTACGACACTAATAGGGCGATAGCTCAAGCCAGGGAATCAAGGTCTCATCAAGATCCGAACTCAAATGAGAGACTGAACCACATGATTGAGAATCATGTATACTGGTGACGTCGTTATTCTCAAGGTTGCTTCTATGGATAACATATAGATATCCATTGTCTAGGCCTACTACTCAGCCATTTTTGAAATGACTACAGAAGAGGTATAATCACTGATAACCAAACTGATTGGCTCTTGTGCAAGTGGGAGATTGTTGGAAATGTGCCCTAAAACCAATCATATGATGATACTTTACAGACATTTCACATGTTAAACTAATCTAGTTTAATATCAAGGGCAAAGATTATTGTTTTAAGCCGTTTCATATAAATGTTATATGCTTAAATGATAAGTCCAAGGAATATGTAATTAGGAGAATGTAATTTAAACAAGTTAGATTAATGAGACCATTCTCTTTCGTATACATATCCTAAACGTTCCTGATCATAGGATTGCTAATTGGGCATTGACAATCCGTTAAGATCAGTACATGCTATGTCTTCTCTTAGGGAGAGTGATTAGTCTCGAGGCATTGGTGTGATTGACACCAAGACAAGAATGTTGGTGCTCAATAACGAATGAGTCCACTGAACACGATCAACGAGGAGTTCTCATACTCATGTCACATGAGAACTCATGGTTGGGATAATGCAAAGTAGTCCTTTGACCTGAGGCATCATAGTTGTCTTGTGGTTAGGTCCTTCATCTTTGATTATGTCAAAGTCACTCCATTTGCGGGTGTCCACGGCATATTTGGGGTTAAGCCACTTAGCCATGGAGGCAAGTGAAAGCGCAACAAGGGATCTCTAACCTTCAAATCGTTTGAGGGAGAATACTCTATGATATGATTAAGAATCTCTGGCCAGAGTATGAATGAGATTTAGGAAGTCGTTCCAAATCACCTTCAAGGTAATCATGTAAGTTTCAATTCACAATTGATTTGAAAGAGTTCTAATCGCCCACTGCCTCGCTAAAAGGAACCTAATGGATCGTACACCGTGTAAGGTAGAGATTGAAGAAACAAAGGAGATGAGTAAGGATAATTAAATGGTTTAATTATTTATGGCAAGGATTAATTAATATGTTAATTAATCAAACGAATCAAGTTCGTTAAAAGACCACGGGTTAGTTTTGGGCCTCAAGGCCCAATGGGCTTCGAACGTCAAGCCCATTGACTTAAGTTGTATGACAACTTAATGACAAATAATTCACAAAGGCCTAAAAAGCCTAATGAAACCCTATGGCCGGCCATATTGATAAAGGAGTGGGTTTTGGACTTAATTACAAGTTTGCCATTCCAATGAATGTAGGTATAAATATGACTTTATAGCCAAAATTCATTTAGGGTTTTTCTTTTGGGGGAAGGATGAGAATACAAGCTCTCTTTTCTCTCTAAAGAGGTCGGCCACCCTAGAGGAAAATAGCTAGCAATCTTACTTCCTCTAGGTCACTCATTTCTTCTTAAAATCTTACCTTGGTGTGGAGACTTAGAGGTTCTCAACTTTGAGAACTTGGACAAACCAATTCTTCCATCCAAATCCATGGAGCTAAGAAGCAAGGAATGACGGCCCTATCTCTTGGGTGATTATCCTTTGCTTATGCAAAGAGGAATCAACAAAGGTATAATTTCTCAACTCACTTTGTTTTGAGTTGAGTCTTGGTTCACCTAACTACTAGGCTTTGAATTTCATGGGTAATGTTTTGTTTTGAGTGCATGCAAGCATGATTCCGCCTTTAATTTGTTAATTGCATGCTATAGATGTTGCTCAAATGAACATGTTTTTCACAAAATCTCCTTCAAAAACTGCTCCAAAATGCTCCAAATTGCCCTTTCTTGCCAACTTTGTCATTTGGACCTATAAACACACAAAAAAAATCTTAAAACACTATAATAAACACAAACAAACTACGAAAATGCAAGAAAACAAGCTAACTAAGTCGCATAAATATGCTCGTATCAAATTCCTCCACACTTAGCTTTTGCTAGTCCTAGAGCAAAACAAAACAAACAAAACAAAACAAAACAAAACATAACCTAGACCTTCCAACATTCGCCTAAGGGATTTCCAATGGATCATGACATGCTAAAAATCACTACTCACATAGATTTTAGCTATCCTTACCCTCGAGCGCATACTTAATCGCAGTCACCACTCACTAGCTCGCATTTAATCAATTTAAAACATGGTTTTCATGGTAGTAACATGCCTTAGAGAATTCCCTCAATTCCTCACCAGATATACTCTCTATTTTAACACATATTTTTTTACTACACTCCCTATACTAGGTATATTTGAGAAGATTGATGTAAACATGTAAACTAGCCACTCACATATGTTTTAAACAAAGAAAGCACTTTCTGGAATTATTAATGCATGTATATATATATAATCTCATGAACGAAATGCTACTACTTAGACGCGAGAACTAGGGATACCATATGCTCATACCAATCCCAAACTCCACATATTGAAACACATAACAACCAAGATAAAAGTCTAAATTTTGTAAAGGGGCTAAGGGTATTGGCTAACAAAGAAAGGTTAGGGATAAACAAAGGTTCTTAAAGCAATAGTAAGCAAAGCAACAAAATCAACTTAGCATTCACTCTTGAATGCAGCAAATATCTTGAAACACTAAGGGGATTTCGTACAACATAGGGTCATATTCTAACTTTTTGGACCCTTTCTTCAACAACCAATACTGGTGAGTTCATTCTTACTTATTTTGATCTCTTTTTCTTTTCTTCTTTTCACGATTTGTTCTTTTTTTTTTCTTTTCTTTTCAAACCCGTGCATATATCCTTCCCCCACACTTGATTTCTACAATATGATTGATTAAAAGGAATTCCCTCTAAGTCATGCTCCACTATACTTTAAGAACAAGGGTATGGATAGTCCTATTCTAGGCTAGGTGGGAATAATGTGGCTAACAACGAAAATAGGCTAAATAAGGCTCAACGGGGTTAAACCTACAAAACAAATGCATGGGATGAAGGCTTTTTGGCTCTGGTGGTAACTACTAAACAACTTCATCTTGTTATATGTTATGCGCTTAATTTTAAGCTTTGAATCAAACGGGCATGAGTTCTAGTATTTGGAACTAAAGTGATGAAACGCCTTCTAAGTAGTAGCCAAACAAAGAATACTGAGATCATGCAACGACTTTAGAAAACAAGAAATCACATATTAATAACTCTCGAAATAAAGTTTAGGCTGAAGGAAATTTTGTGAAAAACATGTTCATTTAAGCAACATCTATAGCATGCAATTAACAATTAAAAGGCAGAATCATGCTTGAATGCACTTAAAAACAAAACATTAACCATGAAATTCAAAGCCTAGTAGATTGGTGAACCTTGACTCAACTTAAAACAACATTTGTTAGTTGAGAAATTATACCTTTGTAGATTCCTCTTTGCATAAGCAAAGGCTAATCACCCAAAGAGAGGGCCTTCATTCCTTGCATCTTAGATCTATGGATTTGGATGGATGAAATGGTTCTCCAAGTTCCCAAAATTGAGAACCTCTAAGTCTCTTCACCAAGGTTAGATTGGAGAAGAAATGAGTGACCTTGGAGTAGTAGGATTGCTAGCTAAACCTTCCAAGGAGGCCGGCCACTTTAGAGAGAAATGAGAGCTTATGTTCTCATCCTTTCCCCAAAAGAAAAAACCCTAAATGAATTTTGGCTATAAAGTCATATTTATACCTTTATTCATTGGAGTGGCAAACTTGTAATTAAGTCCAAAACCCACTCCTTTAACAAAATGGCCGGCCATAGGGTTTCATTAGGCTTTTAAGGCCTTTGTGAATTATTTGTCATTAAGTTGTCATACAACTTAAGTCAATGGGCTTGACGTTCGAAGCCCATTGGGCCTTGAGGCCCAAAACTAACCCGTGGTCTTTTAACGAACTTGATTCGTTTGATTAATTAACATATTAATTAATCCTTGCCATAAATAATTAAACCATTTAATTATTCTTACTCATCTCCATTGTTTCTTCAATCTATGCCTTACACGGTGTACGATCCATTAGGTTCCTTTTAGCGAGGCAGTGGGCGATTAAAACCATTTCAAATCGATTGTGAATTGAACCTTACTTTCAATTCTCCCTTTAGTGATTATACACGTTTAGGGCTTCCACAAACCATGAGTGACACCTAGCAACATATCATGGTTACCCAAGCTAATCAGAAGAGGTGGAGAACCTATTCAGTTTAGGATTACAAATGCAATACGGTCTTTCTCTAATACAATACTCTTGACCACATTGTTTGGTTTGATAGTTTATTCATGTCTACTATCCAATGTGATTCGTGTGCTTGTATGATTACCTTGAATGTGATTTGGAACGACTTCCTAAATCTCATTCATACTCTGGCCAGAGATTCTTAATCATATCATAGAATATTCTCCCCCAAACGGTTTGAAGGTTAGAGTTCCCTTGTTGCGCATTCACTTGCCTCCATGGCTAAGTGGCTTAACCCCGACGATGCCGTGGACACCCGCGGATGGGGTGACTTTGACATAATCAAAGATCAAGTACCTAACCATGCCTCAGGTCAAAGGACTACTTTACATTATCCCAACCATGAGTTCTCATGTGACATGAATATGAGAACTCTTCGTTGATCGTGTTCAGTGAACTCATTCTCTATTGAGCACCTACGTACTTGTCTTGATGTCACACACACCAATGACTCGAGACTAGTCACTCTCCCTGAGAGAAGACACAGCACGTACTGATCTTAACGGACTGTCAATGCCCAATTGGCAATCCTATGATCAGGAACGTTTAGGATGTGTCTACGAAAGAATGGTCGCATGAATCTAACTTCCTTAGGTCGCATTCTCCCAATCACATATTCCTTGGACTTATCGTTTAAGCATATAACATTTATATGAGACGGCTCAAACAATAATCTTTGCCCTTGATATTAAACTAGATTAGTTTAACATGTGAAATGTCCGTAAAATATCATCATATGATTGGTTTTAGGGCACATTTCCAACATAGGCTCAAGTCTCTCAGGGTTGTAGCATTAGTTTGAGTTCGTTCCTTCAAGCATGTTACAAAAACTGATTTTTCCTTTGTGATTACATGTGGGATCGTTAATGCCAACTACAACCAAGCATAAACCAAAGAGCATTCCAAGCTTCCACCCATGTTTGTGACTTTCTTTAACAGTCATGCAATTAAAAACCAAATCCTCATCATTATGTTGGAAGGTACCCTAAAACAAAAACACACAAAAAAGACTCTAACACGACTCTTTTGGGTTTTCCAAATTGTTTTCTATTATTTTTTCAAATTTTCGTATTTTCCTTTCAAAACACACTAAAACACTTAAAAACAGTGAGAAACAACTCTAGTGGTGCTAGGTGATAAAAACCCACGAATTTTCAATAAAAACACTTGTTTACCCCCCCCCCCACACTTGAACCAAACATTGTCCTCAATGTTTCAAACATAAGCTCACATATAAGCAAGCAAACAACACAACTAACAATCACGACAATTATGGCAAAGTAAAAGCAATAAAGAGTAGAGTTTAAGAATGCAAATTTGATTATGGAGTCGGAGCTTCCTAGGTCTTCTTTATTTGAACGCATGGATTGCCTCCCAATAAGCGCTTGCTTTAACGTCTTCCAGCCGGACAAAATCTCTTCTTAAGCTTTATTGGACCCCACGACATGGAGTTGATCTTTTAATGGGAGGTGATACTTGAAATGATCCGGTAATGGTTTAAATTCTAGAGTGGGTGCCTGAATCGTTAACAACATATTAGTATAAAACAAAATTGAAATTTGGGGAGGTGTCTTACTTGTGTGCTCCGACATGAAATCAAGAATAAACACCCCTTCGAAAGTTGTAAGACTAGAAAATTCAACCAGATTTGGTGTTTTCAGAGTTATGACTTGTCCCGTGTCATAAAATTCAACTTCTTTGGGAATTGTCGTCTCAAGTATATCCTCTTTGATGAATTCTAGACATTCCCCAACCACTTCTTTCTCTTGAATCATTCTTCTTGTTGTACAAAGTTCTTTGAATAATTCAACACATTCTAGAACTTGATTTGTTGTACCAAGAATTTGGATATTACTTTGCACCGTTGGAAAGGTTTCCAAGATGTCTTTTTCACTCTCCTTTTCTTTGGACTACAAAAACCTGCAAGGAAAAGGTACATTTGGTGGAATGAGGTTAGAAAGAAGTGAATTTGGAACAACCTCACTTGAATTAAATGGTGGTGGAGGTTTGGGAGACTACAGCAAGGGTGGTTCTTCCCTTGCCGTGGCCTTGTTATCCTCTTCTTCTTTGAGTAGCAGTTGTTCATCCATGTTTTGGCTTGGTTTGGACGTCTTGGGTTCATTTCCAACCTTCATGCCACTTTCCAAGGTGATAGCTTTAACAATTTCAACAGTTAAGTCAGATAGTTCACTTTGTTCTTGCATTTGCCCCACAAATTCCACAATCTCTTGCATTTGATTCTTCAATTTGCTCATCACTTGGGCTTGATTTGCTATTTGATTATTTTTATTTTGTAATCCCTGCGATACAGAAGTTAGTAATTGAATAGCTTGATCATTATCAAATAGCGAATCTGAATTTGGTTGGGCATATTGTTGTGGGGGAGGCTGTGGTGATGCATATGGCGTTGTATAGAACCCTTCATATGGCTGCCAATATTCTCCTTGTTGAGCCTCCCTGGCTTGATTTTGTGAGCTCTGCACCAAAGAAATTAATTCATCAAGAATTTGACCATAATCTATTGATGAACCTGAGTTTGGTTGGGCATATTGTATATGAGGTTGTGGTGGCTGCACAGGTCTTGAATAGAACTCCTCATATGGCTGCCAATAACCTTCGTGTTGATCTTGTTGAGATTCCCACAACATAGAGTTTGAATGATCACTCAAATTCGAATTGTACATGTTGGAAAACAAATTGTTCCCTAATTGATTGTGATCTTGATAACCCCAGGTATTGACAATCTTCCAACTTCTTTGTGGATGTTGATCAGCTTGATATCCTTGCGTATAGGGCACATCGAATGTAGGGGTGCTTTGTATTGCGGTCATGTTGATGTACTGTGACAATTGAGAAGTAAGATTTGCTATTTGAGCCTGAATGTTGACAATTGCCATATCTTGCTTTTCTAGTACCTAAGATCAAAGAAAGAAAACTAAATCAAATATCAAAAGTAAAAGACATGAAAATAAACAAAAGGAGATTAACAATTGTGCTAATCCCCGGCAACGGCGCCAAAATTTGATGTGAAATATTCTAACACACAAATTAAACCCTATTGATGACAATTGTAGTATTAAGCAAGTAGGAATCGTTCTAAAACACTAAACTAGACTTAAAAACACAAGACCAAACTCTATGGACTCTAAACAGACCTAAAACACTCAAATCAGCAAAACTAAGTTAAAAAGACTCAAAACAGGTTTTAGGGGACTATTTGGACGAATTTAACACTAGTGAGACTCAAAACACTAAATTAGACAGATTTAAGCACTTTTCTAACTAAACTAAGACACTTAATTGAAGGGGGGGATGATTTGGACAAATTTGATTAAACTAAACAGATTGTAAACTAAAGCAAACTAGATATGAAATTGGGTGAATTGAATGGTGAAAAGCTAGTTAGAGGATCTTTCTCCACACATAAACATATGGAACATAAATTGATTTCCAGTATTGTTTCTTTAAGCCATGAATGACGAAGCCCTAAATTAATTGTGAATGTACAAATTAACTCTCAGATTTCCTTAAATTCATTTAATTGAATGGACAACGCATTGCAACCAAATTATTCTCATCAAGTTCCCTATATGAACATCATGATAGAGATGCATTCAAAGATCATTAAGTTCAATGGAAATCATAAGCATTGACGAGGCGATTATAACTATGAACTGCATGATACTCTTGCCAAGAATCTACTTAACACGATTGTGACTAACAATCTCCACTACTTATAATTATAAGTTCCTAACAATTAGGTGAAAGTCCCTTAAAATAATATAGCATTAGATTCATGTATGCAAACTAAGTATGCATCCTTAATCAACACACAAGAATAAGTTATCAATCAAATAGATAAGTAAATCACATCCATGTTTTACGAAGCAATAACTGAAAGGAATCAATTCATATTAAACATATGTCCATGGCTTTGAATTCACCTCTAACAAAGAAAAACTTAGTTACACATGTTCACAACAATTGAAAAGCAAATTGAAATAAACATTGAAACTAAAACGAGGGAAGAAAGAACTCTTAGAAGTTCAATGGTTGCAGGTGGCTTGTGCACAAGGTCCTCCTTCATCAATGGAAAGCACGACAAGACTCATTCTTCTCCAAAATTGCAGCAAAGGGTTGTAGATAGGTGTATATGGTGCGGCAGGATGTGTTTCTGAATGGTAGCGGGGTGGTGGACAAAATTGTGGCTGAAAACACATATTTATAGAATAGGGTTTTGACAAATTCTGATGGGAAAAGGCTTAGTATTTTCGGCAAAGGCTTGGGCCTCAATCCAAGGGGGAAAAGAACTAGGGTTTGTGCAGATTTTTGGGTTTCTAGAAGGTTTTGGGGCGCCACTTTTGTAGGGAATTCTAGAAACAATGTTATGTGGCTGATTTCTAGAAGAACAAGGGCTAAAAACATGCAGTACCAATGTACGAATAGATATGGCCTTCTATAAAGGTTTATAGGTGATTTAAATAAGAAATTAACTCCCCCTTGTAGCAGGAATTAAGTTAGGAAAATATTAGGATAGGATAGGATAAGATAAGATTTGTTTGGATAAGAGGTTTGTTTGGATAAGATAAGGTTGGATAAGGTTTTGGATAATATCTCCTTCTTTTGATCTGATTCCGTATCTTCTTTGTCTTGGATTAATTTCTTCAACTCTTTAGCACATTCCTAGCCTCTCTTGAACTTCAAATTCGCCCATTCCTTATGCTCCATATGTAAGCTATCCATTCTTGGCCTAAAACTGCTCCAAATTGTACTTTCTTGCCAACTTTGTCATTTGGACCTATAAACACACGAAAATAGCTTAAAACACTATAATAAACACAAATAAACTATGAAAATGCAAGAAAACAAGCTAACTAAGTCGCATAAATATGCTCCTATCAGGAGGAGCTTTTAATTCAATATTTCTATGAATGACTACTTCTACTTGAGAGACAAAAATGCTTAATGCTTCAGCTGGAGGTGCTTTAGTTGACAACCCTAGTTGCTGTGAAAATTTTAATAGCGAATCGTTCCTTGAATGCACAACAATATGAAGGAGTTGGAGAAAGAGAACATGCACACCCTACTTAAGTCAATAAGGTAAGTTTTATTTTAGAACTTCAATCTCAAATGGCTAATCTCTCTACTCTTATATCATCGGTTGTCAAAGGGCCTGAAGTGCAAAGTGTAGCTGCTTGTGGTGTGTGCTCTATGTGAGGACATCCTACTGATCAATGTCCTTAATTAATAAAGAATGGGGGATGGGAAAGTGCCAATGTCGTGGGTTATCAAGGCCAAAATCAACCAAGGAGTGACCCATTTTCCAGCACCTACAATCCGGGATGGAGAGATCATCCAAATATGAAGTGGAAGGAACCTCAACAAACTCAACAACAAGGCAAATATAGACAGCCACCTTCAAGGCTTTATTAAAGGCCATTTGCACTACCACAGCCGCCCCGACAACCTTCCCAACCAAATTTAAGTTCGTCAATGGATTATGATAGAATTCTTCAAACATTAACTTCTTTGACTCAGGGTTTACAAAACCAAGCTAAACAGATGGGCGACGTGAAGAATCAAATTGGACATATCGCAGAATTCATGGGACAATTTAGAGAACAAGGCAAACTTCCTAGTTTAATGATAGGAGCATATTTATGCGACTTAATTGGCTTGTTCTCGTGCTTTTACGTTGTGTTTCTTTAGTTATTTTAGTGTTTAAAGTCACTTTTGTGTGTTTTCAGGTTTTAAGGTCAATGGATGCAAGATGATGCATTTTGGAGCCTTTTGAAGCAAAATGAATGGATGAATTGAAGACTTGAAGGAAGTAGGTTTCCTAATCAACGAAGGATTCCTACTCCAAGAAGGTTTCCTACTTTGGTTTAACCTTTCCTAAATGTTCCTAAGTTTTATCAACTTTGAAGGCATCCTAAGCATTCTAGGACATCAAATACACATCCCTTGCACATTATAGATCCTTGCCGCACCTTGTTCCCCTTCCCTCTTCCTTGCTATGCAAGGGAGAGTGTTCTTTCCTAAATCTTGCATTTAAACACTTTCCTAATCTACTTTAAAGCCTTGCCACACCGTTTAGCTTATTTCCTTTAAATTTCTGATTTGTTTCCCTAAATTGTAGAAGCTTTAGACTTAATTTTTGTTTACCTAATTACCCTAGGGCTTTATTTCCTTTATCCCTTTTAAATAAACCCCTTGTTGCAGCAACAACTCCTCATCATTACATAACATTTTTGCAACAAAACACATGCAAAGACACACACATGCAAAGTGAAAGGAACACTCACGGCATGGGCAGAAAATTGGTGTGTTTTGTGGTTGAAATGATGAAGCATGTGTGTGTGTAAATGTAAAGGAGAAACATGGCAGAAAATGTGTGTGTTTTGTGGTTGAAATGATGCAAAGAACATGTGTGTGTGCAAGTGCAACAGCTAGGATGATAACATGGCAACAAACACATGGCAAAGAAAGCAAACACATGGAAAGAAAAGAACATGGCAGCAGCAAGCACATGGAGCACACGGCATGGGCAAAAATTGTGGGTGTTTTGTGATTGAAATGATGAAGCATGTGTGTGTAAATGTAAAGAGGAAACATGACAACTCACACCCACACAAGCTGCACATGCAAAGGAAATGGAGTGGTCCTCTCTCAAGCCTATAAATACCACTTCCCATATTCATCAAAGAAAAGAGATTTTGATCCCTTACCTTAGCCGCACCTCTCCATCACCATTCTCTAAAAATTTAGCCAAACACCACCCCTAGCCACACCACCCATCAACCCTAAACCTTTCCATACCATTCCCCATCCATTCTACACCATAAAAACCACCCAAAACCTGTTCTAAATCTCTTATGCCGTGACTATTGCAAGGAAGGAAGGAGAAGGAACATCTTGTGCCGTGCCTATGCCCAAACCTTGGGAGTGTTGGAGCGTTTCTAGGTGTTTTCTATCTTTGATTTCAATGTTTAATTTAAGTTATCTTTGTGTAATTGCGAGCATGAGGAACTAAACCCCTCTTAGTTAGGGGGTGATTCGAAACTATGTTCATGCTTACAATATGATTTAATTACATCCAGTTGTGATTCATAAGTTGTGAATTCAATTTACTTATCCGTTCGTATAAAAACTGATTTGTGTATGTTGGTTGGAGTGCACGCTTAATTTTCATGCATGAATTTGACGCTAGAATATAAGGGAGTTTCACCTAATCGTTATGAACTTATATTCACAAGTAGTGAAGGTTGCTAGTCACAATCACGTTAAGTAAATTCTTGGCATACGTTTCATGCAAATCATAGTAACGAGTGCCTCGTCAATGCTTATGTTTTTCATAGAACTTAATGATTCTTGCTTGTATCTCTATTATGCAATTCATGTAGGGAACTTGTAGGGAATGTTTTGGGTTGTTGTATGCAATCATCCAACCCAATAACTTGTGGCAAAACTAAGGGTTAATTAGTGCAATTCACGGTTAATTTGGGGCGTTGAGTATTCATAGTTTATCGAAAAGCAACTGGAAATCATTTTGTATGCAAGTGTGACATGTGTGGAGAAGAACCTCCTAGCTAGCCTTCCATCCATAAGTTTCATTCAAATTCATTTACAATCTGTTTTGTTTTACAAAGTTTGTTTTGTTTTCAAAGTCGTCAAGAACCAATCTCCCATTTATTTCAAAGTGTTAGATTAGTTAGTAATCACTTTAGTTTGTGTTTTTAAGTGTCTTGAGTCAAGTCATAACCCAATTTCGTCCAATTTAGTGTTAGGTGTTCAAAACTGCCCAGAAAGTGTTTTTAAGGCAGTTTTGAGTGTTTATTTGCTGTTTTGAATCTTTTTGTTTATCTTAGTATTTTAAAGTATAGTTTTGCATTCTTTGAGTCTAGTTTAGTGTTTTAAACTTTGTTTTTACGTTTTCAAGTCCGTTTCCAAGTGATTTAGCAATCCCTCCTAATCCCCGGCCTAGAACGATCCCTACTTACATACTTTACTACATTTGATAAAAAGAGGGTTTAATTTGTGTGCTTATATATTTCGCATCATTTAACCATTGTCAATCCAAAGGGAGGTTTTGAAACTGCTAAAGAGAGAAGTGGTAAAGAGATTGGAACTAATAAAAAAACGTCCAAACAAAGCCCAAAAGTGGATGAACAGCTGCTGCCCAAAGAAGAGAAGGAAGACAAGGCCATGACAGGGAAGGAACAAACCTTGTTGCAACCTCCTAAAGCCCTATGCCACCCAATTCAGGTAAGGTTGATCCAAATTCAATTCTTTCTAACCCCATTCCGCCAAATGTACTTTTTCCTCGCAGGTTTATGCAATCTAAGAAAGAAGAAAGTGAAAAAGACATCTTAGAAACCTTCAGAAAGGTACAAGTTAAACAGGGATGCTCTCCTAAGGACCACTTTTTGAGGTCTCGTGAGGGACTAATTTATAATAGCCGTCAGATTAATCAAATGGTTGAGATTCTTAGTAACTTATTTTAACACATTACACTCAATTAAAAACAAAAAAACTTTGTGTATTATTTGACGGCAAAGCCCTATTCTTTCTCCTACCCCACCTTTTCACCCGCCCTACTAAAACACTAGATAGGTCATCTTCAATGGAGGAAAACAAGATGATAGTTTTCTAGTGAATCGGGAACACTTTTTTTTACATGGAGGGATTTTTCAAAACTTAGTTTTCTAGATGATTCGAAGCCCTAAAACTCAAAAGTATAAAACCCAGATATTGACTCGAAACTTTCATTAGATCACTCCAAGATGTTCAAGGATTCAATCACTCCAAGACATTGACTAGAAACTTTCATCAATCGGATTGTCGGGTTTTTCGGTTTTTTTCTTAATCATGTGTAATGCATTTGATTAAGTCATTAAATAATTTTAACTGTTAGATTAATCTAACTGTTAGGTTAAGTTAGTTCTTCATAGGTCCTCAAAATGAGGACCTTAGGAGAGCAATGTTGAAATGTTAATATCCTGCTTCTTGATGCAATAAAGCAAGTTCTAAAGTGGTACATATAAGTGAAAATGTCTCTGCAGTTTTGCAAACAAAGCTGCCACCTAAATGCAAAGATCCAGGTAGTTTCACTATTCCTTGTGTTATTGGTAATACAAGGTTTGATCATGCTATGCTAGATTTAGGTGTTTCCATTAATGTCATGCCATATTCTATTTATGCATCTATGAATCTAGGAGAGATTAAAATGAAGGTGTCATTATTCAATTGGTTGATCGATCTAATGCATATTCGAAAGGAGTTTTGGAAGATGTTTTGATGCAGATAAACCATTTGATTTTTCCAGCAGATTTCTATGTGCTTGAGATGGAGGGTTCAGCCCACTCTACATAATTGTCAATCTTACTTGGAAGACCTTTCATGAAAACAGCCCAAACCAAGATTGATGTGTCCAAGGGAGCGTTAACTATGGAGTTTGATGGCGATGTGATTAATTTTAATGTTTCTGAATTTTTTAAGTATCCTAATGATGTTTGTTCTTGCTTTTCCATTATTGTAATTAAAAATATAGGGCAGGAACGTTCAGCACCTATCAAGAAAGATGTATTTAAAACCACCATTGAAAAGGGAATTGGAGTGGATCACACGGGACAAGCCACTGCCCTCAAAGAACCCAAGGCCGAAAACACCACCTTTGAAATTGTTGACCGTGTTGCTACTTTTGAGTCTTCATCGCAGTACATCGGTGGGCCATCTATTCCAATTCCAATTCCCATTTAAACTAATAGGTCATTACCTTCTTTGGTTCAGGTGCCCAATCAAACCCAAAATGATGGCAAAATTTACATTGACTTTAGGAAGCTCAACGCCACAAACAGGAAGGATTACTATTTCCTTCCATTCATAGATCCAATGTATGGAAGTTTTAAGGAGCATGTCGTGGAGGATGTACCCCTCCATGCTGCAGGCCATAATGAAGCTTAAATGGAGGTATCATCCGGCTGGAAGACATTAATGCAAGCGCTTCTTGGGAGGCAACCCATGTGTTCAAATAGAAAGACAATGGAATTTCAGGCTCCTACAACTAGATTTGCTCTCTTTTACCCTTCTCTTTATTGTTTTTGCTTTGCCATGATAGTCTTGTTTGCTAGTTATCTTTTAGTTGTTTAAGTTTATTTTTGAAACATTGAGGACAATGTTTGGTTTAAGTGTAGGGGTAAACATAATGCTTTTCTTGATTTCTCTTCAAATTTCACCACTTTTCACTACTAATGTTGTTATTCACTGTTTTAAAGTGTTTTATTGTGCATCATAACAAAAATTGAAGAAAAAATCGAAAAACCTTGAGAAAAAACCAAAAAAGAGTCATTTTTGTTGCTTGTTTTTGTCTTAGGGTACCCTCAAACACAATGATGAGGATTTTGTTTTTAATTGCATGATTGTTAAAGAAAGTTACAAACATGGGTGGAAGTTTGATATGTTCTTCAGTTAATACTTAGTTGTAGTTGTCATTTATGAATTCACATGTGATCACAAGGAAAAAAAATTAGTTTTTGTAACATGCTTGAAGGAAGAAACTCAAACTAACGCTACAACCTTGTGAAACTTGAGCCTATTTTTTGTTTGGAGAGGTATTAATCTGTGATATTCTTTTTTTCTAAAGTCGTTGCATGATGTCATTATTTCTTTGCCTGGTTGCTACTTAGAATGCTTTTTCATCATTTTAGTTCCAAATACTAGAACTCATGCCGGTTTCGTTCAAAGCATAAAATTGATTGCATAACAAATAACAAGATGAAGGTGTTAGTTACCACCAGAGGCAAAAAGCCTTATGCACATGTATTGTAGGTTTAACTCTTTTTTTAGCCTTATTTAGCCTATTTTCTTTGTTAGCTTGCATTATCCTTACCTAGCCTAGTATAGGAATATCCATACCCTTATACTACAATCACATTAAGACTGGGGTTATGCACATCACATGCGAGTCCTAATTGCCTATAGCAATCTAGGACTGGACTGGCACCTACAATGGATCCAAAGTGAGCATACGGTGCGATTTGAACATACACATAAAGCATGGCCCTGGCCCGGGCGAGTACTCACACAATGAGCAGATAACGTATATATAGTCATGCCATAGTAATTTGATAATCCTAGTCAACATAATATTAATCATAGCCGTAAATCTAATTAAGGTATCCTTTAGGATTTATAATGATTTCATAATTCTCATCATTATGACATTTCGTATAAATGTTAATTTAATTGCGGTGTCACCTAGAAAATTCGTTAGCGGACGTATATATGGAACTAAACCTATATATATATAATGAAGGACTGATAGGAGCATATTTATGCGACTTAGTTGGCTTGTTCTTGTGCATTTATGTCGTGTTTCCTTAGTTATTTTAATGTTTAAAGTCATTTTCGTGTGTTTTCAGACTCTAAGTACAAAGTATGCAAGAAGATGCATTTTGGAGGCCTTTGGAGCATGTTTCGGGCTTGGAATGGATAGCAAATGCATGGGCCAAGTGGATGGACGAATTTGAGAACTAAAGAGGCCAAGAATATGAAGAATTATGGTCCAAAAGATGAAGAAAACAGCCCAAAAATCTGTCACCCCAACTTGCATTCCTTGCCATGCAAACCACATAGAATTCCCTTTGGATTCCATGCCATGCTTGATCACTCTTGTCCCCTACATAATTTCTAATTTCATGCTTCAATTCATTTAATTATTACACTCAATTGCTTGATACCTCTTGTTCCCTTCACTCATTAGATTTTAGACAACATTTACATCCATTACATGCACCAATTGATGCTCCATCATTCACATTTGGAATCCCATGCCTTGTGTACCACATGTTGCTGCACCTTTGACCCATTTATTGACACATTTTCACCTCCCTTTCCATCTCTATGCAATGTACACAATCATTCATGCCCCCTAGCTACAAGACCACTCCATTTTACCCTTCACACTTTGCATCATCACTTCATTTTCACCCTTGGACCATTGCACACCACACACACAAATTGCCATGCATTTCATCCTTAACCTAACCTGATTTTCTAAGGTTTTTGGGGCCTATAAATACATGTTTACACCCCTTGGCCAAAGGATAATCCCCCATATTCATCATTTTATCACAGAAATTCGTCCATACACACCCTAGGAAGCAAAACACCCCAAAAACACCATTCTAGTGCCTAGAAAACATAACAGCCACTCCACCTTCTTCCACCCTCTTTGCCTAGTCCTCCACCACCTTCCAACCATCAAACACTCTTCCACACTCACCCTAAACCCCTCCATATCATTCCCCATCCATTCTACACCATAAATCCACCCAAAAATCTGTCCACAAGCTTCATGCCGCAACAAGGAGGAAGGGAGATTCGTTGATGCACTTGCTTTCCAAGTTGGAGCATTTTAGGTGTTTTCTTTCCTTTGATTTTAATGTCTAATTTTATGTATCTTTGTATTGCAAGAATGAGGAACTAAACCCCCTTAGTTGGGGGGTGATTCGAAACCATGTACATGCTTGCAATATGATTTGATTACATTCAGTTGTTATTTCATAAGTTGCGGATTCAATTCGTTCATCTACTTGATTGATAACTTATTTGTGTATGTTGATTGAGAGTGCACGCTTAGTTTTCATGCATGAATATGATGCTAGATTATGAGGGAGTTTCACCTAATAGTTACAATCTTATAATCACAAGTAGTGAAGGTCGCTCGAAAACGATTGCGTTGAATGAATTCTTGGCACTAGTTTCATGCTCATCATAGTAACGAATGCCTCGTCAACACTTATAGTTCTCATTGTGCTTCATGATTCTTGATTGTATCTTTATTGTGCTCATCACGTAAGGAACCTTTGAGGAATGCTTTGAATTGTTGTATGCGTTTTTCCATCCAATTCATTAACTTAAGGAGAACTTGAAGGTTAATTTAAGCGTATCTAATTAACTTGGGGTGTCGAGTTTCATAATTTATTGAAAGAACAACTGAAAATCATTTTGTTTGCAAGTGTGTCATGTGTGGAGAAGAACCTCCTAACTAGCCTTTTATCCATCCTTTTCATCCAAAAACGTTTTACAATCTGTTTTGTTTTAAAGTTTCTGTTTTGTTTTCAATTTTCGTCCAAAACAAATCCCCCTTTATTTTGAAGTCTTAGATTAGTTAGAAAGTGTTTTGATTTGTGTTTCTAAGTGTTTTGATTCAAGTTTTCATCCAACTTCGTCCAAGTTCTTGTTAGGTTCTCAAAACTGCCCAGAAAGTGGTTTTAGGCAGTTTTGAGTCATTAGGTTGCTGTTTTGAGTTTTATGTTTGTTTAAGTATTTTAAAGTATAGTTTTGCATTCTTTGAGTCTAGTTTAGTGTTTTAAATTTTGTTTTTATGTTTTAAAGTCAATTTTCAAGTGTTTAGCAATCCCTCCTAATCCCCGGCCTAGAACGATCCCTACTTACATACTTTACTACATTTGATAAAAAGAGGGTTTAATTTTGTGTGTTAACTTATTTTTCACACCAAATTTTGGCGCCGTTGCCGGGGATTAGCAACTTTGCTAATCTCTTGGATTGTTTTCTTTTGAATTATTGTATTTTGTTTAAGTTTCTGTTTAAGTTGCTGATTTGTTTTGTTTTCTTTGTTTTTAGGTACTAGTTTATGACCCGTAGCTCACAACCTGTTCGTGAGCATATCTCCGACTTTGACGGTGATTTTGAGAGGACTTTGAGAAGGAAAAAGAAATTGCAAGAGTCTAATCCTCCTAGTCCCGAGCCTGAATTAGAAGAGCAAGAAGTTGAGGTTGAAGAGAAGGCCACGGCACAAGTGGGTGGAGAAGAGCAAGGTATAGCCATGGACAATCGTACGCTCAAGGAGCTTGCCGCCTCGGGTTTGGATAATGCCGCACCATTGTGTATCCAATATCCCATGGCTGCTCAAGGTAAAACTGAAGAGTTCGAGTTAAAGTCAAGTTTGCTCCACCACATTCCAAAGTTCCATGGGCTGTCCATGGAGGATCCGAACAAACATTTGAAGGAATTTGAAGTGGTATGCTCAAGTATGACTCCAGTTACCGTTGACGGAAGTATTTTAAAGATGAAGGCTTTTCCATTCTCTTTAATGGACAAAGCCAAGGATTGGTTATACGAGTTGGCTCCCGGTACAGTTACATCTTGGGAGAGTATGAAGAGGGCGTTTCTGGAGAAGTTTTTCCCAACTTCTCGCATCATTCTTCTTCGTAAAAAAATAAGTGGAATTCAGCAAAGCCAAGGTGAATCTTTTCCATCTTATTATGAACGATTTAAATCACTTGTTGCTTCTTGTCCACAGCATCAGATGAAGGAGGAGTTACTTCTTCAATACTTTTACGAAGGTCTTTTACCACTTGAACGGCAAATGTTGGATGCTTCCGCGGGAGGAGCTCTAGTGGATAAGACACCTAGGGATGCCAAAACTCTCATTGCGAATCGAGCACTCAATGCACAACAATATGAAGGTGTTGGGCAAAGAGACACCCCACGGCCACATCATGTCAATGAGGTAAGTTCTATTTCTGAGTTACAATCCCAAATGGCTAACCTTACGTCTATGTTATCGCAGTTGGTTGAAGGCCCCAAAACGCAAGGAACTACAATCTGTGGTGTATGCTCCATTCAAGGACATCAATCTGATCAATGCCCTAAATTAATTGAGAATGGAGGATAGGAATCGGCCAATGCTGTGGGTTATGGGAATCAAAACCAACCAAGGAATGATCCTTTCTCCAATACATACAACCCGGGATGGCGTGACCACCCCAATTTCAGATGGAGAGATGCACCACAATATGGCCAACAAAGTGGATTCCGACAACCCCCGGGTTTCTTTCCAAGGCCAATGGAACCACAACCACCTCCTCAGGCACAATCTTCCCAAACTAACCCAGGTACGTCTATGAATGATGATAAAACATATCAGTTACTAACCACCATGGCGTAGGGAATGCAGAACCAAGCAAAGGAGGTTAATGAGCTGAAGAAGCAAATGGGCCAAATGGCCGAATTTTTGGGGCAATTCCGTGAAAATGGTAAGTTACCAAGCACTACGGTGGTCAATCCAAAGGGTGGCTTCGAATCTGCAAAGGCTATCACATTACGAAGTGGAAAAGAGGTGAGAAACAAGGAAGATGAGAAGATACAACTCGAAGAAGATGAGAACACCTACCCCACGGCAAGGGTACCATCACCCATGCCGCAGCCATCTAAGACATCCCATCCGTCCACCTCAGGTAAGAATGTTCCAAATGTTGTGATTTCGAACACTAATCTGCCCAATGTCCCTTTTCCTAGCAGATTTTTGCAATCAAAGAACGAAGAGGAGGAAAAAGATGTTCTAGAGACATTTAGAAAGGTGCATGTCAACATTCCCCTCCTTGATGCCATAAAGCAAATCCCGAAGTATGCCAAGTGTTTAAAGAAGCTTTGTACAACAAAGAAACGTGTCCGGGAGAAAGAGGTGGTACATGTAAGTGAGAATGTCTCCGCCATCTTGCAACATAAACTACCCCCCAAATGCAAAGACCCGGGAAGTTTTACAATTCCATGTGTCATTGGTAATACCCGTTTCAAATCTGCCATGCTAGATTTAGGAGCATCTATTAATGTTATGCCATATTCTGTGTATGCATCTATGAATCTAGGAGCACTTAAACATGATGGTGTAATCATACAATTGGCCGATAGATCTAACGCTTATCCAAAGGGAGTTTTGGAAGACGTTTTAGTGCAGGTTGATCATTTAGTCTTCCCAGCGGATTTCTATGTCCTCGAAATGGATGAATCGGACCATGCCCCTTCATTGCCCATCCTCCTTGGAAGGCCATTCATGAAAACGGCTCAAACGAAGATTGACGTGGCCAAAGGATTAGTCACTATGGCATTTGGTGGTGACATGATTAGTTTTAAAATTTCTGAATCCATTGAGACTCCTAATATTGTTCATTCTTGTTGTGCCATTGGTAAAATTGAAAAGATAAGACCGGACCATTCAGCATCAAGCACGAAGGATGCATCAAGAACCATGCAAGACGAGGGAATTGGAGTGGAGTACAAGGACCATACGGCCACTGCCCTCAAAATGCTCAAAGTGGCCGAAAGCACCATGGGGAAGAATGTTCACATTGCTGCCACTTCATCACATCACATAGGTAAGCCACCTAATCCAAATCCAATGCCATTTAAAGTTGATAGGTGGTTCCCTTCTTTGGTGCAGGTACCTAAGCAAATCCCCGATGGTGGGCGTATGAACATGAACCTTAGACAACACAACGCACCCATCAACAAACATCACTATCCATTTCCGTTCAAGGATGTAATCTACGAGAACTTTGTGGAGCATGTTGTGGAGGATATCCCACTGCATGCCGTGGGTTCCAAGGAGAAGTGAAGGTGTTCATCGTCCGGCTGGAAGACGTTAAAGCAAGCGCTTTAAGGGAGGCAACCCATTTATTCTGCTTGATTGTCAATTTTATTACTTGTTTAATTATTTTTGGTTATGATTTTCTATTTTGAAATATTAACAAATATGCAAGGGATTTTTGACATTAAACTTCATGAAATGAACAGGAATCTGGGAAATAAAGAAACATAACATAATACAAGAGGAAGAGCCTTCACAAAGGCTGCTTGGGAGAGGTCGTAGTAGTTGGCGGAGTCTCAGCAGTCGGTGGGGCCACGAAAGGAGGAGGTATCAGAGGTTGATCAGTTGGAGCTTCACTGCGCGGTGCCGCCCCAGAAGACGAAGGCAGATGCTGTTGGAACAAACCCACAAACCTCCGGTGATCAAGTAAAATCTGACCATCAGTTTCCTGCAGCTGGTTAATTTTCCTCTTCATGTTTGTGGCATAATTGTGTGCAAGCTTATGCAATTGTTTATTTTCATGCTTGAGTCCTCTAATCTCCTCTTTGAGACTCTGTATTTCAGCCACCAACGATTCAACATGACGGGTTCGAGCAAATAGGCGTTGGGCCATGTTGGACACAGAACCCGCACACTGCACGCTAAGAGCCAGAGACTCCTTAACCGCCAATTCATCAGACCGTCTAGCGAGCAGTCTGTTATCTCTGGGGGTGACAAGGTTCCGAGCCACCACCGCAGCGGTCATGTCATTTTTCATCACCGAATCCCCAACGGTGAGGGGACAGGTAGGGGATATGAAGGATGGGCGCCATATGTTGTCTAGTGAAGGCGGAGCTGCCTCTTCACCAATGTTCAAGTCAAGACGACGATCGGAAGGGCCAGACATTTTTCAGAGGGGGTGAAGAAAGAAGAGAGTCGGACTGATTAAGATTTTGGAAGTGCAAGAAGGGAGTGTTTACAGGAGGGAGCTCAAGTGTGTTGTGGAACAAAATTAACGCCTCTATAAAAAGAAGAAATCAAAGAGGCGCTCCTCAGAAATCGAAGAAGCGTGCTCTCGCAAATCGAAGAGTCGAGGCTCCTTTCTCAAAAGCCGGATTCTTTTCTCAAAAGAGGCGTTTCATTTCTCAAAAAATGGGCTTGCTCAGAAACCACGAGCCGAACCCCGGATTTCAAAAGATCAATTTGTCCAGACGTGTCGTCACTCGTCACATGCAACTTGCAGCTTTGCGGAAATTACGGGCAGCTTTGTTAGAAAGCGCGTAATTTGTACTATTTATCCATCTACCGGCTGCCGACAATGAGTGAGAGAATAGTTCCGGTTGTGAAGAAAAGCCCTATAAGTATCTACCTTCGCCTTCCACAGCAAAGGCACACCCTCTCAGCACTTCTTCATCTCTCTGAAATGGCTTTCCAACAAATCCTCTCGAGTCACTCAGTGTTCCTTATTCCCTGGGATACCCCTGCAAACAACCCATCCAGAGCACAAGTATTTCATATCATAAAGGTTGAGAGCACGAGTATCTCATATCATGCTTTCTCCCTGTCCTTTCTCCAGCCAGCACCTGCTCTCGAGTACTCATCATCTTATGTTTCCACTTCGTCTCTCACGCATAAAGGAAGTGAAGATAATACCTCGAAGCATGTGGAGACAACGTGCTGATTCATCCTCAACTAGGGACAAGGAGAAAGAGAGCAAGAGGTGGGGGCACTTGGAAAGATTGAAGAAAGAAACAGACCAACACCTTTGCCTCGTGCCTGCCCACCGTGCAGAAGAAACAAGCAGAGAAGAATGCAGACTGCACTCTGATATTCCCCGCTCAGAATTCCAAACCAGTTCAAGATCAAAGCTGTGGAAAGTCAACAAGATCAACTATCTCTAAAACCAGATTTGCATTCTTAAACTCTACTCTGTCTGGTTTTTACTTTGCCATATTTGTCATGTTTATTTGTCGTTTGTTATTTGCTTGTTTTTTGTGTGAGTATATGCTTGAAACATTGAGGACAATATTTGATTTAAGTGTGGGGGGGGTAACTAGTGTTTTGCATAAAATTCGTAGAAAATTATCACCCATTACTTCTAGTGTTGTTCCTTACTGTTTTAAGTATTTTTTTAAGCTGTTTTGGAGTATTTCAGTGTGTTTTGACATAAAAATCCGAAAATTCATAAAAATTTGAAAAATTGTTTTTGAAAATCCCAAAAAGAGTTGTTTTTGTGCGCTTATTTGTGTCTTAGGGTACCTTCCAACACAATGATGAGGATTCGGTTTGTAATTTCATGACTGTTAAAGAGAGTTATAAACATGGATGAAAGTTTGATTTACTCTTTATTTATGCGTGGTTATGGTTATAACTTATGAAATCAAATATAATCATAAAAGAAAAAAAATTAGTTTTTGTAACATGCTTGAAGGAAAGAACTCAAACTAACGCTACAACCTTGTGAGACTTGAGCCTAAATGTTTATTTGGAGAGTTAAAATCTGTGCATTATTGTTTTCTAAAGTCGTTGCATGATCTCATTATTCTTTGCTTGGTTATTACTTAGAAGGCGTTTCATCATTTAGTTCTAAATGCTAGAACTCATGCCTATTTCATTCAAAGCATGCTATTGATTTGCATAACACATATTCAAGATGAAGTTGTGTAGTTACCACCACCAAAGCCAAACTGCCATGTATCCCATATCGTTATATGTTTAAGTTAACCCCATTGAGCCTTGATAGCCTACATTCTTTGTTAAACCACATTATCCTTACCTATCCTAGTTTAGGACCATCCACCCTTGTTCTTGAAGCATAGTGAAGTATGAGTCAAATTGAATTCCTTTTGATTAATGTATGGCAGAAAACAAGTGTGGGGGAAGTG
The DNA here is from genome assembly GCF_916048215.2 of Malus sylvestris. Taxonomy (NCBI): domain Eukaryota; kingdom Viridiplantae; phylum Streptophyta; class Magnoliopsida; order Rosales; family Rosaceae; genus Malus; species Malus sylvestris. The sequence continues at coordinate 15,168,113 of NC_062269.1, forward strand.
ATTCTTGTGTGTGTGTGTATGCCAAAATCATTCATAAGGCACGAGTAGAAAAGAAAGATTCGTGAAAAATAGAATGAAAAGAAGAAGAGCTATGAAAAGAAAAGGAGTTGAAAAATATGTGAAAAAGAGTTTTAAAGTGTTGCTTGTTGAAGAAAGGGTCCAAAACATTGAATTCGGCCCTAAATATTGCTTGAATCTTCCCTTCGTGTTTAAAAGTTGATTACTGCAATCTAAGTGAATTCTAAGTTTCCATTTCATTACTTTTCTTGCTATTGCTTTAAGAACGTTTGTTATCCCTATCCTTCATTTGTTAGCCAACACCCCAAGCCCGTTACAACCTTTGACTTCAATCTTGAGTGTTATGTGTTTCAATTTGTGGAGTTTGAATTTGGTATGAGCATATGGTGTCACTGGTTCTCGCGTCTAAGTAATAGCATTCCATTCATGAGATCATATCTAAACATGCTTATTAACTCCAGAAATTGCTTTCTTTGTGATACATATATGTGAGCATTCGTTTTCATATCTACATCAATCTTCTCACATATAACTAGTATAGGGTGTGTAGTTGGAAAATCTGAGTGAAAATTGAGTGCATATCTTGTAAGGAATTGAGCGAATTCTCTAAGGCATGTTACTACATCAAAAACATTGTTTTAATTGATTAATTGTGAACTAGTAAGTGGTGACTATGATTAAGTATGTGCTTAAGTGTAAAGATGACTCAAATCTGTGGGGATAATGATTTTTAACATGTCATGTGCATTGGAAATCCCTGAGGCAAATGTTGGAAGGTTTAGGTTGTGTTTTATTTGTTTTGTTTCGTTTTATTTCTTTGTTTTGCTCGAGGACTAGCAAAAGCTAAGTGTGGGGGAATTTGATAGGAGCATATTTATGCGACTTAGTTGGCTTGTTCTTGTGCATTTATGTCGTGTTTCCTTAGTTATTTTAATGTTTAAAGTCATTTTCGTGTGTTTTCAGACTCTAAGTACAAAGTATGCAAGAAGATGCATTTTGGAGGCCTTTGGAGCATGTTTCGGGCTTGGAATGGATAGCAAATGCATGGGCCAAGTGGATGGACGAATTTGAGAACTAAAGAGGCCAAGAATATGAAGAATTATGGTCCAAAAGATGAAGAAAACAGCCCAAAAATCTGTCACCCCAACTTGCATTCCTTGCCATGCAAACCACATAGAATTCCCTTTGGATTCCATGCCATGCTTGATCACTCTTGTCCCCTACATAATTTCTAATTTCATGCTTCAATTCATTTAATTATTACACTCAATTGCTTGATACCTCTTGTTCCCTTCACTCATTAGATTTTAGACAACATTTACATCCATTACATGCACCAATTGATGCTCCATCATTCACATTTGGAATCCCATGCCTTGTGTACCACATGTTGCTGCACCTTTGACCCATTTATTGACACATTTTCACCTCCCTTTCCATCTCTATGCAATGTACACAATCATTCATGCCCCCTAGCTACAAGACCACTCCATTTTACCCTTCACACTTTGCATCATCACTTCATTTTCACCCTTGGACCATTGCACACCACACACACAAATTGCCATGCATTTCATCCTTAACCTAACCTGATTTTCTAAGGTTTTTGGGGCCTATAAATACATGTTTACACCCCTTGGCCAAAGGATAATCCCCCATATTCATCATTTTATCACAGAAATTCGTCCATACACACCCTAGGAAGCAAAACACCCCAAAAACACCATTCTAGTGCCTAGAAAACATAACAGCCACTCCACCTTCTTCCACCCTCTTTGCCTAGTCCTCCACCACCTTCCAACCATCAAACACTCTTCCACACTCACCCTAAACCCCTCCATATCATTCCCCATCCATTCTACACCATAAATCCACCCAAAAATCTGTCCACAAGCTTCATGCCGCAACAAGGAGGAAGGGAGATTCGTTGATGCACTTGCTTTCCAAGTTGGAGCATTTTAGGTGTTTTCTTTCCTTTGATTTTAATGTCTAATTTTATGTATCTTTGTATTGCAAGAATGAGGAACTAAACCCCCTTAGTTGGGGGGTGATTCGAAACCATGTACATGCTTGCAATATGATTTGATTACATTCAGTTGTTATTTCATAAGTTGCGGATTCAATTCGTTCATCTACTTGATTGATAACTTATTTGTGTATGTTGATTGAGAGTGCACGCTTAGTTTTCATGCATGAATATGATGTAGATTATGAGGGAGTTTCACCTAATAGTTACAATCTTATAATCACAAGTAGTGAAGGTCGCTTGAAAACGATCGCGTTGAATGAATTCTTGGCACTAGTTTCATGCTCATCATAGTAACGAATGCCTCGTCAACACTTATAGTTCTCATTGTGCTTCATGATTCTTGATTGTATCTTTATTGTGCTCATCACGTAAGGAACCTTTGAGGAATGCTTTGAATTGTTGTATGCGTTTTTCCATCCAATTCATTAACTTAAGGAGAACTTGAAGGTTAATTTAAGCGTATCTAATTAACTTGGGGTGTCGAGTTTCATAATTTATTGAAAGAACAACTGAAAATCATTTTGTTTGCAAGTGTGTCATGTGTGGAGAAGAACCTCCTAACTAGCCTTTTATCCATCCTTTTCATCCAAAAACGTTTTACAATCTGTTTTGTTTTAAAGTTTCTATTTTGTTTTCAATTTTCGTCCAAAACAAATCCCCCTTTATTTTGAAGTCTTAGATTAGTTAGAAAGTGTTTTGATTTGTGTTTCTAAGTGTTTTGATTCAAGTTTTCATCCAACTTCGTCCAAGTTCTTGTTAGGTTCTCAAAACTGCCCAGAAAGTGGTTTTTAGGCAGTTTTGAGTCATTAGGTTGCTGTTTTGAGTTTTATGTTTGTTTAAGTATTTTAAAGTATAGTTTTGCATTCTTTGAGTCTAGTTTAGTGTTTTAAATTTTGTTTTTATGTTTTTAAGTCAGTTTTCAAGTGTTTAGCAATCCCTCCTAATCCCCGGCCTAGAACGATCCCTACTTACATACTTTACTACATTTGATAAAAAGAGGGTTTAATTTTGTGTGTTAACTTATTTTTCACACCAAGGACCCACTCACAGATACTTACGAAGTCGTAGCCATTCAGACGAGTAGATACAGATTTCCAAGCTAATCGTACCTAAGCATAATAGAGACCCATTAGTAAAACTCAATTAAAACTTTTGAATTTGGAGAAATATACAGCGGATTCAAAATCAACGCGTCGAAACACACTAAGAAGGGTCCCGGGCAAATTTTGTAAAAAGTCATTGGTCAACCCTAAAAAGTCAACTGAGATGCCATGGCGGTCAACTATGTTAAAACTTTGAAATTCACTAAATGGATGTCAAAAAGGATCCGGGGTGTCGAAATTAGCCTAAATACACGTATTCTTAAGCTTCATGTGCGAAAACAAGGAGGAATTCTATTAATAAATTCTAGAGCAATAGGATCTTAGTTTAGCGCCCTAATCGGCGCAACAGTAAATCCCGCTCCGACTGGAGCACCCGGGCCCGTTCCCCCAATGAAAGATACTCCTGATACCGGGAGTAGCTTCGAAATTCAGCGTCTTGTCGGGCGGTATGCTGTTCCCACAGATCCGTATACTCAGCTGAGTTTGGTTGAAGGTTACATTGGTGGAGAGAGATAGAAGAATGGAAGGGAGCGCCGATTGGTTAAAGGTTACATTGTGAGCCTTTTCTTTATATCTGTACCGAATTCGATCTCTATTAAGCTATTCTTTCTGGCTTGATCACAGACATTGGGACAAAGACAATTGGAATTACACCCTACAAGGAGCTGGTCTAAGCCTTCCTTTCGTGCTCGCTTTCATTTTTTGGTTTAGGGCCAACCTAAATGCAGGTCATCAGATTTTGAGAATGTTGGCCATGAAAATTCCCCAACTCCGTTTAGCTTTAAATCTTAACTAAAACTAGCTTTGAATCTTAACTAAAACTAGCAATTAATTGATAGGAGCATATTTATGCGACTTAGTGAGCTTATTCTTGTGCATTTACGATGTGTTTTCTTAGTTAAGTTGGTCTTTTAAGCCATTTTCTTGTGTTTTCAGGTTTTGAGGGCAAAGTATGCAAAGTAGTGCATTTTGGAGCCTTTTTGGAGCAAAATTGAGCTTGGATTGGATGGCACATGCTTGGAGCAAAAGGAATGGACGAAATAGTAGAGTTGAAGATGTGAGGAGTCCTAATTGAAGAAGGATTCCTAATCCGCGAATAAGTCCTAATTGAAGAAGGATTCCTAGTCAAAGAAGGATTCCTAGAAGAATGAGGATTCCTACTCAAACAAGGTTTCCTACTTGAAGTAGGAAAGTAAGCCTAAAGTTTCCTATTTTGGGTTTATCTTTCCTTAAACCTACATGGCCTTAAGTTTCAGCAACATTGAAGGATTCCTAAGTATTTTTGGACACAAAGTAGAGGTTCTAGACACTTCTCCATCCTTTGTGATAGGATTAAAAGCACACTACAAAATAGCACACAAATGTCCTATTGATTTTCCTTATTAACACTAAGATTTGTCAATTGTAGCATATGAAAATAAGGGTCTTTCCCACAGAAGATTGTTTTATCTAATTACTTAAAATGTCACAAAAACTGGTTGCTGTCCCTACTGACCAGCCACCGAAAGATAATTATTAGACCAACTTACACTTATCTAAATTCTACAAAATTTTATATGAAGACACTAGACACACAGAGCTACACTTCTACAAATGTTTGGGATTTTTGGAGTTGATTTTCTATTTAAATTAAATTGAACAAAAACAGGACAGAAACAAATTTTAAGTAGTTCACAAATTAAGAAAAACGAGTTAGGGGAATTGCTATCCACCACCAAATAATCATGCAAACATGTTATGTTTCATTCAAATTCCTTTTATTTCCGGATGAAGATGCTCAAGTTGGCTCAATGTTAGAACTCAACCTATTACTCTTTCTTACGTAGTATGTTAAGAGAATGGCTTTTTCAACTTAACTTAGTTCCTAGCATGCAATCTAGAATGGCGTGTTCATAGATTTTACAAGTAGAAATCATTAAGAACGAAAAGAGTTTGAGTCATCACAAGGCATCGTAAGTACTGGCGTTGTCTTACTTATCCTAGAAATTGGTTCACATGTTAATCGCAATTAACAAGTACTACTCTAGAACATATGTAGGTCCTCATTCTACAAGGGCAGGCACACACATATTCATAGCATTAGAATCCTAGATATGCTTACTACGTATGCATCCATAGAAAACAAATAACGAATTCATCAATGAGACAAGTAGTGAACCAATTTTCATCCATTCATAAAAGTAATTCAACGAAATGTCATAACAAACTTGCAATCATATTCGGGGCTTCAAAACAGCCCCTAACTACTAAAAATTTAGTTACACACAATCCTTAAGTTAAAACAAAAGATAGACATGAGTTTGAGAAGATAAAACCGAAAGAAGAGAATGCCAAGATTTCCTCCTTCCTTTCCTTCCTTCCCCAACGCAGCTGCCTTGTCCTCTTTCTTTTCTATTTTTTTCTCCCATTTTTCTTCTTATTTTACCTGCTGCAACCTGTAGCCTCTGTTGTTATGCTTGCTGACCCCCATTTTTTTTTCCATCACTCACCAAACTTAATAGCCACTTTATTGTCATAAAAGAGAGGAAATGGAAATACAATTTTAACTCCTTGCTAGCCTCTTAGTATTTCACCTGCCATAACCTTTATGTCATTTAATCCTCCACTTAATCCTCATCTTTATTATCATTTCCTCTGATATTTGAATAGGTATCGGTTGGCTTGCTCTTGGCTGCATCAGTTTTATTGGGTTTATTGCTTTCATTGCAGTTACAAACTGCCCAGCGTCTTGGAAACCTTTCAGTGTTAAAACGATCATAACTTCTTCTAGAAAAATGATATTAACAATCCGTGAAATGCTGCAGAAAATAGACATCCGTAGCTTTCCAAGAATATAAGGCTCATTCTCTAATTCATTCTGAGCTGTTTGCAACTTGCTTCCAAAGTCAGCTGATCTGCACAGGCAGTTCTAACGAATTTGTTACTTAAAATCCCACTCGTGCTATTTTTCTTCTCTTGGCTTGACAAATCCCACAAAACACAAAAACAATGTAAATAGCTCAAAAATATAAGGAACTAACTAAGAAAAGACAAGTGAATTTGATGTAAAAATATATAAATATGAGCTTATCACTTTGCCGCACCTATCCCCTTCTAGAATCCTTTTTCCTTGCCTTGCAAGGCATTCTAGAAGCCCAATCCCTTTCCTACATATCTGCCGCACCTCCTATACCTTTTCCCTTTTGGATTTTGATTGTTTGGGCCCTAATCCTTATTTTCTGCTAAGTCCAAGTCCTAACCTGATTTCCCTAGGGTTTTATGTGCCTATATATACTCATATTTCATTCCTTGCCGCACCACCACCTCCCATATTCATAATTCACGCCAGAAACCATCCTCTCATCTCTGCCGCAGCCATCACCACCAATCTGCCATAGTTCCTGACCTAAAACACCCCTTGCCGCACCTCCCATCCATCCTAAACACTACCATACCATCTCCCATCCATTCTTCCATACATCATAACCCCCAAAACCTGTCCCCAAGCCTTGTGCCGGAACAAAGAAGAAGGAGGAAAATCGTGGATGTGCTTGCTGTTCAAGTTGGAGCGTCTAGGTGTTTTCTTTCTTTTGGTTTCAATGTCTAAATTTTTTTATCTTTGCTTTGTGCGTATGAGGAACTAAAACCCCCTTAGCTAGGGGGGATTTGAAACCATGTTCATGCTTGCTATATCATTTGATTACTTTTAGTTGTGTTTCATAAGTTGTGAATTCAATTTTGCTTATCTATATGAATTAAAACCGATTTGTGTGTGTTGGTTAAGAGTGCACGCTTAATTTCCATGCATAAATCTGATGCTAGGATATAAGGGAGTTTCACCTAATCGTTATGAACTTATATTCACGAGTAGTAAAGGTTGCTAATCACAATCGCGTTAAGTAAATTCTTGGCACAAGTTTCATGCAATTCATAGTAACAAGTGCCTCGTCAATGCTTATGATTTTCATAGAACTTAATTATCTTTGCTTGTAACTCTATTATGCTATTCATGTGGAGAACTTGTGGGGAATACTTTGGGTTGTTGTATGCAATCATCCAATTCAATAACTTTAGGAAAATCTGAGGGTTAATTAGTGCAATTCACGGTTAATCTGGGGGGTTGAGAATTCATGGTTTATGGAAAAGCAATTGGAAATCGTTTTGTATGCAAGTGTGACATGTGTGGAGAAGAACCTCCTAGCTAGCCAGTCATCCATCTAATTCACCCTATTTCGTCTAAAATCTGTTTAAGTCTTTCTTGTTTTATTTTACTTGATTTTCGTCCAAAACCAAACCCCCCCTTTACTTTAGAGTGTCTAATCAGTTAGAATATGTTTTAGATTGTGTTTTTAAGTGTCTTGACTCAAGGGAAAACCAAAATTCGTCCAAAATTGTGTTTAGAGTCCAAATCTGCCCAGTTTGTGTTTTTAACTTGTTTTGAGTCTTTTGAGTTTTCTTTAGTGTTTTATAGTTTAGTTTTGCATTCTTTAAGTCTAGTTTAGTGTTTTAACTTTGTTTTACATTTTTGAGTCAGTTTTAAGTGTTTTAGCAATCCCTCCTAATCCCCGGTCTAGAACGATCCCTACTTATATTCTTTACTACAATTGATAAAAAAAGGGTTTAATTTGCGTGCTTATATATTTGGCATCATTAATACACCAACATGAGGTCCTTCCGTGGCCAAAGTTGGCTGAAAAATGGTTCGAAACCGCCGGATCTCTCGTCGAAAAACTAGGTTAATTTTCCAGGGTGTTTTCTGCATCAAAACGTCGCCAAAACTCCTCAAACTTACCTAATTGTACTACAAAACATGATCTAAAAATATCTTGGGGGTTTTCGAGGGTTACCTTCGCTGGGGACGACAAGAACTCGCCTGAGTTCTCAATTTCCGGTTTTTCTTCGATTCGAGGTCCAAGAGTTGTTTGAGTTTGGGTTCTGGGCTCGGGAAGAAATAGATGGGATGAACTGGGGATGATAGCGATGTGGCTCACTGGCGAGGTGCATGGTGGTGGTCGTACAGTGGTGCACAGAAAGAAGCGAGGTAGCTAAGAGAGCGTATGAGAGATAGAGGGGGCTAAGAGAGTAATGAGAGAGAGAGTCTCAGGGAGATGAGAGAAAGATGCACAGGAGAGTGGGAAAATGACACGGGGACAAAGGGAGAGAAGACTCACGTGGGTGGGTCCCACGGACATAGATGTTCCATAAGAAAATAACAATAAAATAATGATGAATATCTAGAATAGTGAATTTACTAAAATGCCCATCTGTTTCGCTGTTCTGTAAAATCTTCATCGTTACTCCGAATACGATTCCACTTGTGTCCACGCGTTCGTATCGTCGAGTACTTCAAGAATATGGTAAATTAATAGCTCATATGCGTCACGTAATGATGGTCAACGAAAGTCAACAATCTCACCACTAAGGCATTTTCGTCAATTCACTCTTTTAGAATTTATAAATTCGTAAAATTAGGGATAGGTTGTCACAATCTACCCACCATAAAAATCTCATCCCCAAAATTTGAAATAAGTTTCTATATAAAAATAGTGAAAAGATAGCAAAAAATATATATATGTAAAGAAGATATCAAGTTAGAGCGATTGCATAAAAGAGAATGTCATTCTATCGCGATCGGAGTGCAATTATTCCTCTTTCATGCCTCCAAACTCATATTTTCCTTCTCCATCAACACAATACTATAATATAATACGTTTATGAAAACATAACGTTAAAAATAGGTATATAATAACACAACATCAAAATACATATATACAATAATGTAGAATTTAAAATAGTTGTATTGAAATCAAAACTAATCGTAGAAAAATTCACCTACGCACTCGTAGCATCACATACTCCAAAAAATAAGCATGTAGTATCTTTGGGTCAAGCCCAAACCATAAATAAATAACTAAATGAATAAATAAAACTACTAACGTACACGACCTACTGTAGACATCGAAATTTTGGTGACATAAATGTTGATCAATAATTAAAATTTCAACGTTCATGTGTCACATAAATTTTACACATAGTATGTGACTAAACAAAAAATCAAAATAAATCGGAAAGGTCATCAAACAGGACACGTGTCAACACCTGGCATAAATGATTTATTTCATCTGATTATTTAAATCCAAAAAATCAAGTTTTGGAATTCTATAAATAGGAGGCCAAGGCATTCATTTTGGGACACCAATTCATAACCAATTCACCTCACACCACAACCCTGAAGCTTTGAAACTCCAAAGCTCCCAAGCAAATCCCGAAGGATCAAGAAAGGTCTCTTCGTTCTTCGTCAAATGCTCATTCAAAATCAAGCCCCAACAGCCCTTAAAGAACTTCTACTAATTCAAGATCAAGCCCCGATAGCCCTTGAAGAAAGTGTTCATCATTCATCATTTGTTCATCCCTAGATCAAGCCTCGACGGCCCTTTGCATCAACGATGTCAACAAATCCGCACAACTGTTTATCCCGAGATCAAGCCCCGACGGCCCTTTGGATCAACAACATCAAATCCACCCATTACAAAGATAGAATCAGAGGCTAAATTTGTAGAAGAGATTGTAACCCCTAAATCATCAATACAAATATTATTTTGTACATGTGTTCTTGTCTCGTTCATCCCAGGAATTTCTGTGTTTACAAATTTGGCACGCCTAGTGGGACATCTCTACCTCTCATCTCTATCTTTGAATCCGCAAAAGGCACAAATGGCATCAAAGAAGGCTCAAGTTGTTCTTGCAGCCAATGCAAGGAACAAGAGTGTCATCACCGCAGGCGGTGTCACTTCGGGCATCACAACTCGAAGCAAGGCAAGAGCTCTTTCTGCCACCTCTTCCATCCCTGCATCAACTCCGCCGAAGGAACAAGAGCACCTGAGGCACGAACCTATGATCACCCTGGCCTCGCTAAGGGCGCCAAGGAAGGAAAGCCTAATGAAGTACTCTGGTTGCATGCTTTCCGATGCCGACTCAAGCGGCAACTCAACCATGCAAGTTATGACTACTGGAGTGACTTCAATCGATGAGCAGCTGGCTCATATGAATAAAGCGATCGGAAGGCTAACACGGATTGTGGAAGAAAAAGACGAGCAAATCGCCGCACTCGTCAACTAACTAGATGTAAAGCCCGACGTGAAAATCGAGCAAGGGGATGATTCAGCAAAGAAGGAAAACGACGAGGATGAAGAGCCTCCAGTGGAGAAAATCGATGTGAAGCCAGAGCCAGGCCAAGCAGCGGCATTCATGGGATCTTTTTCTATCCAACAGTTGCAAGAGATGATCGCCAACACCATCAAGGCACATTACGAAGGAAGTTCACATGACTCCGTACTATAGTCAAAACCCTACTCCAAGAAAATTGGCGCTTTGAAGATGCCAAGGGGTTATCAGCCACCAAAGTTCATGCAGTTCGATGGAAAGGGAAACTCGAAGCAACACGTCGCCCATTTCATTGAGACTTGCAAGTACGCTCGCTGAAAGGAAATGCCTTTGAGTGGTACACAGACTTAGAGCCTGAGTCCATCAACAGTTGGGAGCAATTGGAAAAGGAATTCCTTAACCGCTTCTACAGCACCCGCCACACCGTGAGCATGCTAGAGCTGACGAACACGAAGCAATAGAGGGATGAGCCAGTCGGGGACTACATCAACCGATGGCGTAATCTAAGCCTCGACTGCAAGGATAGGCTCTCGGAGATCTCTTCAATCGAGATGTGCGTCCAAGGCATGCAATGGGGGTTACACTATATCCTTCAAGGCATCAAACCACAAACCTTTGAAGAGTTAGCCACCCGTGCCCACAACATGGAGCTAAGTATTGCTCATCACGGGAAGAAAGAGCCGATCACCGACTTCAAAAAGGATAAGGTGTTCTCCCCAAATGTAGACAAGACTGGGAAAAAGCCCCCAAAGGAAGCTTTCACCGTCAGCACTACACCAGTCAAGACCGCATCCGCGCTTATCAAGATCTCCTCCAAAACCAAAGCAAATGAGGTAAAGAGAGGTGAGCCTCCTCGCACCCAAGAAAGGTACAAAAGCACCTTGAGGGAATTGGAGCAAAAGGCGTACCCTTTTCCTGACTCAGACATAGATGCAATGTTAGACGACTTGCTGGAAAAAAGGTAATCGAGCTACCCGAATGCAAGCGGCCTGATGATAGGAGCATATTTATGCGCCTTAGTTAGCTAGTTCTTATGCATTGTTGTTATGTTTTCTTCGTCAAAGTAGTCTTTTAAGCTACTTTCATGTGTTTTTAGGGATAAAGGACATATTACACGAAATGATGCAATTTGGAGCTTTTGGAGCAAAAAGTGAGCTGGAATGTGGTGTATGCAAATGGAGCACGAGGAATGGACGAGTTTGAAGGTCAAAGAAGCTTAAGAATGAAGAAATGAAAGTGATGAACTAAGAATTCGGAATTGGAAACCAAAGTTTCTAAAGTTGGAAGTTTCTATTCTTGGAGGTTTCCAATTTCGAGAGTTTCTATTCTCGGCTTTGGGCTTTTGGATGACCCATCTTTGCCTCTTGGACCTATGCCGCACCTAACCCTAACCCTAGCCCACTTAATCAGCCGCACCTAGGCCTTGTTCACATGAAAAAAAATCTGATTACTTACCCTAAGCCCATGCCGCACCTAATGTTCTAGAAACCCTAGTTTTTGGTGGATTTCCTAACCCTAGCCGGACCTAAACCCTAGCCCATTTGTCTAACCTGATTTCTTTAGGGTTTGGCTGCCTATATATATGTGTTTTACCTCCCTTGGCCGAACACCACCCTCTCCATATTCAGAAATTCGTCCAAAACCCTATTTCCCATCTTGCCGCACCTTTCCTTCATTCCAGCCGATTTCTACCACCATTCTTCATCTCCACACCTTCCACACAACACCCATACACCATCCCCAAGCCTTGCCGTGCCCTCCCACCACCATCACCACCTTGCGCAGCCACCATTGGAGGAGGAAGAAGTAGTGCCGTGCATTCCAAAGGAGGACGACACCTTGCACATGCAATCTGCCATTAGTGGAGTGTTTGGAGTTCTTTCTTCCTTTGTTTCTGTTTTCATGTTTAATTTAAATTGTTGCTCAATTATGTTAGACATGTGGAACTAATTTCTTTTTAGTTAGAGGTGAATTTGAAGCCATGGACATATGTTTTATATGATTTGATTTCTTCCAATTATGATTTCAGAAATTGTGAATGTGATTTACTTATCTATTTGATTGATAACTTGTTTATGTATGTGGGTTGAGGGTCGACACTTAATTTGCATGCCTAAACTTGATGCTAGGATATAAGGGAATTTCACCTAATCGTTATTAACTTATATTCATAAGTAGTGAAAGTCGCTAGTCACGATTGCGTTAAGTAAATCCTAGGCAAGAATAACATGCGTATCCCATAGTTATGAATGCCTCGTCAATGCTTATGATTTCCATTAAACTTAATGATCTTTGATATGTGTCCCTATCATGCGTATTCCATAGTTAGGGTCCTTGATAAGAATAATTTGGTTGTAATGCGTATTCCATTCAATTCAATGAATCTAGGGAAATCTGAGAATTAATTGGTGCAATCTAGTTAAGTTGGGGCATTGTCATTCATGGTTTGTTGCAAGAGTAATTGGAGATCGAGTTGTATGCATATGTTCATGTGTGGATAAGGAACCCTCTAACTAGCTTCTCACCATTCTATTTAATCACAATCTGTGCTGCTTTACATTTGTTTTTAAAGTCTGAGTTTTAAAGTTTTAATTTCGTCAAAAATCATTCCCCCATTTATTTTTAAGTGTTAGATTAGTTAGAAATCCATTTAGTTGTGTTTTTAAGTGTTTTGAGTCAAGTCATAGTCCAAATTCGTCCAAACTAGTGTTAGGTACTCAAAACTGCCCAGAAAGTGGTTTTAAGGCAGTTTTGAGCCTTTTAGTTGCTGTTTTGAGTTTTTAGTTTGTTTAGGTGTTTTAAACCCTAGTTTTGCATTAATTGAGTCTAGTTTAGTGTTCTACATTATATTTTTATGTTCTTGAGTCAGTTTTACATTGATTAGCATCCCTAGTTAATCCCCGGTTAGAACGATCCCTATTTGCTCATATACTACAATTGTCATCCATAGGGTTTAATTTGTGTGTCAACATAATTTTCACATCAAATTTTGGCGCCGTTGCCGGGGATTAGCAAAATTGCTAATCCCTTGTGTTATTGCCGTGTGTTTTAGTATAAATTACTTAGTTTCTTATCTTGTTTTGTTTTCTTGGTTTAGGTACTAGTGCATGACGCGGAGCTCTCAAACCGTGCACGCACACATATTGGATTTCAACGACGATTTTGAACGTGATTTGAGAAGAAAGAGGAGGCATCCCGAACCTAGTGAACCTAGTTCAAGTTCAGAGGCCGAATCTGAGTTTGAAGAAGTGGAAGAAGAAGTTATGGCAGCAGACAATCGGACCATTAAAGAGCTTTCGGCCTCGGGGTTGACAAATGCCGCACCATTATGCATTCAATACCCCGCGGCTGCCCAAGGCAAGACCGACGAATTTGAGTTGAAGTCAAGCTTGTTGCACCACATTCCGAAATACCATGGGCTTTCCATGGAAGATCCCAACAAGCATCTCAAGGAGTTCGAGGTTGTTTGTTCGAGCATGACACCTATCAATGTTGACGGGAGTATTCTGATGATGAAGGCTTTTCCATTCTCACTTTTGGAAAAGGCGAAAGATTGGCTTTACGAGTTAGCACCCGGAACGGTTACATCTTGGGATAGTATGAAAAGAGCGTTCTTGGAGAAGTTTTTCCCAACTTCAAGAGTCATTCTCTTGAGGAAACGGATTAGTGGCATCCAACAAAACCCAGGTGAATCGTTTCCTTCTTATTATGAACGTTTTAAATCACTTGTTGCTTCTTGTCCACAGCATCAAATGAAGGAGGAGCTACTCATTCAATACTTCTACGAAGGACTCCTTCCCATGGAACGCCAAATGCTTGATGCCTCGGCGGGAGGAGCGTTGGTGGATAAGACTCCGGGGGCTGCAAAAGTTCTAATTGCCAACCGAGCACATAACGCACAACAATACGAAGGTGTTGGACAAAGGGACCCCCCACGGCCACAAGTGAATGAGGTAAGTTCTATGCCCGAGATTCAATCCCAATTAGCTAACCTTACTTCTATTGTTTCTCAGTTAGCCGAGGGAATGAAGATTCATGGACCAAGTGTGTGTGGCGTGTGCTCGGTGCAAGGACATGCCAATGATCAATGCCCTCAATTGATTGAGAATGGGGGTTGGGAAGCTGCCAATGCCGTTGGTTTTGGGAACCAAAATCAACCACGCCATGATCCATACTCTAATTCCTACAATCCGGGGTGGAGGGACCATCCGAATTTCAAATGGCGGGATCCTCAACAACCCCAACAACAAGGAGGATATAGGCAGCAACCACCGGGCTTTTATACAAAGCCATTCGTCCCCAATCAAAACCAAGTGCAATCTACCCCACCAACCTCAGGTACGTCTTTGGATAATGATCAAGTTGTTAAGTTACTTACTACTTTGACGCAGGAAGTACAAACTCAAAATAAGGAGAGACAAATCCAAGACAAACGGGTGGATAATTTGGAGAAGCAAATGGGTCAAATTGCCGAATTCATGGGGCAAATTAGAGAACAAGGCAGATTGCCTAGTTCAACCGTTGTGAACCCGAAGGGAGGATTTGAAACCGCTAAGGCCATCATGTTGAGAAGTGGTAAACAGGTTGGAACGGACTCAAATACATCCAAATCGAGTCAAGACGAGGAGGACAAGTTGCTGCAAGAAGAAGCACAGGGAGCAAAGCCCACGGCCAAGGATGACCAAACCTTGCCGCCACCCTCTAACCCTCCTAAATCGTCCTCAACCACCAAGGTAAGTCCAAATTCGACTTTTTCTAGTTCTATTCCACTGAATGTGCCCTTTCCTGGCAGGTTTAGGCAATCAAAGAAGGAAGAAGCCGAGAAGGACATTCTAGAGACCTTTCGGAAAGTTCACGTCAATATCCCGCTCCTTGATGCGATTAAGCAAGTCCCGAGGTATGCTAAGTTCTTAAAAGAACTTTGTACAACAAGGAGAAGGATTTCGAACAAAGAGGTGGTCCAGGTAAGTGAAAACGTCTCTGCTGTGTTACAAAGGAAATTACCCCCTAAATGCAAAGATCCGGGTAGTTTTACAATTCCATGCGTTATTGGTAATACTAAGTTTGAACAATGCATGTTAGACTTAGGGGCTTCGATTAATGTTATGCCATACTCAATTTATGCATCTATGAACTTAGGTGAGCTTAAAAATGATGGTGTGATAATTCAATTAGCCGATCGTTCTAATGCATACCCAAAGGGTGTTTTGGAAGATGTTTTGGTGCAGGTTGGTAATTTGATTTTTCCAGCGGACTTTTACGTGCTTGACATGGAGGATTCACCCCATTCTATCCCATTGCCGATTCTATTAGGGAGGCCCTTCATGAAAACAGCCCGCACCAAGATAGATGTGTTTAAAGGAACTTTAACGATGGAATTTGATGGGGAAGTCATTGATTTTAATCTTTCTGAAAGTATTAAATTTCCTAAGGACGATCATTCTTGCTTTTCTATTGATATAATTGATGATTTGGCGCAGGATTTTCTCGATTGTTTGGAGAGGGATACACTTGAAACGACAATTGCACAAGGAATTGGGCACAAAAATGGTGTTGCCGTGCCTAGAAGTGAGGATGAGGCCGAGATAGTGGCTGCCCTTGAGTCACTCCCTCAACACCATGGTAAGCCTTCTAACCCAATTTCAATTCCAGTTTCCACTAATAAGATGTTACCCTCAGTGATTCAGGCACCCGTACTTGAGCTTAAACCGTTACCCGATCATTTAAAGTACGTTTTTCTGGGAGACAACGAGACATTGCCCGTCATTGTCTCTTCATCACTCACGCCCATAGAGGAGGAGAAGTTGATCCGAGTGTTGAAAGAGCACAAGACGGCCATTGGGTGGACTTTGGCCGATATTAGGGGAATTAGCCCAACTACGTGCATGCATCGCATACTTCTAGAGGAGGGGGCTAAACCAACTCGAGAGGCTCAGCGCCGTCTCAACCCTCCAATGATGGAAGTTGTGAAAAAGGAGATTATCAAACTTCTTGATTGTGGAGTGATTTATCCGATCTCTGATAGTCGTTGGGTGTCACCGGTGCAATGTGTTCCAAAGAAGTCCGGAGTGACCGTGGTGAAGAATGCCGAGAATGAGCTTGTGCCAACCCGTATCCAAACAGGTTGGCGAGTGTGCATTGATTATAGGAAGCTCAACGCCACCACAAGGAAGGACCACTTCCCTTTGCCGTTCATTGATCAAATGCTTGAAAGGTTAGCCGGTCATTCTTTTTATTGTTTCCTTGATGGTTATTCTGGATATAATCAGATTGTCATAGCGCCGGATGACCAAGAAAAGACAACTTTCACGTGCCCCTTTGGTACTTTTGCTTATCGTCGCATGCCTTTTGGTTTATGCAATGCTCCGGCCACATTTCAAAGGTGTATGGTAAGTATCTTTTCAGATTTTGTGGAAAAAATTATTGAGGTATTTATGGATGATTTCAGTGTGTTTGGCGATTCATTTGATGGATGTTTGGACAATCTCACAATAATTTTGAAACGATGTGTAGAAACTAACCTAGTGCTTAATTGGGAAAAATGTCACTTTATGGTTAGACAAGGCATAGTTCTAGGGCATATTGTTTCAGAAAGAGGAATTGAAGTGGATAAATCGAAAATAGATCTTGTACGCTACTTACCCTCTCCTACTTCGGTTCGAGAGGTTCGTTCGTTTCTTGGTCATGCAGGATTTTATAGGCGATTTATCAAGGACTTCTCCAAGATCTCAAACCCTCTTTGCCGTCTCCTCCAGAAAGATGTGGCGTTTGACTTCAACAAGGAGTGTGAGAAGGCGTTCAATCACCTAAAGGACATGCTAACTTCGGCCCCTATCATAGTTCCACCGGATTGGAGCCTTCCTTTTGAGCTTATGTGCGACGCTTCCGATTATGCATTAGGAGCTGTTTTGGGGCAAAGGAAGGACAAGAGGCCGCATGCTATCTATTATGCCTCTCGGACTTTAAATGATGCACAATTGAATTATTCCACCACTGAAAAAGAACTTCTAGCTGTTGTATTTGCTTTAGATAAATTCCGTTCTTATTTGCTTGGTACTAAAGTTATTATTTATACTGACCATGCAGCATTGAAGTATTTGTTCACCAAGAATGAGGCCAAACCACGACTCATTCGTTGGATGCTTCTTCTCCAAGAGTTCGATATCGAAATCCGGGACAAGAAGGGAAGTGAAAACGTGGTGGCTGACCACTTGAGCCGTATGGTACATGAGGAGGATGCCGTACCTATCATGGAGACATTCCCAGATGAGCAACTGATGTCCGTCAAGGTAAGTGAACCATGGTATGCAGATTTGGTGAATTATTTGGTGTCTAAACATGTTCCTAGTGAATTACTTAAACACCAAGGTGATAAATTGAAGAAAGAGGCACGGTTTTATGTGTGGGATGACCCGTATTTATGGAAATATTGCCCTGACCAAGTTATACGTAGGTGTGTGCACGATTCTGAGGTTAATGCTATTTTAACATTTTGTCACACTTATGCTTGTGGGGGACACTTTGGTACTAATAGAACAGCACTTAAGGTATTAGAATGTGGTTTCTATTGGCCTACCATCTTTAGGGATGCTAGAACATTTTGCATGTCTTGTGATAGATGCCAAAGAACGGGCAATATAGGTCCTAAACAACAAATGCCGCAAACCCCCATTTTTAGTGTTGAAATATTTGATGTTTGGGGTATTGATTTTATGGGTCCCTTTCCTTCGTCACATGGATTTCTTTATATATTACTTGCTGTGGATTATGTGTCGAAGTGGGTGGAAGCAAAAGCCACCCGAACTAATGATTCTCGAGTGGTTGCAGATTTTGTGAAAACTAACATTTTTGCAAGGTTCGGAATGCCACGCGTGCTCATCAGTGATGAAGGTTCCCATTTTTGTAATCGAACCATCGAGGCGTTGCTCAAGAAATACAATGTCACGCATAAGGTGGCCACACCTTATCATCCTCAAACGAGCGGGCAAGCCGAGGTTTCGAATAGGGAAATCAAGCAAATTCTTGAGAAGACCGTGGGGCCTACGAGGAAGGATTGGAGTTTGCGCTTAAACGATGCATTGTGGGCGTATCGCACTGCCTACAAAACCCCCATTGGGATGTCACCTTTTCGGCTCATCTATGGGAAGCCATGCCATCTTCCCGTCGAGTTAGAGCATCGTGCACACTGGGCCGTCAAAACGTTTAACATGGACCTTGATGCCGCCGGTTTACATAGGAAGCTCCAATTGTGTGAGCTTGAGGAAATCCGAAATGAAGCATATGAGAATGCCCGGATTTACAAGGAGAAAACGAAGGCATTACATGACAAGATGATTCGTGCCAAGACGTTCTCTATTGGGCAGAAAGTGTTGTTGTTCAATTCTCGCATTCGGTTGTTTCCGGGTAAGTTGCGTTCCAAATGGGTTGGTCCTTTTATTGTAACTAATGTTTTCCCTCATGGTGCAGTGCAAATCAAGAGTGCAAGGACGCAACAAGAATTCAAAGTGAATGGGCATCGATTGAAGCCCTATTACGAGATGTTTGAGGAGCATGTCGTGGAGGAGGTACCCCTCCATGCCGTGGCACATAGTCAAGCTTAAACGGAGGTACCGTCTGGCTGGAAGACGTTAAAGCAAGCGCTTCGTGGGAGGCAACCCATGCATTTGACAAAGGAAGACCTAGAGAGCACTCCAATTCCAGATTTGCGTTTCTAAACCCTTCTCTTTGTTGTTTCTTTCGTTTCTGCCATGTTTAGTTTGTTAGTATTGGTTTGTTTGTTTATGTGTTTTTGTGTGAGTCTATGCTTGAAACATTGAGGACAATGTTTGGTTTAAGTGTGGGGGGGTAACCAAAGTGTTTTGATGCAAATTCGTAGGGTTTTCTCACTCATAATTTCCAATGTTGTTTCTTGCTGTTTTTAGGTGTTTTTAGGCTGTTTTGGTGTGTTTTAATGTGTTTTGATTCAAACATCCGAAAATCCCATAAAAATTTGAAAATTTGTTTTAAAAAAAACCCAAAGAGAGTCGTTTGTAAGTTGTTTTTGTGTGTTTGTTTGTGTCTTAGGGTACCTTCCAACACAATGATGAGGATTCGGTTTTTAATTGCATGACTATTGAAGAGAGTTATAAACATGGATGGAAGTTTGATTTACTCTTGGTTTATGCTTAGTTGTAGTTATAACTTATGAATTCACATGTAATCAAAAAGGAAAAAATCAGTTTTTGTGACATGCTTGAAGGAAGAAACTCAAACTAAAGCTACAACCCTGAGAGACTTGAGCTTAAACTTTATTTGGAGAGTTAAAATCTGTGCATTCTTGTTTTCTAAAGTCGTTGCATGATCTCATTATTCTTTGCTTGGTTATTACTTAGAAGGCGTTTCATCACTTTAGTTCCAAATGCTAGAACTCATGCCAATTTCATTCAAAACATTTCATTGAATTGCATAACACATATTCGAGAAGAAGTTGTTTAGTAGTTGCCACCATATCCAAAAAGCCTTCATTCCATACATTTGTTTTTGTAGGTTTAACCCCGTTGAGCCTTATTTAGCCTATATTGTTTGTTAACCCACATTATCCTTACCTAGCCTAGATTAGGACCATCCATACCCTTGTTCTTGAAGCATAGTAAGCATGACTTAAAATGAATTCCTTTTGATCGAGGTGTGCAGAAAACAAGTGTGGGGGAAAGTAAGCCTTGTGTATTGTGTGCCAAAGTCTTAAATGAGGCATGGGGTAGAAAAAAAAAGAAAAGAAACAATTCGTAGAAAAAAGAAGAAAAAAGAAAAATGTTGTGAAAAGTGTGAAAAAGAGTTGAAAGAGCATGAAAATGAGCTCTAAGGTGTTGGTTGTTGAAGAAGGGGTCCGAAACATTGAATTTGACCCCAAGTGTTGCATGAATTTCCCCTTTGAGTTTAAAAGTTGATTTTTGCATTCAAAAGTGAATTCGAAGAGTCAATTTCATTGCTTTGCTTACTATTGTTTTAAGAACGTTTGTTTACCCTTCACCTTTCTTTGTTAGCCAATACCCCAAGTCCCGTTACAACCCTTAACTTCTATCTTGAGTGTTGTGTATTTCAATTTGTGGAGTTTGGGATTGGTATGAGCATATGGTGTCACTGGTTCTCGCGTCTAAGTAGTAGCATTCCTTTCATGAGATCATATACATGCTTATTAAATTCAGAAAAAGCTTTCCTTGTTATAACATATGTGAGCATTCGTTTTCATATTTACATCAATCTTCTCACATATAACTAGTATAGGGTGTGTAGTCAGAAAATCTGTGTGAAAATTGAGTGCATATCTAGTAAGGAATTGAGCAAATTCTCTAAGGCATGTTACTACATTCAAAATCATGTTTTAATTGGTTAAATGTGAACTAGTACGTGGTGGCTTTAATTAAGTATATGCTTGTGTAAAGATGACTAAAATCTGTGGGGATAACAATCTTTAACATGTCATGTGCATAGTGGAGACTACCCTAGTGAGTTATTTTGAGCCTAATTGCTTCTTTGAGAGGGTTTAAAGTGTTTCAACTCCTATCTTTTCTTTCAATTTCACTTTAAATGATCTCATTACTTCTATTTTGTTTGGATGCTAAGAATTACTCTACTTTGCAGATACCATGTGTTTAGTATCATTCATGAATGAGCTCAATGAGATGATGTTAGGCTATGCATGTTTTAACTACCAAAAGGCTTAAATCCTATCCCTTTGTGTGCTCCATTCACCCTTGTTGCAGCCAAACACTTTAGCCTAATTCTTTCATCACCCACACCATACTCTACCCATTCTAGCTCAGTACAAGCCATACCTTATAGTTTGGGGAATACCAATTTGATGAAAGATAAAGGTAATTTGAATGATAGATCAAGATTGTGGCGTGTACCAAGGGCACCTTTGTGGAAGTTGTTTCTAAAAATAAAAGTTATAAAAAAAAAGAAGAGAATCAAAGTGGATACAAGTTCCAAATCTCCTCATTATAAGGTTTAGGGCCTGGACGCCAAAAACAAAAGAAGAAAGAAGGCAAATGCAAGTGAAGAGCATGATCCTCAAGGACACTTTGGTATACCCCAAGCTCTAGTATTTCATATCCCTTCTTTCTTAACCTATAACCTAAGCCTTACATTACAATCTTGAGAAAGACCTAGCTGATCATTGAGTATATATTCATGAGTGATGATAAGTGTGTGTGTTATCTATGTTCTTAGCATTTGATTCATTTCATGAGATCTACTCAGAAATTGTGCTTCCATTTCAGATTTCATATGTGAGAATTTTGATTTCCTTTACGTAATTTCACTCATATATGTTGTGGAGAGACTAAACCTTAGGATCTGAGAAAGAAATTGAGTGGAAACTGTGAGGAGTAGAGTTGAGGCGATTTCTCTCTTAAGCATTTGGGTATGGTGGCCTTGAAATTGTAAGATATGGAGAAATATCTTTATACATCACAATTGATATCATTCTTTGGAGTAGGAAGCTTTTGAGTTTGATTGTATAACAAAGTTTTCTTTGGTTCTTATTATTTGGTGTAAAGTATGTTTTAACCAACATACATGAATGTTTTGTGTGTTGTGTGTGTTTTAGTTTTAAGTTTGCTCGAGGACTAGCAAATACCAGGTTTGGGGGTATTTGATGTATACATTAAATGTGCATTTATATCATCCTTATTTGGCAGTTTTGTGATGTTTTTGGATCAAGCTAGTTGTGTTTTTACATTATTTGGTGTTAGTGTGCAGCCAAGTGTGTTTTAGGATCAATGGGAAGACAAATGAAGTAAAAACAACCCTTTTTGTAGCTGAACATTATTCCAAACGTGGAGAAGGTTTTTGAGGAGTAATTTGAAGTCCCAAATGAGGAATATAGAACTACTTTGGCTGCTGGAATTTCAGTAACACATGTGGAAGTGTAAGGTGGAGCATTCGGCCATAATGGGTGATTCTAGGCAAGACAAAAACATTGAATTCAGATTATGTGGTTTTAAACACCAAAACATGCAATCACATGCATGTTTTCAATCTTGCCGTGCATTCCATTCCCTTTTTGCACCAAGAACATGCACTTCCATTACTTAATGCCACATCCGCACCTCCAAAACATGCAGCCACATGCATGTTCACAATCTTGCCGTGCATCTCCTTACATTTCCAGCCCTCTTTTGCAGCAGCACATGTGCTTCTATTAAACTAATCCATTCAGCCACTTGTACACCTCAAAGCAAAGCCATGTCGTGCACATTCATTCCCTTTTCCAGATTTGTTCAACCAATTCCAGGTTGTCCATTTCAGCTTTGCAGCAAACACACATGCATGTTCAATTAAAATAGCTATATGTATGCATCTACACCTTGTGCCGTGCATCCACCACCTCAGAAATCACTTCATTCCATCATCATTCAGATTGGCAGCTTCATTCTTTGGCTAGACAGCCGCATGTTCTCCCAAGAGACTTCAATTTAAAGTCCATGCAATCTCACTTCTGAAAAAAGGGCTCGACCATACCACCATTCACACACCTAGCAACTCCATTTTTCTGTCCATTCTCTCTTCCATCCGCAACAACCATTCATCCACAGCAGCTCATCCTTCATGTTACAATACATCTGGAGAACCAAGACCGAAGGCCATTCTTGAAGGATTTCAACATCAATTTTGCTTCAAGGGTTTCTTCTTCTCAATTCTATGTTCATTCATGTTATGTATTTCTATGTTAAAACGTTTGTAAACATGAAATGTAACTAATCTCTTCTTAGGGATTCGATATAGCCTAGCAAGAAACCCATGTAGTTAATTCATAATGCTCATTTGATCCTTTTATTTCTTGTTTCATTTTCTGATTTCATTGTGACTTTGTGTGTTAATTCTAATGCTTGATCACCACTTGAATTAATCACAGGTTGTATAGCCAAAATTAGAAGCACACATCATGCATAATTTTGGTAGATATGGGAATGATTGAGGGAGATGTTTGGCAAACATCCTGCCGTGTGTCCCCTTTGGTTTTGTGAAAGTTTCTTATGTATAAAACATCCTTGGTTGAGAACCAAAGTTGCACATCACAATTTGGTTCTTGACTAGGATGATTTGATCAAATCCACACATCATATGGTTGATCATATCTAAGTGAAACAAACTCAAGAAATAGGTAAATGAATGAGCATAAACTGATTTAACAAACATGGGATTGATTTAGCTATGGTGAAACCGAATCCCTAGTTTCATCTCCATTGGTGTTATTCCATTTTATTACTTGTTGATTCATTCACTTGTGTTCACTACATTTTTGTGAGTTTTCAAGTTACACAACAACCAATCTGTCTAAGTTGCTTAGTTTAAGTCATTTAATATGGTTCTTGCAAAGCAAGTGATTGTATAGGTCCAATTAGTCCCTGTGGATTCGACACCCTTACTTATGCTATTATACTCAATATGTTTTAGCATTAGGAAGGAGTAAAAAATATCAACAACATTCAAGTACAGTCACACCATCTAAAAACAAAAAAAACAAAAAAAAAAACACTTTGAAGAATGAAGAGCAAATTCAAAAATGTAAATACTTTATTTCTTTAAAAGAAGGAGTGGGTTCCAAAGCCTGATTACAAGAAAAACATAAGATATTACTTGAAAACTATGTCCTTAAAGCTACGAAGGCGATCTTCAAGCAAGCCTTCCAAAGTCTTCAAAGTCTCTACCTCGGTGGGAGACAAGATGGGCAACTCCATAATCTCCTCTTGGCATGAAATCTCCTCTTGGCATTTAGAAAGTGTAATTCCCTGCTCCGCGAGAACACTTTCAAGTTGCGATGCTTCGATTACTAACTGCTCTCGCTCTCGCACCAGCGCATCTAGACCCGCCTAGATAGAAGTTAAAGAAGTCTCTGTAACTTGATAATCTCCCGAAGCACCTTGCTGAAAAATGATAGGAGCATATTTATGCGACTTAGTTGGCTTGTTCTTGTGCATTTATGTCGTGTTTCCTTAGTTATTTTAATGTTTAAAGTCATTTTCGTGTGTTTTCAGACTCTAAGTACAAAGTATGCAAGAAGATGCATTTTGGAGGCCTTTGGAGCATGTTTCGGGCTTGGAATGGATAGCAAATACATGGGCCAAGTGGATGGACGAATTTGAGAACTAAAGAGGCCAAGAATATGAAGAATTATGGTCCAAAAGATGAAGAAACAGCCCAAAAATCTGTCACCCCAACTTGCATTCCTTGCCATGCAAACCACATAGAATTCCCTTTGGATTCCATGCCATGCTTGATCACTCTTGTCCCCTACATAATTTCTAATTTCATGCTTCAATTCATTTAATTATTACACTCAATTGCTTGATACCTCTTGTTCCCTTCACTCATTAGATTTTAGACAACATTTACATCCATTACATGCACCAATTGATGCTCCATCATTCACATTTGGAATCCCATGCCTTGTGTACCACATGTTGCTGCACCTTTGACCCATTTATTGACACATTTTCACCTCCCTTTCCATCTCTATGCAATGTACACAATCATTCATGCTCCCTAGCTTCAAGACCACTCCATTTTACCCTTCACACTTTGCATCATCACTTCATTTTCACCCTTGGACCATTGCACACCACACACACAAATTACCATGCATTTCATCCTTAACCTAACCTGATTTTCTAAGGTTTTTGGGGCCTATAAATACATGTTTACACCCCTTGGCCAAAGGACAATCCCCCATATTCATCATTTTATCACAGAAATTCGTCCATACACACCCTAGGAAGCAAAACACCCCAAAAACACCATTCTAGTGCCTAGAAAACATAACAGCCACTCCACCTTCTTCCACCCTCTTTGCCTAGTTCTCTACCACTCCCCAACCATCAAACACTCTTCCACTCTCACCCTAAACCCTTCCAAAAAATTCCCCATCCATTCTACACCATAAATCCACCCAAAAATCTGTCCACAAGCTTCATGCCGCAAGCAAGGGAAAGGAGGAATCTTGGATGCACTTGCTACCAAGTTGGAGCATTTTAGGTGTTTTCTTTCCTTTGATTTTAATGTCTAATTTTATGTATCTTTGCTTTGTGAGTATGAGGAACTAAACCCCTCTTAGTTAGGGGGTGATTCGAAACTATGTTCATACTTGCAATATGATTTGATTACATCCAGTTGTGATTCATAAGTTGTAAATTCAATTTACTTATCCGTTCATATAAAAACTAATTTGTGTATGTTGGTTAAGAGTGCACGCTTAATTTTCATGCATGAATTTGACGCTAGAATATAAGGGAGTTTCACCTAATCGTTATAAACTTATATTCACAAGTAGTGAAGGTTGCTAGTCACAATCACGTTAAGTAAATTCTTGGCATAAGTTTCATGCAATTCATAGTAACGAGTGCCTCGTCAATGCTTATGTTTTTCATAGAACTTAATGATTCTTGCTTGTATCTCTATTATGCAATTCATGTAGGGAACTTGTAGGGAATGTTTTGGGTTGTCGTATGCAATCATCCAACCCAATAACTTGTGGAAAAACTGAGGGTTAATTAGTGCAATTCACGGTTAATTTGGGGCGTTGAGTATTCATAGTTTATCGAAAAGCAACTGGAAATCGTTTTGTATGCAAGTGTGACATGTGTGGAGAAGAACCTCCTAGCTAGCCTTCCATCCATAAGTTTCATTCAAATTCATTTACAATCTGTTTTGTTTTACAAAGTTTGTTTTGTTTTCAAATTCATTAAAACCAAAATCCCCCTTTTACTTTATTGTTTCAAAGTGTTTAATTTCTGTTTTGGTTGTGTTTTAGAGTGTTTTAATTCACCCAAATTTGTCTAAGAATTTGTTTACTTTGTTCTTGTCTTAATTTAATTATTTTCGTCCAAAATCAACCCCAACTTATTTCTTTGAGTCATTTTAATTAGAACTTGTCTTAGATTATGTTTTTAAGTGTTTTAGTTCATTAGAAAACCAAAATTCGTCCAAGTTTGTGTGAGAGTCCCAAAACTGCCCAGATTGTGTTTTTAAGGTAGTTTTGAGTGTTTAGGGGCTGTTTTGAGTCTTTTGGTTTGTTTTAGTGTTTTAAAGTATAGTTTTGCATTCT
This sequence comes from Malus sylvestris, assembly GCF_916048215.2. Lineage (NCBI taxonomy): Eukaryota > Viridiplantae > Streptophyta > Magnoliopsida > Rosales > Rosaceae > Malus > Malus sylvestris. The sequence continues at coordinate 15,194,493 of NC_062269.1, forward strand.
TTGAGTCTACTTAGTGTTTTAAACTTTGTTTTCACGTTTTCAAGTCAGTTTCCAAGTGATTTAGCAATCCCTCCTAATCCCCGGCCTAGAACGATCCCTACTTACATACTTTACTACAATTGATAAAAAGAGGGTTTAATTTGTGTGTTTAGTTATTTTACGCATCAAATTTTGGCGCCGTTGCTGGGGATTAGCAACTTTGCTAATCTCTTGGATTGTTTTCTTTCGAATTATTGTATTTTGTTTAAGTTTCTGTTTAAGTTGCTGATTTGTTTTGTTTTCTTTGTTTTTAGGTACTAGTTTATGACCCGTAGCTCACAACCTGTTCGTGAGCATATCTCCGACTTTGACGGTGATTTTGAGAGGACTTTGAGAAGGAAAAAGAAATTGCAAGAGTCTAATCCTCCTAGTCCCGAGCCTGAATTAGAAGAGCAAGAAGTTGAGGTTGAAGAGAAGGCCACGACACAAGTGGGTGGAGAAGAGCAAGGTATAGCCATGGACAACCGTACGCTCAAGGAGCTTGCCGCCTCGGGTTTGGATAATGCCGCACCATTGTGTATCCAATATCCCATGGCTGCTCAAGGTAAAACCGAAGAGTTCGAATTAAAGTCAAGTTTGCTCCACCACATTCCAAAGTTCCATGGGCTGTCCATGGAGGATCCGAACAAACATTTGAAAGAATTTGAAGTGGTGTGCTCAAGTATGACTCCGGTTACCGTTGACGGAAGTATTTTAAAGATGAAGGCTTTTCCATTCTCTTTAATGGACAAATCCAAGGATTGGTTATACGAGTTGGCTCCCGGTACAGTTACATCTTGGGAGAGTATGAAGAGGGCGTTTCTGGAGAAGTTTTTCCCAACTTCTCGCATCATTCTTCTTCGTAAAAAAATAAGTGGAATTCAGCAAAGCCAAGGTGAATCTTTCCCATCTTATTATGAACGATTTAAATCACTTGTTGCTTCTTGTCCACAGCATCAGATGAAGGAGGAGCTACTTCTTCAATACTTTTACGAAGGTCTTTTACCACTTGAACGGCAAATGTTGGATGCTTCCGCGGGAGGAGCTCTAGTGGATAAGACACCTAGGGATGCCAAAACCCTCATTGCGAATCAAGCACTCAATGCACAACAATATGAAGGTGTTGGGCAAAGAGACACCCCACGACAACATCATGTCAATGAGGTAAGTTCTATTTCTGAGTTATAATCCCAAATGGCTAACCTTACGTCTATGTTATCGCAGTTGGTTGAAGGCCCCAAAACGCAAGGAACTACAATCTGTGGTGTATGCTCCATTCAAGGACACCAATCTGATCAATGCCCTCAATTAATTGAGAATGGAGGATGGGAATCGGCCAATGCTGTAGGTTATCGGAATCAAAACCAACCAAGGAATGATCCTTTCTCCAATACATACAACCCGGGATGGCGTGACCACCCCAATTTCAGATGGAGAGATGCACCACAATATGGCCAACAAAGTGGATTCCGACAACCCCCGGGTTTCTTTCCAAGGCCAATGGCACCACAACCACCTCCTCAGGCACAATCTTCCCAAACCAACCCAGGTACGTCTATGAATGATGATAAAACATATCAGTTACTAACCACCATGGCGCAGGGAATGCAGAACCAAGCAAAGGAGGTTAATGAGCTGAAGAAGCAAATGGGCCAAATGGCCGAATTTTTGGGGCAATTCCGTGAAAATGGTAAGTTACCAAGCACTACGGTGGTCAATCCAAAGGGTGGCTTCGAATCTGCAAAGGCTATCACATTACGAAGTGGAAAAGAGGTGAGAACCAAGGAAGATGAGAAGATACAACTCAAGGAAGATGAGAACACCTACCCCACGGCAAGGGTACCATCACCCATGCCGCAGCCATCTAAGACATCCCATCCGTCCACCTCAGGTAAGAATGTTCCAAATGTTGTGATTTCGAACACTAATCTGCCCAATGTTCCTTTCCTTCGTAGATTTGCACAATCGAAGAAAGAAGAAAGCGAAAAGGACATTTTGGATACCTTTCGAAGAGTCCAAGTGAACATTCCTTTACTTGATGCTATTAAGCAAGTGCCCAAGTACTCAAAGTTTTTAAAAGAATTATGCACAACTAGGAAAAGAATTTCAAACAAAGAAGTTGTGAAGGTAAGTGAAAATGTATCCGCGGTTTTGCAACAGAAGTTACCTCCAAAGTGTAAGGATCCAGGGAGCTTTACTATCCCATGTGTAATTGGAAACACTAGATTTGAAAAATGCATGTTAGATTTAGGTGCTTCTATTAATGTTATGCCATATTCCATTTATGCATCAATGAACCTTGGTGAGTTAAAACAGGATGGCGTGATAATTCAATTGGCCGATCGTTCTAACGCTTATCCCAAGGGAGTCCTTGAGGATGTTTTAGTGCAGGTCAATCATCTTATCTTTCCTGCAGATTTTTATGTCTTAGAAATGGAGGATTCAAACCATGCTCCATCATTGCCAATCTTGCTAGGCCGACCATTCATGAAAACAGCGAGAACAAAAATAGATGTGTTTATGGGAACATTAACCATGGAGTTTGATGGAGACATTATTCGTTTTAATCTTTCTGAAACCATTAAATATCCAATGGAGGACCATTCTTGTTTCGCTGTTGACATTGTTGATTCTTTGGCACAGGTACATTTGGATCGAATGAACGACGATGCACTTGAAATAGCCTTAGTGCACGGCATAGGAGCAAGAAACAAGTGTGGGGGAATCCAAGCAACCCACGGCATGGAATCTGACCATATTGCCGTGCCCCCTTGTGGTGAAGTGTTTGAAATGGTCGCGGCCCTCGAGTCATTGCCATCACATTCTGGTAAGTCTTCACTCTCAATTTTAGATTCGGTTTTGGCTAACAAGTTACTTCCATCCATTGTGCAGCCACCTACACTTGAGTTGAAGCCATTACCTAGTCACTTGAAGTATGTTTTCTTGGGAGAAGATCAAACACTACCCGTCATCATATCTAGCTCACTCACGGCCCAAGAAGAAGACAAGTTGATAAGGGTGTTAAAGGAGCACAAATCTGCCATTGGATGGACCTTCGCGGATATCAAAGGCATTAGTCCCACCACGTGCATGCATCGTGATCGGATCATATTTATATATATTTTTACTTCAAATTCACTCGTCTTTTCTTAGTTAGTTCCTTATATTTTTTAGCTATTTACGTTATTTTTGTGTTTATAGGATCTGTTATGCAAAGAAAATAAAAATAGCACAAATGAGTTTTAAATAATAAACAGAAAGAAGGAATAAAAAAATTAAAAGGAGCTGCCTTTGCAGCTGGAGGAAAGCAGGTCAGCAAGGGACAAACAAAAGGGGGAATAATAGCATAGACGAGGAAAGAAGACAGTGGGAAGGTAGTGGAACAAAAAGAATGGCAGACAATAAGATGAAGTGGACATAGTTAGGTGAGATAGAAGAAGAATAATAAGAGAGGAGTGCGGGGACAGAGGTAGACGGACAGCAGCTGGGAAAGAAAAAGCTGCCCTTGGCAGCGCACGGGAAGAAGCAGGAGAAGGCTGTCTTGGAGCTGAAGAGAAGGCTGCCTTTGGGCAGCGTGAGAAGGTCAGGGGAAGAGACTGACAGACGGCAGGGAAGGCAGCGTGTGAAGAAAAGAAAACAGAAAGAATAAAATAGAGAGAAGTGAGAAGGAGAGAAACCGAGAGGCTGTTGGGCGCGGGAGAGAGGAAAGAAGGCTGCCTTTTGGGCAGCGTGTGAGACCAGTGAGGAGAGGGAGACTGACAGAAACTGGCGCATGAGAAGGCACGGGCAGACTGGCGAGGAACGAAGAGGACTGCGCCAAGCACAAAGCAGAGGCTTCACTCCATTCTTCTCGGTTAAATCTTTCCAAACTTATGTTTTACTTTTGATTTAATTTGATAAAAATGTGTAACTAAATTTATTTTGGCTAGAGGTTAATTCAAAGCCATGAATATATTTGTAATATGAATTGATTACCTTCAGTTGTGATTTCTGAGTTGTGATTTAATTTGCTTAACTGCTTGATTTATAACTTATTTTTGTATGTCGATTAAGGATGCATACTTAATTTACATGCATGAATTTGATGCTAGAATATAAGTGAATTTCACCTAATCGTTATGACCTTATATTCACAAGTAGTGAAGGTTGCTAGTCACAATCACGTTAAGTAAATTCTTGGCATAAGTTTCATGCAAATCATAGTAACGAGTGCCTCGTCGATGCTTATGTTTTTCATAGAACTTAATGATTCTTGCTTGTATCTCTATTATGCAATTCATGTAGGGAACTTGTAGGGAATGTTTTGGGTTGTCGTATGCAATCATCCAACCCAATAACATTGTGGAAAAACTGAGGGTTAATTAGTGCAATTCACGGTTAATTTGGGGCGTTGAGATTTACAATTTATTGAAAGAACAACTGAAAATCAATTTAGGTTGCATATGTGTCATGTGTGGAGAAAAACCCTCTAGCTAGTCCGTCACTTATCATTTCACCTTAATTTCATGCTTTTGTCAATTCTGTAATTTATTTAAGTTTAATTTACTTCTCGTCAAAACCAAATCCCCCCCCCTTATTAAATTATATTATTTAGTTAGTTTTCATTGTTGTTAGTCTTTTAATTCAATTTCCGTCCATTTCAGTTCCTAGTGTCTAATTTGATTGTTTTCATAATTTTGAGTCATTCTAAGTGTGTTTCGAGTTATTAGAGTTTTTAGCCTAGTTTTGTGTCCTTGAGTCTTGTTTAATATTTTTAAATTAATTTAGAATAGATTAGCAATCCCTCCTAATCCCCGGCAACGGTGCCAAAATTTGATGCGTGAATTACTTGACACACAAATTAAACCCTCTTTTGACAATTGTAGTATAGATGTAAGTAGGGTATCGTTCTATGTGTTTTGTGAAATTCCTAATTCTCTTGTTAGTTTTGTACATGTTTGATCATCTTTGAAAAACCAAATGCACATAGCCTTGTTAATGTGAAACTAAAGTATGACTTAAAGCTTCATATGTGAATTTAGTGACCATATACATCCTATGTAAGTTTTTGAGCCTATTGAAAGTGTGTGCATTTTTCATACACTCCTATTCTTTCATGTGTGATGAACTTATGTGAGATACATCTCTAGAACTTGCGTAACGATCTTTCGAAATGTTTGTCATTGATTGCATGAACTTGGAAATGATAGAGGCATTAGGTTTACCACCATGGCCCAAATAACCATGTTTCCCAAAGAAAAATGATATCATTAGATTGCCAATTTGAGCCGTGTATGTTGAGCCTTTTATTTCTTATCACCAAATATGTCTACCCTTATACCCCAAACATTTTTCCTTACCCTTTCCAAGCGAGCAATGCGAGATTGTCCTATGAGATACGTTTGTGAAGTACTTTGAAGGTGTTTGGCAAAAGAATAAGTGTGGGGGTATTTCATGTTTGTATTTAAAAAAAAAAAAAAAAAGAAAAAAAAAAAAAGAAAAGAAAAAGAAAGATTGTATACAAAGAAAATAAAAAGTTTTTAAAGTTTCAGTTTAAGGGTGTGATTGGAGGTATCAGAAGAATCGTTGGAGAGCTTGAGTTCTTATAAATCTAAACAAAAGAATTGCTTGCAATGTAGCTTGGAACTTGTGTTTTCCTATTCTTTCGTTTAGTTTGTGTCAGAAAAAGAAAGTAAGCCATCTTCTCCAATTTTAATTTTTATTTATACTAACATTTTTCTGATTTTGATGATTCAGGCACCCACTCTCGAATTTAAACCATTGCCGAATCATTTCAAGTATCACCTCCCATTAAAAGATAAATTCCATGCTTCGGAGCCGAGGGGAGTTTAAAGGAAAGATTCGTCCGGCTAAAGACGTTAAATCAAGCGCTTCTTGGGAGGCAACCCAAGCATTCAACGAAGGTAGACTTTGGAATCGCTAACCAAATCAGATTTGAATTCTTACACCCTTATCTTTACTGCTTTCATTTTGTTTTGTTTAGTTAGTTGTGTTATTTGGTTAATTTCTGTAAGTTTGTGTTATTTAATTTAAGTGTGGGGGAAGGTTAACCAAAGTCTTTCTACATTAATTTACATATAATTTTTAAAAAAAAAAAAAAAAAAAAAAAAACATAAAAGTAAAAATATTTTACAATGATGTGTAAACTAATAGCATTCATTGGTCAGGTGGTGCTTCAGTAGTCGGTGGAGCTTCAGCAGTCGGCGGGGCCACGGAAAGAGGAGGTATTGGAGGTTGATCAGTTGGAGCTTCACTACGCGGTGCCGCCCCAGAAGACGAAGGTAGATGCGGTTGGAACCAACCCACAAACCTCCGGTGATCAAGTAAAATTTGACCATCAGTGTCTTGCAGCTGGTCAATTTTCCTCTTCATGTTTGTGGCATAATTGTGTGCAAGCTTGTGCAATTGTTTATTTTCATGCTTGAGTCCTTTAATCTCCTCTTTGAGACTCTGTATTTCAGCCACCAACGATTCAACGTGACGGGTTCGGGCAAATAGGCGTTGGGCCATGTTGGACACGGAACCGGCACACTGCACGCTAAGAGCCAGAGACTCCTTAACCGCCAATTCATCAGATCGTCTAGCGAGCAGTCTGTTATCTCTGGGGGTGACAAGGTTCCGGGCCACCACCGCAGCTGTCATATCATTTTTCATCACCGAATCCCCCACGGTAAGGGGACCGGTAGGGGATATGAAGGATGGGCGCCATATGTTGTCTGGTGAAGGCGGAGCTGCCTCTTCACCAAGGTTCAAGTCAAAACGACGATCGGAAGGGCCAGACATTTTCAGAGGTGGTGAAGAAAGAAGAGAGGAGGACTGATCAAGATTAAACAAGTGTAAGAAGGGAGTGTTTACAGGAGGGAGCTCAAGTGTGTTGTGGAACAAAATTAGCACCTCTATAAAAAGAAGAAATCAAAGAGGCGCTCCTCAGAAATTGAAGAGGCGTCCTCTCGCAAATCGAAGAGTCGGGGCTCCGTTCTCAAACGCCTGATTCTTTTCTCAAAAGAGGAGTTTCCTTTCTCAAAAGCCGGATTCTTTTCTCAAAAGAGGCGTTTCATTTCTTAAAGGCTGGGCTTGCTCAGAAACCACGAGCCGAACCCCGGATTTCAAAAGATCAATTTGTCCAGACGTGTCGTCACTTGTCACACGCAAATTGCTTTGCGAAAATCTCGGGCAGTTTGTCGAAGCACCAATTCAGAAATCGAAGAGGGAAATTCAACAGTCAAAGACACGCTAGCTGTCTCAAAAGCTGGGCTTCAAACCACGGGCAAATCTTCTTTTCCAGATTTATCCGCACGTGTCACATGCTACCTCTACAATCGACGATGCTCAGAGCTCGAAGCGCCGATTCCAGATATCAATGAGGAATCTGCTTTGCGGAAATTACGGGCAGCTTTGTCAGAAAGCGCGTAATTAGTACTATTCATCCATCCACCGGCTGCCGACAATGAGTGAGGGAATAGTTCCGGTTGTGAAGAAAAGTCCCATAAGTATCTACCTTCGCCTTCCACAGCAAAGGCACACCCTCTCAGCACTTCTTCCTCTCTGAAATGGCTTTCCAACAAACCCTCTCAAGTCACTCTGTATTTTTCATCCCCTGGGATACCCCTGCAAACAACCCATCCAAAGCAAAAGTATTTCATATCATGAAGGTTGAAAGCAAGAGTATCTCATATCATGTTTTCTCCCTGTCCTTTCTCCAGCCAGCACTTGCTCTCGAGTACTCATCATCTTATGTTTCCTCTTCGTCTCTCACGTATAAGGGAAGTGAAGATGATACCTCGAAGCATGTGGAGACAACGTGCTGATTCATCCTCAGCTAGGAACAAGGAGAAAGAGAGCAAGAGGTGGGCACTTGGAAAGATTGAAGAAAGAAACAGACCAATACCTCTACCTCGTGCCTGCCCGCCATGCAGAGGAAACAAGCAGAGAAGAATGCAGCTCGTACAATCAACCCAGCACAAGGAGTCCGAGCTGAAGAACTAGAGAAGCTGCCACATCTGCTTGGAGAACAAATAAGGAACTGCAACATCACCAAAGAGCAAAGCTTCGCCGTACAATATCATCAAATCATCACTTGCAAGTAAAAAGCTAAGTGTCACCCCGTTCAAGAGGAAAGCTGTGGAAAGTCAACAAGCACGACCAATGATCACTTATTAGTTCTATTCATTGTCTTTTATCGTGATTTTCAATTTTTCGTTTGCAATTTTTTTTTACATTTTCTTGCGTTACTTAACTGAATTATTTCTTTTCTTTGCAGGAATTTTTGGTTATTTCCACCCTTGAAGTTGATTGCAGAATTTTAGCTTGGGGGGGTCATCGCTTGATTTTACTGCAAACTAGGGAAGTTTTCAGTCCAATTGCTTTATTTTGTTTCTTATTATTTATTTATTTCATTTTTATTTGCATTATAGTGTTTTCTGACATTGGGGACAATGTCCAGTTTAAGTGTGGGGGTAGTTATCTCTAGAATTTCATTTGTTTCTGTGTTGTAGCTTTTTGTTTTCTTAATTAGTTTTGTTTTCATTAAAAAAAAAAAATTGTCTTGTTTCCCTTATTGTTTTGAATTAGATTTTTGTTAGTTTCCCGACCCAATGATATAATTGGATCAAATTTGAACCATGATCATCAAGAACTTAGTTAACATATGTTTTGTGAAATTCCTAATTCTCTTGTTAGTTTTGTACATGTTTGATCATCTTTGAAAAACCAAATGCACATAGCCTTGTTAATGTGAAACTAAAGTATGACTTAAAGCTTCATATGTGAATTTAGTGACCATATACATCCTATGTGAGTTTTTGAGCCTATTGAAAGTGTGTGCATTTTTCATACACTCCTATTCTTTCATGTGTGATGAAGTTATGTGAGATACATCTCTAGAACTTGCGTAACGATCTTTCGAAATGTTTGTCATTGATTGCATGAACTTGGAAATGATAGAGGCATTAGGTTTACCACCATGGCCCAAATAACCATGTTTCCCAAAGAAAAATGATATCATTAGATTGCCAATTTGAGCCGTGTATGTTGAGCCTTTTATTTCTTATCACCAGATATGTCTACCCTTATACCCCAAACATTTTTCCTTACCCTTTCCAAGCGAGCAATGCGAGATTGTCCTATGAGATACGTTTGTGAAGTACTTTGAAGGTGTTTGGCAAAAGAATAAGTGTGGGGGTATTTCATGTTTGTATTTAAAAAAAAAAAAAAGAAAAAAAAAAGAAAAGAAAAAGAAAGATTGTATACAAAGAAAATAAAAAGTTTTTAAAGTTTCAGTTTAAGGGTGTGATTGGAGGTATCAGAAGAATCGTTGGAGAGCTTGAGTTCTTATAAATCTAAACAAAAGAATTGCTTGCAATGTAGCTTGGAACTTGTGTTTTCCTATTCTTTCGTTTCAATAACCTTATCCCTAAGCCTCATTACATCCAATAAAAGTCCTCTTGATTTAAGTTTTGCAATTATGATTGTGGAGATGAGATCTTTATGCAAGCTTATGGTAGAAATTTCACATTTGATTCTTTGAGCGAAACACATTAAAACTAAACACATGTGTGATTGAGTGCATATCCCGTGAGAAGGTCGCTAGTTTGCATATGATGATTTTAAAAATAAAAACTTGAAATTGCATTAGCATGGCTATCTCACACACTACACTTCAAGGATGATTTAAAGATTACTGCTAATATTTGAATAAGGAAGATGAACTTGGATTAGTTCCTTGATGCTAGCTATGGTTCTTGATGATTTGTTTTCTTGAATGAAATTCTATGAGGGTCACATAGGGGGAAACTAATGTTTTTCATGTTATTACTTTTTCATGTTTTCTTTGTTTTGCTCAAGGACTAGCAAAAGCTAAGTATGGGGGTATTTGATCGGATCATATTTATATATATTTTTACTTCAAATTCACTCGTCTTTTCTTAGTTAGTTCCTTATATTTTTGAGCTATTTACGTTATTTTTGTGTTTATAGGATCTGTTATGCAAAGAAAATAAAAATAGCACAAATGAGTTTTAAATAATAAACAGAAAGAAGGAATAAAAAAATTAAAAGGAGCTGCCTTTGCAGCTGGAGGAAAGCAGGTCAGCAAGGGACAAACAAAAGGGGGAATAATAGCATAGACGAGGAAAGAAGACAGTGGGAAGGTAGTGGAACAAAAAGAATGGCAGAAAATAAGATGAAGTGGACAGAGTTAGGTGAGATAGAAGAAGAATAATAAGAGGGGAGTGCGGGGCCAGAGGTAGACGGACAGCAGCTGGGAAAGAAAAAGCTGCCCTTGGCAGCGCACGGGAAGAAGCAGGAGAAGGCTGTCTTGGAGCTGAAGAGAAGGCTGCCTTTGGGCAGCGTGAGAAGGTCAGGAGAAGAGACTGACAGACGGCAGGGAAGGCAGCGTGTGAAGAAAAGAAAACAGAAAGAATAAAATAGAGAGAAGTGAGAAGGAGAGAAACCGAGAGGCTGTTGGGCGCGGGAGAGAGGAAAGAAGGCTGCCTTTTGGGCAGCGTGTGAGACCAGTGAGGAGAGGGAGACTGACAGAAACTGGCGCATGAGAAGGCACGGGCAGACTGGCGAGGAACGAAGAGGACTGCGCCAAGCACAAAGCAGAGGCTTCACTCCATTCTTCTCGGTTAAATCTTTCCAAACTTATGTTTTACTTTTGATTTAATTTGATAAAAATGTGTAACTAAATTTATTTTGGCTAGAGGTTAATTCAAAGCCATGAATATATTTGTAATATGAATTGATTACCTTCAGTTGTGATTTATGAGTTGTGATTTAATTTCCTTAACTGCTTGATTTATAACTTATTTTTGTATGTCGATTAAGGATGCATACTTAATTTACATGCATGAATTTGATGCTAGAATATAAGTGAATTTCACCTAATCGTTATGAACTTATATTCACAAGTAGTGAAGGTTGCTAGTCACAATCACGTTAAGTAAATTCTTGGCATAAGTTTCATGCAAATCATAGTAACGAGTGCCTCGTCAATGCTTATGTTTTTCATAGAACTTAATGATTCTTGCTTGTATCTCTATTATGCAATTCATGTAGGGAACTGATCGGATCATATTTATATATATTTTTACTTCAAATTCACTCGTCTTTTCTTAGTTAGTTCCTTATATTTTTGAGCTATTTACGTTATTTTTGTGTTTCTAGGATTTGTTATGCAAAGAAAATAAAAATAGCACAAAAGAATCTTGCTGCCAAAAATACTTTCCAGCTTATACCTTGAAAAGAGCACTAAAGCCACACACATGATCACCGCATGCGTGTAGTCATTCCATTACTGCAGAATCTCATCAGTCATCAAGTACACGTGCTCAGTTGCTATGTCGAGAACATGAGAGAGGAAGGCTGATTGGAAAGAAAAGAAGGCACATGGACTGACAGACGGAAAAAAGAAAAATATAAGGGGAGAACCGACAGAAACAAGAAGGCAGACACAGGGACTCGTTGGCAGATGCTTCAGCAATTGCTCAACATTATGATGCAGTCACTGGTACAAAGAGGCATGGCAGATAATAAAAAGCAAAGAAAAATAGAAGAATAAGATGGAGTGGAGAGACTGACAGCTTGAAAAGAAAATAAAAAAAAAAGTAATAAAGGGACAGAGAGGGATAGCGCAGAGAGGATATAAAAGTTCGAAGGCGTACGGGACAGCAAGAAGGGAGCCTCGGGAGAGGACTGACGAGAGAGGGAGCTGCCTTTGGCAGCACGGGGTCAGCGAGAAGAAGTCAGAGGGGAGTTAAGGCAGGAGAGCAAGTCAGGGACTTGCCATGCGGAAAATATAAGGGAGGTGAGTGAGAGACAGGTGGCGGGGAGAGAGGCAGCAGCTACTGCGCAGAGCAGAAGCAGAGATCAGACAGGACAGCAAGGTCAGGCGCGCGAAGAAAGGGAGGTGTGCTGCCTTTTGGGCAGCGTGATGCAGAGAGCAGAACCTGTGGAGCGCCAATTCACTCATCTTTCGGTTAAATCTTTCCAAACTTATGTTTTACTTTTGGTTTAATTTGATAAAAATGTGTAACTAAATTTATTTTGGCTAGAGGTTAATTCAAAGCCATGAATATATTTGTAATATGAATTGATTACCTTCAGTTGTGATTTCTGAGTTGTGATTTAATTTGCTTAACTGCTTGATTGATAACTTATTTTTGTATGTCGATTAAGGATGCATACTTAATTTACATGCATGAATTTGATGCTAGAATATAAGTAAATTTCACCTAATCGTTATGAACTTATATTCACAAGTAGTGAAGGTTGCTAGTCACAATCACGTTAAGTAAATTCTTGGCATAAGTTTCATGCAAATCATAGTAACGAGTGCCTCGTCAATGCTTATGTTTTTCATAGAACTTAATGATTCTTGCTTGTATCTCTATTATGCACTTCATGTAGGGAACTTGTAGGGAATGTTTTGGGTTGTTGTATGCAATCATCCAACCCAATAACTTGTGGAAAAACTGAAGGTTAATTAGTGCAATTCACGGTTAATTTGGGGCGTTGAGATTTACAATTTATTGAAAGAACAACTGAAAATCAATTTAGGTTGCATATGTGTCATGTGTAGAGAAGAACCCTCTAGCTAATCCATCACCTATCCTTTCACCTTAATTTCATGTTTTTGTCAATTCTGTAATTTATTTAAGTTTAATTTACTTCTCGTCAAAACCAAACACCCCCCATTATTAAATTATATTATTTAGTTAGTTTTCATTGTTGTTAGTCTTTTAATTCAATTTCCGTCCATTTTAGTTCCCAGTGTCTAATTTGATTGTTTTCATTATTTTGAGTCATTGTAAGTGTGTTTCGAGTTATTAAGAGTTTTTAGCCTAGTTTTGTGTCCTTGAGTCTTGTTTAATATTTTTAAATTAATTTAGAATAGATTAGCAATCCCTCCTAATCCCCGGCCTAGAACGATACCCTACTTACATCTATACTACAATTGTCAAAAAGAGGGTTTAATTTTGTGTGTTAACATATTTTTCACATCAGGAACTTGTAGGGAATTTTTTGGGTTGTCGTATGCAATCATCCAACCCAATAACATTGTGGAAAAACTGAGGGTTAATTAGTGCAATTCACGGTTAATTTGGGGCATTGAGATTTACAATTTATTGAAAGAACAACTGAAAATCAATTTAGGTTGCATATGTGTCATGTGTGGAGAAGAACCCTCTAGCTAGTCCGTCACTTATCATTTCACCTTAATTTCATGCTTTTGTCAATTCTGTAATTTATTTAAGTTTAATTTACTTCTCGTCAAAACCAAATCCCCCCCCCTTATTAAATTATATTATTTAGTTAGTTTTCATTGTTGTTAGTCTTTTAATTCAATTTCCGTCCATTTCAGTTCCTAGTGTCTAATTTGATTGTTTTCATAATTTTGAGTCATTCTAAGTGTGTTTCGAGTTATTAGAGTTTTTAGCCTAGTTTTGTGTCCTTGAGTCTTGTTTAATATTTTTAAATTAATTTAGAATAGATTAGCAATCCCTCCTAATCCCCGGCCTAGAACGATACCCTACTTACATCTATACTACAATTGTCAAAAGAGGGTTTAATTTGTGTGTCAAGTAATTCACGCATCACATCGCATCCTTTTGGAGGAGGGAGCTAAGCCATCTCGGGAGGCTCAACGTCGCCTTAATCCACCCATGTTGGAAGTAGTAAAGAAGGAGGTTATAAAATTGCTTGACTGTGGTGTTATATACCCTATTTCTGATAGTCGTTGGGTGTCTCCCGTGCAGGTTGTTCCAAAGAAGTCCGGGATCACGGTGGTGAAGAATGAAGAACAAGAGCTTGTACCCACTCGTGTGGTGACCGGTTGGCGTGTTTGTATTGATTACAGGAAGTTAAATGCCATGACAAGGAAGGATCACTTTCCGTTGCCATTCCTGGACCAAATGTTAGAAAGGTTAGCCGGTTATAAATTTTATTGCTTTCTTGATGGATATTCCGGATATAACCAAATTGTGATAGCTCCGGAGGACCAAGAAAAGACAACGTTCACGTGCCCCTTTGGCACCTTTGCATACAGGCGCATGCCATTTGGTTTGTGCAATGCCCCTGCGACATTTCAACGATGCATGGTGAGTATCTTTTCTGATTATGTGGAGAAAATTATTGAGATATTCATGGATGATTTCAGCGTGTTTGGTAATTCATTCGATCATTGCTTGAGTAATCTGACCTTAATTTTGAAACGTTGTGTTGAAACGAATCTTGTGCTTAATTGGGAAAAATGTCACTTCATGGTTAAGCAAGGTATTGTTCTAGGACATATTATTTCTGAAGAAGGCATTGAAGTGGATAAATCTAAGGTAGACCTTGTTCGTCACTTACCCTCTCCAACTTCGGTTAGAGAGGTTCGTTCGTTTCTTGGTCACGCAGGTTTTTATAGGCGTTTCATAAAGGATTTCTCCAAGATTTCACAACCACTATGCCGATTGCTTCAAAAAGAGGTGGCTTTCGAGTTTGATGATGCATGCTCCACGGCATTCAAGCAATTAAAAGAAGCTCTTACTTCGGCTCCCATTATCACACCTCCAGATTGGAGCCTTCCATTCGAGTTGATGTGCGATGCTTCGGATTATGCGATTGGTGCTGTTTTAGGGCAACGAAAGAACAAACAACCTCATGTTATTTATTATGCCTCTAGGACATTAAATGATGCTCAATTAAATTACTCCACCACTGAAAAAGAATTACTTGCTGTGGTATTTGCATTAGATAAGTTCCGATCATACTTACTTGGTACTAAAGTTATTATTTTTACTGATCATGCAGCTCTCAAGTATTTACTCACAAAAAAAGAGGCCAAGCCTAGACTAATTCGATGGATGTTGCTTCTACAAGAGTTTGACATTGAGATTCGGGATAAGAAGGGCGTGGAGAATGTGGTGGCTGACCACCTAAGTCGAATGGTGCATGAGGAAGCATCGCCAATTTCTGAAACCTTCCCCGATGAGCAACTAATGTCTATCCAGGTAAGTGAGCCTTGGTACGCGGATTTGGTGAATTATTTGGTGACTAAACAAGTTCCTAGCACCCTAAACAAATTCCAACGTGATAAACTTAAAAAGGATGCTAGATTTTATGTTTGGGATGACCTATACTTGTGGAAATATTGTTCAGATCAGGTTATAAGAAGATGTGTGCATGAATCAGATTTTCACTCAATTTTAAGTTTTTGTCACACATATGCATGTGGGGGTCACTTTGGCACCCAAAGGACAGCTTTTAAGGTTCTTGAATGTGGTTTTTATTGGCCTACTTTGTTTAAAGATGCTAGAACCTTCTGTTTAACATGTGATCGCTGCCAAAGGACAGGTAATATTAGCCAAAAAGATCAAATGCCGCAGGTACCCATCTTTGTTGTTGAAATCTTTGATGTTTGGGGTATCGATTTTATGGGTCCTTTTCCTTCATCTTTTGGTTTCACCTACATATTACTTGCCGTTGATTATGTTTCAAAGTGGGTGGAAGCGAAAGCCACTCGAACTAACGATTCTAAAGTTGTGGCAGATTTTGTGAAAACTAATATCTTTTCTAGATGTGGGATGCCTAGGGTTCTAATCAGTGATGGAGGGTCTCATTTTTGCAACCGTACCATTGGGGCATTACTCAAGAAGTATCATGTGACGCATAAGGTTTCCACACCTTACCACCCCCAAACCAATGGCCAAGACGAGGTATCTAATCGTGAGATCAAACAGATTTTGGAGAAGACCGTTGGGCCAAATAGAAAAGATTGTAGCTTACGGCTGGATGATGCACTATGGGCGTATCGAACGGCTTACAAGACCCCCATTGGTATGTCTCATTTTCGACTTGTGTATGGCAAGCCTTGCCATCTTCCCGTGGAATTAGAACATAGAGCTCATTGGGCCATCAAGACCTTCAATTTGAATGTGGACCAAGCTGGAATTCATCGAAAGCTTCAATTGAGTGAACTTGATGAGATAAGGCATGAAGCTTATGAGAATGCTAGAATTTACAAAGAGAAGACCACGGCATTCCATGATAAGATGCTTCGAGGCAAGACTTTCGAAATTGGGCAGAAAGTGTTGTTGTTCAACTCCCGCCTTCGTCTATTCCCTGGTAAGTTACGTTCCAAATGGGTTGGCCCGTTTGTTGTTACTAATCTTTTTGTGCATGGTGCAGTCCAAATTAAGAGCTTGAGAACCGGGCAAGAATTCAAAGTGAATGGACATCGCTTGAAGCCATACTACGAGAACTTTGTGGAGCATGTTGTGGAGGAGATCCCACTGCATGCCGTGGGTTCCAAGGAGAAGTGAAGGTGTTCATCGTCCGGCTGGAAGACGTTAAAGCAAGCGCTTTAAGGGAGGCAACCCATTTATTCTGTTTGATTGTCTATTTTATTACTTGTTTAATTATTTTTGGTTATGACTTTCTATTTTGAAACATTAACAAATATGCAAAGGATTTTAACATTAAACTTCGTGGAAATGAACAGCAAACTGGGAAATAAAGAAACATAGCATAATACAAGAGGGAGCCTTCACAAAGGCTGCTTGGGAGAGGTCGTAGTAGTCGGCGGAGTTGCAGTAGTCGGCGAAGTCTCAGCAGTCGGTGGGGCCACGGAAGGAGGAGGTATCGGAGGTTGATCATTTGGAGCTTCACTATGCGGTGCCGCCCCAGAAGACGAAGGCAGATGCTGTTAGAACAAACCCACAAACCTCCGGTGATCAAGTAAAATCTGACCATCAGTTTCCTGCAGCTGGTCAATTTTCCTCTTCATGTTTGTGGCATAACTGTGTGCAAGCTTATGCAATTGTTTATTTTCATGCTTGAGTCCTCTAATCTCCTCTTTGAGACTCTGTATTTCAGCCACCAACGATTCAACGTGACGGGTTCGAGCAAATAGGCGTTGGGCCATGTTGGACACAGAACCCGCACACTGCACGCTAAGAGCCAAAGACTCCTTAACCGCCAATTCATCAGACCGTCTAGCGAGCAGTCTGTTATCTCTGGGAGTGACAAGGTTCTGGGCCACCACCGCAGCGGTCATGTCATTTTTCATCACCGAATCCCCAACGGTAAGAGGACCAGTAGGGGATATGAAGGACGGGCGCCATATGTTGTATGGAGAATACGGGGCTGCACCTTCACCAAGGTTCAAATCAAAACGACGATCAGAAGGGCCAGACATTTTTCAGAGGTTTTGGAGAAAGAAGAGATCGGACAGATTAAGATTTCGGAAGTACAAGAAGGGAGTGTTTACAGGAGGGAGCTCAAGTGTGTTGTGGAACAAAATTAATGCCTCTATAAAAAGAAGAAATCAAAGAAGCGCTCCTCAGAAATCGAAGAAGCGTCCTCTCGCAAATCGAAGAGTCGAGGCTCCTTTCTCAAAAGCCGGATTCTTTTCTCAAAAGAGGCGTTTCATTTCTCAAAAAATGGGCTTGCTCAGAAACCACGAGCCGAAACCCGGATTTCAAAAGATCAATTTGTCCAGACGTGTCGTCACTCGTCACATGCAACTTGCAGCTTTGGGGAAATTACTGGCAGCTTTGTCAGAAAGCGCGTAATTTGTACTATTCATCCATCCACCGGCTACCGACAATGAGTGAGAGAATAGTTCCGGTTGTGAAGAAAAGCCCTATAAGTATCTACCTTCGCCTTCCACAGCAAAGGCACACCCTCTCAGCACTTCTTCATCTCTCTGAAATGGCTTTCCAACAAACCCTCTCGAGTCACTCTGTATTTCTCATCCCCTGGGATACCCTTGCAAACAACCCATCCAGAGCACAAGTATTTCATATCATACAGGTTGAGAGCACGAGTATCTCATATCATGCTTTCTCCCTGTCCTTTCTCCAGCCAACACTTGCTCTCGAGTACTCATCATCTTGTGTTTCCTCTTCGTCTCTTACGTATAAGGGAAGTGAAGATGATACCTCGAAGCATGTGGAGACAACGTGCTGATTCATCCTCAACTAGGGACAAGGAGAAAGAAAGCAAGAGGTGGGCACTTGGAAAGATTGAAGAAAGAAACAGACCAACACCTTTCCCTCGTGCCTGCCCGTCGTGCAGAAGAAACAAGCAGAGAAGAATGCAGCTTGCACAATCATCCCAGCGGAAGGAGTCTGAGATGAAGAACTAGAGAAGCTGCCACATCTGCTTGGAGAACAAATAAGGAATTGCAACATCGCCAAAGAGAAAAGCTTCGCCGTACAATTCCAATCCAGTTCAAGATCAAAGCTGTGGAAAGTCAACAAGATCAACTATCTCCAAAACCAGATTTGCGTTCTTAAACTCTACTCTGTCTGGTTTTTACTTTGCCATATTTGTCATGTTTATTTGTCGTTTATTATTTGCTTGTTTTTGGTGTGAGTATATGCTTGAAACATTGAGGACAATGTTTGATTTAAGTGTGGGGGGGTAACCATTGTTTTGCATGAAATTCGTAGAAATTTATCACCCATTACTTCTAGTGTTGTTCCTTGTTGTTTTAAGTATTTTTTTTAAGCTGTTTTGGAGTGTTTCAGTGTGTTTTGACATAAAAAAATCCGAAAATTCATAAAAATTTGAAAAATTGTTTTTGAAAATCCAAAAAAAGAGTTGTTTTTGTGCGCTTATTTGTGTCTTAGGGTACCTTCCAACACAATAATGAGGATTCGGTTTGTAATTGCATGACTGTTAAAGAGAGTTATAAACATGGATGAAAGTTTGATTTACTCTTTATTTATGCGTGGTTGTGGTTATAACTTATGAAATCACATGTAATCATAAAAGAAAAAATTAGTTTTTGTAACATGCTTGAAGGAAAGAACTCAAACTAACGCTACAACCTTGTGAGACTTGAGCTTAAACGTTTATTTGGAGAGTTAAAATCTGTGCATTCTTGTTTTCTAAAGTCGTTGCATGATCTCATTATTCTTTGCTTGGCTATTACTTAGAAGGCGTTTCATCATTTAGTTCCAAATGCTAGAACTCATGCCTATTTCATTCAAAGCATGCTATTGATTTGCATAAAACATATTCAAGATGAAGTTGTGTAGTTACCACCACCAAAGCCAAACTGCCATGTATCCCATATCGTTATATGTTTAAGTTAACCCCATTGAGCCTTGATAGCCTACATTCTTTGTTAAACCACATTATCCTTACCTAGCCTAGTTTAGGACCATCCATACCCTTGTTCTTGAAGCATAGTAAAACATGATTCAAATTGAATTTCTTTTGATTAATGTATGGCAGAAAACAAGTGTGGGGGAAGTGTGAGTTATTATGCTTGTTGAAAAGAAAAGAAGAGTTGAGAAAAAAAAAAAAAAAAAAAAGAGTTTTAAAGTGCTGCTTGTTGAAGAAAGGGTCCAAAACATAGAATTCGGCCCTAATTATTGCTTGAATTTTCCCTTCGTGTCTAAAAGCTGATTTCTGCAATCTAAGTGAATTCTAAGTTTCAATTTCATTACTTTACTTGCTATTGCTTTAAGAACGATTGTTATCCTTATCCTTCATTTGTTAGCCATCACCCCAAGCCCCGTTACAACCCTTAACTTCATCTTGAGTGTCATGCGTTTCAATATGTGGAGTTTGAATTTGGTATGAGCATATGGTGTCACTGGTTCTCGCATCTAAGTAGTAGCATTCCATTCATGAGATCATATCTAAACATGCTTATTAACTCCAGAAATTGCTTTCTTTGTGATACATATATGTGAGCGTTCGTTTTCATATCTACATCAATCTTCTCACATATAACTAGTATAGGGTGTGTAGTTAGAAAATCTGAGTGAAAATTGAGTGCATATCTTGTAAGGAATTGAGTGATTTCTCTAACGCATGTTACTACATCAAAAACATTGTTTTAATTGATTAATTGTGAACTAGTAAGTGGTGACTATGATTAAGTATGTGCTTAAGTGTAAAGATGACTCAAATCTGTGGGGATAATGATTTTTAACATGTCATGTGCATTGGAAATCCCTGAGGCAAATGTTGGAAGGTTTAGGTTGTGTTTTATTTGTTTTGTTTCGTTTTATCTCTTTGTTTTGCTCGAGGACTAGCAAAAGCTAAGTGTGGGGGAATTTGATAGGAGCATATTTATGCGACTTAGTTGGCTTGTTCTTGTGCATTTATGTCGTGTTTCCTTAGTTATTTTAATGTTTAAAGTCATTTTCGTGTGTTTTCAGACTCTAAGTACAAAGTATGCAAGAAGATGCATTTTGGAGGCCTTTGGAGCATGTTTCGGGCTTGGAATGGATAGCAAATGCATGGGCCAAGTGGATGGACGAATTTGAGAACTAAAGAGGCCAAGAATATGAAGAATTATGGTCCAAAAGATGAAGAAACAGCCCAAAAATCTGTCACCCCAACTTGCATTCCTTGCCATGCAAACCACATAGAATTCCCTTTGGATTCCATGCCATGCTTGATCACTCTTGTCCCCTACATAATTTCTAATTTCATGCTTCAATTCATTTAATTATTACACTCAATTGCTTGATACCTCTTGTTCCCTTCACTCATTAGATTTTAGACAACATTTACATCCATTACATGCACCAATTGATGCTCCATCATTCACATTTGGAATCCCATGCCTTGTGTACCACATGTTGCTGCACCTTTGACCCATTTATTGACACATTTTCACCTCCCTTTCCATCTCTATGCAATGTACACAATCATTCATGCTCCCTAGCTTCAAGACCACTCCATTTTACCCTTCACACTTTGCATCATCACTTCATTTTCACCCTTGGACCATTGCACACCACACACACAAATTACCATGCATTTCATCCTTAACCTAACCTGATTTTCTAAGGTTTTTGGGGCCTATAAATACATGTTTACACCCCTTGGCCAAAGGACAATCCCCCATATTCATCATTTTATCACAGAAATTCGTCCATACACACCCTAGGAAGCAAAACACCCCAAAAACACCATTCTAGTGCCTAGAAAACGTAACAGCCACTCCACCTTCTTCCACCCTCTTTGCCTAGTTCTCTACCACTCCCCAACCATCAAACACTCTTCCACTCTCACCCTAAACCCTTCCACAAAATTCCCCATCCATTCTACACCATAAATCCACCCAAAAATCTGTCCACAAGCTTCATGCCGCAAGCAAGGGAAAGGAGGAATCTTGGATGCACTTGCTACCAAGTTGGAGCATTTTAGGTGTTTTCTTTCCTTTGATTTTAATGTCTAATTTTATGTATCTTTGCTTTGTGAGTATGAGGAACTAAACCCCTCTTAGTTAGGGGGTGATTCGAAACTATGTTCATACTTGCAATATGATTTGATTACATCCAGTTGTGATTCATAAGTTGTAAATTCAATTTACTTATCCATTCATATAAAAACTAATTTGTGTATGTTGGTTAAGAGTGCACGCTTAATTTTCATGCATGAATTTGACGCTAGAATATAAGGGAGTTTCACCTAATCGTTATAAACTTATATTCACAAGTAGTGAAGGTTGCTAGTCACAATCACGTTAAGTAAATTCTTGGCATAAGTTTCATGCAATTCATAGTAACGAGTGCCTTGTCAATGCTTATGTTTTTCATAGAACTTAATGATTCTTGCTTGTATCTCTATTATGCAATTCATGTAGGGAACTTGTAGGGAATGTTTTGGGTTGTCGTATGCAATCATCCAACCCAATAACTTGTGGAAAAACTGAGGGTTAATTAGTGCAATTCACGGTTAATTTGGGGCGTTGAGTATTCATAGTTTATCGAAAAGCAACTGGAAATCGTTTTGTATGCAAGTGTGACATGTGTGGAGAAGAACCTCCTAGCTAGCCTTCCATCCATAAGTTTCATTCAAATTCATTTACAATCTGTTTTGTTTTACAAAGTTTGTTTTGTTTTCAAATTCATTAAAACCAAAATCCCCCTTTTACTTTATTGTTTCAAAGTGTTTAATTTCTGTTTTGGTTGTGTTTTAGAGTGTTTTAATTCACCCAAATTTGTCAAAGAATTTGTTTACTTTGTTCTTGTCTTAATTTAATTATTTTCGTCCAAAATCAACCCCAACTTATTTCTTTGAGTCATATTAATTAGAACTTGTCTTAGATTATGTTTTTAAGTGTTTTAGTTCATTAGAAAACCAAAATTCGTCCAAGTTTGTGTGAGAGTCCCAAAACTGCCCAGATTGTGTTTTTAAGGTAGTTTTGAGTGTTTAGGGGCTGTTTTGAGTCTTTTGGTTTGTTTTAGTGTTTTAAAGTATAGTTTTGCATTCTTTGAGTCTAGTTAGTGTTTTAAACTTTGTTTTCACGTTTTCAAGTCAGTTTCCAAGTGATTTAGCAATCCCTCCTAATCCCCGGCCTAGAACGATCCCTACTTACATACTTTACTACAATTGATAAAAAGAGGGTTTAATTTGTGTGTTTAGTTATTTTACGCATCAAAAAGACTGGACTTGAGCCAGTTGTTGGAAATGTGCCCTAAAACCAATCATGTGATGATACTTTACGGACATTTCACATGTTAAACTAATCTAGTTTAATATCAAGGGCAAAGATTATTGTTTTAAGCCGTCTCATATAAATGTTATATGCTTAAACAATAAGTCCAAGAAATATATATTTAGGATAATGTAATTTAAACAAGTTAGATTTATGAGACCATTCTCTTTCTTAAACATATCCTAAACGTTCCTGATCATGGGATTGCCAATTGGGCATTGACAGTCCGTTAAGATCAGTACGTGCTATGTCTTCTCTCATGGAGAGTGACTGGTCTCGAGTCATTAGTGTAATTGACACTAAGACAAGCATGTAGGTGCTTAATAGCGAATGAGTCCACTGAACACGATCAACGAGGAGTTCTCATACTCATGTCACATGAGAACTCATGGTTGGGATAATGCAAAGTAGTCATTTGACCTGAGGCATCACAGTTGTCTTGTGGTTAAGTCCTTGATCTTTGACTATGTCAAAGTCACTCCATTCGAGGGTGTCCACGGCATAGTTGGGGTTAAGCCACTTAGCCGTGGAGGCAAGTGAATGCGCAACAAGGGATCTCTAACCTTCAAACCGTTTGAGGGAGAATACTCTATGATATGATTAAGAATCTCTGGTTAGAGTATGAATGAGATTTAGGAAGTCGTTCCAAATCACATTCAAAGTAATCATATAAGTAAATGAATCACATTGGATAGTAGACATGAATAAACTATCAAACCAAACAATGTGATCAAGAGTATTGTATTAGAGAAAGACCGTATTGCATTGTAATCCTAAACTGAATAGGTTCTCCACCTCCTCTGATTAGCTTGGGTAGCCATGACATACTGCTAGGTGTCACTCATGGTTTGTGGTAGCCCTAAAGGCGAGTAATCACTAAAGGGAGAATTGAAAGTAAGTTTCAATTCACAATCGATCGTTAAGAGTAACAATCGCCCACTACCTTGCTAAAAGGAACCTAATGGATCGTACACCGTGTAAGGTAGAGATTGAAGAAACAATGGAGATGAGTAAGGATAATTAAATGGTTTAATTATTTATTTATGGCTAGAATTAATTAATATGTTAATTAATCAAACGAATAAGTTCGTTATAGACCTAGGGTTAGTTTTGGGCCGCAAGGCCCAATGGGATTTGAATGTCAAACCCATTAACTCAAGTTGTATGACAACTTGAATAAACAAAGAGCTTGAAAGCCCAATAAACCCTTAAGGCCGGCCATTTAGAGGAAGGTAGTGAACTTGCTCTAATTACAAGTTTGCCACTCCAATGAAGGAAGGTATAAATATGACTTTATAGCCAAAATTCATTTAGGGTTTTCTTTTGGGGAAAGGATGAGAACACAAGCTCTCTTTTCTCTCTAAAGAGGCCGGCCACCCTAGAGGAAAATAGCTAGCAATCTTACTTCCTCTAGGTCACTCATTTCTTCTTAAAATCTTACCTTGGTGTGGAGACTTAGAGGTTCTCAATTTTGAGAACTTGGAGAAACCTATTCTTCCATCCAAATCCATGGATCTAAGAAGCAAGGAATGAAGGCCCTATCTCTTGGGTGATTATCCTTTGCTTTTGCAAAGAGGAATCTACAAAGGTATAAATTTCTCAACTCACTTTCTTTTGAGTTGAGTCTTGGTTCACCTAACTACTAGGCTTTGAATTTCATGGGTAATGTTTTGTTTTTGAGTGCATGCAAGCATGATTACGCCTTTAATTGTTAATTGCATGCTATAGATGTTGCTCAAATGAACATGTTTTTCACAAAATTTGCTTCAAGTGGTATCAGAGCCTAGGTCTAGTAGTTGGTGAATCCTTTTGGGTTTTGTAGTTCATAGTTTTTTTTTATTTGAATGTTGTAATTGGTACAAGCTTTATTCTTGCTTCTTTGAATGTAAATTTTGTTAGAAAATTTGCCATCTCAAATGGTGTAGATTTAGTTCATATAAGCATGAATTTTGGCGCTAAAAATTTGGTGCCATGGTTTTGGGAAATTTGGCCAAATCCAAAGGTTGGATTTTTGGGTTCATGTTTGTCTTATTAAAAGTGTTTGAAAGTGACTTTTGGAACCCCTATGTACCCTAGTATGGTTATATGTTATTGCCCTTAAGTTTTAGTGTTTTTGGGATGTCTTTGGGTGAAAAATGTTCATGGAGCTTTTTTGGGTTTTTCATGAATGTTCTTCATTGTTCTTGATGTTTTTAGCCAAGAACAAAAAGTTTGGTGTTTTGATTCAAAGTTTTGATTTATTTCATAAAGTCTTTGTTTTGTGCTTTTTCAAATGTTTAAATGTGATTGAAATTTTGAAAGGTGATAGAAATGGTGATGGGTGTGTAAGAAGTACTTCTCTTACACACACACCACTTGCATGAATTTATGTCATGCACCACTTGCATGAATTTATGTCACACACCTCTTGCACCACTTGCACCACTTGCATGACTTTATGTCAAACCTACAAATCAACACACACATCACTCCCTTCACTCTCTATAACCGGCCACCCTATTAAAATAGGGTTCTTTTGGGGCTTTTATGCAATTACATAAAGTTTTGATACTTTTGTGTATTTGCAGTTTGACCCAAAAGTTTACGTATTTACGTAAAGGCCCAAAATCATTAAAGGACAAATTGTTTTGTTCCTTTAATGAAGTTTTTGAATTTGTTGAAATTTTTGGGTTCTAGTTGTAATTACATAAAGTAATGGACTTTTGTGTTTTTGCAAAATGAGCTCAAAAGTTTACGTTTTGCAACATAGCCCAAAAAGTTGAGGTTATTGCATTTTGGCCCAAATTAGGTTGAGAACAAAATGGTTTTGTCTCTTTAAATGAGAATTGGATTTTCATTTCATTTAGCTCCATTTAAATCAATTCTATGGATACAAAAACCAAATGACAATGTTGCATTCAAAGTTTAATTAGTTAAAGCGTTAATTAATTAAAGGGTGATTCTGAACCAAAGCCTACGATAATTGAGCTATGTGAAAGGCCGTCTCAAATTTGTTTGAACCATGGGAATGTGTAGATTAGATTTTGGTTGTAATTTGATATGATCAAATGTTGTAAAAGAGCACAAGCTCTTCTTTACTTGAAAGTAATTTGTTTTGATCAAATGTTGTAAAAGAGCATAAGCTCTTCTTTACTTTGAAGTACTCCTTTTCTTGTTTTATTTGATATGCATGAAATTGGAGTAGTTGGGTCCAACGCCCAATAAGACAACACGCCTTAATGTGATTAAACGCGTAACTAAAATCAATCACCATCCCTAGACCGAGATTCAACACTAGGCTCGTGTTGGATCTAATCAAAGGTTCATAGTCATCCTAAGGCCCTAAGGCAACTATATAGTCCATCAATGAATGCAAACCTTATGTTAGTAGTACCATATACTCTTGCTTTAAAAACCGTTTTACAAGCTTAGTGGGAGTATTATATACTACTAAATCTATCACATGGACCAATAGTTGTAATAGGACCAAATTGTTTTAATAAGATAAAAATGAATGTTTATATATGATGAGACCTAAAACCCTTAACCAAACCATTATTAAGTTGATAAGCATGAGAGTGCTTTGAACACTCTTTCGTGGCCTTCCACCGTGGTAGGCTCTGATCGTTTGTGACTCGTACATCGACTTCACCCTATCATGGGGGAGTACAAAGTGCGTGCTTACACTCAGAATGAATCCTATACGCATACATGATGTTGTGAAGGTAGGCAACGAGAATGATCAACATCATATTGATAGGAGCATATTTATGCGACTTAGTTGGCTTGTTCTTGTGCATTTATGTCGTGTTTCCTTAGTTATTTTAATGTTTAAAGTCATTTTCGTGTGTTTTCAGATCTTATGGACAAAGTAGGCAAGAAGATGCATTTTGGAGCAAAATGGAGCTTGGAATGCATGTCACATATTTAGGCCAAAGTGGATGGACGAATTTGAGAGCTAAAGAGGCCAAGAATGTGAAGAATTATGGTCCAAAAGATGAAGAACTCAGCCCAAAAATTTGTCACCCCAACTTGCCTTCATTGCCATGCAAAACAACATAGAATTCCCTTTGGATTCCCATGCCATGCTTGATCACTCTTGTCCCCACATAATTTTTTATTTCATGCTTCAATTCATTTAATTATTACACTTAATTGCTTGATACCTCTTGTTCCCTTCACCCACAAAATTTTATACAACTTTCACAACCATAACATGCACCAATTGATGCTCCATCATTCACATTTGGAATCCCATGCCTTGTGTACCACATGTTGCTGCACCTTTGACCCATTTATTGACACATTTTCACCTCCCTTTCCATCTCTATGCAATGTACACAATCATTCATGCCCCCTAGCTACAAGACCACTCCATTTTACCCTTCACACTTTGCATCATCACTTCATTTTCACCCTTGGACCATTGCACACCACATACACTCTTTGCCATGCATTCTCCCTAGCCTAACCTGATTTTCTAAGGTTTTTGGGGCCTATATATACATGTTTACACCCCTTGGCAAAGGGTTCACACTCTCATATTCACCATTCATCACAGAAATTCGTCCATACTCACCGTAGGTAGCAAAACACCCCAAAAACACCATTCTAGTGCCTAGAAAACATAACAGCCACTCCACCTTCTTCCACCCTCTTTGCCTAGTTCTCCACCACCCTCCAACCCTCAAACACTCCTCCACACTTACCCTAAACCTTTCCATACCATTCCCCATCCATTCTACATCATAAAACTACCCAAAAATCCGTCCACAAAGCAATCTGCCGCAAGCAAACAAAGGAGAATTCTTGGATGCACTTGCTACCCAAGTTGGAGCATTTTAGGTGTTTTCTTTCCTTTGATTTTAATGTCTAATTTTATGTATCTTCGCTTTGTGAGTATGAGGAACTAAACCCCTCTTAGTTAGGGGGTGATTCGAAACCATGTTCATACTTGCAATATGATTTGATTACATCCAGTTGTGATTCATAAGTTGTGAATTCAATTTACTTATCCGATCGTATAAAAAATGATTTGTGTATGTTGGTTGAGAGTGCACGCTTAATTTTCATGCATGAATTTAACGCTAGAATATAAGGGAGTTTCACCTAATCGTTATGAACTTATATTCACAAGTAGTGAAGGTTGCTAGTCACAATCACGTTAAGTAAATTCTTGGCATAAGTTTCATGCAAATCATAGTAACGAGTGCCTCGTCAATGCTTATGTTTTTCATAGAACTTAATGATTCTTGCTTGTATCTCTATTATGCAATTCATGTAGGGAACTTGTAGGGAATGTTTTGGGTTGTCGTATGCAATCATCCAATCCAATAACTTGTGGAAAAACCGAGGGTTAATTAGTGCAATTCACGGTTAATTTGGGGCGTTGAGTATTCATAACTTATCGAAAAGCAACTGGAAATCGTTTTGTATGCAAGTGTGACATGTGTGGAGAAGAACCTCCTAGCTAGCCTTCCATCCATAAGTTTCATTCAAATTCATTTTACAATCTGTTTTGATTCACTTAAATTTGTCTAAGAATTTGTTTACTTTGTTCTTGTCTTAATTTAATTATTTTCGTCCAAAATCAACCCCATCTTATTTCTTTGAGTCATATTAATTAGAACTTGTCTTAGATTATGTTTTTAAGTGTTTTAGTTCATTAGAAAACCAAAATTCGTCCAAGTTTGTGTTAGAGTCCCAAAACTGCCCAGATTGTGTGTTTAAGGTAGTTTTGAGTATTTAGGGGCTGTTTTGAATCTTTTGGTTTGTTTTAGTGTTTTAAAGTATAGTTTTGCATTTTTTTGAGTCTAGTTAGTGTTTTAAACTTTGTTTTTACGTTTTCAAGTCAGTTTCCAAGTGATTTAGCAATCCCTCCTAATCCCCGGCCTAGAACGATCCCTACTTACATACTTTACTACAATTGATAAAAAGAGGGTTTAATTTGTGTGCTTATATATTTCGCATCACATATCATTGTGAGGTTGTTCTTGAACCCCTACCCGAACTTGCATGGTGGGAATGACTTAACTAAGTGCAATGGAGCCAACATCATATCATTGTGAGGCTTCATTCTCTAGAGGCCAAATAAGATGGGTACTTGCAAGAGATGCAAATGAGTAAGTGTACTCTCTCATTATTATTGATGTTAGCCAACATCATATCATTGTGAGGTGGGCTTGGTAATGATGAGTCTCCCATACCCTACTAAGAGTTTCCTCCAAAACTCTCGACTTCCGATGAGGGATATGGAATTTGCCAAAAATAGTGGGTGGTGCTATTTGATTTAAAGACCCGAATCAAATGGCTTAAAATCAATCAATTTATATTCGTTATGTATTTGTTTACCAATAAATTTGCGAACGCTATCCAAAACTTGACAAAGAAAAGCCGAATGCTTTAGTTTTCGGACTTGGTACCACAATCCCAAAGATTGTCTTAAATGGATTGTATATGTACCTAAGTAGTCTAATCCTCACAATCTTCCTATTGATAATGTATCATTGGAAGAACATGTTAGATAAAGTCTATCATAAAGAGGACAACACTTTTAATGTCATAATTCTTCACTTACAAATCGGTGTATGAAGAAATAAGAGTTGATTTGAACAACCCTTAGCTAATGCAAACACTAGTGCTTATTTCTTTGTTAAATGAACAAAGAACTTGATAAGAAAGCACAAGGGCATGGACACTTTATGTGCCATGATTCTTCACTTACAAATTGTTGTATGAAGAAATGAGAGTTGCCTTGAACAACTCTTGAAAGTTTGTAATTATGTTTAGAACATAATGGTTGGTTGACAAAAATAGTCCATCAACATGGACTTATGATGATTTTGAATCATTGAGTGTTGAAGTGTTAAACCACTTCTAGAAACGGAAACTAGGCAAGGACTTCACCTTTGTGTCCCTATCCAAATGGTTCACTAAGTTTATTGTAAACTATATAGTGAACAATAACCACACACTCTCCAAATCGTTTGATGTGTATAACACAATTGAAATAAGTTTCAAGAGAGATAGTGGGAGTTTAGGGACCATGACTATTGTAGTCAAAAGGAGAAGTCAAATGAAGAAAGCGAAATAAACTCCAAGGGAACAAACTTTCTTTATGAAAGGATGGACATTGGAAGGGGTATTTGCAAGAAATATCTTGCAAGTGTCAAGAACACACCTTTCGAAGGTGTTGTAAATTGTTCTTGAAAAGTTCAAAACAGTTGGTTCTTCTACTTGAATGCTTGATTCCGTATTAGTAACTATGTTTTACAATCGTTGTAAAAGTGTGGCTAATAAAAAGTAGAAGATTAATGAGAGAAGAGAAAGTACTTCACATTCGGAACGTGAATGAAATGTAGATCTCTGTGAAAGCAGATGGTACTTACTTCCTCATATGAACTACCAAAGAAATTGGAAAAACCAAAGATTGTCTTTACATTCCAATTTTAAGGAACTTAATTCCATCACTATAAGGGATGGATGAATGTTTTGTTTGACAAAACATTGTTCTTTATTAATGAATGATTAGATTATTGTGATCTAATTGATTGTCTCTATAGTAGAGATGATATGGTAGTGTTAACTGTTTAGAATATAACGATGCTTAAAACCCAAAAGGTTGCAAGGAGGTGACTAATCCCAACTGAGTTGTGATACCTCTAAAACATAAATTATGAGTTGGTCATAGATGGATGCTTTGGATCGTTAGATCCGGATCCAATGCCTTCTTGTTAAAATTGTATAGAGGCAAAATGTTTGAATCTTTATTCTTTTGGAAAGGAAGAAAGAATCACAAAGTTGTTGAGGTTAATTCACTTAGATGTTAGTGGCACTTGTCCACAACATAATACTACTCATGTTGTATGACATTCACCGAAGATCGCTCTCGGTTGGACTATCATTTATTTTGAATAAACACAATTCCGAATACTTTGCAAAAGGTTTCAAAGAATTCAAGAAATGTAAGTTGATGAGTAAGATGTCTAAAGTATTTACCTCTTTAGATTTGATCCAAGGGAAGGTAACACTTTAGAACAGTTTTCTTGAATGATATCAAGCAAAGAAGCATCATATGATAATGGATTTCTCCATTAAGAGAAGAACGAACTCGAATAAGATTTAGTTCGTTGGATGTTATCAATTGCCCATATATAGGATATATACTTCTAAGACAATATGATTGTCAATTAGAAGATCTTCCAAAATTTTCATGACTCTATAGGATATAGTTGGAAAGAAAGACAAATCTTAATCATGTTAAGATTTGGGGTTGTGTGCTACTAAGCAATATTTGTTTAAAGAATTATCTTGTGGGTATCCTTAAATTAACATTTGGATATCACTTCTATAAACCAACTAACAAATGTTGTTTGTTGGGTAGTTCATTGTAATCCTACAATATGATTTGCCTAACGCAAATGAATGAGAGATAGAACTCAAAGAATGGGTTCTTTGAGAGACAAGATGATAATCAACAAATATAACAACCTAGTTCCTACGCCACAAGCTCTAAGGTAGTCGAGAAGGATTTATAAACTGTCTCAGTTGAATGGTTTGAACTTTATGACTGTGTCATAGAGTTACACCTCTTAATTCGAAAGAAATAAGAATGAAAATCCTTATGACTACATTAAGTGTATATACGATATATACTCAAAGAAATGGTAAAGCACCATTTGACCCAAAATAATGAAACCTTTAAAGCTAATTGGTAGCTTAAGGTCACTACAATCAAAGAGAATGGTTGACTTTGAAGAAACCATCTTTGACGTAGTCTTGTTTTCAATTAATTCGATGATTGCTAGCTACAACTAAATGGTGATTCAATGCTTGGACATAAGATGGGTTTCCGAAACCATTATTAAGATAGTCTTGATAATATATGTCTAAAACTATGAATCACAAGACATGTAAGTTGTAGAGATCCATCCATCATGGATCTTAGCAAGCTAGTGGGAGCTACAAACGTCTTCTAAGAGAAAGATCAAATCGTTTGATTTCTCATAAAGATGAAAATGAATCTTTTGTTTACTAGGTTTACAAAAGATTAGTGGGAGTTAATCATGTTCCTAAATTCGAATATATATATACAAATATATGATATATTAATTTTGGAAATGAAAAAGAATACTTCTTCGTTAAAGTTATGACTTTAAACATTCTATAATGATAGAATGAATATGGGAGACATAGTCTATAAACATGGGATGGAAATCTATACTGATATATTTCAAGATATAATTGAATTATATCAATCCATAATAATAGACAAAAGATGCTAGGACGTTTCTCATAAGATGATAAACTTCAATTAGAAGGACGACTCTAGTGAGACTACCAAGTTGCCCTTCTCAAAGGGAACGTACCCTTTGACTCCCAAAGAAATAATGCGCAAATAGAATCCTTTATGCATACGTAGAAAGGTGATTTATGTATTTCATATTGTATGAAAACATTGATATGAGTTGTACCTAGAAAGGTACAAGACGATATCAATGCAAGCCCATGATCAGAACCATGGGAACTGTCAAGTGAGTCCTTGAGTATTTAAGAAATACTAAAGGATAGATTCCTCAAAGAATGAGGAAGAATTAGAGTAACGAAATGGAAGCGTAAATTTATTAGATTATGAATCTAATCCATCATTGGATGTTTCTTCATTATGAATGAAGAGATAATCAGATATCTCTTTATTATGACTAAAGAGATATTTGGATGGAAACATTAAAAGTAATGACTTTACTGTGTTCCATTATGAATGCAAAATATATTGCCATATAGAAGCTTACAACAATGTTGTTTGGATGGGAAAGTTCATTTATGAACTCTCTATTCGGTTCCAACTAGAAAGTGTCTCTAGTGTACCGACACTGCGACACTAATGGGGCGATAGCTCAAGCCAGGGAATCAAGGTCTCATCAAGATCCGAACTCAAATGAGAAGCTGAACCACATGATTGAGAATCATGTATAATGGTGACGTCGTTATTCTCAAGGTTGCTTCTATGGATAACATATAGATATCCATTGTCTAGGCCTACTACTTAGCCATTTTTGAAATGACTAAAGAAGAGGTATCATCACTGATGACCAAGCTGATTGGCTCTAGTGCAAGTGGGAGATTGTTGGAAATGTGCCCTAAAACCAATCATGTGATGAAACTTTACGGACATTTCACATGTTAAACTAATCTAGTTTAATATCAAGGGCAAAGATTATTGTTTTAAGCCGTCTCATATAAATGTTATATACTTATACAATAAGTCCAAGGAATATGTATTTAGGAGAATGTAATTTAAACAAGTTATATTTATGAGACCATTCTCTTTCTTATACATATCCTACACGTTCCTGATCATAGGATTGCCAATTGGGCATTGACAGTCCGTTAAGATCAGTACGTGCTATGTCTTCTCTCGTGGAGAGTGACCGGTCTCGAGTCATTGGTGTAATTGACACCAAGACAAGCATGTAGGTGCTCAATAGCGAATGAGTCCACTGAACACGATCCACGAGGAGTTCTCATACTCATGTCATATGAGAACTCATGGTTGGGATAATGCAAAGTAGTCCTTTGACCTGAGGCATCATAGTTGTCTTGTGGTTCAGTCCTTGATCTTTGACTATGTCAAAGTCACTCCATTCAAGGGTGTCCACGGCATAGTTGGCGTTAAGCCACTTAGCCTTGAAGGCAAGTGAATGCGCAACAAGGGATCTCTAACCTTCAAACCGTTTGAGGGAGAATACTCTATGATATGATTAAAAATCTCTGGCCAGAGTATGAATGAGATTTAGGAAGTCGTTCTAAATCACTTTCAAAGTAATCATATAAGTAAATGAATCACATTGGATAGTAGACATGAATAAACTATCAAACCAAACAATGTGATCAAGTATTGTATTAGAGAAAGACCGTATTGCATTGTAATCCTAAACTGAATAGGTTCTCCACCTCCTCTGATTAGCTTGGGTAGCCATGACATACTGCTAGGTGTCACTTTTGGTTTGTGGTAGCCCTAAAGGCGAGTAATCACTAAAGGGAGAATTGAAAGAAGTTTCAATTCACAATCGATTGTTAAGAGTAACAATCGCCCACTGCCTCGCTAAAAGGAACCTAATGGATCGTACACCTTGTAAGGTAGAGATTGAAGAAACAACGGAGATGAGTAAGGATAATTAAATGGTTTAATTATTTATTTATGGCTATAATTAATTAATATGTTAATTAATTAAACGAATAAGTTCGTTATAGACCTAGGGTTAGTTTTGGGCCGCAAGGCCCAATGGGATTTGAATGTCAAGCCCATTAACTCAAGTTGTATGACAACTTGAATAAACAAAGGGCTTGAAAGCCCAATAAACCCTTAAGGCCGGCCATTTAGAGGAGGGTAGTGAACTTGCTTTAATTACAAGTTTGCCACTCCAATGAAGGAAGGTATAAATATGACTTTATAGCCAAAATTCATTTAGGGTTTTCTTTTGGGGAAAGGATGAGAACACAAGCTTTCTTTTCTCTCTAAAGAGGCCGGCCACCCTAGAGGAAAATAGCTAGCAATCTTACTTCCTCTAGGTCACTCATTTCTTCTTAAAATCTTACATTGGCATGGAGACTTAGAGGTTTTCAATTTTGAGAACTTGGAGAAACCTATTCTCCATGGATCTAAGAAGCAAGGAATGAAGGCCCTATCTCTTGGGTGATTATCCTTTGCTTTTGCAAAAAGGAATCTACAAAGGTTAAATTTCTCAACTCACTTTCTTTTGAGTTGAGTCTTGGTTCACCTAACTACTAGGCTTTGAATTTCATGGGTAATGTTTTGTTTTTGAGTGCATGCAAGCATGATTCCGCCTTTAATTGTTAATTGCATGCTATAGATGTTGCTCAAATGAACATGTTTTTCACAAAATTTGCTTCACCAGTGACAAGTTTATTGTTTCTAGCTGATGAGCTCTAACATCTGGACTCAACTTCTCCAAGGAAATAGCACGCAAGGAAGAATACTCAGTCGAGGCGGCCACAAGTTCGGCAATCTTGATCTTCAAGGATGAAGAATCAACGTTAAGGTTGTCAATCACAGAAACAAGCTTCGACAAATCCTCATTGAGCAACGTAAGGTCTTCCAACGGGCACTTAGAAATCCTCTTCTCTATATAGCTCTTGACATCCATTGCCGCACCAAGACTAATGCGATGGATGGCTTGCTCAGTACCGCTAAGGTTTGGCCCTCTCAAAGAGATCTTAGAGCTAACTGGCAAAGGTGTTGGACGCATGATGGGTTCTTGCATACCTTCACCTACACATGGCAAACTCGGGAAGTTCGGCGGGTTTGGAACAAGCTCTGCACCAGGCGGATCCCCGATCTCCCTGTCTGTAGGTAGGTCCCCTACAAATAACATCTCCGTATAAGAATAAACATCTGCAGTTGCCAAATCAGAAAGACAAGAAGGCCCAACCTAAATAAGACAAAGAAAGATGTCATAAACGAAAGCCAAAATGATGAAAGCATAAGAAATCACGAGAGAAAATGAAGTACATACATCTCTCTCAAATGGCACACGATCATCGAGTAGAGGATGCCTAAACACTTCTTTCTTCTTATGACGAAAATTGACATCGCTGTTAACCTGAGCATCCTCAAGTGGTCGCTTGTTTGAAACTTGCTGACGCTGTTGCAAAATAAATCCATCTTCGTGCGAGTCAACTTCATCTCCCGTCTCTTCAGAAGCATCCGGATGTCGAGGAGACAAGCACGGGCGTTGAGGAGCTAAAGCTACAGGTCTATCTTGTAAGGGAGCTGCACTGGTGCAATCAAGAGCTACCACTTGCATAGGAACCACATGATAGCCCTCTCTCGACATATCATTGCCCGAGTGAGAAAAACTAGTACCACTTGCCATCCTCAAGTTCTTATAGTATACCTTTGACCACCAACGAGCATAAATGCGGGTCACTGGATTACTCTTGAACTCGTCATTGGCTGGCAGTGTGATAACAGCATTTGTACATGCACGGGTACAAGACTCACAATCCATATACACGGCTTGCAAGGATGCTGATTGGTTCTTTTCCTTCAGCTTGCCTGGCAAGTTTTGGACAAAACCAAATTGCCTGCTGAAACGGTGGGGACTATATGGCTGAACAATGCATCAGTCTTCTTGTCGCAAAGAAATAAACCCCGAACGAAGACTTATAAGATAGGACAAGTCTGACAAGCGGAGATGTGAATTGTCTACGATGCCTTGCCGCACCGAGCCAACTCTTGCTAAGGGGTCCATCCTCAAATCTTCACAACTTTCAAATAGTGCTCATGCCTGCAAATCATCAAGGCTCTTCGCGGAGAGCACGCCAGAATACTTCGCCATCAAAAGCCCCATCTTGGCTGCAGTCGATGAAGAAGGCCTTGACTTGTCTAGAGTCGACAAAGAAAAGTGAGTGCCAAAATATTCACCCAACCAACCATACACCTAGTGGTAAGGAAGCACCGCAGCACGATCTTCAGTGCTTGCCGAGTTCGAAACAATGCTCAAGCCATTGTAAATGTTGGCTATGAAGGAAATTTTATGAAAAACATGTTCTTTTGAGCAACATCTATAGCATGCAATTAAAAAATTAAAGGCGGAATCATGCTTGTATGCACTCAAAAACAAAACATTACCCATGAAATTCAAAGGCTAGTAGTTAGGTGAACCAAGACTCAAGAGAAATTTATACCTTTGTTGATTTCTCCAAGTTCTCAAAGTTAAGAACCTCTAAGTCTCCACAACAAGGAATGATTGATGAAGAAATGAGTGACCTAGAGGAAGTAAGATTGCTAGCTATGTTCCTCTAGGGTGGCCGGCCTCTTAGAGAGCAAAGAGAGCTTTTGTTCTCATCTTTTCTCCCACAAGAAACCCTAATGAAGAAAAGGCTATAAAGTCATATTTATACCTACCTTCATTGGAGTGGCAAACTTGTAATAAGTCCAAAACCCACTCCATTATCAATATGGCCGGCCATAGGGTGTTATTGGGTTGTTTGGGCCTTTGTGAATATTTAGTCATTAAGTTGTCATACAACTTAAGTCAATGGGCTTGACGTTCGAAGCCCATTGGGCTTTAAGGCCCAAAACTAACCCTAGGTCTTTTAACGAACTTTATTCGTTTGATTAATTAACATATTAATTAATCCTTGCCATAAATAATTAAACCATTTAATTATTCTTACTCATCTTCGTTGTTTCTTGAATCTTTACCTTATACGGTGTACGATCCATTAGGTTCCTTTTAGCGAGGCAGTGGGTGATTAGAACTATTTCAAATCGATTGTGAATTGACACTTACTTTCAATTCTCCCTTTAGTGATTATACACGTTTAGGGCTTCCACAAACCATGAGTGACACCTAGCAGTATGTCATGGTTACCTAAGCTAATCAGAAGAGGTGGAGAACCTATTCAGTTTAGGATTACAATGCAATACGGTCTTTCTCTAATACAATACTCTTGACCACATTGTTTGGATTGATAGTTTATTCATGTCTACTATCCAATGTGATTCATTTACTTATATGATTACCTTGAATGTGATTTGGAATGACTTCCTAAATCTCATTCATACTCTGGCTAGAGATTCTTAATCATATCATAGAGTATGCTCCCTCAAACGGTTTGAAGGTTAGAGATCCCTTGTTGCGCATTCACTTGCCTCCATGGCTAAGTGGCTTAACCCCAACTATGTCATGGACACCCTCTGATGGAGTGACTTTGACATAGTCAAAGATCAAGGACTTAACCACAAGACAACTATGATGCGTCAGGTCAAATGACTACTTTGCATTATCCCAACCATGAGTTCTCATGTGACATGAGTATGAGAACTCCTCGTTGATCGTGTTTAGTGGACTCATTTGCTATTAAGCACCTACATGCTTGTCTTGGTGTCAATCACACCAATGACTCGAGACCAGTCACTCTCCATGAGAGAATACACAACACGTACTGATCTTAACGGACTGTCAATGCCCAATTGGCAATCCTATGATCAGGAACGTTTAGGATATGTCTACGAAAGAGAATGGTCTCATAAATCTAACTTGTTTAAATTACATTCTCCTAATTACATATTCCTTGCACTTATCGTTTAAGCCTATAACATTTATATGAGACGGCTTAAAACAATAATCTTTGCTCTTGATATTAAACTAGATTAGTTTAACATGTGAAATGTGTTGGAAGTATGCCTACAAAGCCAATCATTTGATGTAATAGCTTTTGGAATACTTATTGTATTAAACTTTTATATGTTTAATAAAGGGCAAAGCTTATTGTTAATCACTATTTATTGTATCATGTGTTTAAGCAATAAGGGAATCCAAGGAATGTATTTGATCTAGGAGACAAGTGATTTAAGTAAGTTAGATTAACGAGACCTTTCTCTTATGTTCATTCCTAAAACGTTCCTACCCATAGGATTGCCAATTGGGCATTGACAATCCGCTAAGGTTAGTATGTGTTATGTCGACTCAAGCGTGAGTATGACTAGTCTCAAGTCATTTGGTGTTGGACACTAAGACAAACACATAGGTGCTCGAAAGAGTAATCGAGTACACTGAACTACGATCAAAAGAGAGTTTGAACATACATGTCATGTAAGAACTCAATAGTTGCAATATGCAAAGTAATCCTTTGACCTGACGCATCATAGATGTCTAATGGTTAAGTCCTTGACCTTTGATCATGTCAAAGGCATTCCCTTTGAGTGTCCACGGCATTGTTGGGGTCAAGCTATCTAGTCATGTAGGCATATGAATGCACAACAAGGGATCTCTAACCTTCCCTGGTGGAAGGAGAATACTCTAAGATATGATTCGAGAGTCTTTGGCCAAAGAATATGAATATGACTTAGGAAGTTTGTTCCAAATCTTATTCAATAGAATCATATGGAGAAGTATCACATTTGAAAGTAGACATGAAACAAACTATCACTTAAACAATGTGATTAAGAGTATTGTATTAGAGAATGACCGTATTGCATTGTAGTTGTAACTGGATAGGTTCTCCAACCAATTCTACTTAGCTTGGGTAACCATGACATACTGCTAGGTGTCACTCATGGTTTGTGGAAGCCCTAATGATTAGCAAACACTAATTTTAAGGGAGAATTGAAATGTGGTTTCAATTCACAATCGATCGTTAAGAGTAACAATCGCCCACTACCTCGCTAAATGGAACCTAATGGATCGTACACCGAGTAAGGATGAAAGTGAAGAAATTAAATGAAAGGGATATGCAATTAAATGGTTTAATTGAAGAATGGACAAAGTTAATTAATTAGTTAATTAATTATACGAAATGTTCGTATTGGGCTTTTAAGTTGGTTTTTGGCTTCGGGGCCCAAAAGCGTTTTGGTCCACAAGGCCCATTATGTTTAAGTTGTATGACAACTAAAAAAAAAGGGCAATTAGCCCAATAACATCAACATGACCGGCCATAGGGTGAGCGGATGCAAACTTGGATTAATTACAAGTTTGCCACTCACATGTGATGAAGTATAAATTCAACTTTATAGCTTTATTTTCAGTTAGGGTTTTCTTGATGAAAAGAGGTGAAACATTTTCTCTCTTTTAAACTATAGAGGTCGGCCACTTAGAGAAGTTTTAGCTAGCAATCTATTCTTCTCTAAGTCATCCATTTCACCTTCACAATACATCCGTGGTGAAGAGACTTAGAGACATCAAGCTTTTGGTGCTTTGGAGAACATATCCTCAAATCCTCAAAGAAGCAAAGGAGCACTAAAAGGAAGAAAATCACAAGGAAGATCCAAGGAGCAAGTGTTGGAAATGTGCCCTAAAACCAATCATATGATGATACTTTACAGACATTTCACATGTTAAACTAATCTAGTTTAATATCAAGGGCAAAGATTATTGTTTGAGCCGTCTCATATAAATGTTATACGCTTAAACGATAAGTCCAAGGAATATGTGATTGGGAGAATGCGATCTAAAGAAGTTAGATTCATGAGACCATTCTTTCGTAGACACATCCTAAACGTTCCTGATCATAGGATTGCCAATTGGGCATTGACAGTCCGTTAAGATCAGTACGTGCTGTGTCTTCTCTCAGGGAGAGTGACTAGTCTCGAGTCATTGGTGTGTGTGACATCAAGACAAGTACGTAGGTGCTCAATAGAGAAAAAGTTCACTGAACACGATCAACGAAGAGTTCTCATACTCATGTCACATGAGAACTCATGGTTGGGATAATGCAAAGTAGTCCTTTGACCTGAGGCATCATAGTTGTCTTGTGGTTCGGTCCTTGATCTTTGATTATGTCAAAGTCACCCCATCCGCGGGTGTCCACGGCATCGTCGGGGTTAAGCCACTTAGCCATGGAGGCAAGTGAATGCGCAACAAGGGATCTCTAATCTTCAAACCGTTTGGGGGAGAATACTCTATGATATGATTAAGAATCTCTGACCAGAGTATGAATGAGATTTAGGAAGTCGTTCCAAATCACATTCAAGGTAATCATATAAGCACACGAATCACATTGGATAGTAGACATGAATAAACTATCAAAAAACAATGTGGTCAAGAGTATTGTATTAGAGAAATACAGTATTGCATTTGTAATCCTAAACTGAATAGGTTCTCCACCTCTTCTGATTAGCTTGGGTAACCATGATATGCTGCTAGGTGTCACTCCTGGTTTGTGGAAGCCCTAAATGAAGGGAAATTATGAGATTTCATATGGGATTTCTAGTAACTAGCATGCATATACAATTCAAGATTTATATACGAAAGCAACGGAAGCATGTTATCAAATAATATCAAAGCTCTAGTCATGTAAATCCCCTTCAAGATGCATAGGTTTATGTAAGATGCATCAAAAACAAATTTATATTAGAGCAAAGTTTTAGGAGTAGTTTTATACCTCTTGATCTAGATCTTAGACCAAGGATGGACCACCTCCAAGCCTTTTGCTCCTTGAACTCCTTGAGCCTAGCCTCCTTCCTTGCCTCCTCCACTTTGTTTAGTATGAGTGCTCCTAGGTTTTCTTCAAGTTTCCAAAATTGAAAACCTCTAAGGATCCTCACCCACTAGTGTAGTGAGAATGATGAAGGAATAGCCAAAGGGGTGAAAAGATGATTAGCTAAAATCCCCCTATGGTGGCCGGCCCTTTGAGTGTTAGAGATATATTTTTCTTTTTCTCTTTTGTTCTTTTAACACTTCAAAAAACCCTAATGAAACATTTGCTATAAAGTTCCTTTTATAGCCAAAAAGAAACAAGTCAACATTTGACCTTTCTCTCCCTCCTTTGGCCGGCCCCCTTTGTGTTGTTTGGGCTTTGGACTTTTATTTATTTCATGTCATCCAATGCTTGAATAAAAGCCCAATGGGTTTAGGCCCAATGGGCCCAATTAAACCCGAACGTTTCTTTAAGCCCAAAACGATCTTATATCGCTTTTATGATTTCTTTAGACTTTCTAATTAATCACAACACTTAATTAATCCAATTAATTATTTCCATCATCCATTAGTTACTCACTACAAGAGTGTATTGGTGAACAATCGTTTTAGGTTCTAATTAGCAAGGCAGTGAGGTGATTGGCACCAATCCAATTGATTATATTTAATCCAATCACTTAGTGCATTAAAACTTACTTTTAATTCACCTTCTTCTTTGACGACTACATTTAATCATCTAGAAGAACTCACAAGCCATGAGTGACATCTAACCATATATCATGGCTACCCAAGCTAATGTAGAAGTTGTTCGGAGAACCTATTCAATTGGAATTACAATGTAATTCGATCCTTCTCTAAAACAATACTCTCAATCACATCACTAGGGTATGGATATATTATGTCAAACCCCTAATGTGATTATTCCCTCTTATATGATTCAATTGAGTCGTATAGGAACGCTTTCCTTTATTACGCTTGATACTTCGGCCGAAGATTCCAGAATCATATCTTAGAGTATTCATCCTCTCTTAACGAGGATTAGAGATTCCTTGTTGCGCATTCACTTGCCTTCATGACTAAGTGGCTTAACCCCGACTTTGCCGTGGACACCCGCGGATGGAGTGACTTTGACATAATCAAAGATCAAGTACTTAAGCACAAGACAACGATGATGCCTTAAGTCGAAGGACTACTTACATTATTCCAACTATTAGAGTTACTTGCTTGACATGTGAGTAGACCTCCATGCAAGTACTCTCGTTCGATTGTGTTCAGTGAACTCATTCCCTTAATGAGCACCTACATACTTGTCTTAGTGTCACTACACGAATGGGATGAGACTTTCCATCATTCTAATTGAAGGGGACATAGTATGTACCGGTCTATGCATTGTCAGTATCCCTCCGACAATCCTATGACCAGGAACCTTTTGGACATGATGGTTATGTGAAGAAGGTCTCTGTAGTCTAACATCATTAGATTACTTCTTCAATCGATCAATTGTCCATGGATTCATCATTTAGGACATATATCGTTTATAGAGATAGTCCTAAATAGTATCTTTGCCATTTGATGTATAAGAGTCATCTATACATCCATTTATTGTCCTGAAAGGTTTCTTCCAAAGATTGACTTTCAAGGCATATTTCCAACACTAAACGTGTATAATCACTAAAGGGAGAATTGAAAGTAAGTTTCAATTCACAATCGATTTGAAGTGGTTTTGATCGCCCACTGCCTCGCTAAAAGGAACCTAATGGATCGTACACCGTGTAAGGTGGAGATTGAAGAAACAATGGAGATGAGTAAGAATAATTAAATGGTTTAATTATTTATGGCAAGGATTAATTAATATGTTAATTAATCAAACGAATAAGTTCGTTAAAGACCTCGGGTTTGGACCTTAAGGCCCAATGGGCTTCGAACGTCAAGCCCATTGACTTAAGTTGTATGACAACTTAATGAATAATGATTCACAAAGGCCCAATTAGCCCAATAATACCCTAAGGCCGGCCATTTAGAGATGGAGTGAGTTGTGGACTTATTTACAAGTTTGCCACTTCAATGAATTAAGGTATAAATATGACTTTATAGCCAAAATTCATTTAGGGTTTTCTTTTGGGGAAAGGATGGGAACATAAGCTCTCCTTTCTCTCTAAAGTGGCCGGCCTCCATGGAGGGTTTAGCTAGCAATCCTACTACTCCAAGGTCACTCATTTCTTCTCCAATCTAACCTTGGTGAAGAGACTTAGAGGTTCTCAATTTTGGGAACTTGGAGAACCATTTCACCCATCCAAATCCATGGATCTAAGATGCAAGGAATGAAGGCCCTCTCTTTGGGTGATTAGCCTTTGCTTATGCAAAGAGGAATCTACAAAGGTATAATTTCTCAACTAACAAATGTTGTTTTAAGTTGAGTCAAGGTTCACCAATCTACTAGGCTTTGAATTTCATGGTTAATGTTTTGTTTTTAAGTGCATACAAGCATGATTCCGCCTTTTAATTGTTAATTGCATTCTATAGATGTTGCTTAAATGAACATGTTTTTCACAATATTTCCTTCAGCAAGGAGGTGACTTGAAGGCCCTCCACTTGGGTGAATCCCTTGTGTAATCAAGGATGAGCTTCAAGGGTAAAGAATCTCTAAATCCTTTATTCTCTTTAATGTTGTTAAAGAGTTTGTTGGTTCACCATTCACTAGGCTTTGAAAGTCATGGGTTTTATGAATTGTTTTGAATGCATGCCTACTTTAATGTGTTAATAGTTTGCATATGTATTCAAATATTCTCACATGTTCTTAGCTAGAACAAAATTTTTCCTTCAAGTGGTATCAGAGCCTAGGTCTAGTTTATGGTGAATCCTTTTGGGTTTTGTGATTTTCATGATTTGTGATTTAAATGTTGTAAATGTTACAAGCTTTGTTCTTGCTTTTGAATATAAATTTTGCTTCAAAATTTAGCATCTCAAATGTTGTAGATGTAGTTCATTTAAGCATGAATATTGGAACTAAATTTGGTGCCATGAATGTTGGGAAATTCGTCCAAATCCAAAGGGTGGTTTTTTGGGTTCTTGTTTGTCTTGTTAAAATGGTTTTAAAGTGACTTTTGGAACCCCTAAGTACCCTAGGATATTAACCCTCATTTGTGTTGTGAAAATTTGAGTTTTATTGTGTGAAAACATCCATGGAACTCTTATGAGTTTTCATGCGTGTTCTTCAATGTTCTTGAGTTTCTTACCAAGAACAAAAAGGTTTGGAGTTTTGATTCAAAATGTTTGGTGGTTTCATAAAGTTTTGGTTTATTTATGAAAGGTGATGGATGATTGGTGAT
The DNA here is from genome assembly GCF_916048215.2 of Malus sylvestris. Taxonomy (NCBI): domain Eukaryota; kingdom Viridiplantae; phylum Streptophyta; class Magnoliopsida; order Rosales; family Rosaceae; genus Malus; species Malus sylvestris. The sequence goes on from NC_062269.1 coordinate 15,238,220, forward strand.
GGGTGATTAAATGCCTATAATGTTTCACAAAACATTTTTCTTACACCCTTCACAAATCAACCTTTATCCTCACCACTTGCATAAACCACTTGCACTAGCTTCTTTTTAAAAAAATTTGAGTTTTCACCAAAACCTTTTCACACCTAAAACCGGCCACCCCCTAGTGGGGGTACTTTTGGGGCGTTTTATGCAATTACATAAAGTTTTTGATACTTTTGTGTATTTGCACTTTGACCCAAAAGTTTACGTTTTTACGTTAAGGCCCAAAAACTCTAAAGGACAAATTGTTTTGCTCCTTTAATGATGTTTTTACATTGTTAAAATTTTGGGTTCTAGTTGTAATTACATGAAGTTGTGGACTCTTGTGTTTTTACAAAGTGACCCCAAAAGTTTTTGTTTATTAAATAATGGCCCAATTGTTGAGGTCATTGTTTTTGGCCCAAATAAGATGAGAACAAAATGGTTTTGTCTCTTTAATGAGAATTGGATTTTCATTTAAATTAGTTCCATTTAAATCAATTCTATGAATCCGAAAACCAATTGTTTAACTTGCTTTCTTAGTTAATATGATTGATTAAGAAAAGGGTGATTATGAACCAAAGGCCTCGATAATTGAGCTATGTGATTGGCCGCTTTACATTATGAATGTTTGGGTTAAGTAGTTTAGATTTGAATGTAATTTGATTAGTTCAATTTGTTGTAAATGGACATAAGTCCATCAAATGTGTTGTAAAAGGGCATAAGCCCTTATCTTTATTTCAAGTATTCCTTTTTGTTTAAATGTATGCAAATTGGAATAGTTGGGTCCAACGCCCAATAGGAAATAACGGTTTAATTAGATTAAACGTGTAACTAAAATCAACAACTATCTACCTTAAACCCAAGGTCCAACACAAGGCTCATGTTGGATCAAATCAAACGGTTCATAATCATCCTAAAACCTAATATGACTATATAGTCCATATGAGGATGCAATGCGTTCGTTAGTAGTTCCATATAGTCTCGCTTGTTTCAACGAAACAGTGGGAGTATTATGTGCTACTAATTCATATTAACTTGGACCAATGATAGGAGCATATTTATGCGACTTAGTTGGCTTGTTCTTGTGCATTTATGTCGTGTTTCCTTAGTTATTTTAATGTTTAAAGTCATTTTCGTGTGTTTTCAGACTCTAAGTACAAAGTATGCAAGAAGATGCATTTTGGAGGCCTTTGGAGCATGTTTCGGGCTTGGAATGGATAGCAAATGCATGGGCCAAGTGGATGGACGAATTTGAGAACTAAAGAGGCCAAGAATGTGAAGAATTATGGTCCAAAAGATGAAGAAAACAGCCCAAAAATCTGTCACCCCAACTTGCATTCCTTGCCATGCAAACCACATAGAATTCCCTTTGGATTCCATGCCATGCTTGATCACTCTTGTCCCCTACATAATTTCTAATTTCATGCTTCAATTCATTTAATTATTACACTCAATTGCTTGATACCTCTTGTTCCCTTCACTCATTAGATTTTAGACAACATTTACATCCATTACATGCACCAATTGATGCTCCATCATTCACATTTGGAATCCCATGCCTTGTGTACCACATGTTGCTGCACCTTTGACCCATTTATTGACACATTTTCACCTCCCTTTCCATCTCTATGCAATGTACACAATCATTCATGCCCCCTAGCTACAAGACCACTCCATTTTACCCTTCACACTTTGCATCATCACTTCATTTTAACCCTTGGACCATTGCACATCACACACACAAATTGCCATGCATTTCATCCTTAACCTAACCTGATTTTCTAAGGTTTTTGGGGCCTATAAATACATGTTTACACCCCTTGGCCAAAGAACAATCCCCCATATTCATCATTTTATCACAGAAATTCGTCCATACACACCCTAGGAAGCAAAACACCCCAAAAACACCATTCTAGTGCCTAGAAAACATAATCGCCACTCCACCTTCTTCCACCCTCTTTGCCTAGTTCTCCACCACCTTCCAACCATCAAACACTCTTCCACACTCACCCTAAACCCCTCCATATCATTCCCCATCCATTCTACACCATAAATCCACCCAAAAATCTGTCCACAAGCTTCATGCCGCAACAAGGAGGAAGGGAGATCCATTGATGCACTTGCTTTCCAAGTTGGAGCATTTTAGGTGTTTTCTTACCTTTGATTTTAATGTCTAATTTTATGTATCTTTGTATTGCAAGAATGAGGAACTAAACCCCCTTAGTTGGGGGGTGATTCGAAACCATGTACATGCTTGCAATATGATTTGATTACATTCAGTTGTTATTTCATAAGTTGCGGATTCAATTCGTTCATCTACTTGATTGATAACTTATTTGTGTATGTTGATTGAGAGTGCACGCTTAGTTTTCATGCATGAATATGATGCTAGATTATGAGGGAGTTTCACCTAATAGTTACAATCTTATAATTACAAGTAGTGAAGGTCGCTTGAAAACGATCGCGTTGAATGAATTCTTGGCACTAGTTTCATGCTCATCATAGTAACGAATGCCTCGTCAACACTTATAGTTCTCATTGTGCTTCATGATTCTTTGATTGTATCTCTATTGTGCTTTTCACGTAGGGGACTTTTGAAGAATGTTTTGAATTGTTGTATGCGTTTTTCCGTCCAATTCAATAACTTAAGGAAAACTTGAAGATTAAAAAAGTGCTATTCACGGTTAATCTGGAGTATTGAGATTCACAATTTATTGAAAGAACAACTGAAAATCAATTTAAGTTGCATATGTGTCATGTGTGGAGAATAACCCTCTAGCTAGTCCGTCATTTATCATTTTACCTTAATTTTATGTTTTTATCAATTCTGTAATTTAATTAAGTTTAATTTACTTTTCATCAAAACCAAACACCCATCCATTATTAAATTATATTATTTAGTTAGTTTTCTTTATTGTTAGTCTTTTAATTTAATTTCCGTCCATTTCAGTTCCTAGTGTTTAATTTAATTGTTTTCATTATTTTGAGTCATTTTAAGTGTGTTTCGAGTTATTAGAGTTTTTAGCCTAATTTTGTGTCCTTGAGTCTTATTTAATATTTTTAAATTAATTTAGAATAGATTAGCAATCCCTCCTAATCCCCGGCCTAGAACGATACCCTACTTACATCTATACTACAATTGTCAAAAAGAGGGTTTAATTTTGTGTGTTAACTTATTTTACGCATCAAATTTTGGCGCCGTTGCCGGGGATTAGCAACTTTGCTAATCTCTTGGATTGTTTTCTTTCGAATTATTGTATTTTGTTTAAGTTTCTGTTTAAGTTGCTGATTTGTTTTGTTTTCTTTGTTTTTAGGTACTAGTTTATGACCCGTAGCTCACAACCTGTTCGTGAGCATATCTCCGACTTTGACGGTGATTTTGAGAGGACTTTGAGAAGGAAAAAGAAATTACAAGAGTCTAATCCTCCTAGTCCCGAGCCTGAATTAGAAGAGCAAGAAGTTGAGGTTGAAGAGAAGGCCACGGCACAAGTGGGTGGAGAAGAGCAAGGTATAGCCATGGACAACCGTACGCTCAAGGAGCTTGCCGCCTCAGGTTTGGATAATGCCGCACCATTGTGTATCCAATATCCCATGGCTGCTCAAGGTAAAACCGAAGAGTTCGAGTTAAAGTCAAGTTTGCTCCACCACATTCCAAAGTTCCATGGGCTTTCCATGGAGGATCCGAACAAACATTTGAAGGAATTTGAAGTGGTGTGCTCAAGTATGACTCCGGTTACCGTTGACGGAAGTATTTTAAAGATGAAGGCTTTTCCATTCTCTTTAATGGACAAAGCCAAGGATTGGTTATACGAGTTGGCTCCCGGTACAGTTACATCTTGGGAGAGTATGAAGAGGGCGTTTCTGGAGAAGTTTTTCCCAACTTCTCGCATCATTCTTCTTCGTAAAAAAATAAGTGGAATTCAGCAAAGCCAAGGTGAATCTTTCCCATCTTATTATGAACGATTTAAATCACTTGTTGCTTCTTGTCCACAGCATCAGATGAAGGAGGAGCTACTTCTTCAATACTTTTACGAAGGTCTTTTACCACTTGAACGACAAATGTTGGATGCTTCCGCGGGAGGAGCTCTAGTGGATAAGACACCTAGGGATGCCAAAACCCTCATTGCGAATCGAGCACTCAATGCACAACAATATGAAGGTGTTGGGCAAAGAGACACCCCACGGCCACATCATGTCAATGAGGTAAGTTCTATTTCTGAGTTACAGTCCCAAATGGCTAACCTTACGTCTATGTTATCGCAGTTGGTTAAAGGCCCCAAAACGCAAGGAACTACAATCTGTGGTGTATGCTCCATTCAAGGACACCAATCTGATCAATGCCCTCAATTAATTGAGAATGGAGGATGGGAATCGGCCAATGCTGTAGGTTATGGGAATCAAAACCAACCAAGGAATGATCCTTTCTCCAATACATACAACCCGGGATGGCGTGATCACCCCAATTTCAGATGGAGAGATGCACCACAATATGGCCAACAAAGTGGATTCCGACAACCCCCGGGTTTCTTTCCAAGGCCAATGGAACCACAACCACCTCCTCAGGCACAATCTTCCCAAACTAACCCAGGTACGTCTATGAATGATGATAAAACATATCAGTTACTAACCACCATGGCGCAGGGAATGCAGAACCAAGCAAAGGAGGTTAATGAGCTGAAGAAGCAAATGGGCCAAATGGCCGAATTTTTGGGGCAATTCCGTGAAAATGGTAAGTTACCAAGCACTACAGTGGTCAATCCAAAGGGTGGCTTCGAATCTGCAAAGGCTATCACATTACGAAGTGGAAAAGAGGTGAGAAACAAGGAAGATGAGAAGATACAACTCAAGGAAGATGAGAACACCTACCCCACGGCAAGGGTACCATCACCCATGCCGCAGCCATCTAAGACATCCCATCCGTCCACCTCAGGTAAGAATGTTCCAAATGTTGTGATTTCGAACACTAATCTGCCCAATGTTCCTTTCCCTCGCAGATTTGCACAATCGAAGAAAGAAGAAAGCGAAAAGGACATTTTGGATACCTTTCGAAAAGTCCAAGTGAACATTCCTTTACTTGATGCTATTAAGCAAGTGCCCAGGTACGCAAAGTTTTTAAAAGAATTATGCACAACTAGGAAAAGAATTTCAAACAAAGAAGTTGTGAAGGTAAGTGAAAATGTATCCGCGGTTTTGCAACGGAAGTTACCTCCAAAGTGTAAGGATCCAGGGAGCTTTACTATCCCATGTGTAATTGGAAACACTAGATTTGAAAAATGCATGTTAGATTTAGGTGCTTCTATTAATGTTATGCCATATTCCATTTATGCATCAATGAACCTTGGTGAGTTAAAACAGGATGGCGTGATAATTCAATTGGCCGATCGTTCTAACGCTTATCCCAAGGGAGTCCTTGAGGATGTTTTAGTGCAGGTCAATCATCTTATCTTTCCTGCAGATTTTTATGTCTTAGAAATGGAGGATTCAAGCCATGCTCCATCATTGCCAATCTTGCTAGGCCGACCATTCATGAAAACAGCGAGAACAAAAATAGATGTGTTTATGGGAACATTAACCATGGAGTTTGATGGAGACATTATTCGTTTTAATCTTTCTGAAACCATTAAATATCCAATGGAGGACCATTCTTGTTTCGCTATTGACATTGTTGATTCTTTGGCACAGGTACATTTGGATCGAATGAACGACGATGCACTTGAAATAGCCTTAGTGCACGGCATAGGAGCAAGAAACAAGTGTGGGGGAATCCAAGCAACCCACAGCATGGAATCTGACCATATTGCCGTGCCTCCTTGTGGTGAAGTGTTTGAAATGGTCGCGGCCCTCGAGTCATTGCCATCACATTCTGGTAAGTCTTCATTCTCAATTTTAGATTCGGTTTTGGCTAACAAGTTACTTCCATCCATTGTGCAGCCACCTACACTTGAGTTGAAGCCATTACCTAGTCACTTGAAGTATGTTTTCTTGGGAGAAGATCAAACACTACCCGTCATCATATCTAGCTCACTCACGGCCCAAGAAGAAGACAAGTTGATAAGGGTGTTAAAGGAGCACAAATCTGCCATTGGATGGACCTTGGCGGATATCAAAGGCATTAGTCCCACCACGTGCATGCATCGCATCCTTTTGGAGGAGGGAGCTAAGCCATCTCGGGAGGCTCAACGTCGCCTTAATCCACCCATGTTGGAAGTAGTAAAGAAGGAGGTTATAAAATTGCTTGACTGTGGTATTATATACCCTATTTCTGATAGTCGTTGGGTGTCTCCCGTGCAGGTTGTTCCAAAGAAGTCCGGGATCACGGTGGTGAAGAATGAAGAACAAGAGCTTGTACCCACTCGTGTGGTGACTGGTTGGCGTGTTTGTATTGATTACAGGAAGTTAAATGCCATGACAAGGAAGGATCACTTTCCGTTGCCATTCCTGGACCAAATGTTAGAAAGGTTAGCCGGTTATAAATTTTATTGCTTTCTTGATGGATATTCCGGATATAACCAAATTGTGATTGCTCCGGAGGACCAAGAAAAGACAACGTTCACGTGCCCCTTTGGCACCTTTGCATACAGGCGCATGCCATTTGGTTTGTGCAATGCCCCTGCGACATTTCAACGATGCATGGTGAGTATCTTTTCTGATTATGTGGAGAAAATTATTGAGATATTCATGGATGATTTCAGCGTGTTTGGTAATTCATTCGATCATTGCTTGAGTAATCTGACCTTAATTTTGAAACGTTGTGTTGAAACGAATCTTGTGCTTAATTGGGAAAAATGTCACTTCATGGTTAAGCAAGGTATTGTTCTAGGACATATTATTTCTGAAGAAGGCATTGAAGTGGATAAATCTAAGGTAGACCTTGTTCGTCACTTACCCTCTCCAACTTCGGTTAGAGAGGTTCGTTCGTTTCTTGGTCACGCAGGTTTTTATAGGCGTTTCATAAAGGATTTCTCCAAGATTTCACAACCACTATGCCGATTGCTTCAAAAAGAGGTGGCTTTCGAGTTTGATGATGCATGCTCCACGGCATTCAAGCAATTAAAAGAAGCTCTTACTTCGGCTCCCATTATCACACCTCCAGATTGGAGCCTTCCATTCGAGTTGATGTGCGATGCTTCGGATTATGCGATTGGTGCTGTTTTGGGGCAACGAAAGAACAAACAACCTCATGTTATTTATTATGCCTCTAGGACATTAAATGATGCTCAATTAAATTACTCCACCACTGAAAAAGAATTACTTGCTGTGGTATTTGCATTAGATAAGTTCCGATCATACTTACTTGGTACTAAAGTTATTATTTTTACTGATCATGCAGCTCTCAAGTATTTACTCACAAAAAAAGAGGCCAAGCCTAGACTAATTCGATGGATGTTGCTTCTACAAGAGTTTGACATTGAGATTCGGGATAAGAAGGGCGTGGAGAATGTGGTGGCTGACCACCTAAGTCGAATGGTGCATAAGGAAGCATTACCAATTTCTGAAACCTTCCCCGATGAGCAACTAATGTCTATCCAGGTAAGTGAGCCTTGGTACGCGGATTTGGTGAATTATTTGGTGACTAAACAAGTTCCTAGCACCCTAAACAAATTCCAACGTGATAAACTTAAAAAGGATGCTAGATTTTATGTTTGGGATGACCCATACTTGTGGAAATATTGTTCAGATCAGGTTATAAGAAGATGTGTGCATGAATCAGATTTTCACTCAATTTTAAGTTTTTGTCACACATATACATGTGGGGGTCACTTTGGCACCCAAAGGACAACTTTTAAGGTTCTTGAATGTGGTTTTTATTGGCCTACTTTGTTTAAAGATGCTAGAACCTTCTGTTTAACATGTGATCGCTGCCAAAGGACAGGTAATATTAGCCAAAAAGATGAAATGCCGCAGGTACCCATCTTTGTTGTTGAAATCTTTGATGTTTGGGGTATCGATTTTATGGGTCCTTTTCCTTCATCTTTTGGTTTCACCTACATATTACTTGCCGTTGATTATGTTTCAAAGTGGGTGGAAGCGAAAGCCACTCGAACTAACGATTCTAAAGTTGTGGCAGATTTTGTGAAAACTAATATCTTTTCTAGATTTGGGATGCCTAGGGTGCTAATCAGTGATGGAGGGTCTCATTTTTGCAACCGTACCATTGGGGCATTACTCAAGAAGTATCATGTGACGCATAAGGTTTCCACACCTTACCACCCCCAAACCAATGGCCAAGCCGAGGTATCTAATCGTGAGATCAAACAGATTTTGGAGAAGACCGTTGGGCCAAATAGAAAAGATTGGAGCTTACGGCTGGATGATGCACTATGGGCGTATCGAACGGCTTACAAGACCCCCATTGGTATGTCTCCTTTTCGACTTGTGTATGGCAAGCCTTGCCATCTTCCCGTGGAATTAGAACATAGAGCTCATTGGGCCATCAAGACCTTCAATTTGAATGTGGACCAAGCTGGAATTCATCGAAAGCTTCAATTGAGTGAACTCGATGAGATAAGGCATGAAGCTTATGAGAATGCTAGAATTTACAAAGAGAAGACCACGGCATTCCATGATAAGATGCTTCGAGGCAAGACTTTCGAAATTGGGCAGAAAGTGTTGTTGTTCAACTCCCGCCTTCGTCTATTCCCTGGTAAGTTACGTTCCAAATGGGTTGGCCCGTTTGTTGTTACTAATCTTTTTGTGCATGGTGCAGTCCAAATTAAGAGCTTGAGAACCGGGCAAGAATTCAAAGTGAATGGACATCGCTTGAAGCCATACTACGAGAACTTTGTGGAGCATGTTGTGGAGGAGATCCCACTGCATGCCGTGGGTTCCAAGGAGAAGTGAAGGTGTTCATCGTCCGGCTGGAAGACGTTAAAGCAAGCGCTTTAAGGGAGGCAACCCATTTATTCTGCTTGATTGTCAATTTTCTTACTTGTTTAATTATTTTTGGTTGTGACTTTCTATTTTGAAACATTAACAAATATGCAAAGGATTTTAACATTAAACTTCGTGGAAATGAACAGCAAACTGGGAAATAAAGAAACATAGCATAATACAAGAGGGAGCCTTCACAAAGGCTGCTTGGGAGAGATTGCAGTAGTCGGCGGAGTCTCAGCAGTCGGTGGGGCCACGGAAGGAGTCTGAAATGAAGAACTAGAGAAGCTGCCACATCTGCTTGGAGAACAAATAAGGAATTGGAACATCGCCAAAGAGAAAAGCTTCGCCGTACAATTCCAATCCAGTTCAAGATCAAAGCTGTGGAAAGTCAACAAGATCAACTATCTCCAAAACCAGATTTGCGTTCTTAAACTCTACTCTGTCTGGTTTTTACTTTGCCATATTTGTCATGTTTATTTGTCGTTTATTATTTGCTTGTTTTTGGTGTGAGTATATGCTTGAAACATTGAGGACAATGTTTAATTTAAGTGTGGGGGGGTAACCATTGTTTTGCATGAAATTCGTAGAAATTTATCACCCATTACTTCTTGTGTTGTTCCTTGTTGTTTTAAGTATTTTTTTTAAGCTGTTTTGGAGTGTTTCAGTGTGTTTTGACATAAAAAATCCGAAAATTCATAAAAATTTGAAAAATTGTTTTTGAAAATTCAAAAAAAAAAAGAGTTGTTTTTGTGCGCTTATCTGTGTCTTAGGGTACCTTCCAACACAATGATGAGGATTCAGTTTGTAATTGCATGACTGTTAAAGAGTGTTATAAACATGGATGAAAGTTTGATTTACTCTTTATTTATGCGTGATTGTGGTTATAACTTATGAAATCACATGTAATCATAAAAGAAAAAAAATTAGTTTTTTTTGTAACATGCTTGAAGGAAAGAACTCAAACTAACGCTACAACCTTGTGAGACTTGAGCCTAAATGTTTATTTGGAGAGTTAAAATCTGTGCATTATTGTTTTCTAAAGTCGTTGCATGATCTCATTATCCTTTGCTTGGTTATTACTTAGAAGGCGTTTCATCATTTAGTTCCAAATGCTAGAACTCATGCCTATTTCATTCAAAGCATGCTATTGATTTGCATAACACATATTCAAGATGAAGTTGTGTAGTTACCACCACCAAAGCCAAACTGCCATGTATCCTATATCGTTATATGTTTAAGTTAACCCCATTGAGCCTTGATAGCCTACATTCTTTGTTAAACCACATTATCCTTACCTATCCTAGTTTAGGACCATCCACCCTTGTTCTTGAAGCATAGTGAAGTATGAGTCAAATTGAATTCCTTTTGATTAATGTATGGCAGAAAACAAGTGTGGGGGAAGTGATTCTTGTGTGTGTGTGTATGCCAAAATCATTCATAAGGCACGAGTAGAAAAGAAAGATTCGTGAAAAATAGAATGAAAAGAAGAAGAGCTGTGAAAAGAAAAGGAGTTGAAAAATATGTGAAAAAGAGTTTTAAAGTGTTGCTTGTTGAAGAAAGGGTCCAAAACATTGAATTCGGCCCTAAATATTGCTTGAGTCTTCCCTTCGTGTTTAAAAGTTGATTACTGCAATCTAAGTGAATTCTAAGTTTCCATTTCATTACTTTTCTTGCTATTGCTTTAAGAACGTTTGTTATCCCTATCCTTCATTTGTTAGCCAACACCCCAAGCCTGTTACAACCTTTGACTTCAATCTTGAGTGTTATGTGTTTCAATTTGTGGAGTTTGAATTTGGTATGAGCATATGGTGTCACTGGTTCTCGCGTCTAAGTAATAGCATTCCATTCATGAGATCATATCTAAACATGCTTATTAACTCCAGAAATTGCTTTCTTTGTGATACATATATGTGAGCATTCGTTTTCATATCTACATCAATCTTCTCACATATAACTAGTATAGGGTGTGTAGTTGGAAAATCTGAGTGAAAATTGAATGCATATCTTGTAAGGAATTGAGCGAATTCTCTAAGGCATGTTACTACATCAAAAACATTGTTTTAATTGATTAATTGTGAACTAGTAAGTGGTGACTATGATTAAGTATGTGCTTAAGTGTAAAGATGACTCAAATCTGTGGGGATAATGATTTTTAACATGTCATGTGCATTGGAAATCCCTGAGGCAAATGTTGGAAGGTTTAGGTTGTGTTTTATTTGTTTTGTTTCGTTTTATTTCTTTGTTTTGCTCGAGGACTAGCAAAAGCTAAGTGTGGGGGAATTTGATAGGAGCATATTTATGCGACTTAGTTGGCTTGTTCTTGTGCATTTATGTCGTGTTTCCTTAGTTATTTTAATGTTTAAAGTCATTTTCGTGTGTTTTCAGACTCTAAGTACAAAGTATGCAAGAAGATGCATTTTGGAGGCCTTTGGAGCATGTTTCGGGCTTGGAATGGATAGCAAATGCATGGGCCAAGTGGATGGACGAATTTGAGAACTAAAGAGGCCAAGAATGTGAAGAATTATGGTCCAAAAGATGAAGAAAACAGCCCAAAAATCTGTCACCCCAACTTGCATTCCTTGCCATGCAAACCACATAGAATTCCCTTTGGATTCCATGCCATGCTTGATCACTCTTGTCCCCTACATAATTTCTAATTTCATGCTTCAATTCATTTAATTATTACACTCAATTGCTTGATACCTCTTGTTCCCTTCACTCATTAGATTTTAGACAACATTTACATCCATTACATGCACCAATTGATGCTCCATCATTCACATTTGGAATCCCATGCCTTGTGTACCACATGTTGCTGCACCTTTGACCCATTTATTGACACATTTTCACCTCCCTTTCCATCTCTATGCAATGTACACAATCATTCATGCCCCCTAGCTACAAGACCACTCCATTTTACCCTTCACACTTTGCATCATCACTTCATTTTAACCCTTGGACCATTGCACATCACACACACAAATTGCCATGCATTTCATCCTTAACCTAACCTGATTTTCTAAGGTTTTTGGGGCCTATAAATACATGTTTACACCCCTTGGCCAAAGAACAATCCCCCATATTCATCATTTTATCACAGAAATTCGTCCATACACACCCTAGGAAGCAAAACACCCCAAAAACACCATTCTAGTGCCTAGAAAACATAATCGCCACTCCACCTTCTTCCACCCTCTTTGCCTAGTTCTCCACCACCTTCCAACCATCAAACACTCTTCCACACTCACCCTAAACCCCTCCATATCATTCCCCATCCATTCTACACCATAAATCCACCCAAAAATCTGTCCACAAGCTTCATGCCGCAACAAGGAGGAAGGGAGATCCATTGATGCACTTGCTTTCCAAGTTGGAGCATTTTAGGTGTTTTCTTACCTTTGATTTTAATGTCTAATTTTATGTATCTTTGTATTGCAAGAATGAGGAACTAAACCCCCTTAGTTGGGGGGTGATTCGAAACCATGTACATGCTTGCAATATGATTTGATTACATTCAGTTGTTATTTCATAAGTTGCGGATTCAATTCGTTCATCTACTTGATTGATAACTTATTTGTGTATGTTGATTGAGAGTGCACGCTTAGTTTTCATGCATGAATATGATGCTAGATTATGAGGGAGTTTCACCTAATAGTTACAATCTTATAATTACAAGTAGTGAAGGTCGCTTGAAAACGATCGCGTTGAATGAATTCTTGGCACTAGTTTCATGCTCATCATAGTAACGAATGCCTCGTCAACACTTATAGTTCTCATTGTGCTTCATGATTCTTTGATTGTATCTCTATTGTGCTTTTCACGTAGGGGACTTTTGAAGAATGTTTTGAATTGTTGTATGCGTTTTTCCGTCCAATTCAATAACTTAAGGAAAACTTGAAGATTAAAAAAGTGCTATTCACGGTTAATCTGGAGTATTGAGATTCACAATTTATTGAAAGAACAACTGAAAATCAATTTAAGTTGCATATGTGTCATGTGTGGAGAATAACCCTCTAGCTAGTCCGTCATTTATCATTTTACCTTAATTTTATGTTTTTATCAATTCTGTAATTTAATTAAGTTTAATTTACTTTTCATCAAAACCAAACACCCATCCATTATTAAATTATATTATTTAGTTAGTTTTCTTTATTGTTAGTCTTTTAATTTAATTTCCGTCCATTTCAGTTCCTAGTGTTTAATTTAATTGTTTTCATTATTTTGAGTCATTTTAAGTGTGTTTCGAGTTATTAGAGTTTTTAGCCTAATTTTGTGTCCTTGAGTCTTATTTAATATTTTTAAATTAATTTAGAATAGATTAGCAATCCCTCCTAATCCCCGGCCTAGAACGATACCCTACTTACATCTATACTACAATTGTCAAAAAGAGGGTTTAATTTTGTGTGTTAACTTATTTTACGCATCAAATTTTGGCGCCGTTGCCGGGGATTAGCAACTTTGCTAATCTCTTGGATTGTTTTCTTTCGAATTATTGTATTTTGTTTAAGTTTCTGTTTAAGTTGCTGATTTGTTTTGTTTTCTTTGTTTTTAGGTACTAGTTTATGACCCGTAGCTCACAACCTGTTCGTGAGCATATCTCCGACTTTGACGGTGATTTTGAGAGGACTTTGAGAAGGAAAAAGAAATTACAAGAGTCTAATCCTCCTAGTCCCGAGCCTGAATTAGAAGAGCAAGAAGTTGAGGTTGAAGAGAAGGCCACGGCACAAGTGGGTGGAGAAGAGCAAGGTATAGCCATGGACAACCGTACGCTCAAGGAGCTTGCCGCCTCAGGTTTGGATAATGCCGCACCATTGTGTATCCAATATCCCATGGCTGCTCAAGGTAAAACCGAAGAGTTCGAGTTAAAGTCAAGTTTGCTCCACCACATTCCAAAGTTCCATGGGCTTTCCATGGAGGATCCGAACAAACATTTGAAGGAATTTGAAGTGGTGTGCTCAAGTATGACTCCGGTTACCGTTGACGGAAGTATTTTAAAGATGAAGGCTTTTCCATTCTCTTTAATGGACAAAGCCAAGGATTGGTTATACGAGTTGGCTCCCGGTACAGTTACATCTTGGGAGAGTATGAAGAGGGCGTTTCTGGAGAAGTTTTTCCCAACTTCTCGCATCATTCTTCTTCGTAAAAAAATAAGTGGAATTCAGCAAAGCCAAGGTGAATCTTTCCCATCTTATTATGAACGATTTAAATCACTTGTTGCTTCTTGTCCACAGCATCAGATGAAGGAGGAGCTACTTCTTCAATACTTTTACGAAGGTCTTTTACCACTTGAACGACAAATGTTGGATGCTTCCGCGGGAGGAGCTCTAGTGGATAAGACACCTAGGGATGCCAAAACCCTCATTGCGAATCGAGCACTCAATGCACAACAATATGAAGGTGTTGGGCAAAGAGACACCCCACGGCCACATCATGTCAATGAGGTAAGTTCTATTTCTGAGTTACAGTCCCAAATGGCTAACCTTACGTCTATGTTATCGCAGTTGGTTAAAGGCCCCAAAACGCAAGGAACTACAATCTGTGGTGTATGCTCCATTCAAGGACACCAATCTGATCAATGCCCTCAATTAATTGAGAATGGAGGATGGGAATCGGCCAATGCTGTAGGTTATGGGAATCAAAACCAACCAAGGAATGATCCTTTCTCCAATACATACAACCCGGGATGGCGTGATCACCCCAATTTCAGATGGAGAGATGCACCACAATATGGCCAACAAAGTGGATTCCGACAACCCCCGGGTTTCTTTCCAAGGCCAATGGAACCACAACCACCTCCTCAGGCACAATCTTCCCAAACTAACCCAGGTACGTCTATGAATGATGATAAAACATATCAGTTACTAACCACCATGGCGCAGGGAATGCAGAACCAAGCAAAGGAGGTTAATGAGCTGAAGAAGCAAATGGGCCAAATGGCCGAATTTTTGGGGCAATTCCGTGAAAATGGTAAGTTACCAAGCACTACAGTGGTCAATCCAAAGGGTGGCTTCGAATCTGCAAAGGCTATCACATTACGAAGTGGAAAAGAGGTGAGAAACAAGGAAGATGAGAAGATACAACTCAAGGAAGATGAGAACACCTACCCCACGGCAAGGGTACCATCACCCATGCCGCAGCCATCTAAGACATCCCATCCGTCCACCTCAGGTAAGAATGTTCCAAATGTTGTGATTTCGAACACTAATCTGCCCAATGTTCCTTTCCCTCGCAGATTTGCACAATCGAAGAAAGAAGAAAGCGAAAAGGACATTTTGGATACCTTTCGAAAAGTCCAAGTGAACATTCCTTTACTTGATGCTATTAAGCAAGTGCCCAGGTACGCAAAGTTTTTAAAAGAATTATGCACAACTAGGAAAAGAATTTCAAACAAAGAAGTTGTGAAGGTAAGTGAAAATGTATCCGCGGTTTTGCAACGGAAGTTACCTCCAAAGTGTAAGGATCCAGGGAGCTTTACTATCCCATGTGTAATTGGAAACACTAGATTTGAAAAATGCATGTTAGATTTAGGTGCTTCTATTAATGTTATGCCATATTCCATTTATGCATCAATGAACCTTGGTGAGTTAAAACAGGATGGCGTGATAATTCAATTGGCCGATCGTTCTAACGCTTATCCCAAGGGAGTCCTTGAGGATGTTTTAGTGCAGGTCAATCATCTTATCTTTCCTGCAGATTTTTATGTCTTAGAAATGGAGGATTCAAACCATGCTCCATCATTGCCAATCTTGCTAGGCCGA
This sequence comes from Malus sylvestris, assembly GCF_916048215.2. Taxonomy (NCBI): domain Eukaryota; kingdom Viridiplantae; phylum Streptophyta; class Magnoliopsida; order Rosales; family Rosaceae; genus Malus; species Malus sylvestris. Next base: position 15,253,873 of record NC_062269.1, read on the forward strand.
CCATTCATGAAAACAGCGAGAACAAAAATAGATGTGTTTATGGGAACATTAACCATGGAGTTTGATGGAGACATTATTCGTTTTAATCTTTCTGAAACCATTAAATATCCAATGGAGGACCATTCTTGTTTCGCTATTGACATTGTTGATTCTTTGGCACAGGTACATTTGGATCGAATGAACGACGATGCACTTGAAATAGCCTTAGTGCACGGCATAGGAGCAAGAAACAAGTGTGGGGGAATCCAAGCAACCCACAGCATGGAATCTGACCATATTGCCGTGCCTCCTTGTGGTGAAGTGTTTGAAATGGTCGCGGCCCTCGAGTCATTGCCATCACATTCTGGTAAGTCTTCATTCTCAATTTTAGATTCGGTTTTGGCTAACAAGTTACTTCCATCCATTGTGCAGCCACCTACACTTGAGTTGAAGCCATTACCTAGTCACTTGAAGTATGTTTTCTTGGGAGAAGATCAAACACTACCCGTCATCATATCTAGCTCACTCACGGCCCAAGAAGAAGACAAGTTGATAAGGGTGTTAAAGGAGCACAAATCTGCCATTGGATGGACCTTGGCGGATATCAAAGGCATTAGTCCCACCACGTGCATGCATCGCATCCTTTTGGAGGAGGGAGCTAAGCCATCTCGGGAGGCTCAACGTCGCCTTAATCCACCCATGTTGGAAGTAGTAAAGAAGGAGGTTATAAAATTGCTTGACTGTGGTATTATATACCCTATTTCTGATAGTCGTTGGGTGTCTCCCGTGCAGGTTGTTCCAAAGAAGTCCGGGATCACGGTGGTGAAGAATGAAGAACAAGAGCTTGTACCCACTCGTGTGGTGACTGGTTGGCGTGTTTGTATTGATTACAGGAAGTTAAATGCCATGACAAGGAAGGATCACTTTCCGTTGCCATTCCTGGACCAAATGTTAGAAAGGTTAGCCGGTTATAAATTTTATTGCTTTCTTGATGGATATTCCGGATATAACCAAATTGTGATTGCTCCGGAGGACCAAGAAAAGACAACGTTCACGTGCCCCTTTGGCACCTTTGCATACAGGCGCATGCCATTTGGTTTGTGCAATGCCCCTGCGACATTTCAACGATGCATGGTGAGTATCTTTTCTGATTATGTGGAGAAAATTATTGAGATATTCATGGATGATTTCAGCGTGTTTGGTAATTCATTCGATCATTGCTTGAGTAATCTGACCTTAATTTTGAAACGTTGTGTTGAAACGAATCTTGTGCTTAATTGGGAAAAATGTCACTTCATGGTTAAGCAAGGTATTGTTCTAGGACATATTATTTCTGAAGAAGGCATTGAAGTGGATAAATCTAAGGTAGACCTTGTTCGTCACTTACCCTCTCCAACTTCGGTTAGAGAGGTTCGTTCGTTTCTTGGTCACGCAGGTTTTTATAGGCGTTTTATAAAGGATTTCTCCAAGATTTCACAACCACTATGCCGATTGCTTCAAAAAGAGGTGGCTTTCGAGTTTGATGATGCATGCTCCACGGCATTCAAGCAATTAAAAGAAGCTCTTACTTCGGCTCCCATTATCACACCTCCAGATTGGAGCCTTCCATTCGAGTTGATGTGCGATGCTTCGGATTATGCGATTGGTGCTGTTTTGGGGCAACGAAAGAACAAACAACCTCATGTTATTTATTATGCCTCTAGGACATTAAATGATGCTCAATTAAATTACTCCACCACTGAAAAAGAATTACTTGCTGTGGTATTTGCATTAGATAAGTTCCGATCATACTTACTTGGTACTAAAGTTATTATTTTTACTGATCATGCAGCTCTCAAGTATTTACTCACAAAAAAAGAGGCCAAGCCTAGACTAATTCGATGGATGTTGCTTCTACAAGAGTTTGACATTGAGATTCGGGATAAGAAGGGCGTGGAGAATGTGGTGGCTGACCACCTAAGTCGAATGGTGCATAAGGAAGCATCGCCAATTTCTGAAACCTTCCCCGATGAGCAACTAATGTCTATCCAGGTAAGTGAGCCTTGGTACGCGGATTTGGTGAATTATTTGGTGACTAAACAAGTTCCTAGCACCCTAAACAAATTCCAACGTGATAAACTTAAAAAGGATGCTAGATTTTATGTTTGGGATGACCCATACTTGTGGAAATATTGTTCAGATCAGGTTATAAGAAGATGTGTGCATGAATCAGATTTTCACTCAATTTTAAGTTTTTGTCACACATATACATGTGGGGGTCACTTTGGCACCCAAAGGACAACTTTTAAGGTTCTTGAATGTGGTTTTTATTGGCCTACTTTGTTTAAAGATGCTAGAACCTTCTGTTTAACATGTGATCGCTGCCAAAGGACAGGTAATATTAGCCAAAAAGATGAAATGCCGCAGGTACCCATCTTTGTTGTTGAAATCTTTGATGTTTGGGGTATCGATTTTATGGGTCCTTTTCCTTCATCTTTTGGTTTCACCTACATATTACTTGCCGTTGATTATGTTTCAAAGTGGGTGGAAGCGAAAGCCACTCGAACTAACGATTCTAAAGTTGTGGCAGATTTTGTGAAAACTAATATCTTTTCTAGATTTGGGATGCCTAGGGTGCTAATCAGTGATGGAGGGTCTCATTTTTGCAACCGTACCATTGGGGCATTACTCAAGAAGTATCATGTGACGCATAAGGTTTCCACACCTTACCACCCCCAAACCAATGGCCAAGCCGAGGTATCTAATCGTGAGATCAAACAGATTTTGGAGAAGACCGTTGGGCCAAATAGAAAAGATTGGAGCTTACGGCTGGATGATGCACTATGGGCGTATCGAACGGCTTACAAGACCCCCATTGGTATGTCTCCTTTTCGACTTGTGTATGGCAAGCCTTGCCATCTTCCCGTGGAATTAGAACATAGAGCTCATTGGGCCATCAAGACCTTCAATTTGAATGTGGACCAAGCTGGAATTCATCGAAAGCTTCAATTGAGTGAACTCGATGAGATAAGGCATGAAGCTTATGAGAATGCTAGAATTTACAAAGAGAAGACCACGGCATTCCATGATAAGATGCTTCGAGGCAAGACTTTCGAAATTGGGCAGAAAGTGTTGTTGTTCAACTCCCGCCTTCGTCTATTCCCTGGTAAGTTACGTTCCAAATGGGTTGGCCCGTTTGTTGTTACTAATCTTTTTGTGCATGGTGCAGTCCAAATTAAGAGCTTGAGAACCGGGCAAGAATTCAAAGTGAATGGACATCGCTTGAAGCCATACTACGAGAACTTTGTGGAGCATGTTGTGGAGGAGATCCCACTGCATGCCGTGGGTTCCAAGGAGAAGTGAAGGTGTTCATCGTCCGGCTGGAAGACGTTAAAGCAAGCGCTTTAAGGGAGGCAACCCATTTATTCTGCTTGATTGTCAATTTTCTTACTTGTTTAATTATTTTTGGTTGTGACTTTCTATTTTGAAACATTAACAAATATGCAAAGGATTTTAACATTAAACTTCGTGGAAATGAACAGCAAACTGGGAAATAAAGAAACATAGCATAATACAAGAGGGAGCCTTCACAAAGGCTGCTTGGGAGAGATTGCAGTAGTCGGCGGAGTCTCAGCAGTCGGTGGGGCCACGGAAGGAGTCTGAAATGAAGAACTAGAGAAGCTGCCACATCTGCTTGGAGAACAAATAAGGAATTGGAACATCGCCAAAGAGAAAAGCTTCGCCGTACAATTCCAATCCAGTTCAAGATCAAAGCTGTGGAAAGTCAACAAGATCAACTATCTCCAAAACCAGATTTGCGTTCTTAAACTCTACTCTGTCTGGTTTTTACTTTGCCATATTTGTCATGTTTATTTGTCGTTTATTATTTGCTTGTTTTTGGTGTGAGTATATGCTTGAAACATTGAGGACAATGTTTAATTTAAGTGTGGGGGGGTAACCATTGTTTTGCATGAAATTCGTAGAAATTTATCACCCATTACTTCTTGTGTTGTTCCTTGTTGTTTTAAGTATTTTTTTTAAGCTGTTTTGGAGTGTTTCAGTGTGTTTTGACATAAAAAATCCGAAAATTCATAAAAATTTGAAAAATTGTTTTTGAAAATTCAAAAAAAAAAAGAGTTGTTTTTGTGCGCTTATCTGTGTCTTAGGGTACCTTCCAACACAATGATGAGGATTCAGTTTGTAATTGCATGACTGTTAAAGAGAGTTATAAACATGGATGAAAGTTTGATTTACTCTTTATTTATGCGTGATTGTGGTTATAACTTATGAAATCACATGTAATCATAAAAGAAAAAAAATTAGTTTTTTTTGTAACATGCTTGAAGGAAAGAACTCAAACTAACGCTACAACCTTGTGAGACTTGAGCCTAAATGTTTATTTGGAGAGTTAAAATCTGTGCATTATTGTTTTCTAAAGTCGTTGCATGATCTCATTATCCTTTGCTTGGTTATTACTTAGAAGGCGTTTCATCATTTAGTTCCAAATGCTAGAACTCATGCCTATTTCATTCAAAGCATGCTATTGATTTGCATAACACATATTCAAGATGAAGTTGTGTAGTTACCACCACCAAAGCCAAACTGCCATGTATCCTATATCGTTATATGTTTAAGTTAACCCCATTGAGCCTTGATAGCCTACATTCTTTGTTAAACCACATTATCCTTACCTATCCTAGTTTAGGACCATCCACCCTTGTTCTTGAAGCATAGTGAAGTATGAGTCAAATTGAATTCCTTTTGATTAATGTATGGCAGAAAACAAGTGTGGGGGAAGTGATTCTTGTGTGTGTGTGTATGCCAAAATCATTCATAAGGCACGAGTAGAAAAGAAAGATTCGTGAAAAATAGAATGAAAAGAAGAAGAGCTGTGAAAAGAAAAGGAGTTGAAAAATATGTGAAAAAGAGTTTTAAAGTGTTGCTTGTTGAAGAAAGGGTCCAAAACATTGAATTCGGCCCTAAATATTGCTTGAGTCTTCCCTTCGTGTTTAAAAGTTGATTACTGCAATCTAAGTGAATTCTAAGTTTCCATTTCATTACTTTTCTTGCTATTGCTTTAAGAACGTTTGTTATCCCTATCCTTCATTTGTTAGCCAACACCCCAAGCCTGTTACAACCTTTGACTTCAATCTTGAGTGTTATGTGTTTCAATTTGTGGAGTTTGAATTTGGTATGAGCATATGGTGTCACTGGTTCTCGCGTCTAAGTAATAGCATTCCATTCATGAGATCATATCTAAACATGCTTATTAACTCCAGAAATTGCTTTCTTTGTGATACATATATGTGAGCATTCGTTTTCATATCTACATCAATCTTCTCACATATAACTAGTATAGGGTGTGTAGTTGGAAAATCTGAGTGAAAATTGAATGCATATCTTGTAAGGAATTGAGCGAATTCTCTAAGGCATGTTACTACATCAAAAACATTGTTTTAATTGATTAATTGTGAACTAGTAAGTGGTGACTATGATTAAGTATGTGCTTAAGTGTAAAGATGACTCAAATCTGTGGGGATAATGATTTTTAACATGTCATGTGCATTGGAAATCCCTGAGGCAAATGTTGGAAGGTTTAGGTTGTGTTTTATTTGTTTTGTTTCGTTTTATTTCTTTGTTTTGCTCGAGGACTAGCAAAAGCTAAGTGTGGGGGAATTTGATAGGAGCATATTTATGCGACTTAGTTGGCTTGTTCTTGTGCATTTATGTCGTGTTTCCTTAGTTATTTTAATGTTTAAAGTCATTTTCGTGTGTTTTCAGACTCTAAGTACAAAGTATGCAAGAAGATGCATTTTGGAGGCCTTTGGAGCATGTTTCGGGCTTGGAATGGATAGCAAATGCATGGGCCAAGTGGATGGACGAATTTGAGAACTAAAGAGGCCAAGAATGTGAAGAATTATGGTCCAAAAGATGAAGAAAACAGCCCAAAAATCTGTCACCCCAACTTGCATTCCTTGCCATGCAAACCACATAGAATTCCCTTTGGATTCCATGCCATGCTTGATCACTCTTGTCCCCTACATAATTTCTAATTTCATGCTTCAATTCATTTAATTATTACACTCAATTGCTTGATACCTCTTGTTCCCTTCACTCATTAGATTTTAGACAACATTTACATCCATTACATGCACCAATTGATGCTCCATCATTCACATTTGGAATCCCATGCCTTGTGTACCACATGTTGCTGCACCTTTGACCCATTTATTGACACATTTTCACCTCCCTTTCCATCTCTATGCAATGTACACAATCATTCATGCCCCCTAGCTACAAGACCACTCCATTTTACCCTTCACACTTTGCATCATCACTTCATTTTAACCCTTGGACCATTGCACATCACACACACAAATTGCCATGCATTTCATCCTTAACCTAACCTGATTTTCTAAGGTTTTTGGGGCCTATAAATACATGTTTACACCCCTTGGCCAAAGAACAATCCCCCATATTCATCATTTTATCACAGAAATTCGTCCATACACACCCTAGGAAGCAAAACACCCCAAAAACACCATTCTAGTGCCTAGAAAACATAATCGCCACTCCACCTTCTTCCACCCTCTTTGCCTAGTTCTCCACCACCTTCCAACCATCAAACACTCTTCCACACTCACCCTAAACCCCTCCATATCATTCCCCATCCATTCTACACCATAAATCCACCCAAAAATCTGTCCACAAGCTTCATGCCGCAACAAGGAGGAAGGGAGATCCATTGATGCACTTGCTTTCCAAGTTGGAGCATTTTAGGTGTTTTCTTACCTTTGATTTTAATGTCTAATTTTATGTATCTTTGTATTGCAAGAATGAGGAACTAAACCCCCTTAGTTGGGGGGTGATTCGAAACCATGTACATGCTTGCAATATGATTTGATTACATTCAGTTGTTATTTCATAAGTTGCGGATTCAATTCGTTCATCTACTTGATTGATAACTTATTTGTGTATGTTGATTGAGAGTGCACGCTTAGTTTTCATGCATGAATATGATGCTAGATTATGAGGGAGTTTCACCTAATAGTTACAATCTTATAATTACAAGTAGTGAAGGTCGCTTGAAAACGATCGCGTTGAATGAATTCTTGGCACTAGTTTCATGCTCATCATAGTAACGAATGCCTCGTCAACACTTATAGTTCTCATTGTGCTTCATGATTCTTTGATTGTATCTCTATTGTGCTTTTCACGTAGGGGACTTTTGAAGAATGTTTTGAATTGTTGTATGCGTTTTTCCGTCCAATTCAATAACTTAAGGAAAACTTGAAGATTAAAAAAGTGCTATTCACGGTTAATCTGGAGTATTGAGATTCACAATTTATTGAAAGAACAACTGAAAATCAATTTAAGTTGCATATGTGTCATGTGTGGAGAATAACCCTCTAGCTAGTCCGTCATTTATCATTTTACCTTAATTTTATGTTTTTATCAATTCTGTAATTTAATTAAGTTTAATTTACTTTTCATCAAAACCAAACACCCATCCATTATTAAATTATATTATTTAGTTAGTTTTCTTTATTGTTAGTCTTTTAATTTAATTTCCGTCCATTTCAGTTCCTAGTGTTTAATTTAATTGTTTTCATTATTTTGAGTCATTTTAAGTGTGTTTCGAGTTATTAGAGTTTTTAGCCTAATTTTGTGTCCTTGAGTCTTATTTAATATTTTTAAATTAATTTAGAATAGATTAGCAATCCCTCCTAATCCCCGGCCTAGAACGATACCCTACTTACATCTATACTACAATTGTCAAAAAGAGGGTTTAATTTTGTGTGTTAACTTATTTTACGCATCAACCAATAGTTGTGATAGGCCCAAGTTCTTTTAATAAGATTAAAATGATTTTGATGTAGCCCAACACTACTCCCTCAACAAAACGAATATTAAGTTGATAAGCGAGAGATGTTTTGAACATCTCTTCGTAGGCCTTCCACCGTGGTGGGCTCCAATCATTTGTGACTCCTACACCAGCTTCACCCTATCATGGGGAAGTTCAAAGTATGTGCTTACATCCAGGAGGAGTCCATAAACATATGATGAAGTGAATGTAGGCAACGAGGATGGCCGACATCGTATCATCGTGAGGCTATTCTTGAACCCCTACACGAACTAAGCATGGTGGGAATAACTTAACTAAGTGCAATGGTGCCGACATCGTATCATCGTGAGGCAACATTATCTAGAGGCCAAACTAGATGGGTAATTACAAAAGTTGTAAATGAATAAAGCGTTATTTTCTCATCATTATTTTTGCTAACCAACATCGTATCATCATGAGGTGGGCTTGGTAATGGTGAGTCTCCCATACCCCGCTTAGAGTTCAAAATAACTCTCGAATTCCATTGAGGGATGTGGAATTTGCCAAAAATAGTGGGTGGTACTATTTGATTTAAGACCCAATCCAGTAGTTTTAAAACAAACAATCTAATACGATTTCTGTTATGTTATGTAGTTAACGACATGCCTAAAATTATACCCACCATTATACTTGACAAAAGGGGCCTTAGGGGCCAACATTTCCTTGCTTGGTATCGCCACATTGAGAATGTCTCAAAGGTGAAAGACATATTGTATGTGCTTAAGCAATCCCCTCCTCATGTACCTCCTACGAAACTAGCTTCAAAGGAGGAGTGTCAAGATTATGCTAGACACTATGAGGATGACTTACAAACCAAATGCTTAATCCTCACTTCACTTAGTGAGGAACTTATGAAGCTACATAAGCACATGGACACTTCTTGTGCCATGGTTGAAAGTTTGCATAAGATGCATGACATTGAGACTAGTAATGTATGATTCTCAAAAGTTTATAGTCTAATGAATGCCAAAATGGCAAAGGGGACATCGGTCCATAAACAAAAGATGGAAAAAATCTTTCAAGATCTTAAAAGTTTAGGAACTTCCATCGATGGGAAAATGGCCCAAGACTTTTTCCTTGCATCTCTCTCGGATGATTTCACTAAGTTTATTGTAAACTATAAAGTGAATAGATTCGATCATACTTTAACCGAGATGATTGACATGTGTTGTAAGTTTGAAAAAGGTTTCAAAAGGGACAGTGGGAGTGAGAACGCAATAACAAGGAAAAAGTTACATAAGAAGAAGGCAATAAAATCCAAAGGAATATGCTTTCATTGTGGAAAGGATGAACGTTGGAAGAAGAAATACAGGGTGCGCATTGCGAGCCTTATGACACGAACTTTTGAAGAGACTATTTCCGTCATAAAGAGTGCTTTTACAGTGAGCTCCAATTCCTGGATATTTGATTCAGGCGCTAGTCAACATATCTGTAATACGATGCAGGGACTAGCAGGGAGCAGGTCACTACGCAATGGGGAGATGGTTGTGCGAGTTGGGAACGGCACTAAAATCTCTGCAGAAGCAATAAGCACCTACATGCTTAAACTACCCTCTGGGGAAGTCCTGGAACTTAAAAATTGTTTATATTTTCCTTCATGTATAAAGAATTTGATTTCTATCTCTAAGCTTTTACGAGATGGGCACTCAGTATTGTTTGACAAAATGAGTTGCACTTTATACTTGAACGGTCGTATTATCTCTCATGGTAATATGATAGAGGGACTTTTTCACCTAGAGACGAATAGTGGGATGCACTGTATTGAAAGCGGGAATACCTCAAAACCCAAAAGGGCTAGAGAAGAAGTTAACCAAGAAAGGATGTGGCATCTTAAACTTGGACATGTGAACCTTGATAAGATTTGCAAGATGTCGAAAGACGGATATTTCCGCCCATTAGGTAATGACCAGATGGGTACTTGTGAATGTTGCTTGAAAGGGAAGATGACCAAATCTCCATTTACTGGAAAAGGAGAGCATCCACTGAAATTCTAGGGTTAATCCACACTGACGTATGTGGACCTATGTCTACTACGTCGAGAGGAGGCTTCTCCTACTATATCACATTCACCGACGATCACTCTCGATTTGGCTATGTGTATCTTATGAAGTACAAGTCAGAATCCTTTGAAAAGTTCAAAGAATTCAAGAATGAAGTTGAGAAGCAAACTGGGAAACAGATAAAGACCCTAAGATCGGATCGAGGGGGTGAATATCTGAGTAATGAGTTCCTAGATTATCTCAAACAGTGTGGAATAGTATCATAGTGGACTCCACCGGGAACTCCACAATTTAATGGAGTTTCTGAAAGGAGAAATCGAACCTTGATGAATATGGTTCGTTCTATGATGAGTTCCGCCAATCTACCAGTAACATTCTGGGGATACGCTCTATATACAGCAGCTTACTTGCTTAATAGAGTACCTTCCAAGTCAGTTTCACAAACGCCCTATGAGATATGGCATGGAAGAAAGCCAAGTCTTAATCACATTAAGATTTGGGGTTGTGAAGCATATGTCAAGAAGCTTGAAGCTACTAAGCTTGAAGCGAGATCAGTAAGATGCTATTTTATGGGATATCCTAGAGAAACTATGGGATATGAGTTCTACCATCCAGACGACCAGAAAGTCTTTGTCGCCAGAACTGCTAAGTTTCTAGAGGACGAATTTGTTCTCAAAAGAACTATACGCAAAGAGATGGAAATTAATGAGATTAATGATGAACCACAAACAAGTACTTGACAAGTTAACAACCTTGTTCCTGAACCCCTAGCTCCATGTAGATCTGAAAGGGTAAGCAAGCCACCTAAGAGGTATGGCTTAGATAATGACTTTGTGGAATTTCACCTTCTAGGTGACAATGACACAAATGAAGACCTTAGAGACTACACTGAAGCAATGTCCGACATTGATTCAAAGAGATGGCAAGTGTTGGAAATGTGCCCTAAAACCAATCATATGATGATACTTTACAGACATTTCACATGTTAAACTAATCTAGTTTAACTATAAAGGGCAAAGATTATTGTTTGAGCCGTCTTATATAAATGTTATATGCTTAAACGATAAGTCCAAGGAATATGTGATTGGGAGAATGCAATCTAAAGAAGTTAGATTCATGAGACCATTCTTTCGTAGACACATCCTAAACGTTCCTGATCATAGGATTGCCAATTGGGCATTGACAGTCCGTTAAGATCAGTACATGCTGTGTCTTCTCTCAGGGAGAGTGACTAGTCTCGAGTCATTGGTATGTGTGACATAAAGACAAGTACGTAGGTGCTCAATAGAGAATGAGTTCACTGAACACGATCAACGAAGAGTTCTCATATTCATGTCACATGAGAACTCATGGTTGGGATAATGCAAAGTAGTCCTTTGACCTGAGGCATCACAGTTGTCTTATGGTTAAGTTCTTGATCTTTGATTATGTCAAAGTCACCCCATCGAGGTGTCCACGGCATCATTGGGGTTAAGCCACTTAGTCATGGAGACAAGTGAATGAGCAACAAGGGATCTCTAACCTTTAAACCGTTTGAGGGAGAATACTCTATGATATGATTTAGAACCTCTGGCCAGAGTATGAATGAGATTTAGAAAAGTCGTTCTAAATCACATTCAAGGTAATCATATAAGCACACGAATCACATTGGATAGTAGACATGAATAAATAAACTATCAAACCAAACAATGTGGTCAAGAGTATTGTATTAGAGAAAGACCGTATTTCATTTGTAATCCTAGACTGAATAGGTTCTCCACCTCTTCTGATTAGCTTGGGTAACCATGATATGCTGTTAGGTGTCACTCATGGTTTGTGGAAGCCCTAAACGTGTGTAATCACTAAAGGGAGAATTGAAAGTAAGTTTCAATTCACAATCGATGTAAAATGGTTTTAATCGCCCACTGCCTCGCTAAAAGGAACCTAATGGATCGTACACCGTGTAAGGTGGAGATTGAAGAAACAATGGAGATGAGTAAGAATAATTAAATGGTTTAATTATTTATGGCAAGGATTAATTAATATGTTAATTAATCAAACGAATAAGTTCGTTAAAGACCTCGGGATAGTTTTGGACCTTAAGGCCCAATGAGCTTCGAACGTCAAGCCCATTGACTTAAGTTGTATGACAACTTAATGAATAATGATTCACAAATGCCTAAAAGGCCCAATGAAACCCCAAGGCAGGCCATGATGATTTTGGAGTGGGTTTTGGACTTATTTACAAGTTTGCCACTCCAATGAATTAAGGTATAAATATGACTTTATAGCCAAAATTCAACAAGGGTTTCTTTTGGAGAAAATTGGTGAGAACTTGTCTCTCCTTTTCTCTCTAAAGAGGCCGGCCCCTTGGAGGGGGTATCTAGCCATACTACTACTCCAAGGTCACTCATTTCTTCTCCAATCCAACCTTGGTGAAGATACTCAGAGGTTCTCAATTTTGGGAACTTGGAGAAACCTATTCTTCCATCCAAATCCATAGATTTAAGATGCAAGGAATGAAGGCCCTCTCTTTGGGTGATTAGCCTTTGCTTATGCAAAGAGGAATCTACAAAGGTATAAATTTCAACTCACTTTGTTTTGAGTTGATTCATGGTTCACCAATCTACTAGGCTTTGAATTTCATGGGTAATGTTTTGTTTTTTGAATGCATGCTAGCATGATTCCGCCTTTAATTGTTAATTGCATGCTATATGATGTTGCTCAAATGAACATGTTTTCACAAAATAATCCTTCAAGTGGTATCAGAGCCTAGATCTAGTAGTTGGTGAATCCTTTTGGGTTTTGTGGTTCATAGTTTTGATTTAAAAGTTGTAATATGTTACAAGCTTTATTCTTTTTTCTTTGAATGTAAATTTGGTTAGAAAATTTGCCATCTCAAATGTTGTAGATGTAGTTCATATGAGCATGAATATTGGAGCTAAAATTTGGTGCCATGCTTTTGGGAATTTTCGGCCAAATACATAGGGTGATTTTTTGGGTTCTTGTTTGACTTGTTAAAAGTGTTTTAAAGTGACTTTTGGAACCCCTATGTACCCTAGTTTGGTTATATGTTATTTCCCTAAAGTTTGAATGGTTTTGGAATGTTTTTGGGTGAAAAATGTTCATGGAAATTTTTTGAGTTTTTCATGAATGTTCTTCATTGTTCTTGACATTTTAGCCAAGAACAAAAAGTTTTGTGTTTTGATTCAAAGTTTTGATTTATTTCATAAAGTTTATGTTTTATGATTTTCAAATGTTTAAATGTTTTAGATATTTGTTTAAATGGTGTAAGAGATATTGGTGGGTGTGTAAGGATTAATTTCCTTTCACACACACCACTTGCACCACTTGATAGCTTTATGTCAAAACTCACAAATCAACACACACATCACTCCATTTCTTCTTCCAAAACCGGCCACCCCCTAGTGGGGGTACTTTTGGGGCCTTTTATGCAATTACATAAAGTTTTGAAACTTTTGTGTATTTGCACTTTGGCCCAAAAGTTTACGTTTTTACGTTTAGGTCCAAAAACGCTAAAGGACAAATTGTTTTGCTCCTTTAATGAAGTTTTTACATTGTTTAAATTTTGGGTTCTAGTGTAATTACATGAAGTAGTGGACTTTTGTGTTCTTACAAAGTGACCCCAAAAGTTTATGTTTTTGCAATATTGCCCAAAGGTTGTGGTAATTTCATTTTGGCCCAAATTAGGTTGAGAACAAAATTGTTTTGTCTCTTTAAATGAGAATTGGATTTTCATTTCATTTAGCTCCATTTAAATCAATTTTATGGATACAAAAACCAAATGAAAATATTGCATTCAATTTAATTAGTTAAAGCGTTGATTAATTAAAGGGTGATTATGAACCTAAGCCTACGATAATTGAGCTATGTGAAAGGCCGTTTCAAATTTGTTTGAACCATGGGAATGTGTAGATTAGATTTTGGTTGTAATTTGATTTGATCAAATGTTGTAAAAGGGCATAAGCCCTTCTTTACTTTAAGGTAATTAGTTTTATGCAAATGTTGTAATGAGCATAAGCTCACCTTTACTTTGAAGTACTTCTTTCTTGCTTTATTTGATATGCATGAAAATGAAGTAGTTGGGTCCAACGCCCGTAAGACAACACGCCTTAATGTGATTAAACGCGTAAATAAAATCAATCACCATCCCTAGACCGAGATTCAACACAAGGCTCGTGTTGAATCTAAACAAAGGTTCATAGTCATCCTAAGGCCCTAAGGCAACTATATAGTCCATCAAATGAATGCAAAGTTTATGTTAGTAGTATCATATACTCTTGCTTTAAAAACCGTTTTATAAGCATAGTGGGAGTATTATATACAACTAAAACAATCAAATGGACCAGAATTGTTTTAATTAGATTAAAATGAATATTTATATGTGATGAGACCTAAAACCCTCAACCAAACCATTATTAAGTTGACAAGCGTGAGAGTGCTTTGAACACTCTTTCGTGGCCTTCCACCGTGGTGGGCTTCAATAGTTTGTGACTCATACACCGTATTCGTCCAGTTCTGGGGTTGCAAAGTATGTGCTTACATTCAGGAGAAGCCTATACACATATGATGAAGTGAAGGTAGGCAACGAGTGTGGTCAATATGATATTCTTCTGAGGCCATTCTTGAACCCCTACTTGAACTAGCATGGTGGGAATGACTTAACTAAGTGCAATGTGCCAATATGATATTCTTCTGAGGCATCATTCTCTAGAGGCCAAACTAGATGGGTACTTGCAAGAGATGCAAATGAGTAAGCGTACTCTCTCATTATTATTAACGCTAGCCAATATGATTTTCTTCTGAGGTGGGCTTGGTAATAGTGAGCCTCTCATACCCTACTAAGAGTTTCCTCCAAAACTCTCGAATTCCAATGAGGGATATGGAATTTGCCAAAAATAGTGGGTGGTGCTATTTGATTTAAAGACCCAGATCAAATGGCTTAAAATCAATCAATTTATATTCGTTATGTATTTGTTTACCAATATATTTGCAAACGCTATCCAACACTTGACAAAGAAAAGCCGAAAGCTTTATTTTCCGGACTTGGTACAACAATCCCAAAGATTGTCTTAAATGGATTGCATATGTACCTAAGTAGTCTCATCTTCACAATCTTCCTATTGATAATGTACCATTGGAAGAAAATGTTAGATAAGTCTATCATAAGGAGGACAACACCTTTAATGTCATAATTCTTCACTTACAAATCGTTGTATGAAGAAATAAGAGTTGCTATGAACAACCCTTAGTCAATGCAAACATTAGTGCTTGTTTCTTTGTTACATGAACAAGGAACCTTAGAAGAAAGCACAAAGGCATGGACACTTTATGTGCCATGATTCTTCACTTACAAATTGTTGTATGAAGAAATGAGAGTTGCCTTGAACAACTTTTGAAAGTTTGTAATTATGTTTAGAGCATAATGGTTGGTTGACAAAAATAGTCCATCAACATGGACTTATGATGATTTTGAATCATTGAGTGTTGAAGTGATAAACCACTTAACGAGACCGAAACTAGGCAAGGACTTCACCTTTGTGTCCCTATCCTAATGGTTCACTAAGTTTATTGTAAACTATATGGTGAACAATAACCACATGCTCTCCAAAATGTTTGATGTGTACAACACAATTGAAATAAGTTTCAAGAGAGATAGTGGGAGTTTAGGGACCGTGACTATTGTAGTCAAAGGAGAAGTCAAATGAAGAAGATAAAATTAACTCCAAGGGAACAAACTTTCTTTATGAAATGATGGACATTGGAAGGGGTATTTGCAAGAAATGTCTTGCAAGTGTCAAGAACACACCTTTCGAAGGTGTTGTAAATTGTTCTTGAATAGTTCAAAACAGTTGGTTCTTCTACTTGAATGCTTGATTCCGTATTAGTAACTATGTTTTACAATCGTTGTAAAAGTGTGACTAATAAGAAGTAGAAGATATATGAGAGAATAAAAGGTTCTTCACATTCAGAACGTGAATAAAATATAGATCTCTACGAAAGCAGATAGTACTTACTTCCTCATATGAACTACCAAAGAAATTGGAAAAACAAAGATTGTCTTTACATTCCAATTTTAAGGAATTTAATTCCGTCACTATAGTAGAGATGGGATGAATGTTTTGTTTGACAAAACATTGTTCTTTATTAATCAATGATTAGATTATGGTAATCTAATTGATTGTCTCTATAGTAGAGATAATATGGTGGTGTTAACTGTTTAGAATGAAATGATGCTTAAAACCCAAAAGGTTGCAAGGTAGTGACTAATCCCAACTAAATTGTGATACCTCTAAAACATAAGTTACGAGTTGGTGAAAGATGGATGCTATGGATTGTTAGATCCGGATCCAATACCTTTCTTGTTAAAATTGTATAGAGGCGAAATGTTCGAATCTTTATTCTTTTGGAAAGAAGAAAGAATCACAAAGTTGTTGAGGTTAATTCACTTAGATGTTAGTGACACTTATCCACAACATAATACTACTCATGTTGTATGACATTCACCGAAGATCACCCTCGGTTGGACTATAGTTTATTTTAAATAAACACAAGTCCGAATACTTTGCAAAAGGTTTCAAAGAATCAAGTAATGTAAGTTGATGAGTAAGACGTCTAAAGTATTTACCTCCTTAGATTTGATCCAAGATAAGGTAACACTTTAGAACAGTTTCCTTGAAAGATATCAAGGAAATAAGCATCATAAGATAATAGATTTCTACGTAAGGAGAAGAATGAACTTAAATAAGATTTAGTTCGTTAGATGTTATCTATTACCCATATATAGGATATATACTTCTAAAACAATATGATTGTCAATTAGAAGATCTTCCAAATTTTTCATGACTCCATAAGATGTAGTTGGAAAGAAAGACAAATCTTAATCATGTTAGATTAAGGGGTTGTGTGCTTATAAGCAATATTTGTTTGAGAATTATCTTATGGATATCCTTAAATTAACTTTTGGATATCACTTCTATAAACCAACTAATAAAAGTTGTTTTGTTGGGTAGTTCATTGTAATCCTACAATGTGATTTGCCTAAAAGCAAATGAACGAGAGATAGAACTCAAAGAATGGGTTCTTTGAGAGACAAGAAATTAATCAACAAATATAAACAACCTAGTTCCTATACCAAAAGCTCCAAGGTAGTCGAGAAGGATTTATAAACCGTCAAAGTTGAATGGTTTGAACTTTATGACTATGTCATAGAGTTGCACCTCTTAATTCGAAAGAAATAAGAATGAAAATCCTTATGACTACATTGAGTGTATATACGATATATACTCAAGGAAATGGTAAAGTACCATTTGACCCGAAATAATGAAACCTTCATAAGCTAATTGGTAGCTTAAGGTGACTACAATCAAAGAGAATGGTTGACTTTGAAGGAACCATTTTTGACGTAGTCTTAGTTTCAATTAATTCAAAGATTGCTAGCTACAACTAAATGGTGATTCAATGTTTGGACATAATATGGGTTTTTGAAACCATTATTAAGATAGTCTTGATAATATATGTCTAAAACTATGAATCACAAGACACGTAAGTTGTATAGATCCACCCATCATGGATCTTAGCAAGCTAGTGGGAGCTATAAGCGTCTTATGAGAGAAAGATCAAATCGTTTGATTTCTCATAAAGATGTAAATGAATCTTTTGTTTACTAGGTTTACAAAAGATTAGTGGGAGTTAATCATGTTCCTAAAATTTAAATATATATATGATATATTAATTTTGGAAATGAAAAGAATACTTCTTCGTTAAAGTTATGACTTTAAACATTCTATAAACGATAGAATGTATATGGGAGACATAGTCTATAAACATGGGAAGTAAATCTATAATGATAGATTTCAAGATATAATTTTGATTATATCAATCCCTAATAATAGACAAAAGATGCTAGGAAGTTTCTCATATGATGATAAACTTCAATTAGAAGGACGAGTCTAGTGAGACTAGCAAGTTGCTCTTCTCAAAGGGAACGTACCCTTTGACTCCCAAAGAAATAATGCGTAAATAGAATCCTTTATGCATACGCACAAAGGTGATTTATGTATTTCATATTGAATGAAAAACATTGATATGAGTTGTACCTAGAACGGTACAAGACGATATCAGTGCAAGCCCAGGATCAGAACCATGGCAACTGTCAAGTGAGTCCTTAAGTATTTAAGAAATACTAAAGGATAGATTCCTCAAAGATTGAGGAAGAATTAGAGTAACGTAATGGAAGCGTAAATGTATTAGATTATGAATCTAATCCATCATTGGATGTTTCTTCATTATGAATGAAGAGATAAACGGATATCTCTTTATTATGACTAAAGAGATATTTGGATGGAAACATTAAAGTAATGACTTTAGTGTGTTCCATTATGAATGCAAAATATATTGCCGTATAGAAGTTTACAACAATGTTGTTTGGATGGGAAAGTTCATTTATGAACTCTCTATTCGGTTCCAACCAGAAAGTGTATCTAGTGTATTGACACCATGACACTAATGGGGCGATAGCTCAAGTCAGGGAATCAAGGTCTCATCAAGGTCCGAACTCAAATGAGAGACTAAACCACATGATTGAGAATCATGTATAATGGTGATGTCGTTATTCTCAAGGTTGCTTCTATGGATAACATATAGATATTCATTGTCTAGGCCTACTATTCAGCCATTTATGAAATGACTACAAAAGAGGTATCATCACAGATGACCAAGCTGATTGGCTCTAGTACAAGTGGGAGATTGTTGGAAATGTGCCCTAAAACCAATCATATGATGATACTTTACAGATATTTCACATGTTAAACTAATCTAGTTTAACTATAAAGGGCAAAGATTATTGTTTGAGCCGTCTCATATAAATGTTATATGCTTAAACGATAAGTCCAAGGAATATGTGATTGGGAGAATGCAATCTAAAGAAGTTAGATTCATGAGACCATTCTTTCGTAGACACATCCTAAACGTTCCTGATCATAGGATTGCCAATTGGGCATTGACAGTCCGTTAAGATCAGTACGTGCTGTGTCTTCTCTCAGGGAGAGTGACTAGTCTCGAGTCATTGGTGTGTGTGACATAAAGACAAGTACGTAGGTGCTCAATAGAGAATGAGTTCACTGAACACGAACAACGAAGAGTTCTCATATTCATGTCACATGAGAACTCATGGTTGGGATAATGCAAAGTAGTCCTTTGACCTGAGGCATCATAGTTGTCTTATGGTTAAGTTCTTGATCTTTGATTATGTCAAAGTCACCCCATCGGGGTATCCACGGCATCATTGGGGTTAAGCCACTTAGTCATGGAGACAAGTGAATGCGCAACAAGGGATCTCTAACCTTCAAACCGTTTGAGGGAGAATACTCTATGATATGATTTAGAACCTCTGGCCAGAGTATGAATGAGATTTAGAAAAGTCGTTCTAAATCACATTCAAGGTAATCATATAAGCACACGAATCACATTGGATAGTAGACATGAATAAATAAACTATCAAACCAAACAATGTGGTCAAGAGTATTGTATTAGAGAAAGACCGTATTGCATTTGTAATCCTAAACTGAATAGGTTCTCCACCTCTTCTGATTAGCTTGGGTAACCATGATATGCTACTAGGTGTCACTCATGGTTTGTGGAAGCCCTAAACGTGTGTAATCACTAAAGGGAGAATTGAAAGTAAGTTTCAATTCACAATCGATGTAAAATGGTTTTAATCGCCCACTGCCTCGCTAAAAGGAACCTAATGGATCGTACACCGTGTAAGGTGGAGATTGAAGAAACAATGGAGATGAGTAAGAATAATTAAATGGTTTAATTATTTATGGCAAGGATTAATTAATATGTTAATTAATCAAACGAATAAGTTCGTTAAAGACCTCAAGATAGTTTTGGACCTTAAGGCCCAATGGGCTTCGAACGTCAAGCCCATTGACTTAAGTTGTATGACAACTTAATGAATAATGATTCACAAAGGCCTAAAAGGCCCAATGAAACCCCAAGGCGGGCCATGATGATTTTGGAGTGGGTTTTGGACTTATTTACAAGTTTGCCATTCCAATGAATTAAGGTATAAATATGACTTTATAGCCAAAATTCAACAAGGGTTTCTTTTGGAGAAAATTGGTGAGAACTTGTCTCTCCTTTTCTCTATAAAGAGCCCGGCCCCTTGGAGGGGGTATCTAGCCAAACTACTACTACTCCAAGGTCACTCATTTCTTCTCCAATCCAACCTTGGTGAAGATACTCAGAGGTTCTCAATTTTGGGAACTTAGATAAACCTATTCTTCCATCCAAATCCATAGATTTAAGATGCAAGGAATGAAGGCCCTCTCTTTGGGTGATTAGCCTTTGCTTATGCAAAGAGGAATCTACAAGGGTATAAATTTCAACTCACTTTGTTTTGAGTTGATTCATGGTTCACCAATCTACTAGGCTTTGAATTTCATGGGTAATGTTTTGTTTTTTTGAATGCATGCTAGCATGATTCCGCATTTAATTGTTAATTGCATGCTATATGATGTTGCTCAAATGAACATGTTTTCACAAAATAATCCTTCAGCAAGAGGCCATGAAATCCGAGATGGATTCCATGTATCAAAATCAGGTCTGGACTCTTGTAAACCCTCTAGAAGGTATAGTACCTGTTGGAAACAAATGGGTCTTCAAGAGGAAGATAGGCGTTGATGGGAACGTGGAGACTTATAAGGCTAGACTAGTAGCCAAGGGTTACATGCAAATAGAAGGGATTGACTATGAAGAAACCTTTTCTCATGTAGCCATGATTAAGTCCATTCGGATTTTGCTTGCTATAGCTGCGTACCATGATTATGAGATCTGGCAAATGGACGTGAAGACGGCCTTTCTGAATGGCTACCTAGAGGAAAAGCTTTATATGACTCAACCCGAAGGTTTCGTGTCCAAGTCTAAAAAGACTAAGGTATGCAAGCTTCAGAGGTCCATTTATGGACTTAAGCAAGCCTCCAGGAGCTGGAACATTCGTTTCGATACTGAAATCAAAACGTTTGGTTTTACTCAAAACGAAGACGACAATTGTGTTTATCAAAAAGTCGTTGGGGATGCAGTGGTATTCCTAGTATTATATGTAGATGACATATTACTATTCGGGAATGACACTGCAGTACTTTCTTCTGTAAAAGTGTGGTTGTCCAAAACCTTCCACATGAAAGATTTAGAAGATGCATCTTATGTACTAGGGATAAAGCTCTATCGTGATAGATCCAGAAAATTAATTGGATTATCCCAGTCTATGTACATAGATAAGGTGCTGAGTAGGTTCCAGATGGAAAAATCTAAGAAAGGTCTTCTTCCTGTGAGACATGGAATTCACCTTTCTAAGTCCCTGAGACCTAAAACTCCTGAAGAGATACGGCAGATAAGTGATGTTCCTTATGCTTCCGCCATAGGAAGTCTCATGTATGCCATGATATGCACAAGGCCTGATATCGCATATGTTGTGAGCATTACTAGTCGATATCAATCTAACCTAGGATCAGAACACTGGACAGCTGTCAAGACCGTCCTTAAGTACTTAAGAAGAACTAAGGACATGCTCCTCGTTTATGGAGGAGCAACAGAGTTGCGAGTGGAAGCCTATACAGACGCAGATTTCCAATCTGACGTCGATGATAGAAGTTCCAACTCCGGATATGTATTCACTCTGAATGGTGGGGCTATCAGTTGGAAAAGCAAGAAACAAAGTGTAATTGCTGATTCCACGACAGAGGCTGAATATGTTGCTGCAGCTGAAGCCAGAAAAGAAGCGTTCTGGATGAAGAAGTTCATAACTGAACTTGGAGTGGTTCCAACCATTACATCACCAGTAACTTTGTACTGTGATAATAGTGGGGCGATAGCTCAAGCTAATGAACCCATGGAACATCAAAAGAAAAAGCATTTTGACAGGCACTTTAATATCATTAGAAGATATGCTGCCGAGGAGAAAGTCAACATCCTCAAAGTTTCCTCAGCCGATAACGTAGCAGATCCACTAACGAAGCCAATGTCTCAAATCCAACTTGACCGCCATATGGAAAGGATGGGTATTAGATACATGGGAGGATGGCTTTGAGTACAAGTGGGAGATTGTTGGAAGTATGCCCACAAAGCCAATCATTTGATGTAATAGCTTTTGGAGTACTTATTGTATTAAACTTTTATATGTTTAATGAAGGGCAAAGCTTATTGTTAATCACTATTTACTGTATCATGTGTTTAAGCAATAAAGGAATCCAAGGAATGTATTTGATCTAAGAGACAAGTGATTTAAGTAAGTTAGATTAACGAGACCTTTCTCTTATGTTCATTCCTAAAACGTTCCTAGCCATAGGATTGCCAGTTGGGCATTGACAATCCGCTAAGGTTAGTATGTGTTATGTCGACTCAAGCGTGAGTATGACTAGTCTCAAGTCATTTGGTGTTGGACACTAAGACAAACACATAGGTGCTCGAAAGAGTAATCGAGTACACTTAACTACGATCAAAAGAGAGTTGGAACATACATGTCATGTAAGAACTCGATAGTTGCAATATGCAAAGTAATCCTTTGACCTGAGGCATCATAGATGTCTAATGGTTAGGTCATTGACCTTTGATCATGTCAAAGGCATTCCATTGGAGTGTCCACGACATTGTTGGGGTCAAGCTATCTAGTCATGTAGGCATATGAATGCACAACAAGGGATCTCTAACCTTCCATGGTGGAAGGAGAATACTCTAAGATATGATTCGAGAGTCTTTGGCCAAAGCATATGAATATGACTTAGGAAGTTTGTTCCAAATCTTATTCAATAGAATCATATGGAGAAGTATCACATTGGATAGTAGACATGAAACAAACTATCACTTAAACAATGTGATTAAGAGTATTGTATTAGAGAATGACCGTATTGCATTGTAGTTGTAACTGGATAGGTTCTCCAACCAATTCTACTTAGCTTGGGTAACCATGACATGCTGCTAGGTGTCACTCATGGTTTGTGGAAGCCCTAATGATTAGCAAACACTAATTTTAAGGGAGAATTGAAATGTGGTTTCAATTCACAATCGATCGTTAAGAGTAACAATCGCCCACTACCTCGCTAAATGGAACCTAGTGGATCGTACACCGAGTAAGGATGAAAGTGAAGAAATTAAATGAAATGGATATGCAATTAAATGGTTTAATTGAAGAATGGTCAAAGTTAATTAATTGGTTAATTAATTATACGAAATGTTCGTATTGGGCTTTTAAGTTGGTTTTGGGCTTCGAGGCCCAAAAGCGTTTTGGTCCACAAGGCCCATTATGTTTAAGTTGTATGACAACTCAAACAAAATGGGTAATTAGCCCAATAACATCAACATGGCCAGCCATAGGGTGAGTAGATGGAAACTTGGATTAATTACAAGTTTGCCACTCACATGTGATGAAGTATAAATTCAACTTTATAGCTTTATTTTCATTTAGGGTTTTCTTGATGAAAAGAGGTGAAACATTTTCTCTCTTTTTCTCTATAGAGGTCGGCCACTTAGAGAAGTTTTAGCTAGCAATCTATTCTTCTCTAAGTCATCAATTTCACCTTCACAATGTTGGAAATGTGCCCTAAAGCCAATCATATGATGATACTTTACGGACATTTCACATGTTAAACTAATCTAGTTTAATATAAAGGGCAAAGATTATTGTTTGAGCCGCCTCATATAAATGTTATATGCTTAAACGATAAAGTCCAAGGAATATGTGATTGGGAGAATGCAATCTAATGAAGTTAGATTCATGAGACCATTCTTTCGTAGACACATCCTAAATGTTCCTGATAATAGGATTGTCAATTGGGCATTGACAGTCCGTTAAGATCGGTACGTACTGTGTCTTCTCTCAGGCAGAATGACTAGTCTCGAGTCATTGGTGTGTGTGACATCAAGTCAAGTACGTAGGTGCTCAATAGAGAATGAGTTCACTGAACACGATCAACGAAGAGTTCTCATATTCATGTCACATGAGAACTCATGGTTGGGATAATGCAAAGTAGTCCTTTGACCTGAGGCATCATCGTTGTCTTGTGGTTAAGTCCTTGATCTTTGATTATGTAAAACGTCATTCCATTGGAGTGTCCACGGCATCGTTGGGGTTAAGCCACTTAGCCATGGTGGCAAGTGAATGCGCAACAAGGGATCTCTAACCTTCAAACCGTTTGAGGGAGAATACTCTATGATATGATTAAAACCTCTGGCCAGAGTATGAATGAGATTTAGAAATGTCGTTCTAAATCACATTCAAGGTAATCATATAAGCACACGAATCACATTGGATAGTAGACATGAATAAATAAACTATCAAACCAAACAATGTGGTTAAGAGTATTAGATTAGAGAAAGACCGTATTGCATTTGTAATCCTAAACTGAATAGGTTCTCCACCTCTTCTGATTAGCTTGGGTAACCATGATATGCTGCTAGGTGTCACTCATGGTTTGTGGAAGCCCTAAACGTGTATAATCACTAAAGGGAGAATTGAAAGTAAGTTTCAATTCACAATCGATGTAAAATGGTTTTAATCGCCCACTGCCTCGCTAAAAGGAACCTAATGGATCGCACACCGTGTAAGGTGGAGATTGAAGAAACAATGGAGATGAGTAAGAATGATTAAATGGTTTAATTATTTATTTATGGCAAGGATTAATTAATTTGTTAATTAATCATATGAATAAGTTCGTTAAAGACCTCGGGATAGTTTTGGACGTTTAGGCCCAATGGGCTTCGAACGTCAAGCCCATTGACTTAAGTTGTATGACAACTTAATTCAAAAAAGCCCAAAAGCCCAAACAACACCCTATGGCCGGCCATTTAGAGGAAGGGTAGTGAACTTGCTTTAATTACAAGTTTGCCACTCAAATGAACAAAGGTATAAATATGACTTTATAGCCTTTTGTTCATTAGGGTTTGTTTTGGAGAAAATTGGAGAGAACATGTCTCTCCATTTCTCTCTAAAGAGGCCGGCCCCTTGGAGGGTGCATCTAGCAATCCCACTACTCCAAGGTCACTCATTTCTTCTCCAATCTAACCTTGGTGAAGATACTTAGAGGTTCTCTATTTTGGGAACTTGGAGAATCCTATTCTTCCATCCAAATCCATAGATTTAATATGCAAGGAATGAAGGCCCTCTCTTTGGGTGATTAGCCTTTGCTTATGCAAAGAGGAATCTACAAAGGTATATTTCTCAACTCACTTTGATTTGAGTTGAGTCTTGGTTCACCAATCTACTAGGCTTTGAATTTCATGGTTAATGTTTTGTTTTTAAGTGCATGCAAGCATGATTCCACCTTTAATTGTTAATTGCATGCTTATTGATGTTGCTTAAATGAACATGTTTTCACAAAATAATCCTTCAAGTGGTATCAGAGCCTAGGTCTAGTAGTTGGTGAATCCTTTTGTGTTTTGTAGTTCATAGTTTGTGATTTAAAAGTTGTAATTGTTACAAGCTTTATTCTTGCTTCTTTGAATGTAAATTTTGTTTGAAAATTTCCCATCTCAAATGTTGTAGATGTAGTTCATATGAGCATGAATATTGAAGCTAAAATTTGGTGCCATGACTTTGGGGATTTTCGGCCAAATCCAAAGGGTGGATTTTTGGGTTCTTGTTTGACTTGTTAAAAGTGTTTTCAAGTGACTTTTGGAACCCCTATGTACCCTAGTTTGGTTAGATGTTATTTCCCTAAAGTTTGAATGGTTTTGGAATGTTTTTGGGTGAAAAATGTTCATAGAAAATTTTGAGTTTTTTCATGAGTGTTCTTCATTGTTCTTGACATTTTTGCCAAGAACAAAAAGGTTTGTGTTTTGATTCAAAGTTTTGATTTATTTCATAAACTCTTTGTTTTGTGCTTTATCAAATGTTTTAATGTGATAGAAATTGTGTAAGGTGATGGAAATGTCACAAATTCCACTTGCATGAATTTATGTCACAAATTCCACTTGCAAGGCTTTATGAAATTGTTGAAAAAATTTCCAAATTTTTGTGGACTTATCTCCACTCCCTTTCCCTCTCTAAAAACCGGCCCTCCCTTCATGGGAGTACTTTTGGGTCTTTTATGCAATTACATAAAGTTTTGATACTTTTGTGTATTTGCACTTTGGCCCAAAAGTTTACGTTTTTACGTTTAAGTCCAAAAACGCTAAAGGACAAATTGTTTTGCTCCTTTAATGAAGTTTTTGCATTGATTAAATTTTGGGTTCTAGTGTAATTACATGAAGTAGTGGACTTTTGTGTCTTTACAAAGTGACCCCAAAAGTTTTGCAATATAGCCCAAAAGTTGAGGTTAATTGCTTTATGGCCCAAAAGTTGTGGTTATTGCATATTGGCCCAAATTAGGTAGAGAACAAAATTGTTTTGTCTCTTTAAATGAGAATTGGATTTTCATTTTGTTTAGCTCCATTTAAATCAATTTTATGGATACAAAAACCAAATGAAAATGTTGCATTCAATTTAATTAGTTAAAGTGTTAATTAATTAAAGGGTGATTATGAACCTAAGCCTAATATAATTGAGCTATGTGATAGGCCGTTTCAAATTTGTTTGAACCATGGGAATGTGTAGATTAGACTTTGGTTGTAATTTGATTTGATCAAATGTTGTAAAAGGGCATAAGCTCTTCTTTACTTTAAAGTAATTTGTTTTATGCAAATGTTGTAATGAGCATAAGCTCACCTTTACTTTGAAGTACTTCTTTCTTGCTTTATATGATATGCATGAAAATGAAGTAGTTGGGTCCAACGCCCCTAAGACAACACGCCTTAATGTGATTAAACGCGTAACTAAAATCAATCACCATTCCTAGATCGAGATTCAACACAAGGCTCGTGTTGAATCTAAACTAAGGTTCATAATCATCCTAAGGCCCTAAGGCAACTATATAGTCCTTCAAATGAATGCAAAGTTTATGTTAGTAGTATCATATGCTTTTGCTTTAAAAATCGTTTTATAAGCATAGTGGGAGTATTATATACAACTAAAAACAATCATATGGACCAATAGTTGTAATAGGACCAAAATTGTTTTAATAGAGATTAAAATGTATGTTTATATGTGATGAGACCTAAAACCCTCAACCAAACCATTATTAAGTTGATAAGCGTGAGAGTGCTTTGAACACTCTTTCGTGGCCTTCCACCGTGGTAGGCTCCGATCGTATGTGACTCGTACACCGGCTTCACCCTATAATGGGGGAGTACAAAGTGCGTGCTTACACTCAGGAGGAGTTCTATATACATACATGATGAAGTGAGGTAGGCAACGAGTTTAGCCAACATGATATAATTCTGAGGCTATGCTTGAACCCCTACACGAACTAGGCATGGTGGGAATGACTTAACTAAGTGCAATGACGCCAACATGATATAATTCTGAGGCATCATTCTCTAGAGGTTAAATTAGATGGGTACTTGCAAGAGATGCAAATGAGTAAGCGTACTCTCTCATTATTATTAACGCTAGCCAACATGATATAATTCTGAGGTGGGCTTGGTAATAGTGAGCCTCCCATACCCTACTAAGAGTTTCATCCAAAACTCTCGAATTCCAATGAGGGATATGGAATTTGCCAAAAATAGTGGGTGGTGCTATTTTGATTTAAAGACCCAAATCAAATGGCTTAAAATCAATCAATTTATACTCGTTATGTATTTGTTTACCAATATATTTGCAAACGCTATCCAACACTTGACAAATAAAAACCAAAAGTTTAGTTTCTGGACTTGGTACTACAAAACCATAGATTGTCTTTAATGGCTTGTAAATGTACCTAAGTAGTCTCATCCTCACAATCTTCCTATTGATAAAGTATCATTAGAAGAATATGTTAGATAAAGTCTATCACAAAGAGGACAACACTTTTAATGTCATAATTCTTCACTTACAAATCGTTGTATGAAGAAATAAGAGTTTCTTTGAACAACCCTTAGTCAATGCAAACATTAGTGCTTGTTTCTTTGTTAAATGAACAAAGAACTTAAGAAGAAAGCACAAAGGCATGGACACTTTATGTGCCATGATTCTTCACTTACAAATTGTTGTATGAAGAAATGAGAGTTGCCTTGTACAACTCTTGAAAGTTTGTAATTATGTTTAGAACATAATGGTTGGTTGACAAAAATAGTCCATCAACATGGACTTATGATGATTTTGAATCATTGAGTGTTGAAGTGTTAAATCACTTAACGAGACGGAAACTAGGCAAGGACTTCACCTTTGTTTCCCTATCCTAATGGTTCACTAAGTTTATTGTAAACTATGTAGTGAACAATAACCACAAGCTCTCCAAATTGTTTGATGTGTATAACACAATTGAAAAAGGTTTCAAGAGAGATAGTGGGAGTTTAGGGACCATGACTAATGTAGTCGAAGGTGAAGTCAAATAAAGAAGATAAAATTAAACTCCAAGGGAACAAACTTTCTTTATGAAATGATGGACATTGGAAGGGGTATTTGCAAGAAATGTCTTGCAAGTGTCAAGAACACATCTTTCGAAGGTGTTGTAAATTGTTCTTGAATAGTTCAAAACAGTTGGTTCTTCTATTTGAATGCTTGATTCCGTATTAGTAACTATGTTTTACAATCGTTGTAAAAGTGTGACTAATAAGAAGTAGAAGATATATGAGAGAAGAAAAAGGTGCTTCACATTCGGAACGTGAATCAAATAAAGATCTCTGCGAAAGCAGATAGTACTTACTTCCTCATATGAACTACCAAAGAAATTGGAAAAACATAGATTGTCTTTATATATTCCAATTTTAAGGAACTTAATTCCATCACTATAGTAGAAATGGATGAATGTTTTGTTTGACATAACATTGTTCTTTATTAATCAATAATTGGATTGTAGTAATCTAATTGATTGTCTCTATAGTAGAGATAATATGGTGGTGTTAACTGTTTAGAATATAATGATGCTTAAAACGCAAAAGGTTGCAAGGTAGTGACTAATCCCAACTAAGTTGTGATACCTCTAAAACATAAGTTACGAGTTGGTCATAGATGGATGCATTGGATCGTTAGATCCGGATCCAATACCTTCTTGTTAAAATTGTATAGAGGCGAAATGTTTGAATCTTTATTCTTTTGGAAAGAAGAAAGAATCACAAAGTTGTTGAGGTTAATTCACTTAGATGTTAGTGGCACTTGTCCACAACATAATACTACTCATGTTGGATGACATTCACCGAAGATCACTCTCGGTTGGACTATAGTTTATTTTGAATAAACACAAGTCTGAATACTTTGCAAAATGTTTCAAAGAATTGAAGAAATGTAAGTTGATGAGTAAGACATCTAAAGTATTTACCTCCTTAGATTTGATCCAAGGAAAGGTAACACTTTAGATGAGTTTCCTTGAAAGATATCAAGGAAAATAGCATCATAAGATAATGAATTTCTCCTTTAGGAGAAGAACGAACTCGAATAAGATTTAGTTCGTTAGATGTTATCTATTACCCATATATAGGATATATACTTCTAAAACAATATGATTGTAAATTAGAAGATCTTCCAATATTTTCATGACTCCATAAGATGTAGTTGGAAAGAAAGACAAATCTTAAAACATGTTAAGATTTGGGGTTGTGTGCTAATAAGCAATATTTGTTTGATAACAATCTTGTGGGATATCCTTAAATTAACTTTTGGATATCACTTCTATAAACCAACTAACAAATGTTGTTTTGTTGGGTAGTTCATTGTAATCCTACAATGTGATTTGCCTAAAAGCAAATGAACGTGAGATAGAACTCAAAGAATGGGTTCTTTGAGAGACAAGATAGTAATCAACAAATATAACAACCTAGTTCCTATACCAAAAGCTTCAAGGTAGTCAAGAAGGATTTATAAACCGTCTCAGTTGAATGGTTTTAACTTTATGACTATGTCATAGAGTTCCACCTCTTAATTCGAAAGAAATAAGAATGAAAATCCTTATGACTACAATGAGTGCATATACGATATATACTCAAGGAAATGGTAAAGTACCATTTAACCCGAAATAATGAAACCTTCATAAGCTAATTGGTAGCTTAAGGTGACTACAATCAAAGAGAATGGTTGACTTTGAAGAAACCATTTTTGACGTAGTCTTGGTTTCAATTAATTCGAAGATAGCTAACTACAACTAAATGGTGATTCAATGTTTGGACATAATATGGGTTTCCGAAACCATTATTAAGATAGTCTTAATAATATATGTCTAAAACTATGAATCACAAGACATGTAAGTTGTAGAGATCCATCCATCATGAATCTTAGCAAGCTAGTGGGAGCTATAAGCGTCTTATAAGAGAAAGGTCAAATCGTTTGATTTCTCATAAAGATGTAAATGAATCTTTTGTTTACTAGGTTTACAAAAGATTAGTGGGAGTTAATCATATTCCTAAATTTGTATATATATATATATATATAAATATATATGTGATATATATGAATGTATATATGATATATTAATTTTGGAAATGAAAAGAATATTTCTTCGTTAAAGTTATGACTTTAAACATTATATGAAGATAGAATGTATATGGGAGATATAGTCTATATACATGGGATGGAAATCTATAATGATATATTTCATGATATAATTGGATTATATCAATCCCTAATAATAGACAATGGATGCTAGGAAGTTTCTCATATGATGATAAACTTCAATTAGAAGGACAACTCTAGTGAGACTAAGAAGTTGCTCTTCTCAAAGAGAACGTACTCTTTGACTCCCAAAGAAATAATGCGTAAATAGAATCCTTTATGCATACGCACAAAGGTGATTTATGTATTTCATATTGTATGAAAAACATTGATATGAGTTGTACCTAGAACGGTACAAGACGATATCAGTGCAAGCCTAGGATCAGAACCATGGCAACTGTCAAGTGAGTCCTTAAGTATTTAAGAAATACTAAAGGATAGATTCCTCAAGGAATGAGGAAGAATTAGAGTAACGTAAAGGAAGCGTAAATGTATTAAATTATGAATCTAATCCATCATTGGATGTTTCTTCATTATGAATGAAGAGATAAACGAATATCTCTTTATTATGACTAAAGAGATATTTGGATGGAAACATTAAAGTAATGACTTTAGTGTGTTCCATTATGAATGCAAAATATATTGCCATAAAGAAGCTTACAACAATGTTGTTTGGATGGGAAAGTTCATTTATGAACTCTCTATTTGGTTCCAACCAGAAAGTGTATCTAGTGTACTGACACTATGACACTAATGGGGCGATAGCTCAAGCCAGGGAATCAAGGTCTCATCAAGATCCGAACTCAAATGAGAGACTGAACCACATGATTGAGAATCATGTATAATGGTGACGTCGTTATTCTCAAGGTTGCTTCTATGGATAACATATAAATATCCATTGTCTAGGCCTACTACTCAGCCATTTATGAAATGACTACAGAAGAGGTATCATCACTGATGAACAAGCTGATTGGCTCTAATGCAAGTGGGAGATTGTTGGAAATGTGCCCTAAAGCCAATCATATGATGATACTTTACGGACATTTCACATGTTAAACTAATCTAGTTTAATATAAAGGGCAAAGATTATTGTTTGAGCCGTCTCATATAAATGTTATATGCTTAAACGATAAAGTCCAAGGAATATGTGATTGGGAGAATGCATTCTAATGAAGTTAGATTCATGATACCATTCTTTCGTAGACACATCCTAAATGTTCCTGATCATAGGATTGTCAATTGGGCATTAACAGTCCGTTAAGATCGGTACGTACTGTGTCTTCTCTCAGGGAGAGTGACTAGTCTCGAGTCATTGGTGTGTGTGACATCAAGTCAAGTACGTAGGTGCTCAATAGAGAATGAGTTCACTGAACACGATCAACGAAGAGTTCTCATATTCATGTCACATGAGAACTCATGGTTGGGATAATGCAAAGTAGTCCTTTGACCTGAGGCATCATCGTTGTCTTGTGGTTAAGTCCTTGATCTTTGATTATGTAAAACGTCATTCCATTGGAGTGTCCACGGCATCGTTGGGGTTAAGCCACTTAGCCATGGAGGCAAGTGAATGCGCAACAAGGGATCTCTAACCTTCAAACCGTTTGAGGGAGAATACTCTATGATATGATTAAAACCTCTGGCCAGAGTATGAATGAGATTTAGAAATGTCGTTCTAAATCACATTCAAGGTAATCATATAAGCACACGAATCACATTGGATAGTAGACATGAATAAATAAACTATCAAACCAAACAATGTGGTCAAGAGTATTAGATTAGAGAAAGACCGTATTGCATTTGTAATCCTAAACTGAATAGGTTCTCCACCTCTTCTGATTAGCTTGGGTAACCATGATATGCTGCTAGGTGTCACTCATGGTTTGTGGAAGCCCTAAACGTGTATAATCACTAAAGGGAGAATTGAAAGTAAGTTTCAATTCACAATCGATGTAAAATGGTTTTAATCGCCCACTACCTCGCTAAAAGGAACCTAATGGATCGCACACCGTGTAAGGTGGAGATTGAAGAAACAATGGAGATGAGTAAGAATGATTAAATGGTTTAATTATTTATTTATGGCAAGGATTAATTAATATGTTAATTAATCAAACGAATAAGTTTGTTAAAGACCTCGGGATAGTTTTGGACGTTTAGGCCCAATGGGCTTCGAACGTCAAGCCCATTGACTTAAGTTGTATGACAACTTAATTCACAAAAGCCCAAAAGCCCAAACAACACCCTATGGCCGGCCATTTAGAGGAAGGGTAGTGAACTTGCTTTAATTACAAGTTTGCCACTCAAATGAACAAAGGTATAAATATGACTTTATAGCCTTTTGTTCATTAGGGTTTGTTTTGGAGAAAATTGGAGAGAACATGTCTCTCCATTTCTCTCTAAAGAGGCCGGCCCCTTGGAGGGTGCATCTAGCAATCCCACTACTCCAAGGTCACTCATTTCTTCTCCAATCTAACCTTGGTGAAGATACTTAGAGGTTCTCTATTTTTGGAACTTGGAGAATCCTATTCTTCCATCCAAATCCATAGATTTAATATGCAAGGAATGAAGGCCCTCTCTTTGGGTGATTAGCCTTTGCTTATGCAAAGAGGAATCTACAAAGGTATATCTCTCAACTCACTTTGATTTGAGTTGAGTCTTGGTTCACCAATCTACTAGGCTTTGAATTTCATGGATAATGTTTTGTTTTTAAGTGCATGCAAGCATGATTCCACCTTTAATTGTTAATTGCATGCTTATTGATGTTGCTTAAATGAACATGTTTTCACAAAATAATCCTTCACACAATACATCCTTGGTGAAGAGACTTAGAGACATCAAGCTTTTGGTGTTTTGGAGAACACATCCTTGAAGGAAAAATTTTGTCCTAGCTAAGAACATGTAAGAACATTTGAATACATATGCAAACTATTAACACTTTAAAGTAGGCATGCATTCAAAAACAATTCATAAAACCCATGACTTTCAAAGCCTAGTATATGGTGAACCAAAAGACTCTTTAACAACATTAAAGAGAAGTAAAGATTTAGAGTTTCTTTACCCTTGAAGCTCATCCTTGTTTACACAAGGGATTCACCCAAGTGGAGGGTCTTCAAGTCACCTCCAAGCTACTTGAATCTTGCTTGTGATTTTCCCCTTTTAGTGCTCCTTTGCTCCTTGAGGATGTGAGGAAAGGATCTCCAAAACACCAAAGGTTTGGTGTCTCTAAGTCTCCACACCAAGGGTGAGGTGTGAAGATGAAATGGATGACTTAGAGAAGAAAAGATTGCTAGCTAAATCTCCTCTAAGTGGCCGGCCTCTTTGTAGAGAGAAAGAGAGAAAATGTTTCACCTCTTTGCCTCAAAGAAAAACCCCTATTGAAAATAAAGCTATAAAGTTGCTTTTATACTTCATTACAAGTGAGTGGCAAACTTGTAATTAATCCAAGTTTGCTCCATTCACCCTAATGGCCCGCCTTACCTTGTTATTGGGCTAATTTGCCTATTTTGTTTTAGTTGTCATACAACTTAAACATAATGGGCCTTGTGGACCAAAACGCTTTTGGGCCCCGAAACCCAAAACCAACTTAAAAGCCCAATACGAACCTTTCATAAAATTAATTAACTAATTTAATTAATCTTTGACCATTCTTCAATTAAACCATTTAATTGCATATCCATTTCATTTAATTTCTTCACTATTGCCCTTACTCGGTGTACGATCCATTAGGTTCCAATTAGCGAGGTAGTGGGCGATTGTTACTCTTAACAATCGATTGTGAATTGAAACCACATTTCAATTCTCCCTTAAAATTAGTGTTTGCTAATCATTAGGGCTTCCACAAACCATGAGTGACACCTAGCAGTATGTCATGGTTACCCAAGCTAAGTAGAAGTGGTTGGAGAACCTATCCAGTTACAATTACAATGCAATACGGTCCTTCTCTAATACAATACTCTTAATCACATTGTTTGAATGATAGTTTGTTTCATGTCTACTATCCAATGTGATACTTCTCTATATGATTCAATTGAATATGATTTGGAACAAACTTCCAAAGTTATATTCATATGCTTTAGCCAAAGACTCTCGAATCATATCTTAGAGTATTCTCCTTCCACCATGGAAGGTTAGAGATCCCTTGTTGTACATTCATATGCCTACATGACTAGATAGCTTGACCCCAACAATGCCGTGGACACTCCAATGGAATGCCTTTGACATGATCAAAGATCAAGGACCTAACCATTAGACATCTATGATGCCTCAGGTCAAAGGACTACTTTGCATATTGCAACTATCGAGTTCTTACATGACATGTATGTTCGAACTCTCTTTTGATCGTTGTTCAGTGTACTCGATTACTCTTTCGAGCACCTATGTGTTTGTCTTAGTGTCCAACACTAAATGACTTGAGACTAGTCATACTCACGCTTGAGTCAACATAACACATACTAACCTTAGCGGATTGTCAATGCCCAATTGGCAATCCTATGGCTAGGAACGTTTTAGGAATGAACATAAGAGAAACGTCTCGATAATCTAACTCACTTAGATAACTTATCTCTTAGATCAAATACATTCCTTGGATTCCCTTATTGCTTAAACACATGATACAATAAATAGTGATTAACAATAAGCTTTGCCCTTCATTAAACATATAAACGTTTAATACAATAAGTATTCCAAAAGCTATTACATCAAATGAGTGGCTTTGTGGGCATACTTCCAACAATCCTCAAATCCTCAAAGAAGCAAAGGAGCACTAAAATGAAGAAAATGACAAGGAAGATCCAAGGAGCAAGGAGGTGACTTGAAGGCCCTCCACTTGGGTGAATCCCTTGTGTAATCAAGGATGAGCTTCAAGGGTAAAGAATCTCTAAATCCTTTATTCTCTTTAATGTTGTTAAAGAGTTTGCTGGTTCACCATTCACTAGGCTTTGAAAGTCATGGGTTTTATGAATTGTTTTGAATGCATGCCTACTTTAATGTGTTAATAGTTTGCATATGTATTCAAATATTCTCACATGTTCTTAGCTAGGACAAAATTTTTCCTTAAAAATGTCCGTAAAGTATCATCACATGATTGGTTTTAGGGCACGTTTCCAACAATCTCCCACTTGCACTAGAGCCAATCAGCTTGGTCATCAGTGATGATACCTCTTATTTAGTCATTTCAAAAAATGGCTAAGTAGTAGGCCTAGACAATGGATATCTATATGTTATCCATAGAAGCAACCTTGAGAATAACGACGTCACCATTATACATGATTCTCAATCATGTGGTTCAGTCTCTCATTTGAGTTCGAATCTTGATGAGACCTTGATTCCTTGGCTTGAGCTATCGCCCGATTAGTGTCGGTACACTAGAGACACTTTCTGGTTGGAACCGAATAGAGAGTTCATGAATGAACTTTCTCATCCAAACAACATTGTTGTAAGCTTCTATATGGCAATATATTTTGCATTCACAATGGAACACACCAAAGTCATTACTTTTAATGTTTCCATCCAAATATCTCTTTAGTCATAATAAAGACATATCTGATTATCTCTTCATTCAAAATGAAGAAACATCCAATGATGGATTAGATTCATAATCTAATACATTTACGGTTCCATTACGTTATTCTAATTCTTCCTCATTTTTTGAGGAATCTATCCTTTAGTATTTCTTAAATACTTAAGGACTCACTTGACATTTGCCATGGTTCTGATCCTGGGCTTGCACTGATATCGTCTTGCACCGTTCTAGGTACAACTCATATCAATGTTCACATACAATATGAAATACGTAAATCACTTTTCTGCGTATGCATAAAGGATTCTATTTACGCATTATTTCTTTGGGAGTTAAAGGGTATGTTCCCTTTGACAAGAGCTACCTCCTAGTCTTACTAGAGTTGTTCTTCTGATTGAAGTTTATCATCATATGAGAAACTTCCTAGCATCTTTTGTCTATCATTAGGGCTTGATATAATCCAATTATATCCTGAAATCTATCATTATAGATTTACATCCCATGTTTATAGACTATGTCTCCCATATACATTCTACCGTTATAGAATGTTTAAAGTCATAACTTTAACGAAGAAGTATTCTTTTTCATTTCCAAAATTAATATATCATATATTTGTATATATATATTCAAATTTAGGAACATGATTAACTCCCACTAATCTTTTGTAAACCTAGTAAACAAAGGATTCATTTACATCTTTACGAGAAATCAAACGATTTGATCTTTCTCTTATAAGACGTTTATAGCTCCCACTAGCTTGCTAAGATCCATGATGGATGGATCTCTACAACTTACATGTCTTGTGATTCATAGTTTTAGACATATATTATCAAGACTATCTTAATAATGGTTTCGAAAACCCATATTATGTCCAAACATTGAATCACCATTTAGTTGTAGCTAGCAATCTTCGAATTAATTGAAACCAAGACCACGTCAAAGATGGTTTCTTCCAAGTCAACCAATCTCTTTAATTGTAGTCACCTTAAGCTACCAATTAGCTATAAAGGTTTCATTATTTCGGGTCAAATGGTACTTTACCATTTCCTTGAGTATATGTCGTATATACACTTCATGTAGTCATAAGGATTTTCATTCTTATTTCTTTCGAATTAAGAGGTGTAACTCTATGACATAGTCATAAAGTTCAAACCATTCAACTGAGACAGTTTATAAATCCTTTGTTGGAAATGTGCCCTAAAACCAATCATATGATGATACTTTACGGACATTTCACATGTTAAACTAATCTAGTTTAACTATAAAGGGCAAAGATTATTGTTTGAGCCCTCTCATATAAATGTTATATGCTTAAACGATAAAGTCCAAGGAATATGTGATTGGGAGAATGCGATCTAAAGAAGTTAGATTCATGAGACCATTCTTTCGTAGACACATCCTAAACGTTCCTGATCATAGGATTGCCAATTGGGCATTGACAGTCCGTTAAGATCAGTACGTGCTGTATCTTCTCTCAGGGAGAGTGACTAGTCTCGAGTCATTGGTGTGTGTGACATCAAGACAAGTACGTAGGTGCTCAATAGAGAATGAGTTCACTGAACACGATCAACGAAGAGTTCTCATATTCATGTCACATGAGAACTCATGGTTGGGATAATGCAAAGTAGTCATTTGACCTGAGGCATCACAGTTGTCTTGTGGTTAAGTTCTTGATCTTTGATTATGTCAAAGTCACCCTATCGGGGTATCCACGGCATCGTTGGGGTTAAGCCACTTAGCCATGGAGACAAGTGAATGCGCAACAAGGGATCTCTAACCTTCAAACCGTTTGAGGGAGAATACTCTATGATATGATTTAGAACCTCTGGCCAGAGTATGAATGAGATTTAGAAAAGTCGTTCTAAATCACATTCAAGGTAATCATATAAGCACACGAATCGCATTGGATAGTAGACATGAATAAATAAACTATCAAACCAAACAATGTGGTCAAGAGTATTGTATTAGAGAAAGACCGTATTGCATTTGTAATCCTAAACTGAATAGGTTCTCCACCTCTTCTGATTAGCTTGGGTAACCATGATATGCTGCTAGGTGTCACTCATGGCTTGTGGAAGCCCTAAACGTGTGTAATCACTAAAGGGAGAATTGAAAGTAAGTTTCAATTCACAATCGATGTAAAATGGTTTTAATCGCCCACTGCCTCGCTAAAAGGAACCTAATGGATCGTACACCGTGTAAGGTGGAGATTGAAGAAACAATGGAGATGAGTAAGAATAATTAAATGGTTTAAGTATTTATGGCAAGGATTAATTAATATGTTAATTAATCAAACGAATAAAGTTCGTTAAAGACCTCGGGATAGTTTTGGACCTCAAGGCCCAATGGGCTTCGAACGTCAAGTCCATTGACTTAAGTTGTATGACAACTTAATGAATAATGATTCACAAAGGCCCAATTAGGCCAATAATATCCAATGGCCGGCCATTTGGTTTTGGAGTGGGTTTTGGAGTTATTTACAAGTTTGCCACTCCAATGAATTAAGGTATAAATATGACTTTATAGCCAAAAATTCATTTAGGGTTTGTTTTGGAGAAAATTGGAGAGAACATGTCTCTCCATTTCTCTCTAAAGAGGCCGGCCCCTTGGAGGGTGTATCTAGCAATACTACTACTCCAAGGTCACTCATTTTCTTCTCCAATCTCTCCTTGGTGTGGAAACTTAGAGGTTCTCAATTTTGGGAACTTCGAGAAACCTTTTCATCCATCCAAATCCATAGATTTTAGATGCAAGGAATGAAGGCCCTCTCTTTGGGTGATTAGCCTTTGCGTATGCAAAGAGGAATCTACAAAGGTACAATTTCAACTCACTTTGTTTTGAGTTGAGTCTTGGTTCACCAATCTACTAGGCTTTGAATTTCTTGGTTAATGTTTTGTTTTTAAGTGCATGCAAGCATGATTCCGCCTTTAATTGTTAATTGCATGCTTATAGATGTTGCTTAAATGAACATGTTTTCACAAAATAATCCTTCATCCTTCTGGACTACCTTGGAGCTTGTGTCATAAGAACTAGGTTGTTATATTTGTTGATTATCATCTTGTCTCTCAAAGAACCCATTCTTTGAGTTCTATCTCTTGTTCATTTGCGTTAGGCAAATCATATTGTAGGATTACAATGAACTACCCAACAAACAACATTTGTTAGTTGGTTTATAGAAGTGATATCCAAATGTTAATTTAAGGATACCCACAAGATAATTCTTTAAACAAATATTGCTTATTAGCACACAACCCCAAGTCTTAACATGATTAAGATTTGTCTTTCTTTCCAACTATATCCTATGGAGTCATGAAAATTTTGGAAGATCTTCTAATTGACAATCATATTGTCTTAGAAGTATATATCCTATATATGGGCAATTGATAACATCCAACGAACTAAATCTTATTTCGAGTTCGTTCTTCTCTTAATGGAGAAATCCATTATCATATGATGCTTCTTTCCTTGATATCTTTCAAGGAAACTGTTCTAAAGTGTTACCTTTCCTTGGATCAAATCTAAGGAGGTAAATACTTTAGACATCTTACTCATCAACTTACATTTCTTGAATTCTTTGAAACCTTTTGCAAAGTATTCGGACTTGTGTTTATTCAAAATAAATGATAGTCCAACCGAGAGTGATCTTCGGTGAATGTCATACAACATGAGTAGTATTATGTTGTGGACAAGTGCCACTAACATCTAATTGAATTAACCTCAACAACTTTGTGATTCTTTCTTCCTTTCCAAAAGAATAAAGATTCGAACATTTCGCCTCTATACAATTTTAATAAGAAGGTATTGGATCCAGATCTAATGATCCAAAGCATCCATCTATGACCAACTCGTAATTTATGTTTTAGAGGTATCACAACTTAGTTGGGATTAGTCACTACCTTGCAACCTTTTGGGTTTTAAGCATCGTTATTTTCTAAACATTTAACACTACCATATCATCTTTACTATAGAGACAATCAATTAGATTACAATAATCTAATCATTCATTAATAAAGAACCATGTTTTGTCAAACAAAATATTCATCCATTGATGCGTAAAATAACTAAACACACAAATTAACCCTCTTGTTGACAATTGTAGTATGGATAAGTAGGGATCGTTCTTAAACCGGGGATTAGGAGGGATTGCTAAAACACTCTAACTGACTCAAATCTGTAAAACAAAGTTTAAAATACTAAACTAGACTCAAAGAATGCAAAACTAAACTCTAAAACACTAAAACAAACCAAAAGACTCAAAACAGCAAACAAACACTCAAAACTGCCTAAAAACCACTTTTTGGGCAGTTTTGGGACTCTAACACAACTTGGACGAATTTTGGTTTTCTAATGACCTAAAACACCTAAAAACGTATTCTAAGACAAGTTCTAGTTAATATGACTCAAAGAAATAAGATAGGGTTGATTTTGGACGAAAATAAATAAAACAAAGCAACAACAATGTAAACAGATTTTTAGATAGAATTAAGTAAATTGATGGGTGATAGACTAACTAGAGGGTTCTTCTCCACACATGATACACTTGCATTCAACTTTGATTTCCAATTGCTTCTTTCAATAAACTATGAATCTCAACGCCCTAGGTCAACTGTGATAGCACTTTTTTAACCTTCAAGTTTTCCTAAAGTTAGTGAATTGGATGGGAATGCACATGCAACAACTCAAAATATTCTCTAAAAGTCCCTTACGTGAAAAGCACAATAAAGGTACAATCAAAGATCATTAAGCTTCATGAAAACTATAAGCATTGACGAGGCAATTGTTACTATGAAAAGCATGAAACGTTTGCCAAGAATTCACTTAACACGATCGTTTATAAGCGACCTCCACTACTTGCAAACATAAAGTTGTAACTATTAGGTGAAACTTCCTTATGTTTTAGCTTCAAATTCCTGCATGAAAACTAAGTTAGCCACCTTAATTAACACACAAAAATAAGTCATCAATCAAACGGTTAAGCAAATTGCATTCACAATTCATGAAATAACAATTAGACGTAATCAATTCATCTTGCAAGCATAATCATGGTATTGAATAACCCCCTAGCCAAAAAGGCTTAGTTCCTCATGTTCACAAAACAAAGGAAAACAGATTTATACATTGTAAATATAAGAAAGAGAACACCTAAATATTCCAACGATTCGATGTTGAACAGCTAGAACCTTCAAGTACTTCTTCTTCCTCTCCTTTGCTGCGGCACAGGGACTTTGGGCAGGTTTTTGGGTTATTAATTGATGTAGAATGGATGGGGGACATATGGAAGTGTTTAGGGTTGATGGGTGATGCGGCTAGGGGTGATTTGTGGCAGAAATTTGGGTGAATGGTGGTAGAATGGTGTGGTTGAAGGTGGAGACTGGTTTCTGGCGTGAATGGTTATTCTATGGATCATTTGTGGCTGCACAAGGATGTTTATTTAAAAAGGGATTTCAGGAATTCAAACCCTAGGTTAATTAGGTAATCAGAAATTAAGTTTAAAGCTTCTGGAATTAAGGAAATAAATCAGAAAACTAAAGGAAAATAGGTAAAGGGTGCGGCATGGGATTAGAATGGATTAGGAAAGTGATTTAAGGCAAGGAAATAGGAAAGAGCACTCTCCCTTGCACGGCAAGGAAGAGGGAAGGGGAACAAGGTGCGGCAAGGATCCTAAAAGTAAAGGGAAAGGGATTTTGCAATGTCCTAAAGGGAAAAGGAAAGGTTTTTACATGGTTTAAGGATAAGGAAACATGGCAAGGAGAATTGTTGCACAAGAGGAGACAAGGAGGGAACACAAAGGAGACAAGGCACCATCTTTGTAGGAATGCTTCAATTTGTGTTTTTCTTTGTCTTCCACGCTCCCAAACTGATTTCCTTTGACTTCAAACACCTTTCTACCTTCCTTTTGTCTTCAATTTTCGTCCATCCTTTTGCTTCAAACATGTGATAACCATTCCAAGCTCAATTTTTCTTCAAAAGGCTCCAAAATACATCTTCTTGCATCCTTTGACCTTAGAATCTGAAAACACACTAAAAGTGACTTTAAACACTAAAATAACTAAGGAAACACAACGTAAATGCACGAGAACAAGCCAATTAAGTCGCATAAATATGCTCCTCTCATCCATCCCTTATAGTGATGGAATTAAGTTCCTTAAAATTGGAATGTAAAGGCAATCTATGGTTTTTCCAATTTCTTTGGTAGTTCATATGAGAAAGTAAGTACCATCTGCTTTCGCAGAGATCTACATTTGATTCACGTTCCAAATGTGAAGTACTTTCTCTTCTCTCATTAATCTTCTACTTTTTATTAGCCACACTTTTACAATGATTGTAAAACATAGTTACTAATACAGAATCAAGCATTCAAGTAGAAGAACCAACTGTTTTGAACTTTTCAAGAACAATTTACAACACCTTCAAAAGGTGTGTTCTTGACACTTGCAAGACATTTCTTGCAAATACCCCTTCCAATGTCCATCCTTTCATAAAGAAAGTTTGTTCCCTTGGAGTTTATTTTGCTTTCTTCATTTGACTTCTCCTTTGACTACAATAGTCATGGTCCCTAAACTCCCACTATCTCTCTTGAAACTTATTTCAATTGTGTTATACACATCAAACGATTTGGAGAGTGTGTGGTTATTATTCACTATATAGTTTACAATAAACTTAGTGAACCATTTGGATAGGGACACAAAGGTGAAGTCCTTGCCTTGTTTCCGTTTCTGGAAGTGGTTTAACACTTCAACACTCAATGATTCAAAATCATTATAAGTCCATGTTGATGGACTATTTTTGTCAACCAACCATTATGTTCTAAACATAATTACAAACTTTCAAAAGTTGTTCAAGGCAACTCTCATTTCTTCATACAACAATTTGTAAGTGAAGAATTATGGCACATAAAGTGTCCATGCCTTTGTGCTTTCTTCTTAAGTTCCTTGTTCATGTAACAAAGAAACAAGCACTAATGTTTGCGTTAGTTAAGGCTTGTTCAAAGCAACTCTTATTTCTTCATACAACGATTTGTAAGTGAAGAACTATGACATTAAAAGTGTTGTCCTCTTTATGATAGACTTATCTAACATGTTCTTCCAATGATACATTATCAATAGGAAGATTGGGAGGATTAGACTACTTAGGTACATATACAATCCATTTAAGACAATCTTTGGGATTGTGGTACCAAGTCCGGAAACTAAAGCATTCGGCTTTTCTTTGTCAAGTTTTGGATAGCGTTTGCAAATATATTGGTAAGCAAATACATAACGAATATAAATTGATTGATTTTAAGCCATTTGATTCGGGTCTTTAAATCAAATAGCACCACCCACTATTTTTGGCTAAACAAAGTGAGTTGAGAAATTTATACCTTTGTTGATTCCTCTTTGCATAAGCAAAGGATAATCACCCATGAGATAGGGCCTTCATTCCTTGCTTCTTAGCTCCATGGATTTGGATGGAAGAATTGGTTTCTCCAAGTTCTCAAAGTTGAGAACCTCTAAGTCTCCACACCAAGGAAGGATTGATGAAGAAATGAGTGACCTAGAGGAAGTAAGATTGCTAGCTATGTTCCTCTAGGGTGGCCGGCCTCTTAGAGAGCAAAGAGAGCTTTTGTTCTCATCTTTTCTCCCACAAGAAACCGTAATGAAGAAAATGCTATAAAGTCATATTTATACCTACCTTCATTGGAGTGGCAAACTTGTAATAAGTCCAAAACCCACTCCATTATCAATATGGCCGGCCATAGGGTGTTATTGGGTTTTTGGGCCTTTGTGAATATTTAGTCATTAAGTTGTCATACAACTTAAGTCAATGGGCTTGACGTTCGAAGCCCATTGGGCCTTAAGGCCCAAAACTAACCCTAGGTCTTTTAACGAACTTTATTCGTTTGATTAATTAACATATTAATTAATCCTTGCCATAAATAATTAAACCATTTAATTATTCTTACTCATCTCCGTTGTTTCTTCAATCTTTACCTTACACGGTGTACGATCCATTAGGTTCCTTTTAGCGAGGCAGTGGGCGATTAGAACTATTTCAAATCGATTGTGAATTGACACTTACTTTCAATTCTCCCTTTCGTGATTATACACGTTTAGGGCTTCCACAAACCATGAGTGACACCTAGCAGTATGTCATGGTTACCCAAGCTAATCAGAAGAGGTGGAGAACCTATTCAGTTTAGGATTACAATGCAATACGGTCTTTCTCTAATACAATACTCTTGACCACATTGTTTGGATTGATAGTTTATTCATGTCTACTATCCAATGTGATTCATTTACTTATATGATTACCTTGAATGTGATTTGGAATGACTTCCTAAATCTCATTCATACTCTGGCCAGAGATTCTTAATCATATCATAGAGTATTCTCCCTCAAACGGTTTGAAGGTTAGAGATCCCTTGTTGCGCATTCACTTGCCTCTATGGCTAAGTGGCTTAACCCCAACTATGTCGTGGACACCCTCTGATGGAGTGACTTTGACATAGTCAAAGATCAAGGACTTAACCACAAGACAACTATGATGCCTTAAGTCGAAGGACTACTTTGCATTATCCCAACCTGTTGGAAATGTGCCCAAAACCAATCATATGATGATACTTTACGGACATTTCACATGTTAAACTAATCTAGTTTAATATCAAGGGCAAAGATTCTTGTTTTAAGTCGTCTCATATAAATGTTATATGCTTAAACGATAAGTCCAAGGAATATGTAATTAGGAGAATGTAATTTAAAGAAGTTAGATTAATGAGACCATTCTCTTTTGTATACATATCCTAAACGTTCCTGATCATAGGATTGCCAATTGGGCATTGACAGTCCGTTAAGATCAATATGTGCTATGTCTTCTCTTAGTTAGAGTGACTGGTCTCGAGTCATTGGTGTGACTGACACCAAGACAAGTACGTAGGTGCTCAATAAGGAATGAGTTCACTGAACACGATCAACGAAGAGTTCTCATATTCATGTCACATGAGAACTCATGGTTGGGATAATGCAAAGTAGTCCTTTGACCTGAGGCATCATAGTTGTTTTGTGGTTAGGTCCTTGATCTTTGATTATGTCAAAGTCACTCCATTCGCGGGTGTCCACGGCATAGTTGGGGTTAAGCCACTTAGCCATGGCGGCAA
This sequence comes from Malus sylvestris, assembly GCF_916048215.2. NCBI lineage: Eukaryota > Viridiplantae > Streptophyta > Magnoliopsida > Rosales > Rosaceae > Malus > Malus sylvestris. Next base: position 15,298,870 of record NC_062269.1, read on the forward strand.
GTGAATGCGCAACAAGGGATCTCTAACTTTCAAACCGTTTGAAGGAGAATACTCTATGATATGATTAGGAATCTCTGGCCAGAGTATGAATGAGATTTAAGAAGTCGTTGCAAATCACATTCAAAGTAATCATATAAGTAAAATGAATCACATTGGATAGTAGACATGAATAAACTATCAAACCAAACAATGTGATCAAGAGTATTGTATTAAAGAAAGACTGTATTGCATTGTAATCCTAAACTGAGTAGGTTCTCCACCTCTTCTGATTAGCTTGGGTAACCATGACATACTGCTAGGTGTCACTCATGGTTTGTGGAAGCCCTAAACGTGTATAATCACTAAAGGGAGAATTGAAAGTAAGTTTCAATTCATAATCGATTTGAAAGAGTTCTAATCGCCCACTGCCTCGCTAAAAGGAACCTAATAGATCGTACACCATGTAAGGTAGAGATTTAAGAAACAAAGGAGATGAGTAAGAATAATTAAATGGTTTGATTATTTATTTATGGCAAGGATTAATTAATATATTAATTAATCAAATGAATAAAGTTCGTTAAAAGACCACGGGTTAGTTTTGGGCCTCAAGGCCCAATGGGCTTCGAACTGAAGGGAAATCTATGAGATTCATATGTGATTTCTAGTGACTAGCATGCATATACAATTCAAAATTTATATACGAAAGCAACGGAAGCATGTTATCAGATAATATCAAAGCAATAGTCACATAAATCCCCTTCAAGATTCATAGGTTTATGTAAGATACATCAAAAACAAATTTATATAAGAACAAAGTTTAGGAGTAGTTTTATACCTCTTGACCTAGATCTTAGACCAAGGATGGACCACCTCCAAGATCTTTGCTCCTTGAACTCCTTGAGCCTAGCCTCCTTCCTTGCCTCCTCCACTTTGTTTATAAATGAGTAGGTTCTCTTCAAGTCTCCAAAGTTGAAGACCTCTAAAGATCCTCACCCACTAGTGTAGTGAGAAGGATGAAGGAATAACCAAAGGGAGAAAAAGATGATTAGCTAAAATCTCCCTATGGTGGCCGGCCTTTGGTGTTGAAGAGAGAGGTATTTTTCTTTTTCTCTTTTGTTGTTTTGAACACCCAAAAACCCTTATGAAAAATATCTTTATAAAGTTCCTTTTATAGAACAAAGAAACCTAGTCAACCACTTGACTTCCTCTCTCTCCCTTTCCCTTTATGTGGCCGGCCTCCTTAGTGTTGTTTGGGCTTTTGGGCTTTTATCATTTCAAGTCATCTTATGCTTGAATAAAAGCCCAATGGGCCCAATTAAACCCAAACGTTTCTTTAAGCCCAAAAACGATCTTATATCGCTTTTAGGATTTCTTTAGACTTTCTAATTAATCACAACACTTAATTAATCCAATTAATTATTTCCATCATCCATTAATTACTCATTACAAGAGTGTATTGGTGAACAATCGTTTTAGGTTCTAATTAGCAAGGCAGTAAGGTGATTGGCACCAATCCAATTGATTATATTTAATCCAATCACTTAGTGAATTAAAACTTACTTTTAATTCACCTTCTTTTTTGACGACTACATTTAATCATCTAGAAGAACTCACAAGCCATGAGTGACATCTAACCATATATCATGGCTACCCAAGCTAATGTAGAAGTTGTTCGGAGAACCTATTCAGTTGGAATTACAATGCAATTCGATCCTTCTCTAAAACAATACTCTCAATCACATCACTAGGGTATGGATATATTATGTCAAACCCCTAATGTGATTATTCCTTCTTATATGATTCAATTGAGTCGTATAGGAACGCTTTCCTTTATAACGCTCGATACTTCGGCCGAAGATTCCAGAATCATATCTTAGAGTATTCATCCTCTCTTAACGAGGATTAGAGATTCCTTGTTGCGCATTCACTTGCCTTCATGACTAAGTGGCTTAACCCCGACTATGCCGTGGACACCCTCGGATGGAGTGACTTTGACATAATCAAAGATCAAGTACTTAACCACAAGACAACAACGATGCCTCAGGTCAAAGGACTACTTACATTATTCCAACTATTAGAGTTACTTGCTTGACATGTGAGTAGACCTCCATGCAAGTACTCTCATTCGATTGTGTTCAGTGAACTCATTCCCTTAATGAGCACCTACATACTTGTCTTAGTGTCACTACACGAATGGGATGAGGCTTTCCATCCTTCTAATTGAAGCGGACATAGTATGTACCGGTCTATGCATTGTCAGTATCCCTCCGACAATCCTATGACCAGGAACCTTTTGGACATGATGGTTATGTGAAGAAGGTCTCTGTAGTCTAACTTCATTAGATTACTTCTTCAATCGATCCATTGTCCATGGATTCACCATTTAGGACATATATCGTTTATAGAGATAGTCCTAAATAGTATCTTTGCCATTTGATGTATAAGAGTCATCTATACATCCATTTATTCTCCTGAAAGGTTTCATCCAATGATTGATTTTCAGGGCATATTTCCAACAATCTCCCACTTGCACTAAAGTCAACACTAGTGTATCTTATACATGCTAGTTGAGAGAGCTTATGCTCGTAGGTTAACTTGGTTATGTATTAATCCTTTTTATTTAAAAGGGATTCACTTATCAAATGTTTCCAAAACATTTGATGATGTCTCTTTCTTGTGTTCGAATACTTTGATGAGACCTTGATTCCATGGCTTGAGCTATCGCCCTATTACGTCATAATGTCCTACTAATGACCTTATGGTATGGATTCAATCATTGGTTCTAAAAGAACCCTTTCCATTCAAAACACCTTTTGAAGTAGTTTCTAAAACAATATATCGTCATATATTTTGTTTGTATACTTTATACAAACTTTGCTCCAACCTTGAGACCATTGTAGTACAATACTTACAATACATTCATATGATTAGTACTTCATCCATTATGAAGTTCCATTTGTTAAAATGGCTTATTTTCACTTTGGTTTATTACCTAAGTGAGTGCACGCTTCCAGAGTCCCACTCTGATGTTCCTTTCTTAAAGGCAATAATACTCTATCAGTTGCTTTGGTTCTGATCCTGGGATATAGTAATATCTTAAAGTGACAACCCCTGTGGTTCTTCATTTTTGGATATCTACTCACAAGTCCATACACGTGTCCCTTTTATGATTTTGTGACACATTCATTATAAGGGTTACGAAAGTGATTTTCTATCATATAGGAAAATGCTTTCTTAAATCTTCAACATTTGAGATTTAATTTCCCCATTTAAACATTCTTGAGATAGCCTTGCTATATCATTAAGTCCAATTTCAAGTCTAAACTTCAAAATTGACCGTGTCACAATTTTGTCATTTTTGAGTAACATCTATGTTTATCAAGTCTATCAAATAGACTTTATTCATATCTTGTTGCTCAAATTATGACATCACTCCCACTGGCCTTGTTGTAACTTAGCATTCATTCAAAAAAAAAAAAACTTAACAATTATATTTTCTTGATTTGAATGCATATTGCTCCCACTAACTTGTCTTGGATCTATTGACAATCATTAAGATCCATTAGCTTATTGATGATGTCTCAACTATTTTGAGACTATCAACAACTCTAGCTAACACAAGTTATTTAAACGAATCATACACAAAAGAATTCCTTCTCAAGTAATTCCTTTTGAAATGTGTGACTTGCTTTGTCAAGTCTATTCATTTAAATTATATGGTGTCATATACCATACTACAAGTTTTAGTCATACTAAGACCTTTAATGTAGTCATATAAGAATTATCCAAGTCTTTAGTGGAAGCATGGCTCCTACTAAGGATATAGAAACTCAACCATTCCTTCCAGGTGGTTGATATAATTCTTTATCAAAACTACATAGAGCGTTATAGTTACATAAGATGTTGAATTTGGATTGTCTTGTTGTTAAACTATATGTTGTGACTCATTTTGAAACTATTCCCTTTTGTTTCATCAAATTTGTCCATGGGCTTTGTTATTAGCTTGTTCTCATAAAAGAGAATGATGGACAACTCCCAACATATAACCATTTTATGTTAGGTTGACGAAACCAACATTCCAAGACTATTCTTTAGAATGTTACAGAACATAGAATTTTAACGTTTCAAGAGCTTGAGTCCTTTAACAATTAAAATTACAAACTCTTAATAATAGTCAAGTACTATTATTTTTAGACAACTATAAACCAATCATATTTGAGTTTGTATCCATTTTCACACCTCCCACTATTTCTCATGACTTTAATGAGAAATCACTTCATACATTCAAAATGTATAAACGTGGAGTATACGGGTAGAGGACATTATGTAGTAGCTTTAAAACCTTTCAAGCTCGTTTGTTTCAATCTTCACTAAGTTAATGTCTCGTTATTAAGTGACTAAAGTCTTTAAACATTTTATAGATTTAGACACTTCTTTCTTGGTTTAATCACCAACACAATTGACATTTTAAAACAATTTAACGAATGCCCAATTTGTTGTTCAAAACTACTAATTGAATCAAGAGTGATCTTGATTATTGTGGTTTAAGTGATAACCATATAAGAAACGTTTATCTTATTACTTATATCATGATAATGTGATCTTCCTTTTCTTCAAGAAAGGAATCTCTAGATCTTTGTCAATTCTTATAGAACTCATAGGTAGACAATTGGAACCAAATCCAAAGATTCATTGTATCCTTCTATGTCCTACATGTGAGATGTATCCATAATTGATAAGTCTAAAGTTTGGTTATCACATTACAATAAGTGATATAAATCTTGTATCTCAACTAGGATGCAACAAGACAATATTCAATTCATAACACTACTTTAAGGAAATAATATATTAGAAGGCATTTATCACATTACATTAATATGATAATTCAAACATTCATAATGTTGAATACAAAAAGAATTAGCTCTATACATTTAGAGACTAATTAAATACCTTCATACATTTAGGCACTAATAGTGGTCTTCCATCATATGAAGCCACTTAATAAGTTCTTAACAAAATAAGAAAGTTTAAAGACTATCTTTAAATGCCTAACAAACTTCCTAAGTAGTAAGCAAAAACATGGTGGTTGAACCCTTCTCCACACTTTTCTTTGCTTGTTCCTCTTCTACTTGGCTCCTCCACCTATATACAATTATACAAGTGATTAGCCCTTTATATCAAATATAAATATTTAGAAGATCTAACTATTAGAATTGAAGATAAGAACATAAACCATACCTTGTGGCTTGTCCTTAAGAGTTGCAAGGTATAACCTGCAATTCCTCTTCCAATGCCCCTTCTTTCCACAGTGGTGGCAAGTCCCCTTGGGCTCCTTTGCCTTCTTTTTCCTCACCCCTCCTTGCGGCTTAAGAGTGGGAGACTTCTTCTCCTTCCCTTTGCATTTGCCTTGCGGCTTGGCCTTGGAAGAGGACGGCTTGTTGTAGGCTACTGCAGCAGTCCCTACAATGTTCTCTTTCTTCATAGTCTTCTCGGCAGTTACTAACATGTTTAGTAACTCAGAGAGAGTACTATCCATCTTATTCATATTGTAGTTCATTATGAACTGCGAGAATGAATCAGAAAGAGAAGCCAATATGAAGTCCTGGGCCAATTCCCCGTTAAGTGGAGTACCTAGGTTCTCCAATTGTTCAATGAGTCTTATCATCTTCAGTACATGTTGATGTACTGGAGCCCCCTTAACCATCTTGGTCTTCACAAGTTCATTGACAGTGCTAAAGCGACGGTTGCGCGTCCCTTCACCATATAAATCCATAAGATGGAGTATGATGGAAGATGCACTGTCCATGCCCTCGTGCTGTCTCTGTAGCTCCTCATTCATGGAAGCTAACAGATAGCACTTGGCTTATGTATCATCCTCAACGTGCTTGTCATACTTAGCACGTTTATCCTCAGTGGCCTCAGGGCCGAGATGTATGTGAGGTGGGGCCTTGTCTAACACGTAAACAATCTTCTCCAATGTTAGGAGAATCTTGACATTACGATACCATGATGGGAAATTGTGCCCCTCTAGGCAATGTTTGTCGAGTATTTTCGCGAGTGTGCTTCCAACCATATCTAAATACATAAACAATAAAATAATTAGTTTGATTGTTGATTAAGTCAAACGATTCGGGTCTTTAAACCGAATGACACCACCCACCATTTTTGGCAAATTCCATATCCCTCCACATGGAATCCGGGAGATTTCAAAGAAAGCTCCTAGCGGGTTATGGGAGGCTCACTATTACCAAGCCCACCTCACGATGATACGATGTCGGCTAGCAAAAATAATAAAGAGAGGGTACAAGTACCCATTCACAACAACCTCTTGTGATTATCCATCTTTTTGGCCTCTAGAAAACAATGCCTCACAATCATACGATGTTGGCACCATTTCTCTTAGTTAAGTTCTTTCCCACCATGCTGGTTTAGATAGGGGTTCAAGTATGACCTCACGATGATACGATGTTGGCCACACTCGTTGCCTACCTTAACCTCATCAAATGTTTTAAATAAACTCCTCCTGAGTATAAGCATGCACTTTGCACTCCCCCATGATAGGGTGAAGGCGGTGTACAAGTCATAAACGATTGGAGCCTACCACGGTGGAAGGCCACGAAAAAGTGTTCAAAGCACTCTTATGCTTTCAACTTAATATTGTATGTTGGTTGGGGGATTTTAAGGTCTCATCAATTTTTATTTATTTAATCATATTCAAATAAATTGTCCTATTATAACTATTAGTCCAAAGTTAATGAAATTAGTAGCATATGATATCCCCACTATTTGTTTTCATAAAACAAATCAATATCAAAACATTTTTCAAAATATTGGAGATATATATAACTACTAATTGTATTCATTATAGTTTAGTAGCGTATGATACTCCCACTATTTGTTTTGAGAAAAACAAATCAATATGAAAAACGAATTTTTCAAATATTGGAAGTAACTACTACTACTTATGGTTTTTGCATTCCTTTGAATTTGGACTTTATAGTTATCTTAGGCTCTTGGATGACCATGGACTTATTAGGTTATTGCAACAACGAGCCAACATTGTTGAATAAGAACTCGGGGAGGTTGTGTCAATTTAATTACGTGCTTTTCAATCCAATTAAAACATTTTCATTGAGCCATTAGAAATGAAAGACAATCATTCATTGCTAATTAGGGCGTTGGACCCATTTAATCTTTAATCTCATGTCAAAACCCTCTTTTAGTTATGTCTCCTTACCAATAGTTAAAGAAACTCTAGTCTAGCACTAGAGGGAATCAACTAACTAAAAGAGATTAAGAAGTAATAAGAATTACAAACCGATTTGTACAAATTCCTACAAATTACACATACTAAGAGGGAGAGATAGATTAATGTCCAACATGACAAGGTCCAATTGAAACAGTAATTAAAACACATTCCCAAGGTTCAAACAATTTGAGTTTAGCGCCTTATCTCATAGCTCAATTATCGTTTAAGGCATAAGTCCATAGTCACCCATTTTTCTAACTACTTAATCACGTTAAATAATCATATGGAATGCAACATAAACATTTAGATTTAGTGCATATGGGCATAATAATATTATGAGTTCAAACAACCAATAAAATTAAAATCAAATATTTTAACTTTTCAAAAAGTAGGGGCCTAAATGCAAATATGAAAAAGTTAGGGGTCAAACCGTAAATACTTGAAAGTATAAATATCAACTTTTCAAAGATTACAAAAAACCCCACAAGTGGGTAATCCACTAGGGGAGGCCGGCCACATTAAGGGGAGGATGGGAAGTCTCACCCATAATGCATTAAACCAAGTTAAAGTAGAAAAAATTAAATTTTGCTTGTCACTTGGTTTTGGCTTTAAAGACTTTAGTGAAAAGGGTGATGGAAATCTCCTAGTCAAGTCTAGGATTTTAAAATTTTTGATATGGCTATGGATGGTATGTACATCATCCAAAACCACAAAACAATGCATGAAAACCAAATAAAACTATTTTCACCAAAAACCAAACCATGAACACCAAGAACAAAACCATGAACACATTTTCAAGATCTGTATATTCTTGGTGATTTTTCAAACCCAAAAACAAAAGTGACAAGGTTTCTACTTTCTAGCTTTAAAGTGTGTGTGTGATTCAAAATAAAAACACAAACACATAGCCAAAAAAAATTTCTTTTAGCCGTGCCCTCCCTAAGAGTCAAAACCCCAAAATTTGTTCTAAACTCATTCTTCATTCATGCATACAAAACACTTTTTGCATACATATCTTTCTCAACTATTGATTCACATTTTTCAACTATTGAAAAACAAAAGATAAACATATTTTGAATGAAGCAACAACATGTCATACATAATATTAAAACCCATATGCATAAAATCCAAAAGGACACATCATACATAAACCTTGGCTCTGATACCACTTGAAGGGAAATCTATGAGATTCATATGGGATTTCTAGTGACTAGCATGCATATACAATTCAAAATTTATATACGAAAGCAACGGAAGCATGTTATCAGATAATATCAAAGCAATAGTGATAGGAGCATATTTATACGACTTAGTTAGCTTGTTTTCTTGCTTTTAATTAGCTAAACTATGATAATTATAGTGTTTAAAGTTATTTTCGTGCAATTTCAGGTTTTAGTGTCAAAGTATGCAAAAAGAAGCAATTTGGAACATTCTAGAGCATTTTTGGGCCAAGATTGGATTGTGCAAGCATGGAGGCATGAGGATGGACGAATTTGAAGATAAAAGAGGCTATGAACATGCTAAAAATCTGGTGAAACAAATATAAGTTGCAAGAAGGGATAAATTTCTAGAAGGATTGACCAAAACTTCACTCAAAACCAAGAAATTCTTCAATGCCGTGGGCATTGATTCACTTTCACCAGAAATTTGAGTGATGATGCAATGCTTAAATCACCATGACATGTGAGTGGATGATGCAATGCTTAACTCACCATGACATGTGAATGGATGACTCAATACCTAACCCACCAACAATTCCCACTCTTTGCCATGCTCACCTACTCAATTCCACCAAAATTTTGTGTTAAACAAGTCCATCCTTTTCCTATAAATACCATGGCAGCAACCTCATTCAAATCATCCAGAAATTAACCATTCTCTAAGCCTTCCCTTGCCTCTCCCTACATATCTAAACCTTCCCCATCCATTCCTCCATATAACCAACCATTCAACCACCATAACCACCTTGTGCCGCCACCATTGAAGGACAGGAGGAGTAGTGCCGTGCTTATGCAATCTGCAACTATTCGAGTGTTTGGAATTCTTTCTTCTTTTAATTCTATGTTCATGTTTAATTTAACTTGCTGTTCAATTATGTTAAACATGTGGAACTAATTTCTTTTTGGCTAGAGGTTAATTCAAAGCCATGAATATATTTGTAATATGAATTGATTACCTTCAGTTGTGATTTCTGAGTTGTGATTTAATTTGCTTAACTGTCACAGCCCGTCCCAAAGTTTTACACTCGTGATTGTAAATTGACGGAATTTCCCTTAAACGTGATTAAGATATGTGAATCATATATTGGTGAAATATATGTTTCTAAGTTATTTGGAGATGGAATTTTATGATTTGGGGTTAGGTAGGACCACACACCTCAAATCCCTCCCTATTTCCCGTACCCTGTCTCTCTCTCTCCTCCCTCACAATCTCTCATTCTCTGTCTCTCTCCCTCTCCTTCGAACTCACACAGACGAGCTCCAAAACCACCCTAAATCTATACCAACGACGGAGTTAAGACCACCATCGAACTCCTGGAGACTCCACGATCACGTAGACACCAATTTCAGGTAAGTTTTACTTCGGAAAACCTAGATTCTAAACTCCCCGTGAAAGTGCACTGTTCATGATCTTCGAATTGACTTTGTTTTAGGACAATCCAAGCTCACAGTGAGCTTAGTGAGGTTCCAAGGAAGCTCGGAGTGCTTCGTTGGAAGTTTTTGGACGTAAGAACTCGGAGATCGACAAGTTCAAAGTTTGGCCGGAGCTTTCGAGGCATTTTCCGGCGAATCCCCGGCGAGTTAGGAGTCGAGGTAGGTATCAATCTCTTCGTCTCGTCAAGTACTACAACTTTCCTTTTTGTTTCACTCAATTTCGTTGAGTATTGAAGAAGTTATACTCATTTGAAAAATACCCAGTTTCCGGCGACCTCCGAGGCTTTCGAGGCAGTTTCCGGCCAAACCACGGCGAACTAGGTGTTGTGCAAGGTACCATTCTCTTTGTCTCTTCAAGGGCTACAACTTTCGTTTTTGAATCACTTGATTTCGTTGAGAAATGACAAAGTTATGACAATTTGAAAAACTGCCCGGAAAACGGCCGCCGGAAAAACCAGTCCGGCGACCCAAGGAAGAAGAAGGTGCTACAGTTAAAAAAAAAAAATTAAATAAAATTATTTTAAAAATATGTCGACGTCCGTGACGTCGAGTAGATCACCGTGGTATATTCATATACCCAATTTGAGCACCGTATGAGAAAGTTATTAAGGATTGTTGGTTAGGTGTTCGAATAACGTTTTATAGTTTTGGTGAAAATGTGAATTGACGATCCGACCGTTGGATCGTTACCAAACTTTGATACGTTGTAATACGTAATATTTGAGGATTATTGGAACTTACGGATTGGGAATCCGAGTTACGGATCTTCCGGAATTGGAATTGTAAGTTCATAAAATAAAATGTTAACCGTCACTTAGTTTTGGAAATTGACGGAGATCCGACCGTTGGATGGTAATGAAATTTTAGGAAGTTGTCCTAGAGGTATATTGTGGACCTCTGGAAGTTATGGATTTAAAATCTGAGTGGCAGATCTTCCGGATCGAACTACGTAGTGACGTATTTTATATAAGTTATATATTCTATCACTATGAATTCTGAGGTTGGAATTAATTATTGTTTTAGGCGCCGATCGTCATGACGCCTTGGCGTATTGTGCTAGGGAGTTGTAGGGCGAACTCCAGGTGAGTGGGCAGTTTTGTTTTCCGTATACATATATACTTGCCGTTTCCCAGAAATTGAAAATGCATGAAATTATGCTTTTAATGAAAATGTATAAAAGTATATGAGATATATTAGTTGAAATGCCATGCATAAAAGTATATGAAAAGTATATAGAAATGTGAATCGAATTGCCATGCATGAAATGATATGAAAAGTATGAATTGAGATATGATGCATATGAATGAATGGTGCGGCGGACGCACAGATGAGTATCAGGTGAGTATTTAATTACTGTTATGATGATGTTGATATATATTGAGCTCAAATCCTGCACCATGGTTTAGTGCTTATAGTATTCACCGCATCGCACGCTCGCCTTGGATCCAAGTAGATGCTAGTCGTACAGTCCACGCGGAGTGGGTACGACAGGCCAGTCGCGAGAGTGTTAGTGAGATTCCGACTGGTGGGTGACCTTAGATTATGTGCACAGATGATTGATGAGAAAGCACTAGAGCGTAACTTGTGTGCAGAAGGCCGGACGGGTCACAGAGGTGACTCCGGTAGAGTGATAGTGATAGATTTTGAGCTCTAGGTTCAACCGTACAGGGCTATTAGAGGGCCTCCGGTTGATTACTTTCTTGCACCTGATATGATTATTGTTGATGCATCCATATTTAACTGTTGAATTAGACATGGCATGGCATGATTGATAAAGAAAAATGTTGAAATAGTAAAAATGAAGTTTTGAGAATATATATGTATATTTATATTTTACATTTCTGGGAAAGTATACAGGTTTTACGGAGAGGGGTTACAACGTTTTGAGAAATGTTTGGATTTGGAAAAGAATTGTTTTACTGACCCACTCAATTTTGGTTTTGCGCCCCTCCAGGTTCAAGAATCACAAAGGTGTGGTGACTACGAGGAATTCGACGGTGTTCTGACAGATTGGACAAAAATTAGGACTCACCTTCGGGTGTATCAACTTATAAATTGTATCTTAAAGCTTCCGTACTGTGCAAATGGTTACGTCACTCTCACGTGACGGCCAGCATGCCCTCCTTCGGGATGGGGTGTGTCAGTTGGTATCAGAGCATGGTTGCAATCTTGGACATTTTGAGAAGTTCTAGTGAATTCTGTCAGAACTACACCGCCTCGTAGCAAACCACGTAGTTAGAGGAACTTAGTCTCCCTGATTTAGCGGTTTAGGGGGAAACTATTATTATGGTGATTCAGTATATTATCAAAATGGACATTTTAAGATGGGTAATGAGTTGAACTTGAATCACCTAAGAGAAATGATGAACCTGAGGGAGCGAAGTAACGGTTTAACCATTTGGAAAAGATGTTTCAGATTATGCAAGTCAAAGGAATCTTCCTTCTGACAGGGGGTCGAGACGACTACCTGGTTTTCGGTATGAATTTGCATCCTGGTGGAAACAGGAATGTTAATTGTTGTCACCAGAGGAATCAGCCGATTTAAAATTTTTTATGGAAAAGTTTATCCCTCCGGCATTTATTGATGGTAGTAAACAAGAGTTTACAAATATGAGACAATGAAGGTGATGATCGAGGGATATTATAGAAAGTTTTTAGACTTGCCTCGTTCCATCCAGATATTGTTGTTAATTTGGTGGAGGTGTTATGTTGTTTTAAGCTGGGTGGCAAAAAGGGAAGTGGTAATTTGGGTGACCACTATCCATTGTATTTCTTACCAAGAGTATACAAGATGTTGTTGAGCCTTGAGGACTCTGAGAATATGATCAGCTAGAGTAAAGAAGAATAAGAAAAGATTGGGAATTAAAAGAAGACGATAAAGTTAATGATTCGTCATATCAAGGATATAGAAAGATTCAGAGCTTCAAAAGAAGTGAAGCTAGAGTTAATTCTTCCAGCAGAGGTTTTAATGTCGCTGGTCAGAATAAAAGTGATGGATATACTGGTAATCCCAGATATTTGAGACAAGGTGTCTCGAGTAAAGGAAATATACTTTGTGCAGCAGGTACAAAATTAACACTTTGGGAAGTGTGAAATTAATGAATGTGTTTATGTGAACAGAGGGGACACAGAATTGTGAATCGTCCATAGAATCAGTTGTACTCAACAATTTTCCATGATATCATAGTGTCGATTCAGCAGAGTTATGGACTTAGTAGTTTGGTCGGATTGACCGTGAGTATAGAGAGATTTGATGAGTTATATGTTCAGCTGTACAGACCATGAGAAGTGGATTCGACTGACACATGAGAAATTGGTGAGTTATAGGCTCGGCCGTACCGACCACGCGGAGTGGATCCGGCCGACGTATTATTGAGATAATTGTTGAATCAGCCGTACGGGTCATTCTAGTTGACTTCGGCTGATATATTTCTTATTATGTATGTTATTACCTTGAGAGTAGTAAATAAATGTAGTTGAGATGAGTGTATGTATTTTGCATTGAGTGACAAAATAGTAATGTTATATCTTTGAGAGTGGTTGCCTACTTATCGAGACAACGATGATTTATCAGTATTGCGGGCTGCAGACCGTAATATTAATAACTCATTCGTGGATTCGTTAAGCAAGCAAACCGGTAGATTATTTTATGTTAGTATAATAAAATATATATTGTATCAGTTAATTCTGTTCCATTAGATTGGTTGGTTATAATTGTGATAAGACGGAATGTTACGGGAAACCAGTACTTTCCATCGATCTGGATGACCAGAGATTACTTTTGTAAGTATGCAAAATGGATTGAGTCAGGCCGTTATTAATGCTGTGAGAGCAAATAGATTGTTTTCGAAAGGCTGTCAAAAATACTTAGCTCATGTGGTACTAAAGGATGTTGCTCGGAGAAGTGTGAAAAATGAAAAAGGGGTTAGACTTTTTTTGATGTCTTCCTTGAAAGTATACCTGGATTGCCTTCAGGCAGAGATATGAGGTTCACTATTGAATTGTTGCCAGGTATAAATCTTATGATAGAGATTGGTTCATGATGAGTTAAGTGAATTGGAAATTCAGTTGAAAGAATTGGTTGATAAAAAATTTCATTCAACCTAGTACAACACTTTTAAGGAGCACCAGTTTGTTGGTGAGAAAGAAAATGGACTTAGAGATTGTTCATTGATTATAGACAATGGAATTGGTAACGATCGAGAACCGTTATCCATGATAGTGTACTGATGTTTAGTTGATAAGCTCAGAGATGTTTGTGTAATTTCAAAGATTGATTGAGGTCTGGTTATTACCAATTGAAGATTTTGAGCGACATTGATCATAAGATGGTTTTCTGGATTTGTTATGATCTTTTATGAGCTTTGGTGATGCTATAAGAAAACTCACGTTGTTTTAGGAGTTTATGGATGAAGTATTCCACGAATGTCATGATAAATTGTTATCATTTGTCATTGACGATATTCTGGTACATTCTGAGCCAGAGCAGAGCATGTAAACATATTAAGTTGGTGAAGCAAAGATTGGAAGAATGTCGATTGTATGCAAAGTTTAGCAAATGCGAATGTTGGATGAATCAGGTGGTATTCTGAGATTTGTTATATACTCTTAAGGTATTCAAGTGAATCCTTAAAAGATAGCAGAAATTGAGAATTTGGAACAACCACGAGTCGTAATTGAGATTTGGAATTTCTTAGCTTACCAGGCTATCTTGGATGGTTGTGAAAGATTTTTTTTAGTCATTGATTTGTCATTGATGAGACTGTTGAGAAAAGAGATTATGTATGAGTGGGAAGGAAATTGTGAGCAAAGGATTCAATAACTGAAGTATTTCCTCACTCATGCACGTATTTTGGTATTCCCAGAGAATAGTGGTAATCATAAATTTTTAGTGATGTTTCTTGAATGGTATTGGAGGCATGTTGATGCAAATGTTAGGGTGATTGCATACGTTTCACGATAAATGGAATCTCATAAGATGAATTACCCTACTGGTGATTTGGAAGTCACGATTACCATTCTTGCTGTGAAGTTATGGAGACATTATATTTTAGTGGGAATGCAAGATTTTTTTTTACGAATCCAAAAAGTCTTCAATATCCATTACTTGGAAGGATTTTGATATGAGGCAGCGAAAGTGAATTGTATTGCTTAATGAACATGATTGTACGATCAGGGTGATCGTAAAATTTGTTCTAGCTGAAGCACTTGGTGAGAAGACTACAGTAAGATTAATATCTGGCACGTTTGCCAAGAGTATCATTTTGTGGATTGAAAACCAACGGAAGAAAAATTAAGAATGGAAGATCGAGAAGAAGTTATACTTGTTAAGTAACAAGTTAGTACATTTACTCCAGTGTTGAGTAACAACCTTTCCCAGACAGTGCAACACTACTTATTTGTTTTATGGAAAAGAGAATTGGATTACGGAACTGCTAAGTTTCTTAAGTATGTTGGTTGTGCAGTTTCCGAAGTAACGCCATAAGGACCATGAAATGTGTCACGTGAGTCGGTTTTTGATGACTTGTGAATGGAATGTTTCTGGGTAGAGAAAGATTCGATCGAGAAAGAGTTTTAGTAGACCCTGAGACTATGGATGAGTCTCCTTAAAGTATTCAGGTGATTAAGTTAACCTGAAGTAATCAGGAATGGCAAAAGAGATCAACAGATGGATATGCCACTAATCAAGTGTATAAGACAGATGGTTTTATATTTTCGAAGTTTTCACCTTGGAAAAGTGTGATTCGGTCTGGATAGGAAGGCGAGTTAAATCCTAGGTGAACCGAATTTTATGTGATCATCGAAGGGTTGGTGAAGTTGAATACAGATTTAAATGGCTTCCAGAGTTGTTGTAAGTACATGATGTGTTTCATGATTCGATATTTTGGAAAATTCACCACGAGCAGAAATGGCGAGAATTGGAAAGGAGACAAGATAAGATTTAGACACATCAGACCATTTTTGATCACTAAAGGAATCAATAAAGTTGCATACAAGTGGTGATGTCTTCAGAGTTGGCTAAGGTACTTAATGTATTTTGGGTTCGATACGTTGTCACTAGGTGGTAGATTCGTCACATGAGATTCTGGTGCAACTATTGAGAATTAAACTGGATTTGATTGATAAGGAACTAAGGACGATTTTGGATTGGAGAAAGGAAGTCCTAAGAATTAAAACAGTGTAAGTGGTAAAAGTTGTGTGAAGAAATTATTCGGTGGAAGAAATTACGTGGGAGAAGAGAATCGGATGAGAGAGATTTACCCGAAGCTATTGTTGGAGTATGGTTGATTTAGTTGGTTGCTGGAATTTCGGGGACGAAATTCTATAAGGTGGGTAGATTGTCACAGCCCGTCCCAAAGTTTTACACTCGTGATTGTAAATTGACGGAATTTCCCTTAAACGTGATTAAGATATGTGAATCATATATTGGTGAAATATATGTTTCTAAGTTATTTGGAGATGGAATTTTATGATTTGGGGTTAGGTAGGACCACACACCTCAAATCCCTCCCTATTTCCCGTACCCTGTCTCTCTCTCTCCTCCCTCACAATCTCTCATTCTCTGTCTCTCTCCCTCTCCTTCGAACTCACACAGACGAGCTCCAAAACCACCCTAAATCTATACCAACGACGGAGTTAAGACCACCATCGAACTCCTGGAGACTCCACGATCACGTAGACACCAATTTCAGGTAAGTTTTACTTCGGAAAACCTAGATTCTAAACTCCCTGTGAAAGTGCACTGTTCATGATCTTCGAATTGACTTTGTTTTAGGACAATCCAAGCTCACAGTGAGCTTAGTGAGGTTCCAAGGAAGCTCGGAGTGCTTCGTTGGAAGTTTTTGGACGTAAGAACACGGAGATCGACAAGTTCAAAGTTTGGCCGGAGCTTTCGAGGCATTTTCCGGCGAATCCCCGGCGAGTTAGGAGTCGAGGTAGGTATCAATCTCTTCGTCTCGTCAAGTACTACAACTTTCCTTTTTGTTTCACTCAATTTCGTTGAGTATTGAAGAAGTTATACTCATTTGAAAAATACCCAGTTTCCGGCGACCTCCGAGGCTTTCGAGGCAGTTTCCGGCCAAACCACGGCGAACTAGGTGTTGTGCAAGGTACCATTTTCTTTGTCTCTTCAAGGGCTACAACTTTCGTTTTTGAATCACTTGATTTCGTTGAGAAATGACAAAGTTATGACAATTTGAAAAACTGCCCGGAAAACGGCCGCCGGAAAAACCAGTCCGGCGACCCAAGGAAGAAGAAGGTGCTACAGTTAAAAAAAAAAAATTAAATAAAATTATTTTAAAAATATGTCGACGTCCGTGACGTCGAGTAGATCACCGTGGTATATTCATATACCCAATTTGAGCACCGTATGAGAAAGTTATTAAGGATTGTTGGTTAGGTGTTCGAATAACGTTTTATAGTTTTGGTGAAAATGTGAATTGACGATCCGACCGTTGGATCGTTACCAAACTTTGATACGTTGTAATACGTAATATTTGAGGATTATTGGAACTTACGGATTGGGAATCCGAGTTACGGATCTTCCGGAATTGGAATTGTAAGTTCATAAAATAAAATGTTAACCGTCACTTAGTTTTGGAAATTGACGGAGATCCGACCGTTGGATGGTAATGAAATTTTAGGAAGTTGTCCTAGAGGTATATTGTGGACCTCTGGAAGTTATGGATTTAAAATCTGAGTGGCAGATCTTCCGGATCGAACTACGTAGTGACGTATTTTATATAAGTTATATATTCTATCACTATGAATTCTGAGGTTGGAATTAATTATTGTTTTAGGCGCCGATCGTCATGACGCCTTGGCGTATTGTGCTAGGGAGTTGTAGGGCGAACTCCAGGTGAGTGGGCAGTTTTGTTTTCCGTATACATATATACTTGCCGTTTCCCAGAAATTGAAAATGCATGAAATTATGCTTTTAATGAAAATGTATAAAAGTATATGAGATATATTAGTTGAAATGCCATGCATAAAAGTATATGAAAAGTATATAGAAATGTGAATCGAATTGCCATGCATGAAATGATATGAAAAGTATGAATTGAGATATGATGCATATGAATGAATGGTGCGGCGGACGCACAGATGAGTATCAGGTGAGTATTTAATTACTGTTATGATGATGTTGATATATATTGAGCTCAAATCCTGCACCATGGTTTAGTGCTTATAGTATTCACCGCATCGCACGCTCGCCTTGGATCCAAGTAGATGCTAGTCGTACAGTCCACGCGGAGTGGGTACGACAGGCCAGTCGCGAGAGTGTTAGTGAGATTCCGACTGGTGGGTGACCTTAGATTATGTGCACAGATGATTGATGAGAAAGCACTAGAGCGTAACTTGTGTGCAGAAGGCCGGACGGGTCACAGAGGTGACTCCGGTAGAGTGATAGTGATAGATTTTGAGCTCTAGGTTCAACCGTACAGGGCTATTAGAGGGCCTCCGGTTGATTACTTTCTTGCACCTGATATGATTATTGTTGATGCATCCATATTTAACTGTTGAATTAGACATGGCATGGCATGTTTGATAAAGAAAAATGTTGAAATAGTAAAAATGAAGTTTTGAGAATATATATGTATATTTATATTTTACATTTCTGGGAAAGTATACAGGTTTTACGGAGAGGGGTTACAACGTTTTGAGAAATGTTTGGATTTGGAAAAGAATTGTTTTACTGACCCACTCAATTTTGGTTTTGCGCCCCTCCAGGTTCAAGAATCACAAAGGTGTGGTGACTACGAGGAATTCGACGGTGTTCTGACAGATTGGACAAAAATTAGGACTCACCTTCGGGTGTATCAACTTATAAATTGTATCTTAAAGCTTCCGTACTGTGCAAATGGTTACGTCACTCTCACGTGACGGCCAGCATGCCCTCCTTCGGGATGGGGTGTGTCATTAACTGCTTGATTGATAACTTATTTTTGTATGTCGATTAAGAATGCATACTTAATTTACATGCATGAATTTGATGCTAGAATATAAGTGAATTTCACCTAATCGTTATGAACTTATATTCACAAGTAGTGAAGGTTGTTATCCACAATCGTGTTAAGTGAATTCTAGGCTGGATTAACATGCGTATTCCATAGTTATGAATGCCTAGTCAATGTTTATGATTTCCGTTGAACTTAATGATCTTTGTTGAATGTCTCTATCATGCGTATTCCATAGTTAGGGACTTTGATGAGGAATAATTTGGTTGTAATGCCTATTCCATTCAATCCAATGAATCTAGGGAAATCTAAGAGTTAATTTAAGCGGACCTAATTAACTTGGAACATTGTCATTCACAATTTATTGAAAGAACAACTGAAAATCAATTTAGGTTGCATATGTGTCATGTGTGGAGAAGAACCCTCTAGCTAGTCCGTCACCTATCCTTTCACCTTAATTCATGCTTTTGTCAATTCTGTAATTTATTTAAGTTTAATTTACTTCTCGTCAAAACCAAACCCCCCCCATTATTAAATTATATTATTTAGTTAGTGTTCATTGTTGTTAGTCTTTTAATTCAATTTCCGTCCATTTTAGTTCCTAGTGTCTAATTTGATTGTTTTCATTATTTTGAGTCATTCTAAGTGTGTTTCGAGTTATTAGAGTTTTTAGCCTAGTTTTGTGTCCTTGAGTCTTGTTTAATATTTTTAAATTAATTTAGAATAGATTAGCAATCCCTCCTAATCCCCGGTCCAGAACGATACCCTACTTACATCTATACTACAATTGTCAACAAGAGGGTTTAATTTGTGTGTCAAGTAATTCTCACATCAAATAGTCACATAAATCCCCTTCAAGATTCATAGGTTTATGTAAGATGCATCAAAAACAAATTTATATAAGAACAAAGTTTAGGAGTAGTTTTATACCTCTTGATCTAGATCTTAGACCAAGGATGGACCACCTCAAAGATCTTTGCTCCTTGAACTCCTTGAGCCTAGCCTCCTTCCTTTCCTCGTCCACTTTCTTTACAAATGAGTGCTCCTAGGTTCTCTTCAAGTCTCCAAAGTTGAAGACCTCTAAAGATCCTCACCCACTAGTGTAGTGAGAATGATGAAGGAATAACCAAAGGGAGAAAAAGATGATTAGCTAAAATCTCCCTATGGTGGCCGGCCTTTGGTGTTGAAGAGAGAGTTATTTTTCTTTTTCTCTTTTGTTGTTTTGAACACCCAAAAACCCTTATGAAAAGTATCTCTATAAAGTTCCTTTTATAGAACAAAGAAACCTAGTCAACCACTTGACTTCCTCTCTCTCCCTTTCCCTTTCCCTTTATGTGGCAGGCCTCCTTAGTGTTGTTTGGGCTTTTGGGCTTTTATCATTTCAAGTCATCTTATGCTTGAATAAAAGCCCAATGGGTTTAGGCCCAATGGGCCCAATTAAACCCGAACGTTTCTTTAAGCCCAAAAACGATCTTATATCGCTTTTATGATTTCTTTAGACTTTCTAATTAATCACAACACTTAATTAACCCAATTAATTATTTCCATCATCCATTAATTACTCATTAGAAGAGTGTATTGGTGAACAATCGTTTTAGGTTCTAATTAGCAAGGCAGTGAGGTGATTGGCACCAATCCAATTGATTATATTTAATCCAATCACTTAGTGAATTAAAACTTACTTTTAATTCACCTTCTTCTTTGACGACTACATTTAATCATCTAGAAGAACTCACAAGCCATGAGTGACATCTAACCATATATCATGGCTACCCAAGCTAATGTAGAAGTTGTTCGGAGAACCTATTCAGTTGGAATTACAATGCAATTCGATCCTTCTCTAAAACAATACTCTCAATCACATCACTAGGGTATGGATATATTATGTCAAACCCCTAATGTGATTATTCCTTCTTATATGATTCAATTGAGTCGTATAGGAACGCTTTCCTTTATAACGCTCGATACTTCGGCCGAAGATTCCAGAATCATATCTTAGAGTATTCATCCTCTCTTAACGAGGATTAGAGATTCCTTGTTGCGCATTCACTTGCCTTCATGACTAAGTGGCTTAACCCCGACTATGCCGTGGACACCCTCGGATGGAGTGACTTTGACATAATCAAAGATCAAGTACTTAACCACAAGACAACGACGATGCCTCAGGTCAAATGACTACTTACATTATTCCAACTATTAGAATTACTTGCTTGACATGTGAGTAGACCTCCATGCAAGTACTCTCGTTCGATTGTGTTCAGTGAACTCATTCCCTTAATGAGCACCTACATACTGCTCTTAGTGTCACTACACGAATGGGATGAGACTTTCCATCCTTCTAATTGAAGCGGACATAGTATGTACCGGTCTATGCATTGTCAGTATCCCTCCGACAATCCTATGACCAGGAACCTTTTGGACATGATGGTTATGTGAAGAAGGTCTCTGTAGTCTAACTTCATTAGATTACTTCTTCAATCGATCCATTATCCATGGATTCACCATTTAGGACATATATCGTTTATAGAGATAGTCCTAAATAGTATCTTTGCCATTTGATGTACAAGAGTCATCTATACATCCATTTATTGTCCTGAAAGGTTTCTTCCAAAGATTGACTTTCAGGGCATATTTCCAACACGAACGTCAAGCCCATTAACTTAAGTGGTATGACAACATAATTCACAAAGGCCCAAAAAGCCCAATAGAACCCTATGGCCGGCCATTTAGAGGAAGGGTAGTGAACTTGCTTTAATTACAAGTTTGCCACTCCAATGAATAAAGGTATAAATATGACTTTATAGCCAAAATTCATTTAGGGTTTTCTTTTGGGGAAAGGATGAGAACACAAGCTCTCTTTTCTCTCTAAAGAGGTCGGGCACCCTTGGAGGGATTAGCTAGTAATCTTTCTCCTCCAAGGTCACTCATCTCTTCTTCACATCTTACCTTGGTGTGGAGACTTAGAGGTTCTCAATTTTGGGAACTTGGAGAAACCTATTCTTCCATCCAAATCCATGGATCTAAGAAGCAAGGAATGAAGGCCCTCTCCTTGGGTGATTAGCCTTTGCTTATGCAAAGAGGAATCTACAAAGGTATAAATTTCTCAACTCACTTTGATTTGAGTTGAGTCTTGGTTCACCAATCTACTAGGCTTTGAATTTCATGGTTAATGTTTTGTTTTTAAGTGCATACAAGCATGATTCCGCCCTTTAATTGTTAATTGCATGCTATAGATGTTGCTTAAATGAACATGTTTTTCACAAAAATTTCCTTCAAGTGGTATCAGAGCCTAGGTGTAGTAGTTGGTGAATCCTTTTGGGTTATCCACTTGTGGCCGGCCATCCCCCTTAATGTGGCCGGCCACCCTAGTGGATTTATCCACTTGTGGGGCTATTTTGTAATTTTAAAAAAAGAGTTGATAATACTTTCTAGTATTTGCGGTTTGACCCTTAACTTTTCATATTTGCATTTAAAGCCCCATCCATCTAACAAGTTAAAATATTTGATTTTAATTTTGTTAGTTGTTTAAACTCATAATACTATTATGCCCATATGCACTAAATCTAATTGTTTATGTTGCATTCCAATTAATTATTTATGTGATTAAGTAGTTAGAAAATGGTTGACTATAGACTTATGCCTTAAACGATAATTAAGCTATGAGAAAGGGCGCTAAACTCAAATTGTTTGAACCTTGGGAATGTGTTTTAATTACTATTTCAATTGGACCTTGTCATGATAGACATTAATCTTTCTCTCCCTCTTAGTATATGTAATTTGTAGGAATTTGTACAAATCAGTTTGTAATTCTTATTACTTCTTAATCTCTTTCAATTAGTTGATTCCCTCTAGTACTAGACTAGAGTTTTTTTAACTATTGGTAAGGAGACATGATTAAAAGAGGGTTTTGACATGAGATTAAAGATTAATTAGGTCCAATACCCTAATTAGCAATGAATGATTGTCTTTCATTTCTAATGGCTCAATGAAAAATGTTTTAATTGGATTGAAAGCACGTAATTAAAACGTCACAACCTTCCCTAGATCTTATTCAACAATGTTGGCTCGTTGTTGAATTAACCCAATAAGTCCATGGTCATCCAAAGAGCCTAAGATAACTATAAAGTCCAATTTCAAAGGAATGCAAAAACCATAGTAGTAGTAGTTACTTCCAATATTTGAAAAATTCGTTTTTGATATTGATTTGTTTTTCTCAAAACAAATAGTGGGAGTATCATACGCTACTAAACTATAATGAATACAATTAGTAATTATATATATCTCCAATATTTTGAAAAATGTTTTGATATTGATTTGTTTTATGAAAACGAATAGTGGGGATATAATATGCTACTAATTTCATTAACTTTGGACTAGTAGTTATAATAGGGGAGTGCAAAATGTTTTGATATTGATTTGTTTTATGTACACCGCCTTCACCCTATCATGGGGGAGTGCAAAGTGCATGCTTATACTCAGGAGGAGTTTATTTAAAACATTTGATGAGGTTAAGGTAGGCAACGAGTGTGGCCAACATCGTATCATCGTGAGGTCATACTTGGACCCCTATCTAAACCGGCATGGTGGGACAAAACTTAACTAAGAGAAATGGTGCCAACATGCCGGTTTTTAAAGCAAGATGAATGCAAAGCAATGCCTCATGATGATACGATGTTGGCCTAAGATATATATACCATGCCGGTTTAGATAGGGGTCCAAGTATGTATATAGACTCCTCTTGAGTATAAGCATGCACTTTGCACCACCCCATGATAGGGTGAAGGCGGTGTACAAGTCATAAACGATCGGAGCTACCACGGTGGAAGGCCACGAAAGAGTGTTCAAAGCACTCTCACGCTTGTCAACTTAATAATGGTTTGGTTGAGGGTTTTAGGTCTCATCACATATAAACATACATTTTAATCTCTAACAATTTTGGTCCTATTACAACTATTGGTCCATTTGATTGTTTTAGTTGTATATAATACTCCCACTATGCTTATAAAATGGTTTTTAAAGCAAGAGTATATGATACTACTAACATAACCTTTGCATTCATTTGATGGACTATATAGTTGCCTTAGGGCCTTAGGATGACTATGAACCTTTGTTTAGATTCAACACGAGCCTTGTGTTGAATCTCGGTCTAGGGATGGTGATTGATTTTAGTTACGCGTTTAATCACATTAACGCGTGTTGTCTTAGGGCGTTGGACCCAACTACTTCATTTTCATGCATATCAAATAAAGCAAGAAAGAAGTACTTCAAAGTAAAGGTGAGCTTATGCTCATTACAACATTTGCATAAATCAAATTACTTTAAAGTAAATAAGAGCTTAAGCTCTTTTACAACATTTGATCAAATCAAATTACAACCAAAATCTAATCTACACATTCCCATGGTTCAAACAAATTTGAAACGGCCTATCACATAGCTCAATTATCGTAGGCTTAGGTTCATAATCACCCTTTAATTAATTAACACTTTAACTAATTAAATTGAATGCAACATTTTCATTTGGTTTTTGTATCCATAAAATTGATTTAAATGGAGCTAAACAAAATGAAAATCCAATTCTCATTTAAAGAGACAAAACAATTTTGTTCTCAACCTAATTTGGGCCATCATGCAATAACCACAACCTTTTGGGCTATAAAGCAATTAACCTCAACTTTTGGGCTATATTGCAAAACTTTTGGGGTCACTTTGTAAAAAACACAAAAGTCCACTACTTCATGTAATTACAACTAGAACCCAAAATTTAAACAATGCAAAAACTTCATTAAAGGAACAAAACAATTTGTCCTTTAGCGTTTTTGGACCTAAACGTAAAAACGTAAACTTTTGGGCCAAAGTGCAAATACACAAAAGTATCAAAACTTTATGTAATTGCATAAAAGCCCCAAAAGTACTCCCACTTGAGGGAGGGCCGGTTTTGGATAGGAGAAATGAGTGATGTGTGTGTTGATTCCTAAGTTAGACATAAAGCATGCAAGTGGTGCAAGTGGTGTGTGTGAAAGGGAATTAATCCTTTCACACCCACCATTAATTCTACCACCATTTAAACAAATATCTAACACATTAAATCATTTGAAAAACATAAAACATAAACTTTTGAAATAAATCAAAACTTTGAATCAAAACACAAAACCTTTTTGTTCTTGGCAAAATTGTCAAGAACAATGAAGAACATTCATGAAAAACCCAAAAAATTTCCAAGAACATTTTTACTCCAAAAACATCCCAAAACCATTCAAACTTTAGGGAAATGACATATAACCAAACTAGGGTACATAGGGGTTCCAAAAGTTACTTGAAAACACTTTTAACAAGTCAAACAAGAACCCAAAAATCCAACCTTTGGATTTGGCCGAAAATCCCCAAAAGCATGGCACCAAATTTTAGCTCCAATATTCATGCTCATATGAACTACATCTACAACATTTGAGATGGCAAATTTTCTAACAAAATTTACATTCAAAGAAACAAGAATAAAGCTTGTAACATATTACAACTTTTAAATCACAAACTATGAACCACAAAACCCAAAAGGATTCACCAACTACTAGACCTAGGCTCTGATACCACTTGAAGGATGATTTTGTGAAAACATGTTCATTTGAATAACATCTATAGCATGCATTTAACAATTAAAAGGCGGAATCATGCTTGCATGCATTCAAAAAACAAAACATTAACCAAGAAATTCAAAGCCTAGTAGATTGGTGAACCAAGACTCAACTCAAATCAAAGTGAGTTGAGAAATATATACCTTTGTAGATTCCTCTTTGCATAAGCAAAGGCTAATCACCCAAGGAGAGGGCCTTCATTCCTTGCTTCTTAGATCCATGGATTTGGATGGAAGAATATGGTTCTCCAAGTTCCCAAAATTGAGAACCTCTAAGTCTCCACACCAAGGTAAGATTGATGAAGAAATGAGTGACCTTGGAGTAGTGGGATTGCTAGATACACCCTCCAAGGGGGCCGGCCTCTTAAGAGAGAAAAGGAGAGACATGTTCTCTCCAATTTTCTCCAAAAGAACACCCTTAATGAATTTTAGGTTATAAAGTTCTTTATATAGTCACTTCTTTAAATGACTTAAGAACCAAAAACCCTAATTCAATCACACATGGCCGGCCACATAAGGGATTTGGGCTTTTGGGCCTTTGTGAATCTTTATTCATTAAATTGTCATACAACTTAAGTCAATGGGCTTGACATTCGAAGCCCATTGGGCCTTAAGGTCCAAAACTATCCCTAGGTCTTTAACGAACTTATTCGTTTGATTAATTAACATATTAATTAATCCTTGCCATAAATAATTAAACCATTTAATTATTCTTACTCATCTCTTTTGTTTCTTCAATCTCCACCTTACACGGTGTACGATCCATTAGGTTCCTTTTAGCGAGGTAGTGGGCGATTAAAACTCTTTGAAATCGATTGTGAATTGAAACTTACTTTCAATTCTCCCTTTAGTGTTTATACATGTTTAGGGCTTCCACAAACCAAGAGTGACACCTAGCAGCATATCATGGTTACCCAAGGTAATCAGAAGAGGTAGAGAACCTATTCAGTTTAGGATTACAAATGCAATACGGTCTTTCTCTAATACAATACTCTTGACCACATTGTTTGGTTTGATAGTTTATTCATGTCTACTATCCAATGTGATTCGTGTGCTTATATGATTACCTTGAATGTGATTTAGAACGACTTTTCTAAATCTCATTCATACTCTGGCCAGAGATTCTTAATCATATCATAGAGTATTCTCCCCCAAATGGTTTGAAGGTTAGAGATCCCTTGTTGCGCATTCACTTGCCTCCATAGCTAAGTGGCTTAACCCCAACGATGCCGTGGACACCCTCCTGATGGAGTGACTTTGACATAATCAAAGATCAAGTACTTAACCACAAGACAAACGTGATGCCTCAGGTCAAAGGACTACTTTGCATTATCCCAACCATGAGTTCTCATGTGACATGAATATGAGAACTCTTCGTTGATCGTGTTCAGTGAATTCATTCTCTATTGAGCACCTACGTACTTGTCTTGATGTCACACACACCAATGACTCGAGACTAGTCACTCTCCCTGAGAGAAGACACAGCATGTACTGATCTTAACGGACTGTCAATGCCCAATTGGCAATCCTATGATCAGGAACGTTTAGGATGTGTCTACGAAAGAATGGTCTCATGAATCTAACTTCTTTAGATCGCATTCTCCCAATCACATATTCCTTGGACTTTATCGTTTAAGCATATAACATTTATATGAGAGGGCTCAAACAATAATCTTTGCCCTTTATAGTTAAACTAGATTAGTTTAACATGTGAAATGTCCGTAAAGTATCATCATATGATTGGTTTTAGGGCACATTTCCAACATAGTGAGCCTCCCATAACCCGCTAGGAGCTTTCTTTGAAATCTCCCGGATTCCATCTTGAGGGATATGGAATTTGCCAAAAATGGTGGGTGGTGTCATTCGGTTTAAAGACCCGAATCGCTTGACTTAATCAACAATCAAACTAATTATTTTATTGTTTATGTATTTAGATATGGTTGGAAGCACACTCGCGAAAATACTTGACAAACATTGCCTAGAGGGGCACAATTTCCCGTCGTGGTTTCGTAATGTCAAGATTCTCCTAACCTTGGAGAAGATTGTTTACGTACTAGACAAGGCTCCACCTCACATACCTCTTGGCCCTGAGGCCACTGAGGATGAACGTGCTAAGTATGACAAGCACGTTGAGGATGATACATAAGCCAAGTGCTATCTGTTGGCTTCTATGAATGAGGAGCTACAGAGACAGCACAAGGGGATGGACAGTGCATCTTCCATCATACTCCATCTTACGGAGTTATATGGTGAAGGGACGCGCAACCGTCGCTTTAGCACTGTCAGTGAACTTGTGAAGACCAAGATGGTCAAGGGAGCTCCAGTGCATCAACATGTACTGAAGATGATTGAACTCATTGAACAATTGGAGAACCTAGGTACTCCACTTGACGGGAAATTGGCCCAGGACTTCATCTTGGCTTCTCTTTCTGACTCGTTCTCGCAGTTCGTTATGATCTACAACATGAACAAGATGGATAACATTCTCTCTGAGTTACTAAACATGTTAGTAACCGCTGAGAAGACTATGAAGAAAGAGAACGTTGTAGGGACTGCTGCAGTAGCCTACAACAAGCCATCCTCTTCCAAGGCAAAGCCGCAAGGCAAAGGCAAAGGGAAGGAGAAGAAGTCACCCACTCCTAAGCCGCAAAGAGGAGTGAGGAAAAAGAAGGAAAATGAGCCCAAGGGGACTTGCCACCACTGTGGAAAGGAGGGGCATTGGAAGAGGAATTGCAGGTTATACCTTGCAACTCTAAAGGACAAGCCACAAGGTATGGTTTATGTTCTTATCTTCAATTCTAATTGTTAGATCTTCTAAATATTTATATTTGATATAAAGAGCTAATCACTTATATAATTGTATATAGGTTGAGGAGCCAAGTAGAAGATGAACAAGCAAGGAAAAGGTTGGAGAAGGGTTCGGCCACCATATTTTTGCTAACTACTTAGGAAGTTTGTTTGGGAAATTAAATCTCAAATGTTGAAGATTTGAGAAGGTGTTTTCCTATATGATAGAAAATCATTTTCATAACCCTTATAATGAATGTGTCATAAAATCACAAAAGGGACACATGTATGGACTTGTGAGATGATATCCAAAGGTGAAAGACCACAGGGGTTGTCACTTTAAGATATTACTATAGCCCAGGATTAGAACCATAGCAACTGATAGAGTATTATAGCCTTTAAGAAAGGAACATCAGAGTGGAACTCTGGAAGCATGCATTCACTTTAGTTATTAACCAAAGTGAAAATAACCCATTTTAACAAATGGAACTTCATAATGGATGAAGTACTAATCATATGAATGTATTGTTAGTATTGTACTACAATGGTCTCAAGGTTGGAGCAAAGTATGTATAAAGTATACAAATGAAATATATGGCGATATATTGTTTTAGAAACTGCTTCAAAAGGTGTTTTGAATAGAAGGGGTTCTTATAGAACCAATGATTGAATCCAAACCAAAAGGTCGTTAGTTGGACACTACGACGTAATGGGGCGATAGCTCAAGCCATGGAATCAAGGTCTCATCAATGTATTTGAACACAAGAAAGAGACATCATCAAATGTTTTAGAAACATTTGATAAGTAAATCCCTTTTACATAAAACGATTAATACATAACCAAGTTTACCTACGAGCATAAGTTCACTCAACTAGCATCTATGAGATACACTAGTGATTGACTTTAGTGCAAGTGGGAGATTGTTGGAAATATGCCCTGAAAGTCAATCTTTGGAAGAAACCTTTCAGGACAATGAATGTGTGTATAGATGACTCTTTTACATCAAAAGGCAAAGATACTAATTAGGACTATTTTAATAAACGATATATGTCCTAAATAGTGAATCTATGGACAATGGATAGATGTAAGAAGTAATCTAATGATGTTAGACTACAGAGACCTTTTTCACATAACCATCATGTCCAAAAGGTTCCTGGTCATATGATTGTCAGAGGGATACTGACAATGCAAAGACCAGTACATACTATGTCCCCTTCAATTGGAAGGATGGAAAGTCTCATCCCATTCGTGTAGTGACACTAAGATAGGTATGTAGGTGCTCATTAAGGGAATGAGTTCACTGAACACAATCGAACGAGAGTACTTGCATGAAGGTCTACTCACATGTCAAGCAAGTAACTCTAATGGTTGGAATAGTGTAAGTAGTCATTTGACCTAAGGCATCATAGTTGTCTTGTGGTTAGGTCCTTGATCTTTGATTATGTCAAAGTCACTCCATTCGCGGGTGTCCACGGCATAGTTGGGGTTAAGCCACTTAGCCATGGAGGCAAGTAAATGCGCAACAATGGATCTCTAATCCTCGTTATGAGAGGATGAATACTCTAAGATATGATTCAGGAATCTTCGGCCGAAATATCGAGCGTAATAAAGGAAAGCGTTCCTATACGACTCAATTGAATCATATAACATGGAATAATCACATTAGGGGTTTGACCTAATATATCCATACCCTAATAATATGATTGAGAGTATTGTATTAGAGAAGGATCGAATTACATCGTAATTCCAACTGAATAGGTTCTCCGAACAAATTCTACATTAGCTTGGGTAGCCATGAAATATGGTTAGATGTCACTCATGGCTTGTGAGTTCTTCTAGATGATTAAATAAGTAGTCATCAAAGAAGAAGAAGAATTAAAAGTAAGTTTTAATTCACTAAGTGATTGGATTAAATATAATCAATTGGATTGGTGCCAATCACCTCACTGCCTTGCTAATTAGAACCTAAAATGATTGTACACCGATACACTCTTGTAGTGAGACAACTAATGGATGATGGAAATAATTAATTGGATTAATTAAGTGTTGTGATTAATTAGAAAGTCTAAAGAAATCATGGAAGCGATAAAAGATCGTTTTGGGCTTAAAGAAAAGTTCAGGTTCATTTGGGCTATTAAGCCCAAACCCATTGGGCTTTTATTTAAGCATAGGATGACTTGAAATGATAAAAGCCCAAAGCCCAAACAACACTAAAGGGGCCGGCCGAATAAAGGGAAAGGGAGCGAGAGGAAGTCAAGTTGTTGACTTGTTTCTTTGTGTTATAAAAGGAACTTTATAGTGAAAAGTTCATTAGGGTTTTTGTGTAGTGTTTTCACAAAAGAGAAAAACATCTCTCTCTCTCTAAATTCACTCTAAAAGGCCGGCCACCATAAGGGAGATTTTAGATAATCATCTTCTCTCCCTTTTTGGTTATTCCTCCATTCATCTCACTACACTAGTGGGTGTGGATATTTAGAGGTCTTCAACCTTGGAGACTAAAGGAGAACCAATGAGCACTCATTCTAGCAAAGTGGAGGAGGCAAGGAGGGAGGCTAGGCTCAAGAAGTTCCAAGAGCAAAGAACTTGGAGGTGGTCCATCCTTGGTCTCAAGTCTAGATCAAGAGGTATAAAACTATACCTTCACTTTATTCTTTAAAAATTTCTTAGATGCAACAAATATGGACCTATGCTTCTTGAAGGGGATTTGCATGACTATAGCTTTGATATTATGTGATAACATGCTTCCGTTGCTTATGTATATAAATTTTGAATTGTATATGCATGCTAGTCACTAGAAATCCCACATAAATCTCATTATTTCCCTTCAAACTTATAGGCATACTTGAATTCGATTGGAATTGTTGTGGGGGAGACAGTGTTGGCTGCATAGGTATGGTGTAAAACTCCTCATATGGCTGCCAATATGCATCTTGTTGAGCCTCCTTGGCTTGAATTTGTGAGCCCTACACCAAAGAATTTAATTCGTTAAGAATTTGATTATAATCTATTGACGAACCTGAGTTTGATTGAGCATATTGCATAAGTCTGGAATAGAACTCCTCATATGGCTGCCAATATCCTTCGTGTTGAGCTTGTTGAGATTCCCACCACATAGAAGTTGAATGATCACTCCAATCTCTTTGTGGACATTGATTGGCTTAATATCCTTGCCCATAAGACGCACCAAATGTAGGGACACTTTGCATTGTAGTCCTTTCGGCGTACTGCAACAATTTTGAAGTAAGATTTGCCAATTGAGCTTGAATGCTAGAAAAATCCATGT
Source organism: Malus sylvestris (assembly GCF_916048215.2). Lineage (NCBI taxonomy): Eukaryota > Viridiplantae > Streptophyta > Magnoliopsida > Rosales > Rosaceae > Malus > Malus sylvestris. The sequence continues at coordinate 15,330,407 of NC_062269.1, forward strand.
CCTACTTCTCTAGTACCTTAAATCAAAGAAAGAGACTAAATCAAATATCAGAAGTAAAATAACAAAACAAAACCAAATAAGAAACTAAAAACGAAAGACACGAAAAGAAACAAAGTCAGTAACTAAAACAAAAGACACGAAAAAGAAACAAAAAGAAACAACGGGGGATTAGCAAAGTTGCTAATCCCCGGCAACGGCGCCAAAATTTGATGCGTAAAATAACTAAACACACAAATTAAACCCTCTTGTTGACAATTGTAGTATATGTATAAGTAGGGATCGTTCTTAAACCGGGGATTAGGAGGGATTGCTAAACACTCTAAACTGACTCAAATAGATAAAACTAAGCTTTAAAACACTTAACTAGACTTAAAAGACTCAAAACAAACTCAAAAGACTCAAAACAAGCTAAAAACACTCAAAACTGCCTAAAAACACAAACTGGGCAGTTTTGAGCTCTAAACACAATTGATGCGTAAAATAAGTTAACACACAAAATTAAACCCTCTTTTTGACAGTTGTAGTATAGTTGTAAGTAGGGTATCTGATGCGTAAAATTACTTGACACACAAATTAAACCCTCTTTTTGACAATTGTAGTATATGTATAAGTAGGGATCGTTCTGGACCGGGGATTAGGAGGGCTTGCTAATAACCTCTCACTTGACTCAAAAATATAAGAAGAAACTTAAAAACACAAAAGTAGGCTTTAAAACACTAAACTAGACTCAAAGAGTTCAAAACAAACTTAAACACACTTTAATACAAGAAAATAAATGGGGGGTATTGGTTTTGTTTGTGATTGAGATAAAAAGTAAAACTAAATATATGGTTGATGGATTAGCTAGAGATCCATTCTTCACACATGACACACTTGTACATGAATTGATTTCCAATTGCTTTTCAATAGATTATGAAACTCAACACCCCAGATTAACCGTGATGCACTAATTAATCCTCAGATTTTCCTTGATTTATTGAATTGGATGAATGCATACGACAATCCAAAATATTCTCCAAAAGTCCTCTACATGAATGCATAATAGAGATACAATCAAAGATCATTACGTTCTATGAAAATCATAAGTGTTAACGAGGCATTCGTAACTATGAATGCATGATACGTTTGCCAAGAATTCAATTAACGCGATTGTGACTAGCAACCTTCACTACCAATGAATATAAACTTGTAACAATTAGGTGAAACTCATTTATATCCTAGCATCAAATTCATGCATGAAAACTAAATATGCATCCTTAATCAACATACAAGAATTAGTTTTGAAGAAAGTAGTTAATTGAATTGCATTCACAACTTATTAAATCACAATTGGAAGAAATCAATTTAAATCTCAAGCATGTTCATGGCTTCAAACTTCCCCCTAACTAAATAGGGGTTTAGCCACTCATACTTACAAAGCAAAGATAAACAAATTTAAACATTGAAAACAAAAGAAAGAAAACACCTAAAAACGCTCCAACAATCCAATTTGAATGGCAAGCACGTCCAAGATCCTTCTTCTTCTCTTTGTAGCGGCACAAGGTGTGGTTTGATGGATGAGTGGTAAATTATGGTGGTGGATGGATATAGGTGGGTTATGGTGAAGGGTGGATGGGTGGATTGTGTTCTCTTTGGTTTTCTTCCCTTGTTATGGTGAAGGGTGGATGTATTTATAGGCTAGGGAGAGGACCACTCCATTTCCTTTGCATGTGAGCTTGTGTGGGTGTGTGTTGGCATGTTTCCTCTTTACATTTACACACACATGCTTCATCATTTCAACCACAAATCAACCCATTTTATGCCCATGTGTGTGTGTTTCCTTTGCCCATGTGTGTGTGTTTTTCCTTGCATTTGTACACACATGTTCTTCATTATTTCAGCCAACAATCCACCCATTTTCTGCCCATGTCAAACCGTCCATGCCTTGCCTTTCTCTTTGTGTATGTGCTGTCCACGTTTCTGAACCTTTCAGTGTTACAATGCCCATAACTTCTTCTAGAAAAATGATATTAACAATCCGTAAATTGCTCCAGAAAGTAGACATCCGTAGCTTTCCACGAATATAAGGCTCATTTTCTAATTCATTCTGAGCTGTTCGTAACATGCTTCCAAAGTCAGCTAATCTGCACAGGCAGTTTTGACGAATTTGTTGGTTGTCCATGTTTCTCTTTTGCACATGCCTTTCTTGCTGTTTTCTTCTTTGCATGTGTGTGTTGTCATCTTTGTTTCTCCTTTGCACATGACATGTGCTGTCCATGTTTAGATCCCCTTTGCATTTACACACACATGCTTCATCATTTCAATCACAAAACACACACAATTCCTTCACCTTTGCCATGAGTTTTGTCTTCACTTTGCATGTGGGCTTCTTTGCATGTGGTTTCTCCCTCTCTTGCCTTGAGTTTGCATGTGGGCTTCTTTGCATGTGTTTATCCTTGCAATTACACACACACACTTGCACACACAAAAGCCCAAAACGTCCATCCTCATGTCTCCATGTTTGCACCATCCAATCTTAGCCCAAAAATGCTCCAAAATGCTCCAAAATGCATCTTCTTGCATCCTTGGCCCATAGAACCTACAAACACACAAAAATGGCTTAAACTACTAACATAACTAAGAGCTAAGAACATAAATGCACGAAAACAAACATACTAAGTCGCATAAATATGCTCCTATCAAATTCCCCCACACTTAGCTTTTGCTAGTCCTCGAGCAAAACAAAGAAACAAAACATAAGAACAAAACAAAACCTAAACCTTCCAACATTTACCTTAGGGATTTTCAATGCAACATGACATGCAAAAGATCATCATAACCACATATTTTGGCCTTCCCTACCCTTGAGCACATACTTAATCATAGTCACCACATACTAGTTCACATATAACCAATTAAAACTATGTTTTGAATGTAGTAACATGCCTTAGAGAATCTGCTCAATTCCTTACAAGATACACTTTTATTTTCACTCCGATTTTCTGACTACACACCCTACACTAGGTGTATGTGAGAAGATTGATGTAAACATGAAAACGAACACTCACATATGTTTATAGCAAAGAAAGCAATTTCTGGAGTTATTAAGCATGTATAGATATGATCTCATGACTGGAATGCTACTACTTAGATGCGAGAACCAGGGACACCATATGCTCGTACCAATCCCAAACTCCACATATTGAAACGCATAACACTCAAGATTGAAGTTAAGGGTTGTAACGGGGTTAGGGGTGATTGGCTAACAATGAAAGGTAAGGAAACAAACATTTTTAAAGCATAATAAGCAAAGTAATGAAATTGATGCTTAGAATTCCCTTTGAATGCAGCAACTAACTTTAAACACAATGGGGTTATTCATTCAACTTTTTAGGGCCGATTTCAACTATAAACAACACTTGTGAGTCTTTCCTCACTTATTTCAAACTCTTTTTCTTTTTTTTTTCTTTTTCTTTTCTAACCCGTGCCTTATTACTTTCTTTTGGCACACAAAACACAAAAATCTCATTCCCCCATACTTGTTTTCTGCATAAAAACAATCAAAAGGAATTCATTTTAAGTCATGCTTCATTATGCTTTAAAAACAAGGGTATGGATAGTCCTAATTTAGGCTAGGTAAGGGAAATGTGGTTTAACAAAGAAAACAGGCTAAACAAGGCTCAACGGGGTTAAACTTAAACAAATATGCACGGGATAAGCTTTTTGGCTCTAGTTCACTACACAACTTCATCTTGAATATGTGTTATGCAAATCAATGTCATGCTTTGAATGGAACGGGCATAAGTTCTAGTATTTGGAACTAAATGATGAAACGCCTTCTAAGTAGCAACCAAGCAAAGAATGATGAGATCATGCAACGACTTTAGAAAACAAAAATGCACAGATTAATAACTCTCCAAAGAACGTATTAGGCTCAAGTCTCTCAAGGTTGTAGTGTTAGTTTGAGTTCCTTCCTTCAAGCATGTTACAAAAACTAATTTTTTTTCTTTGTGATTACATGTGAATTCGTAAACTATAACTATAACCAAGCATAAATCAAGAGCATATCAAACTTCCATCCATGTTTATAACTTTCTTTAACAGTCATGCAATTAACAAACCAAATCCTCATTATTGTGTTGGAAGGTACCCTAAGACACAAACAAACACACAAAAACAACTCTTTTTGGCTTTTTCAAAACAATTTTTTTTCAAACTTTTGTCAAATTTTCGGATTTTTATGTCAAAACATACTAACATGCTTAAAAACACACTAAAAACACTTAAAACAGCAAGAAACAACATTGTAAGTGATAGGTACCAAATCCCACGAAAATCATGCAACAACAACTTGTTTACCCCCCCACACTTAAATCTAACATTGTCCTCAATGTTTCAAACATAAACTCACACAAAAGCAAACAAACAAACAACGAGGAAACATGATAAACATGGCAAGGTAAAAGCAACAGAGAGGAGGGTTAAAGAACGCAAACACCTGGTTTTGGAGTCGGAAATTCCTAGGTCTTCTTTATTTCCATGGGTTGCCTCCATCACTAATGAGAACTCTAGGCATGCCAAACCTAGCAAAGATATTAGTTTTCACAAAATCTGCAACAACCTTTGAATCGTTAGTCCGGGTGGCTTTGGCTTCCACCCATTTGGAAACATAATCAACAGCTAGCAAGATATAAGTGAAACCAAAAGATGGAGGGAAATGACCCATGAAATCTATACCCCAATGTCAGAAAACACTATAATAAAAATAAAATAAATAAATAATAAGAAATAAAATAAAGCAATTGGACTGAAAACTTCCCTAGTTGCAGTAAAACCAAGCGATGACCCCCCAAGCTAAAATTCTGTAATCAACTTCAAGGGTGGAAATAACCAAAAGTTCCTGCAAAGAAAAGAAATAATTCAGTTAAGTAACGCAAGAATTGCAAACGAAAAATTAAAAATCACGATAAAAGACAATGAATAGAACTAATAAGTGATCATTGGTCGTGCTTGTTGACTTTCCACAGCTTTCCTCTTGAACTGGGTGACACTTAGCTTTTTACTTACAAGTGATGATTTGATGATATTGTACGGCGAAGCTTTGCTCTTTGGGAATGTTGCAGTTCCCTATTTGTTCTCCAAGCAGATGTGGCAGCTTCTCTAGTTCCTCAGCTCGGACTCCTTCCGCTGGGATGATTGTGCAAGCTGCATTCTTCTCTGCTTGTTTCTTCTGTACGTTGTCTCCACATGCTGTTGGTATCATTTTCGCTCGCCTTATCTGTTCTTCAGGTAGATGTGGCAGCTTCTTTGGAAGTACATCAGCAGTGGAAGACGAGTACTCGAGAGCAATTTCTCCATGTCCTGCAGGTTAGAACAAAGACAAGGAAAAGGACATGGAGAATGCATGATATGAGATACTCTTGCTTTCAACCTTTATGATATGAAATACTTTTGCTCTGGATGGGTTGTTTGCAGCGGTATCCCAGGGAATGAGGAATACAGTGTGACTCGAGAGGGTTCTTTGGGAATGCATTCTTGGAGATGAAGAAGTGCTGAGAGGGTGTGCCTTTGCTGTGGAAGGCGAAGGTAAATACTTATAGGACTTTTCTTCACAACCGGAACTATTCTCTCACTCATTGTCGGCAGCCGGTGGATGGATGAATAGTACAAATTACGCGCTTTCTGACAAAGCTGCCCGTAATTTCCGTAAAGCAGATTCCTCATTGATATCTGGAATCGGCGCTTCGAGCTCTGAGCATCGTCGATTGTAGAGGTAGCATGTGACACGTGCGGATAAATCTGGAAAAAAAAATTTGCCCGTGGGTTGAAGCCCAGCTTTTGAGAAAGCTAGCGTGTCTTTGACTGTTGAATTTCCCTCTTCGATTTCTGAATTGGTGCTTCGACAAACTACCCGAGATTTTCGCAAAGCAATTTACGTGTGACAAGTGACGACACGTCTGGACAAATTGATCTTTTGAAATCCGGGGTTCGGCTCGTGGTTTCTGAGCAAGCCCAGCCTTTAAGAAATGAAACGCCTCTTTCGAGAAAAGAATCCGACTTTTGAGAAAGGAAACTCCTCTTTTGAGAAAAGAATCAGGCGCTTGAGAACGTAGCCCCGACTCTTCGATTTGCGAGAGGACGCTTCTTCAATTTCTGAGGAGCGCCTCTTTGATTTCTTCTTTTTATAGAGGTGTTAATTTTGTTCCACAACACACTTGAGCTCCCTCTTGTAAACACTCCCTTCTTGCAATTTCCAAAATCTTAATCTGTCCAATCTCTTCTTTCTCAACACCTTCAGAAAATGTCTGGCCCTTCCGATCGTCGTTTTGACTTGAACATTGGTGAAGAGGCAGCTCCGCCTTCACCAGACAACATATGGCACCCATCTTTCATATCCCCTACTGGTCCTCTCACCGTTGGGGATTCGGTGATGAAAAATGACATGACCGCTGCGGTGGTGGCCCGGAACCTTGTCACCCCCAGAGATAACAGACTGCTCGCTAGACGGTCTGATGAATTGGCGGTTAAGGAGTCTCTGGCTCTTAGCGTGCAGTGTGCGGGTTCTGTGTCCAACATGGCCCAACGCCTATTTGCTCGAACCCGGCACGTTGAATCGTTGGTGGCTGAAATACAGAGTCTCAAAGAGGAGATTAGAGGACTCAAGCATGAAAATAAACAATTGCACAAGCTTGCACACAATTATGCCACAAACATGAAGAGGAAAATTGACCAGCTGCAGGAAAATGATGGTCAGATTTTACTTGATCACCGGAGGTTTGTGGGTTTGTTCCAACCGCATCTGCCTTCGTCTTCTGGGGCGGCACCGCGTAGTGAAGCTCCAACTGATCAACCTCTGATACCTCCTCCTTCCGTGGCCCCGCCGACTACTGAAGCACCACCTGACCAATGAAAGCTATTAGTTCACACATCATTGTAAAATATTTTTAAGTTAATGTTTTTTTTTTTTTTTTTTTTTTTTTTAATTATATGTAAATTAATGTAGAAAGACTTTGGTTAACCTTCCCCCACACTTAAACTAAATAACACAAACTTACAGAAATTAACCAAATAACATAACTAACTTAAACAAAACAAAATGAAAGCAGTAAAGATAAGGGTGTAAGAATTCAAATCTGATTTGGTTAGCGATTCCAAAGTCTCCCTTCGTTGAATGCTTGGGTTGCCTCCCAAGAAGCACTTGATTTAACGTCTTTAGCCGGACGAATCTTTCCTTTAAACTCCCCTCGGCTCCAAAGCATGGAATTTATCTTTTAATGGGAGGTGATACTTGAAATGATTCGGCAATGGTTTAAATTCAAGAGTGGGTGCCTGAATCATCAAAATAAAAAAAATGTTAGTATAAATAAAAATAAAAATTGGAGAAGATGGCTTACTTTCTTTTTCCGACACAAACTCAATGACACACACCACATTTTTGAACATTTCCGGGACTTTGAACTTGGCCAGGTTTACTATGATGGTTGTGGCTTGTCCCGTGTCATCAAACTCAACTGCTTTGGGCTTGATTGTCTTATGCACAGCCTCTTGGATGTATTCTTGATATGCTTCAACCACTTCATTTTCTTGAATCCCTTTTCTTGGTGTGCAAGGTTTTTTGAACATTTCAATACCATCGGGAACTTGTTTTGGTGCACCAAGAATTGGGATATCACTTTGCACCTTTGGAAGAGCTTCCACAATGTCTTTTTCACTCTCTTTGATATTTGGAATCAAAAACCTGCAAGGACAAAGGACATTCGGTGGAATAATGTTAGAATGAAGTGAATTTAGAACTTCCTCACCTGAGTTGGATGACATAGGGATTTGAGGAGCTTGCAGCAAGAATTCTTCTAAACTGCCCAGGTCGTCCTCCTCCTCTTCTGCTTGCAGCAGCAATTCATCCATGTTCGGGCTGTGTTTGGATGGTTCTGGGACAGCTTCATCCTTCATGTCACCTTCCAAAGTGATGGCTTCATCGATTTCACTTTCTGCCTTTGAATTTGCAATGTTTGAGTTGGAAAGTTCAGTTTGATCTCGAATCTGTGCCATGAATTCCACAATCTGCCCAACTTGTATATCTAATTCGTCCAATCTTTTGACTCGGTCTTGCATCTCCTGGTTTTGATTTTCTACTCCCTGATTCAAAGAGGTGAGTAACTTATTAAGTGTATCATTATCCAAGGATGTACCTGAATTGAATTGGGTTGATTGTTGTGGTGGGTGTGACGGTTCATATGGCCATTGATAGAACTCTTCCGATGGCGGCAATTGTTCTTCTTTTCGTAAACCCTGCGCCACAGAAATTAGTCCTTCAAGAATTTCATTATAATTCATGGGCATACTTTGATTTGATTGGAATTGTTGTGGGGAATGTTGTGGTGGCTGCATAGGTCTTGAATAGAACTCGTCTTGCTGCCAATATCCACCTTGTTGAAATTGTTGAGGTTCATCCCATATATAATCTGAATTACCTCTCCAATCTGAATTGTAAGCGTTGGAAAATATGTTGCCCCTTGATTGGTTATGGCCTTGATATCCCCAAACATCTTTATTTGCAGAAAATTGAGGACTTTGATATCCTTGCCCATAGGGCACATCAAGTGTAGGGACACTTGACATTGTGGTCCGTTCGGCATTATGAGTCAATTGAGCAATGAGCTGTGCCAATTGAGCTTGAATGGTTGCAAGTGCCATGTCTTGCTCCATTTGTACCTAAAATCAAGGAAAGAAAAATAAATCAAATATCAAAAGTAAAATACACAAACACCAATATAAACATAAACAAAAACAAAAATAAAGGGATTAGCAAAGTTGCTAATCCCCGGCAACGGCGCCAAAATTTGATGCGTAAAATTACTTGACACACAAATTAAACCCTCTTTTTGACAATTGTAGTATATGTATAAGTAGGGATCGTTCTGGACCGGGGATTAGGAGGGCTTGCTAATAACCTCTCACTTGACTCAAAAATATAAGAAGAAACTTAAAAACACAAAAGTAGGCTTTAAAACACTAAACTAGACTCAAAGAGTTCAAAACAAACTTAAACACACTTTAATACAAGAAAATAAATGGGGGGTATTGGTTTTGTTTGTGATTGAGATAAAAAGTAAAACTAAATATATGGTTGATGGATTAGCTAGAGATCCATTCTTCACACATGACACACTTGTACATGAATTGATTTCCAATTGCTTTTCAATAGATTATGAAACTCAACACCCCAGATTAACCGTGATGCACTAATTAATCCTCAGATTTTCCTTGATTTATTGAATTGGATGAATGCATACGACAATCCAAAATATTCTCCAAAAGTCCTCTACATGAATGCATAATAGAGATACAATCAAAGATCATTACGTTCTATGAAAATCATAAGTGTTAACGAGGCATTCGTAACTATGAATGCATGATACGTTTGCCAAGAATTCAATTAACGCGATTGTGACTAGCAACCTTCACTACCAATGAATATAAACTTGTAACAATTAGGTGAAACTCATTTATATCCTAGCATCAAATTCATGCATGAAAACTAAATATGCATCCTTAATCAACATACAAGAATTAGTTTTGAAGAAAGTAGTTAATTGAATTGCATTCACAACTTATTAAATCACAATTGGAAGAAATCAATTTAAATCTCAAGCATGTTCATGGCTTCAAACTTCCCCCTAACTAAATAGGGGTTTAGCCACTCATACTTACAAAGCAAAGATAAACAAATTTAAACATTGAAAACAAAAGAAAGAAAACACCTAAAAACGCTCCAACAATCCAATTTGAATGGCAAGCACGTCCAAGATCCTTCTTCTTCTCTTTGTAGCGGCACAAGGTGTGGTTTGATGGATGAGTGGTAAATTATGGTGGTGGATGGATATAGGTGGGTTATGGTGAAGGGTGGATGGGTGGATTGTGTTCTCTTTGGTTTTCTTCCCTTGTTATGGTGAAGGGTGGATGTATTTATAGGCTAGGGAGAGGACCACTCCATTTCCTTTGCATGTGAGCTTGTGTGGGTGTGTGTTGGCATGTTTCCTCTTTACATTTACACACACATGCTTCATCATTTCAACCACAAATCAACCCATTTTATGCCCATGTGTGTGTGTTTCCTTTGCCCATGTGTGTGTGTTTTTCCTTGCATTTGTACACACATGTTCTTCATTATTTCAGCCAACAATCCACCCATTTTCTGCCCATGTCAAACCGTCCATGCCTTGCCTTTCTCTTTGTGTATGTGCTGTCCACGTTTCTGAACCTTTCAGTGTTACAATGCCCATAACTTCTTCTAGAAAAATGATATTAACAATCCGTAAATTGCTCCAGAAAGTAGACATCCGTAGCTTTCCACGAATATAAGGCTCATTTTCTAATTCATTCTGAGCTGTTCGTAACATGCTTCCAAAGTCAGCTAATCTGCACAGGCAGTTTTGACGAATTTGTTGGTTGTCCATGTTTCTCTTTTGCACATGCCTTTCTTGCTGTTTTCTTCTTTGCATGTGTGTGTTGTCATCTTTGTTTCTCCTTTGCACATGACATGTGCTGTCCATGTTTAGATCCCCTTTGCATTTACACACACATGCTTCATCATTTCAATCACAAAACACACACAATTCCTTCACCTTTGCCATGAGTTTTGTCTTCACTTTGCATGTGGGCTTCTTTGCATGTGGTTTCTCCCTCTCTTGCCTTGAGTTTGCATGTGGGCTTCTTTGCATGTGTTTATCCTTGCAATTACACACACACACTTGCACACACAAAAGCCCAAAACGTCCATCCTCATGTCTCCATGTTTGCACCATCCAATCTTAGCCCAAAAATGCTCCAAAATGCTCCAAAATGCATCTTCTTGCATCCTTGGCCCATAGAACCTACAAACACACAAAAATGGCTTAAACTACTAACATAACTAAGAGCTAAGAACATAAATGCACGAAAACAAACATACTAAGTCGCATAAATATGCTCCTATCAGTATCGTTCTAGGCCGGGGATTAGGAGGGATTGCTAATCTATTCTAAATTAATTTAAAAATATTAAATAAGACTCAAGGACACAAAACTAGGCGAAAAACTCTAATAACTCGAAACACACTTAAAATGACTCAAAATAATGAAAACAATTAAATTAAACACTAGGAACTGAAATGGACGGAAATTAAATTAAAAGACTAACAATAAAGAAAACTAACTAAATAATATAATTTAATAATGGATGGGTGTTTGGTTTTGATGAAAAGTAAATTAAACTTAATTAAATTACAGAATTGACAAAAACATAAAATTAAGGTAAAATGATAAATGACGGACTAGCTAGAGGGTTCTTCTCCACACATGTTATACTTGCATACAAAATGATTTCCAGTTGCTTTTCGATAAGCTATGAATACTCAACGCCCCAAATTAACCGTGAATTGCACTAATTAACCCTCAGTTTTTCCACAAGTTATTGGGTTGGATGATTGCATACGACAACCCAAAACATTCCCTACAAGTTCCCGACATGAGTTGCATAATAGAGATACAAGCAAGAATCATTAAGTTTTATGAAAAACATAAGCATTGACGGGACACTCGTTACTATGATTTGCATGAAACTTATGCCAAGAGTTTACTTAACGTGATTGTGACTAGCAACCTTCACTACTTGTGAATATAAGTTCATAACGATTAGGTGAAATTCACTTATATTCTAGCATCAAATTCATGCATGTAAATTAAGTATGCATCCTTAATCGACATACAAAAATAAGTTATAAATCAAGCAGTTAAGCAAATTAAATCACAACTCAGAAATCACAACTGAAGGTAATCAATTCATATTACAAATATATTCATGGCTTTGAATTAACCTCTAGCCAAACTAAAATTAGTTACACATTATTAAAACACAAATAAACCAAAAGTAAAATATAAGTGGGAAAGATTTAACCGAGAGAAGGTGATCTGTTGCGTTCGTGCCCGTGTGAACTGTGCCTCGCTGGCGCCCTCTCCTTTCCTGCAGCTTTCCCGTGTCTTATCCAGCTCATGCTGCCCTTCCACCTGCCCGCTGCTGTCAGTCCTTCTCTTCAGTTCACGCTGCCAAATGGCAGCTTCCCCCCCGCGTCACACTGCCTTGCGTCCCTGCTGACCTTCTCTCCTTCCTGCGTCTCTGCGAGCTGCCCAAAGGGCAGCCCCTTTCTCCTTCCCGCTTCTGTCTCTCTAACCTCGCTGCCAAAGGGCAGCCTTCCTCCCTCCAGCTCCAAGACAGCCCTTGGCTTTTTATTTTTTTTTCCTTCTGTTTCCTGCCTTCTCTCAATCCCCCCCCCCCGTGTCAGTCCTCCTTGTCAGTCTCCCACCTTCACGTGCTCTCCTTGCTGACGCTGACACGCTGCCAAGGGCAGCTCCCCCCTTCCCCCTCCAATCACGCCAGCCTCCTCTTCTTTTTCTGCACGTTCTCCCCAGTCTCTCCTTTCTGCCCTTTCTCACGCTGCTCAAAAGCAGCTCTATTCCTCCTGGTGCTGCCTCTCCTTCCTTGCGTCTCTGCGAGCTGCCCAAAGGCAGCCCTCTCTCCCGCTTCCCCCCTTCTCACCGAGGCCCCCCTCTCTGCTGCCAAATGCAGCTCAAATTTATTCTCCTTGTTTTCTGACCTCCTTGGTGCTGTTTTCTTTTTGTTTTCTATTTGTTTCACCAACCCACCAAAGCAGATTCTTTTTGTTTTTCAATTGCTTCACCAACCACACTGCCATTTGCACGTTTACTTTGTTCCTTTTGAGCATTTTTTTAACAAAAGCATCTCCAGATCCTTTAGCATTGTTGCTGGGGCACCCTGAAAGAAGATAATAATCGGTATAAATATTTTGAATATACAAAACTGGTAATTAGAAAATTGGAACTGTGAGAGAAACCAACACTAACCATGAAAATAACGTAAATAGATCTTATTTGTGCTATTTTTGTTTTCTTTGCATAACAGATCTTATAAACACAAAAATAACGTAAATAGCTCAAAAATATAAGGAACTAACTAAGAAAAGACGAGTGAATTTGAAGTAAAAATATATATAAATATGATCCGATCAAATACCCCCATACTTAGCTTTTGCTAGTCCTCGAGCAAAACAAAGAAAACATGAGAAAGAACTAACATGAAAAACATTAGTTTCCCCCTATGTGACCTTCATAGAATTTCATTCGAGAAAACAAATCATCAAGAACCATAGCTAACACCAACAAACTAATCCAAGTTCATCTTCCTTATTCAAATATTAGCAGTAATCTTTGAATCATCCTTGAAGTGTAGTGTGTGAGATAGCCATGTTAATGCAATTTCAAGTTTTTATTTTTTAAATCATCATATGCAAACTAGTAACCTTCTCACGGGATATACACTCAATCACATATGTGTTTAGTTTTAATGTGTTTCGCTCAAAGAATCAAATGTGAAATTTCTACCATAAGCTTGCATAAATATCACTTCTCCACAGTCATAATTGCAAAACTTAAATGAAGAGGACTTTTATTGGATGCAATGAGGCTTAGGGATAGGGTTATTGAAACGAAAGAATAGGAAAACACAAGTTTCAAGCTACATTGCAAGCAATTCTTTTCTTTAGATTTATAAGAACTCCAGCTCTCCAGCAATTCTTCTAGCACCTCCAACCCACACCCTTAAACTGAAACTTTAAAAACTTTTTATTTTCTTTGTATACAATCTTTCTTTTTCTTTTTCTCTTTTTTTTTTTTTTCTTTTTTTTTTTTTTTAATACAAACATGAAATACCCCCACACTTATTCTTTTGCCAAACACCTTCAAAGTACTTCACAAACATTTCTCATAAAACAATCTCACATTGCTCACTAGCTTGCTTGGAAAGGGTAAGGAAAAATGTTTCAGGTATAAGGGTAGACATATCTGGTGATAAGAAATAAAAGGCTCAACATACATGGCTCAAATTGGCAATCTAATGATATCATTTTTCTTTGGGAAACATGGTTATTTGGGCCATAGTGGTAAACCTAATGCCTCTATCATTTCCAAGTTCATGCAATCAATGACAAACATTTCGAAAGATCGTTACGCAAGTTCTAGAGATGTATCTCACATAAGCTCATCACACATGAAAGAATAGGAGTGTATGAAAAATGCACACACTTTCAATAGGCTCAAAAACTCACATAGGATATATATGGTCACTAAATTCACATATGAAGCTTTAATTCATACTTTAGTTTCACATCAACAAGGCTATGTGCATTTGGTTTTTCAAAGATGATCAAACATGTACAAAACTAACAAGAGAATTAGGAATTTCACAAAACACATGTTAACTAAGTTCTTGATAATCATGATTCAAATTTGATCCAATTAAATCGTTGGGTCGGGAAACTAACAAAAATCTAATTCAAAACAATAAGGGAAACAAGACAATATTTTTGGATTTTTTTTAAATTTTCCGATTTTTTTTAAATTTTTTTTTTTTTTTTTAAAGAAAACAAAAAGCAACAACACAGAAACAAATGAAATTCTAGAGATTTCTACCCCCACACTTAAACTTGACATTGTCCCCAATGTCAGAAAACACTATAACGCAAATAAAATAAAATAAATAAATAATAAGAAACAAAATAAAGCAATTGGACTGAAAACTTCCCTAATTTGCAGTAAAATCAAGCGAGGACCCCAAGATAAAATTCTGCAATCAACTTCAAGGGTGGAAATAACCAAAAGTTCCTGCAAAGAAAAGAAATAATTCAGTTAAGTAACGCAAGAAAATAAAATAATAATAATAAAAAAAATAAATAATAAAAAAAAAATTGCAAACGAAAAATTGAAAATCACGATAAAAGACAATGAAAAGAACTAATAAGTAATCATTGGTCGTGTTTGTTGAGTTTCCACAGCTTTCCTCTTGAACAGGGTGACACTTAGCTTTTTACTTGCAAGTGATGATTTGATGATATTGTACGGCGAAGCTTTGCTCTTTGGTGATGTTGCAGTTCCTTATTTGTTCTCCAAGCAGATGTGGCAGCTTCTCTAGTTCCTCAGCTCGGACTCCTTCCGCTGGGATGATTGTGCAAGCTGCATTCTTCTCTGCTTGTTTCTTCTGTACGTTGTCTCTACATGCTGTTGGTATCATTTTCGCTTGCCTTATCTGTTCTTCAGGTAGATGTGGCAGCTTCTTTGGAAGTACATCAGCAGTGGAAGACGAGTACTCGAGAGCAATTTCTCCATGTCCTGCAGGTTAGAACAAAGACAAGGAAAAGGACATGGAGAATGCATGATATGAGATACTCTTGCTTTCAACCATTATGATATGAAATACTTTTGCTTTGGATGGGTTGTTTGCAGGGGTATCCCAGGGAATGAGGAACACGGAGTAACTTAGGAGGATTATTTGAGAATGCATTTTCGGAGATGAAGAAGTGTTAAGAGGGTGTGTCTTTGCTGTGAAAGGCGAAGGTAGATACTTATAGGACTTGTCTTCACAACCGGAACTATTCTCTCACGTATTGTCGGCAGCCGGTGGATGAATGAATAGTACAAATTACGCGCTTTCTGACAAAGCTGCCCGTAATTTTTGCAAAGCAGATTCCTCATTGATATCTGGAATCGGCGCTTCGAGCTCTGAGCATCGTCGATTGTAGAGGTAGCATGTGACACGTGCGGATAAATCTGGAAAAGAAGATTTGCCCGTGGGTTGAAGCCCAGCTTTTGAGAAAGCTAGCGTGTCTTTGACTGTTGAATTTCCCTCTTCGATTTCTGAATTGGTGCTTCGACAAACTGCCCGAGAATTTCGCAAAGCAATTTGCGTGTGACAAGTGACGACACGTCAGGACAAATTGATCTTTTGAAATCCGGGGTTCGGCTCGTGGTTTCTGAGCAAGCCCAGCCTTTAAGAAATGAAACGCCTCTTTTGAGAAAAGAATCCGGCTTTTGAGAAAAGAGCCCCGACTCTTCGATTTGCGAGAGGACGCTTCTATGAGGAGCGCCTCTTTGATTTCTTCTTTTTATAGAGGCGTTAATTTTGTTCCACAACACACTTGAGCTCCCTCCTGTAAACACTCCCTTCTTACACTTGTTTAATCTTGATCAGTCCTCCTCTCTTCTTTCTTCACCACCTCTGAAAATGTCTGGCCCTTCCGATCGTCGTTTTGACTTAAACCTTGGTGAAGAGGCAGCTCCGCCTTCACCAGACAACATATGGCGCCCATCCTTCATATCCCCTACCGGTCCCCTTACCGTGGGGGATTCGGTGATGAAAAATGATATGACAGCTGCGGTGGTGGCCCGGAACCTTGTCACCCCAAGAGATAACAGACTGCTCGCTAGACGATATGATGAATTGGCGGTTAAGGAGTCTCTGGCTCTTAGCGTGCAGTGTGCCGGTTCCGTGTCCAACATGGCCTAACGCCTATTTGCCCGAACCCGTCACGTTGAATCGTTGGTGGCTGAAATACAGAGTCTCAAAGAGGAGATTAAAGGACTCAAGCATGAAAATAAACAATTGCATAAGCTTGCACACAATTATGCCACAAACATGAAGAGGAAAATTGACCAGCTGCAGGAAAATGATGGTCAGATTTTACTTGATCACCGGAGGTTTGTGGGTTTGTTCCAACCGCATCTGCCTTCGTCTTCTGGAGCGGCACCGCGTAGTGAAGCTCCAACTGATCAACCTCTGCCGCCTCCTCCTTCTGTGGCCCCGCCGACTACTGAAGCACCACCTGACCAATGAATGCTATTAGTTTACATATCATTGTAAAATATTTTTACTTTAATGTTTTTTTTTTTTTTTTAATTTTATTATTATTATTTTTTTTTTATTTTTAGGTGTGTTTTGTTTTGTTTTTTTTTTGTTTTTTTTTTTTTAAATCAATGTAGAATATGTAAATCAATGTAAAAAAAAAAACTTTGTTTAATTATTTATTTATTTTTATTTTTTTTTGTTATGTAAATTAATGTAAAGAGACTTTGGTTAACCTTCCCCCACACTTAAACTAAATAACACAAACTCACAGAAATCAACCAAATAACACAACTAACTAAACAAAACAAAATGAAAGCAGTAAAGATAAGGGTGGAAGAATGCAAAGCTGATTGGGTTAGTGATTCCAAAGTCTCCCTTTGTTGAATGCTTGGGTTGCCTCCCAAGAAGCGCTTGATTTAACGTCTTTAGCCGGACGCATCTTTCCTTTAAATTTCCCTCGGCTCCATTTGAACCTAAAATCAAAGAAAGAAAAATAAATCAAATATCAAAAGTAAAATACACAAACACCAATATAAACATAAACAAAAACAAAAATAAAAGGATTAGCAAAGTTGCTAATCCCCGGCAACGGCGCCAAAATTTTTATGCGAAATATATAAGCACACAAATTTAACCCTCTTTTTGACAATTGTAGTATAGATGTAAGTAGGGATCGTTCTAAACCGGGGATTAGGAGGGATTGCTAAATCACTTGAAAACTAATTTAAAAACATAAAAACAAAGTTAAAAATGTAAACAAAAGATTTTAAAACAAGAAAGTAAAAGGGGGATTTGAGTTTGGTGAAGTTGAAAGTAAAAACGAATAAACTAAAAACTTAAATAGATTTTAAACAAATTTGGGTTGAATGGATAATGGAAGGCTAGCTAAGGGGTTCTTCTCCACACATGTCTTGCTTGCATACAAAATGATTTCCAATTGCATTTCAATAACTTATTAATTCTCAACGCCCCAAATTAACCGTGAATTGCACTAATTAACCCTCAGTTTTTCCACAAGTTATTGGGTTGGATGATTGCATACGACAACCCAAAACATTCCCTACAAGTTCCCTACATGAATTGCATAATAGAGATACAAGCAAGAATCATTAAGTTCTATGAAAAACATAAGCATTGACGAGGCACTCGTTACTATGATTTGCATGAAACTTATGCCAAGGATTTACTTAACACAATCGTGACTAGCGATTTTTACTACTCATGAATATAAGTTCATAACGATTAGGTGAAATTCCTTTATACTCTAGCATCATATTTATGCATGCAAACTAAGTATGCATCCCTAATCAACATACATAAACATGTTATCAATCAAATAGATAAGTAAATCGAATTCATAACTTATGAAACGCAATTAAAAGTAATCAAATCATATTGCAAGCATTAACATGGTTTCGAATCCCCCCCTAGCCAAGGGGGGTTTAGTTCCTCATTATTACAAAACAAAGATAAACAAATTTAAACATTGAAAAACAAAGGAAAGAAAGCACCTAAACGTTCCAACGATCCATGTTGGATAGCAAGTGCGTCTAAGGACTTTTCTCCTTCTCTTTGCCGCAACAACAAGGTTGGAATGATGTTGAAGGGTTGGTTATTTGGAGGAATGGATGGGAAGGGGTTTAGATATGTAGGAGAGGCAAGGAAAGGCTTGGAGAATGGTTAATTTCTGGATGATTTGAATGAGGTTGATGCCATGGTATTTATAGGAAGATGATGGACTTGTTTAACACAAAATGTTGGTGGAATTGAGTAGGTGAGCATGGCAAAGAGTGGGAATTGTTGGTGGGTTAGGTATTGAGTCATCCACTCACATGTCATGGTTAGCTAAGCATTGCATCATCCACTCACATGTCATGGTGAGCTAAGCATTGCATCATCCACTCACATGTCATGGTGAGTTAAGCATTGCATCATTACTCAAATTTCTGGTGGAGGTGGAAGTAAAAGCCACGGCATTGATGTGTTTTGAGTGAAGTTTTGGCCAATCCTTCTAGAAATTTATCCCTTCTTGCAACTTGTATTTGTTTCACCAGATTTTTAGCATGTTCTTAGCCTCTTTTGTCTTCAAATTCGTCCATCCATCTTGCTCATATCATATGTAATCCATTCCAAGCTCAAAACTGCTCCAAAATGCACCAAAATGCACTTTCTTGCTACCTTAGCCCTTTGGACCTACAAACACACGAAAATGGCTTAAAGTACTAAAATAACTAAGAACTAATAACGTAAATGCAAGAAAACTAGTTAACTAAGTCGCATAAATATGCGTCTATCAACAATTTGGACGAAATTTGGGTTTCTAAAGGCTCAAAACACTTAAAAACACAATCTAAGACAAGTTCTAACTAATATGACTTAACAAAGTAAAGGGGGTTTCGTTTTGGACGAAAATAAGTAAATTAAAACAAGAACAATTTAAAGAGATTCTTAAGCAAATTTAGGTGAATTGATGAGATATGGGGTAACTAGAGGGTTCTTCTCCACACATGACACACTTGCATTCAAATTGATTTCCAATTGCTTCTCTCAATAAGTCATGAAACTCAATACTCCAGGTTAACTGTGACAACACTTTTTTAACCTTCAAGTTCTCCTTAAGTTAATGAATTGGATGGGAAAGCACATCCAACAATTCAAAGCATTCTCTAAAAGTCCCCTACGTGAAAAGCACAATAAAGGTACAATCAAAGATCATTAAGTTTCATGAAAACTATAAGCATTGACAAGGCAATTGTAACTATGAAAAGCATGAAACTTTTGCCAAGAATTCACTTAACACGATCGTTTATAAGCGACCTCCACTACTTGCAAATATAAGTTTGTAACTATTAGGTGAAACTCCCTTATATTTTAGCTTCAAATCCTTGCATGAAAACTAAGTGTGCACTCTTAATAAACATACAAGAATAAGTTATCAATCAAACGGTTAAGCAAATTGAATTCACAACTTATGAAATAACAACTGAAGGTAATCAATTCATAATGCAAGTATAATCATGGTATTGAATAGCTCCCTAGCCAAGAAGGGCTTAGTTCCTCATAAACGCAAAACAAAGATACATAAATTTAGACATTGAAAACAAAGAATGAAAACACCTAGAAACGCTCCAACAATCCAACGTCTTGAATGGCAAGCACGTCCAAGGGTCTCCTTCCTTCTTCTTTGCTGTGGCACAAGGGATGGTTGAAGGTTTTTGTGGTGATTTGTGGTGGTGGATGGATATAGGTTGGTTATGGTGAAGGGTGGAGTGCTTAGAATGGTCAGAAAGGGGTCTTATTTATATGGGAAGGAAGGGCTACGAATTTATAAAATTTGGAATCAGAAATCATTCAAAAATAGGCAAGTAAGGTGCAGGAATTAAAGAGAATAGGAAAGGAAATTCCGAAGAGAGTGTAGGACAGATTTAGGAATGTGTTTTGAGGCACAAAATAGGTAAGAATCCTCTCCCCTTGTGCGGCAAGGATTGAGACAAAAGGGTAATGCAATTTTGGGTCAGAAAATAGGTAAGAAAGAGGGATATGTGCAGATTTTGGAAGAGAAAGGGAAAGGAAATTGTGGCAAGGAAGGATCCTTGCAGATTTGGTGTGGCATGGACTTTAGGGAAGGTTTAGGGCTTCTAGAATATGTAATTAAATGTCCTATCATATTTTTGGAATCCTTTTGTGGCTGGAACATAGGTGAGGAAGGATTAGGAAACTTCCAAGCCAAGAATTGAAACTTTCAAGAATGGAAACCTCCAAGAATAGAAACTTCCAACTTTAGGCACTTTGGCTTCCAATTCTGAACTCTTTGTTCTTCATTTTCATTTCTTCATTTCTTTCATCTCATTATTCATTCCTAGCCTTCTTTGATCTTCAATTTCATCCATCCACCTTGCTCCAAGCATAAGCTATCCATTCCATGCCCAAAACTACTCCAAAAGGCTCCAAAATGCACATGTTTGCATACTTTGTCCTTAAAACCTGAAATTGCATGAAAATAGCTTAAAATACTAAAATTAATAAGTACTAGCAATGTAAATGCAAGGAAACAAGCTAATGAAGTTGCATAAATATGCTCCTATCAATGTGTGATGCTTACGATTATGCATTAGAGGCTGTTTTAGGCCAAAGAAAGGACAAGAAGCCACATGTTATCTACTACGCCTCTCGGACATTGAATGATGCTCAATTAAACAATTCTACCACTAAAAAAGAACTTCTTGCCATTGTCTTAGCTTTAGATAAATTTCGATCATATTTACTTGGTACTAATGTTATTATTTTCACTGATCATGTAGCTTTAAAGTATTTGCTCACAAAGAAGGAAGCCAAACCAAGGCTAATTCGATGGATGCTGCTTCTTCAAGAGTTTGACATCGAAATTAGAGACAAAAAAGGGTGTGAAAACGTGGTGGCTTACCACCTAAGTCGTATGGTACATGAGGAGGAACCCTTACCTATTTCAGAAACATTCCCTGATGAGCAATTGCTGTCCATTAAGGTAAGTGAGCCTTGGTATGCTGATTTGGTGAATTATTTGGTGGCTAAACAAGTTCCAACCACTCTAAACAAAAACCAACGTTATAAATTGAAAAAGGATGCTAGATCTTATGTTTGGGATGATCCATACTTATGGAAATATTGCTCGGATCAGATTATTCGTAAGTGTGTGCATGATATGGAGTTTAATTCTGTTTTAACATTCTGTCATACTTATGCATGTGGGGGACACTTTGGGACACAACGCCTAGCCCATAAGGTTCTAGAATGTGGATTTTATTGGCCAACTCTATTTAAGGATGCTAGAACCTTTTGTACGACTTGTGATCGTTGTCAAAGAATGGGTAATATAAGTGCAAAGGATCAAATGCTACAAAATGTGATACTTCCTGTTGAAATTTTTTATGTTTGGGGCATTGATTTTATGGGTCTCTTTCTTTCCTCACATGGTTTCCTTTATATCTTACTTGCTATGGATTATGTGTCGAAATGGGTGGAAGCAAAAGCCACCCGAACTAATGATTCTCGAGTGGTTGCAAATTTCATTAGAACTAACCTATTGGCAAGGTTTGGCATGCCAAGAGTAATCATAAGTGATGGAGGTTCTCACTTTTGCAATCGAACCATTGAGGCGCTGTTGAGGAAGTACATTGTCAACCATAAGGTTTCAATCCTCAAACCAATGGGCAAACCGAGGTGTCTAATAGGGAGATCAAGCAGATTCTAGAGAAGACCATTGGGCCAACAAGGAAGGATTAGAGCGTACGTTTGGAGGATGCATTGTGGGCATATTGCACGGCATATAAAACACCCCTTGGCATGTCCCCATTTCGGCTCATCTATGGCAAACCATGCCATTTTCCCGTAGAATTGGAGCACAAGGTGCATTGGGCTGTCAAAACATTCAACATGGACCTTGATGCTGCTAGAATTCATAGAAAGCTCCAATTGAATGCACTTGAAGAGATTAGGCATAAGGCTTATGAAAACACTCGAATTTACAATGAGAAGATAAAGGCTTTCCATGATAAGATGATTCGAGGCAAATCATTCTCCATTGGGCAGAAAATGCTACTCTTTAATTCCCACCTTCGATTGCTTCCTGGTAAGTTGCGTTCTAAGTGGGTTGGCCCGTTTGTGTCTGTCCTTATTGTGCAGTCCAAGTTCAAAGCTTGAAAACAGGACAAGAATTCAAAGTGAATGGACATCGGTTAAAGCCCTACTATGAGAATTTCAAGGAGCATGTTGTGGATGATGTACCCCTTCATGCTGTGGGTACTAGTGCAGCTTAACATGGCAGATTCGTCAGGTTGGAAGACATTAAAGCAAGTGCTTCTTGGGAGGCAACCCATGCATTCAACAAGGAGAAGATGGCACTTTCCAGATTTGCGTTTCTAAACCCTTCTCTTTGCTGTTTTATTTTTCCTTGCTTAGTTTGTTGTTTGTTTGTTTATTTTTGTGAGTTTATGTTTGAAACATTGACGATAATCTTTGATTTAAGTGTGGGGGGGGGGGGGTAAACAAGTGTTCTTATGCAATTTCGTGGGATTCTATCACCTATCACTTCTAATGTTGTTTCTCACTGTTTTTAAGTGTTTTTAGTGCTTTTTAAGCTGTTTTGGTGTGTTTTGAATTAAAAATCTGAAAATTTGAAAAAAAATCGGGAATAAGTCTTTTGAGAAAGCCAAAAAGAGTTGTTTTTGTATGTTTGTTTGTGTCTTAGGGTACCTTCCAACACAATGATGAGGATTTGATTTTTAAGCGCATAACTGTTAAAGAGAGTTACAAACATGGATGAAAGTTTGATATGCTCTTTGGTTTATGCTTGGTTGTAGTTATAGTTTACGAATTCATATGTAATCACAAAGGATAAAATCAATTTTTGTAACATGCTTGAAGGAAGAAACTTAACCAGACGCTACATCCCTGAGAGACTTGAGCTTAAACATTTATTTGGAGAGTTATTAATCTATGCATTCTTGTCTTCTAAAGTCGTTGCATGATCTCATCATTCTTTGCTTGGTTGCTACTTAGAATGTGTTTCATCATTATAGATCCAAATACTAGAACTCATGCCCGTTCCATTCAAAGCATGACATTGATTTGCATAACACATATAGATGAAGTTGTTTAGTGAACCAAAGCCATATAGCCGAATCCACCCCTGTCAATTGTTTTGTAGGTTTAAACTCCATTGAGCCTTGTTTAGCCTCTTTTCTTTGTTAACCACATCATATCTACCTAGCCTAGAATAGGACCATTCATATCTTGCTCTTGAAGTGTAGTGGAGCATAACATAGGAGGAATTCCATTTGAGTGACATTATTGCAGAAAACAAGTGTGGGGGAAGAATGTTTCAAAGTGTGTGTTTGGTGTGCCAAAGACAAGGGCACGGCATAAAAAAAGAAAAAGAAAAGAAAAAGTGTGTTGAAAATAAAGAAAAAGAGTTCTAAATAAGTGAGAATGAACTCACATATGTTGGTTGTTGAAGAAAGGGTCCAAAAGTTTGAATTTGACCCTAGGTGTTGCATGAATCTTCCCTTGTATTTAAAAAGTAGATTTCTGCAGTCTAAAGTGAATTCTAAATGCCTAATTCATTACTTTGCTCACTATTGCTTTAAGAACATTTGTTTCCCTTTACCTTTCTTTGTTAGCCAATACCTTAGCCCGTTACAACCCTTGACTTCCATCTTGAGTGTTGTGTGTTTCAATATGTGGAGTTTGGGAATTGGTATGAGCATATGATATCACTAGTTCTCGCTTCTAAGTAGTAGCATTCCGTTCATGAGATCATATATATACATGCATTAATAATTCCAGAAAAGTGCTTTCTTTGTTTAAAACATATGTGAGTACTAGTTTTCATGTTTACATCAGTCTTCTCACATATACCTAGTGTAGGGTGTGTAGTCAGAAAATCTGAGTGAAAATTGAGTGCATATCTAGTAAGGAATTGAGGGAAATCTCTAAGGCATGTTACTACATTCAAAATGTTGTTTTAATCGATTAAATGTGAGCTAGTGAATGGTGACTATGATTAAGTATGCTCGAGGGTAAGGATTACTTAAATCTATGTGAAGTGGTGATCTTTGGCATGTTACGTTTCATTGAAAATCCCTGAGGCAAATGTTGGAAGGTCTAGGTTTTGTTTTGCTTTGTTTGTTTTGCTCGAGGACTAGCCAAACCTAAGTGTGGGGGAATTTGATAGGAGCTTATTTATGCGACTTAGTTAGCTTGTTCTTGTGCATTTATATTGTTTTTCTTTAGTTATTATAGTGTTTAAAGTCATTTTCGTGCAATTTCAGGTTTATATGGCTAATGTGGCAAAGAAGTGCATTTAGAGCCTTTTTGGAGCAAAATTGGGCTTGGAATGGATGACACATGCTTGGAGCTAAAGGAATGGACGAAATTGAAGATCAAAGGAGGCTAGGAATGAATAATGAAATGAAGAAATGAAAATGAAGAACAAAGAGTTCAGAATTTGAAGCCAAAGTTTCTAAAGTTGGAAGTTTCTTTTCTTGGAGGTTTCCATTCTTGAAAGTTTCTATTCTTGGATTGGAAGTTTCCTAATCCTTTTCACCTAAGTTCCAACCCTTGCCGTGCCTTTCCTAATCCAATTCCATGTGGATTCTGATTTTGCTAGCCTTATTCCTTGTGGATTTGGGTTATACAAATCCTTTTTTCAGAAACTAAGTGGGCCAAAACCCTTTCCTTGGTGGATTAAACCCTTGTGCCGCACCTTTAGGTCTTAATCCTTAATTTTTGCTAAGTTATGAACCTAATCTAATTCCCCTAGGGTTGTGCCACACCTAATGTTTCTAGAAGCCTAAAAATCTGCACAAACCCTAGCTCTTTTCCCCCTTGGATGGGCCAAGCCTTTTATCTACAAAACCCTAGTCACAATCATGTTAAGTAAATTCCTAGCATAAGTATCATGCGCTTTCATAGTTACGAATGCCTTGTCAACACTTATGATTTTCATAGAACTTAATGATCTTTGATTGTTTCTCTATTATGCGCTTTCATGTAGGGAACTTTTAAGGAATAATTTGTTTGCAATGCGCTATTTCCATTCAATTCAATGACTTAAGGAAAATCTGAGGGTTAATTTAAGCGTACCTAATCAACTTGGGGTGCTGAGGTTCATAGTTCATTGAAAAAGCAACTGGAAATTTTTTTGTATGGAAGTGTGTCATGTGTGGAGAAAGACCTTCTAGCTAGCCCATCATCCATCTAATTCCATCAAATTCGTGCAAATCTGCCTAGTTTTAGTTCTTGTTTTGTTTTACTTTATTTTCGTCCAAAACCAAATCCCTCTTTACTTTAGAGTGTCTAACTAGTTAGAATCTGTTTAGATTGTGTTTTTAAGTGTTTTGAGTCAAGGAAAAACTAAAATTCGTCCAAAATTGTGTTTAGAGTCCAAATCTGCCCAGTTTGTGTTTTAGGCAGTTTTGAGTGTTTGTAGCTTATTTTGAGTCTTGTGAATTTGTGTTGAGTCTTTTAAGTCTAGTTAAGTGTTGTAAATCTTAGTTTTATCTATTTGAGTCAGTTTAGAGTGTTTAGCAATCCTTCCTAATCCCCGGTTTAAGAACGATCTCTACTGACATATATACTACAATAGCCAAAAGAGGGTTTAATTTGAGTGTGCTTATATATTGCACACCAGCAATTAAATGGTTTAATTGAGAATGGTCAAGATTAATTAATTAGTTAATTAATTATACGAAAGGTTCGTATTGGTCTTTTAAGTTAGTTTCGGGTCTCGGGGCCCAAAAGGGTTTTGGTCCACGAGGCCCATTATGTTTAAGTTGTATGACAACTAAAACAAAATGGGCAATTAGCCCAATAAACAAAGTCAAAACCGGTCAAGGATGAGTGGTAGCAAACTTGGGTTAATTGCAAGTTTGCCACTCACATGTGAGGTGGTATAAATGCAACTTTAGGGCTCTCCTTCTTCTTCTTGAATAGCAAGCACGTCCAAGGGCTCTCCTTCTTCTTCTTTGTTGCGGCATAAAGGTTGGGTGAAGGATTGAGTGGTAGTTTTTATGGACGAATGGCTGAAAGTATGTATGGTGGTGAATGGATTGTGGTGGAGGATGGATGAAATCTGGTGAAGGATGGATTATTTGAATGGTGTGGCAAAGGCTTTTATTTATAGGAGAAGGAAAGGCATAGGGGACAAGGAAGGGTTATGACACAAAGTGAAACGGAAAGAGAAAGTTATGACATAAAGTGAAAGGGAAAGGGAAAGTTATGACACAAAGTGAAAGGTAAGAAGAAAGTTATGATAGTGAAAGGGAAAGGGAAAGTTATGACACAAAGTGAAAGGTAAAGAGAAAGTTATGACACAAAGTGAAAGGTAAAGAGAAAGTTATGACACAAAGTGAAAGGGAAAGGGAAAGTTATGACACAAAGTGAAAGGTAAAGAGAAAGTTATGACACAAAGTGAAAGGGAAAAGGAAAGTTATGATACAAAGTGAAAGGGAAAGTTTGATGCAACAAGGGGACATGGAAGGGAACACATGGCTCCAAATTCTTCCCTCCTTCATGACTTAATTCTTTCATCTTCTTAGCACATTCCTAGTCTCTTTTGGTCTTCAAATTCTTCCATCCACCTTGCTTCATGCATGTGTTATCCATTCCAAGCCCAAAACTGCTCCAAAATGCCCCAAAATACACTTTCTTGCCATTTTAGCCCTTTGGACCTATAAACACACGAAAATAGCTTAAAATAATAAAATAACTAGGAACTAACAATATAAATGCCAAGAAACAAGCTAACTAAGTCGCATAAATATGCTCCTATCAAATTCCCCCACACTTAGCTTTTGCTAGTCCTCGAGCAAAACAAAACAAACAAAACAAACAAAACAGAACCTAGACCTTCCAACATTTGCCTCAGGGATTTCCAATGAAACATGGCATGCCAAAGATCACTACTCACATAAATTTTAGCAATCCTTACCCTCGAGCATACTTAATCATAGTCATCATTCACTAGCTCACATTTAATCAATTAAAACACATTTTGAATGTAGTAACATGCTTTTGAGAATTCCAGATTCCTTACTAGGTATGCACTCAATTTTCACTCAAATTTTCTGACTACACACCATACACTAGGTATATGTGAGAAGATTGATGTAAACATGTAGACTAATACTCACATATTTTATAGCAAAGAAAGCAATTTTCTGGAATTATTAATGCATGTATATATATATGATCTCATGAACGGAATCCTACTACTTAGAAGCGAGAACCAGTGATATCATATGCTCATACCAATTCGAAACTCCACATATTGAAACACACAACACTCAAGATGGAAGCCAAGGGTTGTAACGGGGCTAAGGTATTGGCTAACAAGGAAAGGTAAGGATAGACAAACAGTCTTAAAGTAATAGTGAGCAACGTAATGATTTTGACATTTATAATTCACTTTTGAATGCAAAAAAATTCCACTTTAAACACAAAGGGAAGTTTCATGCAACACTTAGGGTCCAATTCAAACTTTTGGATCCTTTCTTCAACAACCAACACTTGTGAGCTCATTCTCACTTATTTTCAACTCTTTTTCTTTCTTTTCACACATTTCTTTTTTTTTTTCTATTTATGCCGTGCCTTTTCATTTTGCTACACAAAACACACACTTTGAAAACCCTTCCTCCACACTTGTTTTCTGCAATAATGTCACTCAAAAGGAATTACTTCTAAGTCATGCTCTACTATACTTCAAGAACAAGGGTACAAAAAGTCCTATTCTAGGCTAAGTAACGTTAATGTGGTTAACAAAGAAAATTGGCTAAACAAGGTGTTGGAAATGTGCCCTAAAACCAATCATATGATGATACTTTACGGACATTTCACATGTTAAACTAATCTAGTTTAATATCAAGGGCAAAGATTATTGTTTTAAGCCGTCTCATATAAATGTTATATGCTTAAACGATAAGTCCAAGAAATATGTAATTAGGAGAATGTGATTTAAACAAATTAGATTAATGAGACCATTCTCTTTCGTATACATATCCTAAACGTTCCTGATCATAGGATTGCCAATTGGGCATTGACAATCCGTTAAGATCAGTACATGCTATGTCTTCTCTTAGTGAGAGTGACTAGTCTCGAGTCATTGGTGTGATTGACACCAAGACAAGCATGTAGGTGCTCAATAGTGAATGAGTCCACTGAACATGATCAACGAGGAGTTCTCATACTCATGTCACATGAGAACTCATGGTTGGGATAATGCAAAGTAGTCATTTGACCTGAGGCATCATAGTTGTCTTGTGGTTAAGTCCTTGATCTTTGATTGTGTTAAAGTCACTCCATTCGAGGGTGTCCACGGCATAGTTAGGGTTAAGCCACTTAGTCATGGAGGTGAGTGAATGCGCAACAAGGGATCCCTAACCTTCAAACCGTTTGGGGGAGAATACTCTATGATATGATTAAGAATCTCTGATCAGAGTATGAATGAGATTTAGGAAGTCGTTCCAAATCACATTCAAGGTAATCATATAAGCACACGAATCACATTGGATAGTAGACATGAATAAACTATCAAACCAAACAATGTGGTCAAGAGTATTGTATTAGAGAAAGACCGTATTGCATTTGTAATCCTAAACTGAATAGGTTCTCCACCTCTTCTGATTAGCTTGGGTAACTATGATATGCTGCTAGGTATCACTCATGGTTTGTGGAAGCCCTAAACGTGTATAATCACTAAAGGGAGAATTGAAAGTAAATTTCAATTCACAATCGATTTGAAATGGTTTTAATCGCCCATTGCCTCGCTAAAAGGAACCTAATGGATCGTACACCGTGAAAGGTAGAGATTGAAGAAACAACGGAGATGAGTAAGAATAATTAAATGGTTTAATTATTTATGGCAAGGATTAATTAATATGTTAATTAATCAAACGAATAAGTTCGTTAAAAGACCACGGGTTAGTTTTGGGCCTCAAGGCCCAATGGGCTTCGAACGTCAAGCCCATTGACTTAAGTTGTATGACAACTTAATGACAAATAATTCACAAAGGCCTTAAAAGCCCAATGAAACCCTATGGCCGGCCATTTAGTTAAAGGAGTGGGTTTTGGACTTATTTACAAGTTTGCCACTCCAATGAATTAAGGTATAAATATGACTTTATAGCCAAAATTCATTTAGGGTTTTCTTTTAGAGAATTGGAGAGAACATATCCCTCCCTTTTCTCTCTAAGAGGCCGGTCCCCTTGGAGGGGATTAGATAGTAATCTTTCTCCTCCAAGGTCACTCATTTCGTCATCAATCTTTCCTTGGTGTGGAGACTTAGAGGTTCTCAATTTTGAGAACTTGGAGAAACCAATTCTTCCATCGAAATCCATGGATCTAAGAAGCAAGGAATGAAGGCCCTTTCCTTGGGTGATTAGCCTTTGCTTATGCAAAGAGGAATCTACAAAGGTATAATATTTCTCAACTAACAAATGTTGTTTTAAGTTGAGTCAAGGTTCACCAATCTACTAGGCTTTGAATTTCATGGTTAATGTTTTGATTTTAAGTGCATACAAGCATGATTCCGCCTTTTAATTGTTAATTGCATGCTATAGATGTTGCTTAAATGAACATGTTTTTCACAAAATTTCCTTCAATTGGTATCATAGCCTAGGTCTAGTAGTTGGTGAATCCTTTTGGGTTTTGTAGTTCATAGTCTTTGATTTAAAAGTTGTAATATGTTACAAGCTTTATTCTTGCTTTTTGAATGTAAATTTTGTTAGAAAATTTGCCATCTCAAATGTTGTAGATGTAGTTTATATGAGCATGAATATTGGAGCTAAAATTTGGTGCCATGTTTTTGGGAATTTTCGGCCAAATCCAAATGGTGGATTTTTTGGTTCTTGTTTGACTTGTTAAAAGTGTTTTCAAGTAACTTTTGGAACCCCTATGTGCCCTAGTTTGGTTATATGTTATTTCCCTTCAGTTTGAATGGTTTTGGGTGAAAAATGTTCATGGAAATTTTTTGAGTTTTTCATGAGTGTTCTTCATTGTTCTTGACATTTTTGCCAAGAACAAAAAGTTTGGTGTTTTGATTCAAAGTTTTGATTTATTTCATAAAGTTTATGTTATATATTTTTCAAATGTTTAAATGTGTTAGATATTTATTTAGAAAGGTGTAAAAAATATTGGTGGGTGTGTAAGGATTAATTCCCTTTCACACACACCACTTGCATGACATTTATGTCATGCACCACTTGCATGCTTTCTGTCTAAAACTACAAATCAATACACACATCACTCCCTTCTATCTAAAACCGGCCACCCTATTAAAATAGGGTACTTTTGGGGCTTTTATGCAATTACATAAGGTTTTGATACTTTTGTGTATTTGCACTTTGGCCCAAAAGTTTACGTTTTTACGTTTAGGTCCAAAAATGCTAAAGGACAAATTGTTTTGTTCCTTTAATGATGTTTTTGCATTTGTTGAAATTTTTGGGTTCTAGTTGTAATTACATGAAGTAGTGGACTTTTGTGTTTTTACAAAGTGACCCCAAAAGTTTATGTTTTTGCAATATAGCCCAAAAAGTTGTGGTAATTGCATTTTGGCCCAAATTAGGTTGAGAAGAAAATTGTTTTGTCTCTTTAAATGAGAATTGGATTTTCATTTCATTTAGCTCCATTTAAATCAATTTTATGGATACAAAAACCAAATGAAAATGTTGCATTCAAGTTTAATGAGTTAAAGCGTTAATTTATTAAAGGGTGATTATGAACCTAAGCCTACGATAATTGAGCTATGTGAAAGGCCGTTTCAAATTTGTTTCAACCATGGGAATGTGTAGATTAGATTTTGGTTGTAATTTGATTTGATCAAATGTTGTAAAAGAGCATAACCTCTTCTTTACTTTAAAGTAATTTGTTTTATTCAAATGTTGTAAAGAGCATAAGCTCATCTTTACTTTGAAGTACTCCTTTCTTGTATTATTTGATATGCATGAAAATGGAGTAGAGGGTCCAACGCCCCTAAGACAACACGCCTTAATGTGATTAAACGCGTAACTAAAATCAATCACCATCCCTAGACCGAGATTCAACATTAGGCTCGTGTTGAATCTAAACAAAGGTTCATAGTCATCCTAAGGCCCTAAGGCAACTATATAGTCCATCAAATGAATGCAAAGTTTATGTTAGTAGTATCATATACTCTTGCTTTAAAAACCGTTTTATAAGCATAGTGGGAGTATTATATACAACTAAAATCAATCAAATGGACCAATAGTTGTAATAGGACCAAAATTGTTTTAATAAAGATTAAAATGAATATTTATATGTGATGAGACCTAAAAACCCTCAATCAAACCATTATTAAGTTGAGAAGCGTGAGAGTGCTTTGAACACTCTTTCGTGGCCTTTCACCGTGGTCGGCTCCGATCATTTGTGACTCGTACACCGGCTTCACCCTATCATGGGGTAGTACAAAGTGTGTGCTTACACTCAGGAGGAGTCTATATGCATACTTGATGTTGTGAAATGTAGGCAACGAGAATAATCAACATCATATCATTGTGAGGTTGTTCTTGAACCCCTACCCGAACTTGCATGGTGGGAATGACTTAACTAAGTGCAATGGAGCCAACATCATATCATTGTGAGGTAACATTCTCTAGAGGCCAAATAAGATGGGTACTTGCAAGAGATGCAAATGAGTAAGCGTACTCTCTCATTATTATTAATGCTAGCCAACATCATATCATTGTGAGGTGGGCTTGGTTGTAGTGAGTCTCCCATACCCTACTAAGAGTTTCATCCAAAACTCTCGAATTCCAATGAGGGATATGGAATTTGCCAAAAATAGTGGGTGGTGCTATTTGATTTAAAGACCCAGATCAAATGGCTTAAAATCAATCGATTTATATTCGTTATGTATTTATTTACCAATATATTTGCAAACGCTATCCAACACTTGACAAATAAAAGCCGAAAGCTTTAGTTTCCGGACTTGGTACTACAAAAACCATAGATTGTCTTTAATGGCTTGTAAATCTTCCTATTGATAATGTATCATTGGAAGAACATGTTAGATAAGTCTATCATAAAGAGGACAACACTTTTAATGTCATAGTTCTTCACTTACAAATTGTTGTATGAAGAAATAAGAGTTGCTTTGAACAACCCTTAGCTAATGCAAACACTAGTGCTTGTTTCTTTGTTAAATGAACAAAGAACTTGAGAAGAAAGCACAAGGGCATGGACACTTTATGTGCCATGATTCTTCACTTACAAATTGTTGTATGAAGAAATGAGAGTTGCCTTGAACAACTCTTGAAAGTTTGTAATTATGGTTAGAACATAATGGTTGGTTGACAAAAATAGTCCATCAACATGGACTTATGATGATTTTGAATCATTGAGTGTTGAAGTGTTAAAACACTTCTAGAGACGGGAACTAGGCAAGTACTTCACCTTTGTGTCCCTATCCAAATGGTTCACTAAGTTTATTGTAAACTATACAGTGAACAATAACCACACACTCTCCAAATCGTTTGATGTGTATAACACAATTGAAATAAGTTTCAAGAGAGATAGTAGGAGTTTAGGGACCATGACTATTGTAGTCAAAGGAGAAGTCTAATGAAGAAAGCGAAATAACTCCAAGGGAACAAACTTTCTTTATGAAAGGATGGACATTGGAAGGGGTATTTGGAAGAAATGTCTTGCAAGTGTCAAGAACACACCTTTCGAAGGTGTTGTAAATTCTTCTTGAATAGTTCAAAACAGTTGGTTCTTCTACTTGAATGCTTGATTCCGTATTAGTAACTATGTTTTACAATCGTTGTAAAAGTGTGACTAATAAGAAATAGAAGATATATGAGAGAAGAAAAATGTGCTTTACATTCGGAACGTGAATAAAATAAAGATCTCTGCGAAAGCAGATAGTACTTACTTCCTCATATGAACTACCAAAGAAATTGGAAAAACCAAAGATTGTCTTTACATTCCAATTTTAAGGAACTTAATTCCGTCACTATAGTACAGATGGATGAATGTTTTGTTTGACAAAACATTGTTCTTTATTAGTCAATGATTAGATTATAGTAATCTAATTGATTGTCTCTATAGTAGAGATGATATGGTAGTGTTAACTGTTTAGAATATAACGATGCTTAAAACCCAAAAGGTTGCAAGGTAGTGACTAATCCCAACTAAAGTTGTGATACCTCTAAAAACATAAATTACGAGTTGATCATAGATGGATGCTTTAGATCGTTAGATCCGGATCCAATACCTTCTTATTAAAATTGTATGGAGGCAAAATGTTCGAATCTTTATTCTTTTGGAAAGAAGAAAGAATCACAAATTTGTTGAGGTTAATTCGCTTAGATGTTAGTGGCACTTGTCCACAACATAATACTACTCATGTTGTATGACATTCACCGAAGATCACTCTTGGTTGAACTATAGTTTATTTTGAATAAACACAAGTTCAAATACTTTGCAAAAGGTTTCAAAGAATTCAAGAAATGTAAGTTGATGAGTAAGACGTCTAAAGTATTTACCTCCTTTAGATTTGATCCAAGATAAGGTAACACTTTAGAATAGTTTCCTTGAAAGATATCAAGGAAAGAAGCATCATAAGATAATGGATTTCTCCATTAAGAGAAGAACGAACTTGAATAAGATTTAGTTCGTTGGATATTATCAATTACCCATATATAGTATATATACTTCTAAGACAATATGATTGTCAATTAGAAGATCTTCCAAAATTTTCATGACTCCATAGGATGTAGTTGGAAAGAAAGACAAGTCTTAATAGTGTTAAGATTTGGGGTTGTGTGCTAATAAGCAATATTTGTTTGAAAATTATCTTCTGGGTATCCTTAAATTAACATTTGGATATCACTTCTATAAACCAACTAACAAATGTTGTTTGTTGGGTAGTTCATTGTAATCCTACACTAGGATTTGCCCAAGATAAAGCAAATGAACGAGGGATAGAACTCAAAGAATGGTTCTTTAAGAAACAAGATAGTGATCAACAAATATAACAACCTAGTTCCTATACCACAAACTCCAAGGTAGTCGAGAAGGATTTATAAACCGTCTCAGTTGAATGGTTTGAACTTTATGACTATGTCATAGAGTTACACCTCTTAATTCGAAAGAAATAAGAATGAAAATCCTTATGACTACATTGAGAGTATATACGATATATACTCAAGGAAATGGTAAAGTACCATTTGACCCGAAATAATGAAACCTTAAATAGCTAATTGGTAGCTTAAGGTGACTACAATCAAAGGGAATGGTTGACTTTGAAGAAACCATCTTTGACGTAGTCTTGTTTTCAATTAATTCGAAGATTGCTAGCTACAACTAAATGGTGATTCAATGTTTGGACATAATATAGGTTTCCAAAACCATTATTAAGATAGTCTTGATAATATATGTCTAAAACTATGAATCACAAGACATGTAAGTTGTAGAGATCCAACCATCATGGATCTTAGCAAGCTAGTGGGAGCTATAAATGTCTTATGAGAGAAAGATCAAAACGTTTGATTTCTCATAAAGATGTAAATGAATCTTTTGTTTACTAGGTTTACAAAAGATTAGTGGGAGTTAATCATGTTCCTAAATTTGAATATATATATATAAATATACAAATATATGATATATTAATTTTGGAAATGAAAAGAATACTTCTTCGTTAAAGTTATGACTTTAAAACATTATATGAAGATAGAATGTATATGGAAGACATAATCTATATACATGGGATGGAAATCTATATTGATAGATTTTAGGATATAATTGGATTATATCAAGCCCTAAATATAGACAAAAGATGATAGGAAGTTTCTCATATGATGATGAACTTCAATAAAAAAGGACAACTCTAGTGAGACTAAGAAGTTGCTCTTCTCAAAGAGAACGTACTCTTTGACTCCCAAAGAAATAATACGTAAATAGAATAATTTATGCATACGCAGAAAGGTGATTTATGAATTTCATATTGTATGAAAACATTGATATGAGTTGTACCTAGATAGGTACAAGACGATATCAGTGCAAGCCTAGGATCAGAACCACGGCAACTGTCAAGTGAATCCTTAAGTATTTAAGAAATACTAAAGGATAGATTCCTCAAAGAATGAAGAAGAATTAGAGTAACGTAAAGGAAGCGTAAATGTATTAGATTATGAATCTAATCCATCATTGGATGTTTCTTCATTATGAATGAAGAGATAATCAGATATCTCTTTATTATGACTAAAGAGATATTTGGATGGAAACATTAAAAGTAATGACTTTAGTGTGTTCCATTATGAATGCAAATATATTGCCATATAGAAGCTTACAACAATGTTGTTTGGATGGGAAAGTTCATTCATGAACTCTCTATTCGGTTCCAACCAGAAAGTGTCTCTAGTGTATCGACACTACGACACTAATGGGGCGATAGCTCAAGCCAGGGAATCAAGGTCTCATCAAGATCTAAACTCATATGAGAGATTGAACCACATGATTGAGAATCATGTATAATGGTGATGTTGTTATTCTCAAGGTTGCTTCTATGGATAACATATAGATATCCATTGCCTAGGCCTACTACTCAGCCATTTTTGAAATGACTACAGAAGAGGTATCATCACTGATAACCAAGCTGATTGGCTCTAGTGCAAGTGGGAGATTGTTGGAAATGTGCCCTAAAACCAATCATATGATGATACTTTACGGACATTTCACATGTTAAACTAATCTAGTTTAATATCAAGGGCAAAGATTATTGTTTTAAGCTGTCTCATATAAATGTTATATGCTTAAACGATAAGTCCAAGGAATATGTAATTAGGAGAATGTGATTTAAACAAATTAGATTAATGAGACCATTCTCTTTCGTATACATATCCTAAACGTTCCTGATCATAGGATTGCCAATTGGGCATTGACAGTCCGTTAAGATCAGTACATGTTATGTCTTCTCTTAGTGAGAGTGACTAGTCTCGAGTCATTGGTGTGATTGACACTAAGACAAGCATGTAGGTGCTCAATAGCGAATGAGTCCACTGAACACGATCAACGAGGAGTTCTCATACTCATGTCACATGAGAACTCATGGTTGGGATAATGCAAAGTAGTCCTTTGACCTGAGGCATCATAGTTGTCTTGTGGTTAAGTCCTTGATCTTTGATTGTCTTAAGGTCACTCCATTCGAGGGTGTCCACGGCATAGTTGGGGTTAAGCCACTTAGCCATAGAGGCGAGTGAATTCGCAACAAGGGATCTCTAACCTTCAAATCGTTTGGGGGAGAATACTCTATGATATGATTAAGAATCTCTGATCAGAGTATGAATGAGATTTAGGAAGTCGTTCCAAATCACATTCAAGGTAATCATATAAGCACACGAATCACATTGGATAGTAGACATGAATAAACTATCAAACCAAACAATGTGGTCAAGAATATTGTATTAGAGAAAGACCGTATTGCATTTGTAATCCTAAACTGAATAGGTTCTCCACCTCTTCTGATTAGCTTGGGTAACCATGATATGCTGCTAGGTGTCACTCATGGTTTGTGGAAGCCCTAAACGTGTATAATCACTAAAGGGAAAATTGAAAGTAAGTTTCAATTCACAATCGATTTGAAATGGTTTTAATCGCCCGCTGCCTCGCTAAAAGGAACCTAATGGATCGTACACCGTGAAAGGTAGAGATTGAAGAAACAACGGAGATGAGTAAGAATAATTAAATGGTTTAATTATTTATGGCAAGGATTAATTAATATGTTACTTAATCAAACGAATAAATTCGTTAAAAGACAACGGGTTAGTTTTGGGCCCCAATGGGCTTCGAACGTCAATCCCATTGACTTAAGTTGTATGACAACTTAATGACAAATAATTCACAAAGGCCTTAAAAGCCCAATGAAACCCTATGGCTGGCCATTTAGTTAAAGGAGTGGGTTTTGGACTTATTTACAAGTTTGCCACTCCAATGAATTAAGGTATAAATATGACTTTATAGCCAAAATTCATAAAGGTTTTCTTTTAGAGAATTGGAGAGAACATATCTCTCCCTTTTCTCTCTAAGAAGCTGGCCCCCTTGGAAGGGATTAGCTAGTAATCTTTCTCCTCCAAGGTCACTCATTTCTTCATCAATCTTTCCTTGGTGTGGAGACTTAGAGGTTCTCAATTTTGAGAACTTGGAGAAACCAATTCTTCCATCCAAATCCATGGATCTAAGAAGCAAGGAATGAAGGCCCTCTCCTTGGGTGATTAGCCTTTGCTTATGCAAAGAGGAATCTACAAAGGTATAATATTTCTCAACTAACAAATGTTGTTTTAAGTTGAGTCAAGGTTCACCAATCTACTAGGCTTTGAATTTCATGGTTAACGTTTTGTTTTTAAGTGCATACAAGCATGATTCCGCCTTTTAATTGTTAATTGCATGCTATAGATGTTGCTTAAATGAACATGTTTTTCACAAAATTTCCTTCACAAGGCTCAATGGGATTTAAACCTACAAAACAAATGACAAAGGTGGGTTCGGCTATTTGGCTTTGGTTCACTAAACAACTTCATCTTGAATATGTGTTATGCAAATCAATGTCATGCTTTGAATGGAACAGGCATGAGTTCTAGTAATTGGATCTATAATGATGAAACGCATTCTAAGTAGCAACCAGGCATAGAGGGGTACATCCTCCACAACATGCTCCTCGAAATTCTCATAGTAGGGCTTTAACCGATGTCCATTCACTGTGAATTATTGTCCCGTTTTCAAGATTTGAACTTGGACTGCACTATAAGGAAAGACATTAGTAATAAAAAATGGGCCAACCCACTTAGAACCCAACTTACCAAGAAACAATCGAAGGCGGGAATTAAAGAGTAACACTTTCTGCCCAATGGAGAATGATTTGCCACGAATCATCTTGTCATGGAAAGCCTTTGTCTTCTCCTTGTAAATTCGAGCGTTCTCATAAGCCTCATGCCTAATCTCTTCAAGTTCATTCATTTGGAGCTTCTTATGAATTCCTGTGGCATCAAGGTCCATGTTGAATGTTTTGACAGCCCAATGCGCCTTGTGCTCCAATTCTATGAGAAGATGACATGGTTTGCCATAGATGAGCCGAAATGGGGACATGCCAAGGCGTGTTTTATATGTCGTGTGATATGCCCATAATGCATCATCCAAACGCAAGCTCCAATCCTTCCTTGTTGGCCCAACGGTCTTCTCTAGAATCTGCTTGATCTCCCTATTTGAAACCTCAGCTTGCCCATTGGTTTGAGGATGATAAGGTGTTGAAACCTTATGCGTAACATTGTACTTTTTGAGCAAAGCCTTAATGGTTCTATTGCAAAAGTGAGACCCTCCATCACTTATGATTACTCTTGGTATTCCAAACCTTGCAAATAGGTTAGTCCTAATGAAATCTGCAACCACTCGAGAATCATTAGTTCCGGTGGCTTTTGCTTCCACCCATTTCGACACATAATCCACAACAAGTAAGATATATGATAGGAGCATATTTATTCGACTTAGTTGGCTTGTTCTTATGCATTTATGTCGTGTCTCTTTAGTTATTTTAGTGTTTAAAGTCATTTTCGTGTGTTTTCAGATTTTAAGTACAAAGTAGGCAAGAAGAAGCATTTTGGAGCATTTTGGAGCAAAATGGAGCTTGGAATGCATGTCACATATTTGGAACCAAGGTTTGGACGAAATTGAAGACTTAAAGAGGCTAAGAATGTGAAGAATTAGTGTACAAAGGATCATGAACTCAGCCACAAAAGGACACACATTCTTGCCATGCAATCCACATAGCATTCCCTTTGGATTTTGCATGCTTAATCATCCTTGTCCCCTAAAATATTTCTGATTTCATGCCTCAATACACTCAATTATTGATAGGAGCATATTTATGCGACTTAGTTGGCTTGTTCTTGTGCATTTATGTCGTGTTTCCTTAGTTATTTTAATGTTTAAAGTCATTTTCGTGTGTTTTCAGATTTTATGGACAAAGTAGGCAAGAAGATGCATTTTGGAGCATTTTGGAGCAAAATGGAGGTTGGAATGCATGTCACATATTTGGGCCAAAGTGGATGGACGGATTTGAGAACTAAAGAGGCCAAGAATGTGAAGAATTATGGTCCAAAAGATGAAGAACTCAGCCCAAAAATTTGTCACCCCAACTTGCCTTCATTGCCATGCAAAACAACATAGAATTCCCTTTGGATTCCCATGCCATGCTTGATCACTCTTGTCCCCTACATAATTTCTGATTTCATGCTTCAATTCATTTAATTATTACACTTAATTGCTTGATACCTCTTGTTCCCTTCACCCACAAAATTTTATACAACTTTCACAACCATAACATGCACCAATTGATGCTCCATCATTCACATTTGGAATCCCATGCCTTGTGTACCACATGTTGCTGCACCTTTGACCCATTTATTGACACATTTTCACCTGCCTTT
Organism: Malus sylvestris; assembly: GCF_916048215.2. Classification (NCBI taxonomy): domain Eukaryota; kingdom Viridiplantae; phylum Streptophyta; class Magnoliopsida; order Rosales; family Rosaceae; genus Malus; species Malus sylvestris. The sequence continues at coordinate 15,370,090 of NC_062269.1, forward strand.
CCATCTCTATGCAATGTACACAATCATTCATGCCCCCTAGCTACAAGACCACTCCATTTTACCCTTCACACTTTGCATCATCACTTCATTTTCACCCTTGGACCATTGCACACCACATACACTCTTTGCCGTGCATTCTCCCTAGCCTAACCTGATTCTCTAAGGTTTTTGGGGCCTATATATACATGTTTACACCCCTTGGCAAAGGGTTCACACTCTCATATTCACCATTCATCACAGAAATTCGTCCATACTCACCCTAGGTAGCAAAACACCCCAAAAACACCATTCTAGTGCCTAGAAAACATAACAGCCACTCCACCTTCTTCCACCCTCTTTGCCTAGTTCTCCACCACCCTCCAACCCTCAAACACTCCTCCACACTTACCCTAAACCTTTCCATACCATTCCCCATCCATTCTACATCATAAAACTACCCAAAAATCCGTCCACAAAGCAATCTGCCGCAAGCAAGCAAAGGAGAATTCTTGGATGCACTTGCTACCCAAGTTGGAGCATTTTAGGTGTTTTCTTTCCTTTGATTTTAATGTCTAATTTTATGTATCTTTGCTTTGTGAGTATGAGGAACTAAACCCCTCTTAGTTAGGGGGTGATTCGAAACCATGTTCATACTTGCAATATGATTTGATTACATCCAGTTGTGATTCATAAGTTGTGAATTCAATTTACTTATCCGATCGTATAAAAAATGATTTGTGTATGTTGGTTGAGAGTGCACGCTTAATTTTCATGCATGAATTTAACGCTAGAATATAAGGGAGTTTCACCTAATCGTTATGAACTTATATTCACAAGTAGTGAAGGTTGCTAGTCACAATCCCGTTAAGTAAATTCTTGGCATAAGTTTCATGCAAATCATAGTAACGAGTGCCTCGTCAATGCTTATGTTTTTCATAGAACTTAATGATTCTTGCTTGTATCTCTATTATGCAATTCATATAGGGAACTTGTAGGGAATGTTTTGGGTTGTTGTATGCAATCATCCAATCCAATAACTTGTGGAAAAACTGAGGGTTAATTAGTGCAATTCACGGTTAATTTGGGGCGTTGAGTATTCATAGCTTATCAAAAAGCAACTGGAAATCGTTTTGTATGCAAGTGTGACATGTGTGGAGAAGAACCTCCTTGCTAGCCTTCCATCCATAAGTTTCATTCAAATTCATTTTACAATCTGTTTTGATTCACTTAAATTTGTCTAAGAATTTGTTTACTTTGTTCTTGTCTTAATTTAATTATTTTCGTCCAAAATCAACCCCATCTTATTTCTTTGAGTCATATTAATTAGAACTTGTCTTAGATTATGTTTTTAAGTGTTTTAGTTCATTAGAAAACCAAAATTCGTCCAAGTTTGTGTTAGAGTCCCAAAACTGCCCAGATTGTGTGTTTAAGGTAATTTTGAGTGTTTAGGGGCTGTTTTGAGTCTTTTGGTTTGTTTTAGTGTTTTAAAGTATAGTTTTGCATTCTTTGAGTCTAGTTAGTGTTTTAAACTTTGTTTTTACATTTTCAAGTCAGTTTCCAAGTGATTTAGCAATCCCTCATAATCCCCGGCCTAGAACGATCCCTACTTACATACTTTACTACAATTGATAAAAAGAGGGTTTAATTTGTGTGCTTATATATTTCGCATCAAATTTTTGGCGCCGTTGCCGGGGATTAGCAACTTTGCTAATCTCTTGGATTGTTTTCTTTCGAATTATTGTATTTTGTTTAAGTTTCTGTTTAAGTTGCTGATTTGTTTTGTTTTCTTTGTTTTTAGGTACTAGTTTATGACCCGTAGCTCACAACCTGTTCGTGAGCATATCTCCAACTTTGACGGTGATTTTGAGAGGACTTTGAGAAGGAAAAAGAAATTGCAAGAGTCTAATCCTCCTAGTCCCGAGCCTGAATTAGAAGAGCAAGAAGTTGAGGTTGAAGAGAAGGCCACGACATAAGTGGGTGGAGAAGAGCAAGGTATAGCCATGGACAACCGTACGCTCAAGGAGCATGCCGCCTCGGGTTTGGATAATGCCGCACCATTGTGTATCCAATATCCCATGGCTACTCAAGGTAAAACCGAAGAGTTCGAGTTAAAGTCAAGTTTGCTCCACCACATTCCAAAGTTCCATGGGCTGTCCATGGAGGATCCGAACAAACATTTGAAAGAATTTGAAGTGGTGTGCTCAAGTATGACTCCGGTTACCGTTGACAGAAGTATTTTAAAGATGAAGGCTTTTCCATTCTCTTTAATGGACAAACCCAAGGATTGGTTATACGAGTTGGCTCCCGGTACAGTTACATCTTGGGAGAGTATGAAGAGGGCGTTTCTGGAGAAGTTTTTCCCAACTTCTCGCATCATTCTTCTTCGTAAAAAAATAAGTGGAATTCAACAAGATGAAGGTGAGTCTTTTCCTACATATTATGAACGATTTAAATCACTTGTTGCTTCTTGTCCACAGCATCAGATGAAGGAGGAATTGCTTTTGCAATACTTCTACGAAGGGCTCCTACCACTAGAACGTCAAATGCTCGATGCCTCGGCGGGTGGAGCATTGGTGGACAAAACACCCATGGCTGCAAAAATCTTGATTGCTAATCGAGCGTTGAACGCTCAACAATACGAGGGTGTAGGCCAAAGAGGACCCCCACGGCAACAAGTTCATGAGGTAAGTTCCGCATCCAATATTCAATCTCAGTTAGCTAATCTTACTTCTACTGTTTCACAGATGGCCGAGGGAATGAAGATTCAAGGACTCATGGTGTGTGGCGTATGTTCTATCCAAGGACATGTTTCCGAAAAGTGTCCTCAACTCATCGAGAATGGTGGATGGGAGAGTGCTAATGCCATTGGGTTTCAAAGCCAAAATCAGCCAAGACATGATCCATACTCCAGCACGTATAATCCGGGGTGGAGAGACCATCCAAACTTCAAATGGAAAGAGCCAGAACAAGCCCAACCACAAGGAGGCTTTAGGCAACAATCCCCGGGCTTCTACACCAAACCATACGCACCCCCTCAATTCCAACCACAATCTGCCCCAAATACTTCAAGTAATGCTTTGGATAATGATACACTTGTTAAGTTACTAACCACTTTGACTAATGGGCAGGAAAATCAAAACAAAAGGGTGGACCAACTAGAGAAACAAATGGGACAGATTGCCGAGGTTGTTCGGCAGATTAGAGACCAAGGAAGGCTCCCTAGTTCTACCATTCCAAATCCAAAGGGAGGGTTTGAATCAGCCAAAGCAATCACCCTAAGAAATGGTAAGGAGGTTGGGGTAGGTTCTTCATCAAAAACAGGTCCCAAAGAGGATGAAATGTTGCAAATGGAAGAGGAGGAATCAAGCTCACCCACGGCAAAGATGGACACACCTATGCCGCAAGTGTCCATGGCCCCTAAATCTTCAAATCTGTCCAATAAGGGTAAGAATGTGTTAAATTCAATTCCGACTAATGTTTTTCCTTTGAATGTCCCCTTTCCTAGCAGATTTTTGCAATCAAAGAATGAAGAGGAGGAAAAAGATGTTCTAGAGACATTTAGAAAGGTGCATGTCAACATTGCCCTCCTTGATGCCATAAAGCAAATCCTGAAGTATGCCAAGTGTTTAAAGAAGCTTTGTACAACAAAGAAACGTGTCCGGGAGAAAGAGGTGGTACATGTAAGTGAGAATGTCTCCGCCATCTTGCAACATAAACTACCCCCCAAATGCAAAGATCCGGGGAGTTTTACAATTCCATGTGTCATTGGTAATACCCGTTTCAAATCTGCCACGCTTGATTTAGGTGCTTCTATAAATGTTATGCCATATTCCATTTATGCATCTATGAACTTAGGAGCATTGAAAAATGATGGTGTAATCATACAATTGGCCGATAGATCTAATGCTTATCCAAAGGGAGTTTTGGAAGACGTTTTAGTGCAGGTTGATCATTTAATCTTCCTGGCGGATTTCTATGTCCTCGAAATGGATGAATCGGACCATGCCCCTTCATTGCCCATCCTCCTTGGAAGGCCATTCATGAAAACGGCTCAAACGAAGATTGATGTGGCCAAAGGATTAGTCACTATGGCATTTGGTGGTGACATGATTAGTTTTAAAATTTCTTAATCCATTGAGACTCCTAATGTTGTTCATTCTTGTTGTGCCATTGATAAAATTGAAAAGATTGGACTGGACCGTTCAGCACCAAGCACAAAGGATGCATCAACAACCATGCAAGACGAGGGAATTGGAGTGGAGTACAAGGACCATACGGCCACTGCCCTCACAGTGCTCAAATTGGCCGAAAGCACCATGGGGAAGAATGTTCACATTGCTACCACTTCATCACATCACATAGGTAAGCCACCTAATCCAAATCCAATTCCCATTAAAGTTGATAGGTGGTTCCCTTCTTTGGTGCAGATACCCAAGCAGATCCCCGACGGTGGGCACAGGAACGTGAACCTTAGGCAACACAACACACCCATCAACAAACATCACTATCCATTTCTGTTCAAGGATGCAATGTACGAGAGCTTTGTAGAATAAGATGTGGAAGAGACAACCCACTATGCCGTGGGTTCCCATGAAGGTTGATCAAGGTGTTCATCGTCCGGCTGGAAGACGTTAAAGCAAGCGCTTTAAGGGAGGCAACCCATTTATTCTACTTGATTGTCAATTTTATTACTTGTTTATTTATTTTTGGTTGTGACTTTCTATTTTGAAACATTAACAAATATGCAAAGGATTTTAACATTAAACTTCGTGGAAATGAACAGTAAACTGGGAAATAAAGAAACATAGCATAATACAAGAGGGAGCCTTCACAAAGGCTGCTTGGGAGAGGTCGCAGTAGTCGGCGAAGTTGCAGTAGTCGGCGGAGTCTCAGCAGTCGGTGGGGCCACGGAAGGAGGAGGTATCGGAGGTTGATCAGTTTGATCTTCACTACGCGGTGCCGCCCCAGAAGATGAAGGCAGATGCTGTTGGAACAAACCCACAAACCTTCGGTGATCAAGTAAAATCTGACCATCAGTTTCCTGCAGCTGGTCAATTTTCCTCTTCATATTTGTTGCATAGTTGTGTGCAAGCTTGTGCAATTGTTTATTTTCATGCTTGAGTCCTCTAATCTCCTCTTTGAGACTCTGTATTTCAGCCGCCAACCATTCAACATGACGGGTTCGAGCAAATAGGCGTTGGGCCATGTTGGACACAGAACCCGCACACTGCACGCTAAGAGCCAGAGACTCCTTAACCGCCAATTCATCAGACCGTCTAGCGAGCAGTCTGTTATCTCTGGGGGTGACAAGGTTCCGGGCCACCACCGCAGCGGTCATGTCATTTTTCATCACCGAATCCCCAACGGTCAGAGGACCAGTAGGGGATATGAGGGACGGGCGCCATATGTTGTCTGGAGAAGGAGGGGCTACTCCTTCACCAAGGTTCAAGTCAAAACGACGGTCGGAAATGCTAGACATTTTTCAGAGGTGTTAAAGAAAGAGGAGATCGGACAAGTCAAGATCGTAGAAGTGCAAAACGGGAGTTTTTACAGGCAAAAATTCAAGAGTGCTTTGAACGTCCTGCATACCTCTATAAAAATCAGCACGCGATAGGATTTCAGAGATCGAAGAGGTGAGCTCAGAAATCGAAGAAGCCATTCAGAGATCGAAGAGGCGCCAGCTTTCTCAAAAGTTGGGCTTGCTCACAAACCACCAATTCCAGATACCGAAGAGTGTCAACTGTCTCAGCCTCATCAGCACCCATCACACGCAACTCAGCTTTGCGAAAATTACGGGCAGTCTGTCGAAGCACCGATTCCAACCATCTGTCTCTCTCAGCTTCGTCAGCACTTGTCACATGCAATCTCTGCCCTCAACGAAGCTCAAAACTCGAAGCGTAAATTTCGGATATTAAAGAGGCCTCTGCTTTATCGAGACGTGTCAGCATCTGTCAATTTGCACATCTGCGTTGCGTAAATCACGCGCAATCTATCGAAAATTTTTGGAGAAGCGGAATGCACGTGAAAACTACTGTTAAATTATCCCAGGCTTGCCGACACAAGTAATGGAACAATGCCTTCCCAGCCATTAAGAAAATTCTATAAATGCTGAACTTCAAAGTGATGCAGTCTCACCCAACTTTCAGCCTCACTTAACCCTTCATCCTCTCTGAAATGGCTTTCCAACAAACCCTCTCAAGTCACTCTGTATTTTTCATCCCCTGGGATACCCCTGCAAACAACCCATCCAGAGCACAAGTATTTCATATCATAAAGGTTGAGAGCGCGAGTATCTCATATCATGCTTTCTCCCTGTCTTTTCTCCAGCCAGCACATGCTCTCGAGTACTCATCATCTTGTGTTTTCTCTTCGTCTTTCACGTATAAGGGAAGTGAAGATGATACCTCGAAGCATGTGGAGACAACATGCTGATTCATCCTCAACTAGGGACAAGGAGAAAGAAAGCAAGAGGTGGGCACTTGGAAAGATTGAAGAAAGAAACAGACCAACACCTTTACCTCGTGCCCGCCCGTCGTGCAGAAGAAACAAGCAGAGAAGAATGCAGCTTGCACAATCAACCCGGCACAAGGAGTCTGAGATGAAGAATTAAAGAAGCTGCCACATCTGCTTGGAGAACAAATAAGGAACTGCAACATCACCAAAGAGCAAAGCTTCGCTGTACAATTCCAATCCAGTTCAAGATCAAAGCTGTGGAAAGTCAACAAGATCAACTATCTCCAAAACCAGATTTGCGTTCTTAAACTCTACTCTGTCTGGTTTTTACTTTGCCATATTTGTCATGTTTATTTGTCGTTTGTTATTTGCTTGTTTTTGGTGTGAGTATATGCTTGAAACATTGAGGACAATGTTTGATTTAAGTGTGGGGGGGTAACCATTGTTTTGCATGAAATTCGTAGAAATTTATCACCCATTACTTCTAATGTTGTTCCTTGTTGTTTTAAGTATTTTTAAGCTGTTTTGGAGTGTTTCAGTGTGTTTTGACATAAAAATCCGAAAATTCATAAAAATTTGAAAAATTGTTTTTGAAAATCCAAAAAAGAGTTGTTTTTGTGCGCTTATTTGTGTCTTAGGGACACAATGATGAGGATTCGGTTTGTAATTGCATGACTGTTAAAGAGAGTTATAAACATGGATGAAAGTTTGATTTACTCTTTATTTATGCGTGGTTGTGGTTATAACTTATGAAATCACATGTAATCATAAAAGAAAAAATTAGTTTTTGTAACATGCTTGAAGGAAAGAACTCAAACTAACGCTACAACCTTGTGAGACTTGAGCTTAAACGTTTAGTTGGAGAGTTAAAATATGTGCATTCTTGTTTTCTAAAGTCGTTGCATGATCTCATTATTCTTTGCTTGGTTATTACTTAGAAGGCGTTTCATCATTTAGTTCCAAATGCTAGAACTCATGCCTATTTCATTCAAAGCATGCTATTGATTTGCATAAAACATATTCAAGATGAAGTTGTGTAGTTACCACCACCAAAGCCAAACTGCCATGTATCCCATATCGTTATATGTTTAAGTTAAACCCATTGAGCCTTGATAGCCTACATTCTTTGTTAAATCACAGTATCCTTACCTAGCCTAGTTTAGGACCATCCATACCCTTATTCTTGAAGCATAGTAAAGCATGATTCAAATTGAATTTCTTTTGATTAATGTATGGCAGAAAACAAGTGTGGGGGAAGTGTGAGTTATTATGCTTGTTGAAAAGAAAAGAAGAGTTAAAAAAAAAAAAAAAAAAAAGGAGTTGAAAAATATGCGAAAAAGAGTTTTAAAGTGCTGCTTGTTGAAGAAAGGGTCCAAAACATAGAATTCGGCCCTAAATATTGCTTGAATTTTCCCTTCGTGTCTAAAAGCTGATTTCTGCAATCTAAGTGAATTCTAAGTTTCAATTTCATTACTTTACTTGCTATTGCTTTAAGAACGATTGTTATCCTTATCCTTCATTTGTTAGCCATCACCCCAAGCCCCGTTACAACCCTTTACTTCATCTTGAGTGTCATGCGTTTCAATATGTGGAGTTTGAAATTGATATGAGCATATGGTGTCACTGGTTCTTGCATCTAAGTAGTAGCATTCCATTCATGAGATCATATCTAAACATGCTTATTAACTCCAGAAATTGCGTTCTTTGTGATACATATATGTGAGTGTTCGTTTTCATATCTACATCAATCTTCTCACATATAACTAGTATAGGGTGTGTAGTTAGAAAATCTGAGTGAAAATTGAGAGCATATCTTGTAAGGAATTGAGTGATTTCTCTAAGGCATGTTACTACATCAAAAACATTATTTTAATCGATTAATTGTGAACAAGTAAGTGGTGACTATGATTAAGTACGTGCTTAAGTGTGAAGATGACTCAAATCTGTGGGGATAATAATTTTTAACATGTCATGTGCATTGGAAATCCCTGAGGCAAATGTTGGAAGGTTTAGGTTGTGTTTTTTTTTACTTTGTTTCGTTTTATTTCTTTGTTTTGCTCAATGACTAGCAAAAGCTAAGTGTGGGGGAATTTGATAGGAGCATATTTATGCGACTTAGTTGGCTTGTTCTTGTGCATTTATGTCGTGTTTCCTTAGTTATTTTAATGTTTAAAGTCATTTTTGTGTGTTCTCAAATTTTATGGACAAAGTAGGCAAGAAGATGCATTTTGGAGCGTTTTGGAGCAAAATGGAGCTTGGAATGCATGTCACATATTTGGGCCAAAGTGGATGGACGAATTTGAGAACTAAAGAGGCCAAGAATGTGAAGAATTATGGTCCAAAAGATGAAGAACTCAGCCCAAAAATTTGTCACCCCAACTTGCCTTCATTGCCATGCAAAACAACATAGAATTCCCTTTGGATTCCCATGCCATGCTTGATCACTCTTGTCCCCTACATAATTTCTGATTTCATGCTTCAATTCATTTAATTATTACACTTAATTGCTTGATACCTCTTGTTCCCTTCACCCACAAAAGTTTATACAACTTTCACAACCATAACATGCACCAATTGATGCTCCATCATTCACATTTGGAATCCCATGCCTTGTGTAGCACATGTTGCTGCACCTTTGACCCATTTATTGACACATTTTCACCTGCCTTTCCATCTCTATGCAATGTACACAATCATTCATGCCCCCTAGCTACAAGACCACTCCATTTTACCCTTCACACTTTGCATCATCACTTCATTTTCACCCTTGGACCATTGCACACCACATACACTCTTTGCCGTGCATTCTCCCTAGCCTAACCTGATTCTCTAAGGTTTTTGGGGCCTATATATACATGTTTACACCCCTTGGCAAAGGGTTCACACTCTCATATTCACCATTCATCACAGAAATTCGTCCATACTCACCCTAGGTAGCAAAACACCCCAAAAACACCATTCTAGTGCCTAGAAAACATAACAGCCACTCCACCTTCTTCCACCCTCTTTGCCTAGTTCTCCACCACCCTCCAACCCTCAAACACTCCTCCACACTTACCCTAAACCTTTCCATACCATTCCCCATCCATTCTACATCATAAAACTACCCAAAAATCCGTCCACAAAGCAATCTGCCGCAAGCAAGCAAAGGAGAATTCTTGGATGCACTTGCTACCCAAGTTGGAGCATTTTAGGTGTTTTCTTTCCTTTGATTTTAATGTCTAATTTTATGTATCTTTGCTTTGTGAGTATGAGGAACTAAACCCCTCTTAGTTAGGGGGTGATTCGAAACCATGTTCATACTTGCAATATGATTTGATTACATCCAGTTGTGATTCATAAGTTGTGAATTCAATTTACTTATCCGATCGTATAAAAAATGATTTGTGTACGTTGGTTGAGAGTGCACGCTTAATTTTCATGCATGAATTTAACGCTAGAATATAAGGGAGTTTCACCTAATCGTTATGAACTTATATTCACAAGTAGTGAAGGTTGCTAGTCACAATCACGTTAAGTAAATTCTTGGCATAAGTTTCATGCAAATCATAGTAACGAGTGCCTCGTCAATGCTTATGTTTTTCATAGAACTTAATGATTCTTGCTTGTATCTCTATTATGCAATTCATGTAGGGAACTTGTAGGGAATGTTTTGGGTAGTCGTATGCAATCATCTAATCCAATAACTTGTGCAAAAACTGAGGGTTAATTAGTGCAATTCACGGTTAATTTGGGGCGTTGAGTATTCATAGCTTATCGAAAAGCAACTGGAAATCGTTTTGTATGCAAGTGTGACATGTGTGGAGAAGAACCTCCTAGCTAGCCTTCCATCCATAAGTTTCATTCAAATTCATTTTACAATCTGTTTTGATTCACTTAAATTTGTCTAAGAATTTGTTTACTTTGTTCTTGTCTTAATTTAATTATTTTCGTCCAAAATCAACCCCATCTTATTTCTTTGAGTCATATTAATTAGAACTTGTCTTAGATTATGTTTTTAAGTGTGTTCATTAGAAAACCAAAATTCGTCCAAGTTTGTGTTAGAGTCCCAAAACTGCCCAGATTGTGTGTTTAAGGTAGTTTTGAGTGTTTAGGGGCTGTTTTGAGTCTTTTGGTTTGTTTCACTGTTTTAAAGTATAGTTTTGCATTCTTTGAGTCTAGTTAGTGTTTTAAATTTTGTTTTTACGTTTTCAAGCCAGTTTCCAAGTGATTTAGCAATCCCTCCTAATCCCCGGCCTAGAACGATCCCTACTTACATACTTTACTACAATTGATAAAAAGAGGGTTTAATTTGTGTGCTTATATATTTCGCATCAATTATCACACTTAATTGCTGCATACCTCTTGTTCCCTTCACCCATCAGATTTCACACAACTATCACAACCATTCCATGGACCAATTGATGCTCCATCATCCACATTTGGGATCCAATGCTGTGTGCAACACATGTTGCTGCACCTTTGACTAATTTCTGAAACATTTCACGTCCCCTTTTCATTTCCATGCAATAAACACAATCATTCATGCTATCTAGCTGAAATACCACTCCATTTTACCCTCCGTACTTTGCATCATTGCTCCATTTTCATCCTTGGACCATTGCACACCACAAATTCACCCTCCTTGCTGTGCATTTTCCCCACTGCCCAATCTGATTCTCTAGGGTTTTTGGGGCCTATATATACATGTTTACACCCCTTGGCAAAGGGTTCACACTCTCATATTCATCATTCATCACAGAAATTCGTCCATACTCACCCTAGGCAGCAAAACACCCCAAAAACACCATTCTAGTGCCCAGAAAATATCACAGCCACTCCATCTTCTTCCACCCTTCCACCACCAAACACTCCTCCACACTCACCATAAACCTTTCCATACCATTTCCCATCCATTCTACACCATAGAACTACCCAAAACCTGTCCACAAACCAATCTGCCACAAGCAAGGGAAATGAGGAATCTTGGATGCACTTGCTGCCAAGTTGGAGCATTCTAGGTGTTTTCTTTCTTTGGATTTTAATGTCTAATTCATGTAATCTTTGTTTTGCTTTAAGTATGATTGGCTAATTTCGTTTTGGCTAAGGGTGGATTCAAAACCATGATTATATATGTGAAATAAGTTGATTACTTTCAGTTATCGTTGTATGAGTGGTGAATACAATTTGCTTAACCGTTTGATTTAGAACTTATTCTTGTATGTTGGTTGAGAGTGCACGCTTAATTTGCATGCTTGAATTTGATGCTAGGATATAAGTTTGTTTCACCTAATCGTTATGAATTTATATTCGTAAGTAGTGAAGGTCGCTAGTCACGATCGTGTTAAGTAGATTCCTGGTAAGAGTATCATGCTTTTCATAGTTACGAATGCCTTGTCGATGCTTATGATTTCCAAAGAATGTAATGATTCTAACTTGTGTCTTTATCATGCTGTTCATATAAAGAACTTGTTGGGAATAATTTGTTTGCGATGCATATTCATCCAATTCAATGATTCTAGGGAAATCTGAGGGTTAATTTAAGCGGACCTAATTAACTTGGAGTGTCGAGATTCATAACTTATTAAATTGATAACTGAAAATTAATTTAGGTTGCATATATTTCATGTGTGGAGAAGAACCCCTTAGCCATTCCATCATCCATTGATTATTCACAACTTTGTGTTACAATATGTTTCTATTACAATCTGTTTTCCTTGCAATCTGTCCATTTAGTTCATTTTCGTCCAAATCAATTCCCCATTTATTTTGAAGTCCTAGATTAGTTAGAAAGTGTGTTGGTTTATGTTTTTAAGTGTTTTGGTACAAGTTAAAACCCAAATTCGTCCAAATTGGTGCTTTGTGTTCAAAACTGCCCAGAAAGTGTTTTTAAGGCAGTTTTGAGTCTTTTAGTTGCTGTTTTGAGCTATTGGTTTATTTTAGTATTTTAAACGTGAGTTTTGCATTCTTTGAGTCTAATCTAGTGTTTTAAACTTTGTTTTTACATTTCTAAGTCAGTTTTCAAGTGTTTAGCAATCCCTCCTAATCCACGGTCTAGAACGATCCCTACTTACATACTTTGCTACAATTGATAAAAAGAGGGTTTAATTTGTGTGTTAACTTATTTTTCACATCAAATTTTGGCGCCGTTGCTGGGGATTAGCAACTTTGCTAATCTCTTGGATTGTTTTCTTTCGAATTGTTGTATTTTGTTTAAGTTTCTGTTTAAGTTGCTGGTTTGTTTTGTTTTCCTTGTTCTTAGGTACTAGTGCATGACTCGAAGTTCCCGACCTGTTCGTGAGCATATTTTGGACTTTGACGACGACTTCGGGAGAACTTTGAGAAGAAGGAGGAACCAACAGTAGAAGGAGGATCCCACGACACAAGTGGGTGGAGAAGCGCAAGGCATAGCCATGGACAACCGTACGCTCAAGGAGCTTGCCGCCTCGAATTTGGATAATGCCGCACCATTGTGTATCCAATATCCCATGGCTGCTCAAGGTAAAACCGAAGAGTTCGAGTTAAAGTCAAGTTTGCTCCACCACATTCCAAAGTTCCATGGGCTGTCCATGGAGGATCCGAACAAACATTTGAAAGAATTTGAAGTGGTGTGCTCAAGTATGACTTCGGTTACCGTTGACGGAAGTATTTTAAAGATGAAGGCTTTTCCATTCTCTTTAATGGACAAAGCCAAGGATTGGTTATACGAGTTGGCTCCCGGTACAGTTACATATTGGGAGAGTATGAATAGGGCGTTTATGGAGAAGTTTTTCCCAACTTCTCGCATCATTCTTCTTCGTAAAAAAATAAGTGGAATTCAACAAGATGAAGGTGAGTCTTTTCCTACATATTATGAACGATTTAAATCACTTGTTGCTTCTTGTCCACAACATCAGATGAAGGAAGAGTTGCTTTTGCAATACTTCTACGAAGGGCTCCTACCATTAGAACGTCAAATGCTCGATACTTCGGCGGGTGGAGCATTGGTGGACAAAACACCCATGGCTGCAAAAATCTTGATTGCTAATCGAGCGTTGAACGCTCAACAATACGAGGGTGTAGGCCAAAGAGGACCCCCACGGCAACAAGTTCATGAGGTAAGTTCCGCATCCAATATTCAATCTCAGTTAGCTAATCTTACTTCTATTATTTCACAGATGGCCGAGGGAATGAAGATTCAAGGACTCATGGTGTGTGGCGTATGTTCTATCCAAGGACATGTTTCCGAAAAGTGTCCTCAACTCATCGAGAATGGTGGATGGGAGAGTGCTACTGCCATTGGGTTTCAAAGCCAAAATCAGCCAAGACATGATCCATACTCCAACACGTATAATCCGGGGTGGAGAGACCATCCAAACTTCAAATGGAGAGAGCCACAACAAGCCCAACCACAAGGAGGCTTTAGGCAACAACCCCCGGGCTTCTACACCAAACCATACGCACCCCCTCAATTCCAACCACAATCTGCCCCAAATACTTCAAGTAATGCTTTGGATAATGATACACTTGTTAAGTTACTAACCACTTTGACTAATGGGCAGGAAAATCAAAACAAAAGGGTGGACCAACTAGAGAAACAAATGGGACAGATTGCCGAGGTTGTTCGGCAGATTAGAGACCAAGGAAGGCTCCTTAGTTCTACCATTCCAAATCCAAAGGGAGGGTTTGAATCAGCCAAAGCAATCACCCTAAGAAGTGGTAAGGAGGTTGGGGTAGGATCTTCATCAAAAACAGGTCCCAAAGAGGATGAAATGTTGCAAATGGAAGAGGAGGAATCAAGCCCACCCATGGCAAAGATGGACACACCTATGCCGCAAGTGTCCATGGCCCCTAAACCTTCAAATCTGTCCAATAAGGGTAAGAATGTGTTAAATTCAATTCCGACTAATGTTTTTCCTTTGAATGTCCCCTTTCCTAGCAGATTTTTACAATCAAAGAACGAAGAGGAGGAAAAAGATGTTCTAGAGACATTTAGAAAGGTGCATGTCAACATTCCCCTCCTTGATGCCATAAAGCAAATGCCGAAGTATGCCAAGTGTTTAAAGAAGCTTTGTACAACAAAGAAACGTGTCCGGGAGAAAAAGGTGGTACATGTAAGTGAGAATGTCTCCACCATCTTGCAACATAAACTACCCCCCAAATGCAAAGATCCGGGGAGTTTTACAATTCCGTGTGTCATTGGTAATACCCATTTCAAATCTGCCATGCTTGATTTAGGTGCTTCTATAAATGTTATGCCATATTCCATTTATGCATCTATGAACTTAGGAGCATTGAAAAATGATGGTGTAATCATACAATTGGTCGATAGATCTAACGCTTATCCAAAGGGAGTTTTGGAAGACGTTTTTTATAGGAGCATATGTATGCGACTTAGTGGGCTTGTTCTTGTGCATTTATGTTGTTTTTCTTTAGTTATTTTAGTGTTTAAAGTCATTTTCGTGCAATTTCAGGTTTAGGGACGAAGTATGCAAAGAAGTGCGAAATGGAGCATTTTAGAGCAAAATTGAGCCGGAATGTTGTGTATGCTAATGGAGCACGAGGAATGGACGAGTTTGAAGGTCAAAGGAGCTTAAGAAATGAAGAAATAAAAGTGAAGAACAAAGAAGTCGGAATTGGCAACCAAAGTTTCTAAAGTTGGAAGTTCCTATTCTTGGAGGTTTCCATTTTCGTGAGTTTCTATTCTTGGCTTTGGGCTTTTAGATGACCTAAACCCTAATTCCTTGTGGATCCTAAGCCCATGCCGCACCCTAGGGCCTAATCATTTAATTTCTGCCAAGTTAAACCCTAATCTATCTCCCCTAGGGTTTGGGCCGCACCTAATGTTCTAGAAACCCTATTTTCTGATGGACTTTAAGCCCTTTGCCGCACCTAAACCCTAGCCCATTGCTTAAACTTGATTTCCCTAGGGTTTGTGGTGCCTATATATATGTGTTCTAAAGCCTTGCTGTACATATCACCCCCTCCACAATTCAGAAATTCATAAAACACATCCATCACACTTTGCCGCAGCCTTCATTCACCAACCAGCCACTTCCCACTCCTTGCCGCAGCCATTCCTTTACTCCAGCCACCATTCTACACCTCCATACACCACCCATACCCCTTGCCGCACCACCATACCATCCTAACTCTCTTCTAAAACCAAAATCACATCCAAAAATCCCCTAAACCCTATCTGCCGCAGCAAGGAGAAGAAGAAAGAGGAGCTTGACGTGCAGAAATTCAAAGTGGAATTGTTGGGCGTTTTAGGTGTAATCTTTCTTATGTCTTCGATGTTTCAATTCAATAAACTTTGTGTTGTGAGTATGAGGAACTAAACCCCCCTTGGTTAGGGGGGAATTCGAAACCATGTACATGCTTGCAATATGATTTGATTACATTCGGTTGTTATTTCATAAGTTGTGGATTCAATTCGTTCATCTACTTGATTGATAACTTATTTGTGTATGTTGATTGAGAGTGCACGCTTAGTTTTCATGCATGAATATGATGCTAGATTATGAGGGAGTTTCACCTAATAGTTACAATCTTATAATCACAAGTAGTGAAGGTCGCTTGAAAACGATCGCGTTGAATGAATTCTTGGCATAAGTTTCATGCAATTCATAGTAACGAATGCTTTGTCAATGCTTATGTTTTTCATAGAACTTAATGATTCTTGCTTGTATCTCTATTATGCAATTCATGTAGGGAACTTGTAGGGAATGTTTTGGGTTGTCGTATGCAATCATCCAACTCAATAACTTGTGGAAAAACTGAGGGTTAATTAGTGCAATTCACGGTTAATTTGGGGCGTTGAGTATTCATAATTTATGGGAAGAACAACTGAAAATCGTTTTGTTTGCAAGTGTGTCATGTGTGGAGAAGAACCTCCTAACTAGCCTTTTATCCATCCTTTTCGTCCAAAACGTTTTTACAATCTGTTTGTTTTAAAGTTTATGTTTTGTTTTCAATTTTCGTCCAAAACAAATCCCCCTTTATTTTGAAGTCTTAGATTAGTTAGTAGGTGTTTGATTTGTGTTTCTAAGTGTTTTGATTCAAGTTTTCACCCAAATTCGTCCAAGTTCTTGTTAGGTTCTCAAAACTGCCCAGAAAGTGGTTTTTAGGCAGTTTTGAGTCATTAGGTTGCTGTTTTGAGTTGTAGGTTTGTTTAAGTGTTTTAACCTTTAGTTTTGCATTCTTTGAGTCTAGTTTAGTGTTTTAAACTTTGTTTTTGAGTTTTTAAGTTAGTTTCCAAGTGTTTAGCAATCCCTCCTAATCCCCGGTCCAGAACGATCCCTACTTACATACTTTACTACGATTGTCAAAAGAGGGTTTAATTTGTGTGCTTATCTATTTCACATCAAATTTTTGGCGCCGTTGCCGGGGATTAGCAATTTTGCTAATCCCTTGGATTGTTTTTGTTTCTTTTATTTCACTTTGTTTCTGATTTTGTTTAAATTTCTGACCTAAATTTGTTTCTTGTTTCTTAGGTACTAGTGTATGACTAGAAGCTCTTAAACGATTCGTGCGAACATCTTGGATTTTGACGACGACTTTGAGAGGAAATTGAGAAGAGCTAGAAATCAGCAAGAACATCATCCACCCAATTCCGAATCTGACCTTGAAGAAAACGTACAAGAAGAGGAGGAGGAGGCCACGACAGGGATATTTGAAGAAGTCCAAGGCATGGCGGTGGACAACCGTACACTCAAAGAGCTTTCCGCCTCAGGTTTGGATAATGCCGCACCCTTGTGCATTCAATACCCCACGGCTGCCCAAGGTAAGACGGACGAGTTTGAATTAAAGTCAAGTTTGCTTCATCATATTCCTAAATACCATGGCTTGTCCATGGAAGATCCTAACAAACATTTGAAAGAATTTGAAGTAGTTTGCTCTAGTATGACTCCCGTCAATGTTGACGGAAATATCTTGAAGATGAAGGCTTTTCCATTCTCTTTGATGGATAAAGCCAAGGATTGGTTATACGAGTTAGCTCCCGGCACTGTCACTTCTTGGGAGAGTATGAAGAGAGCGTTCTTGGAGAAGTTCTTTCCAACTTCTCGCATCATCCTCCTACGCAAAAAGATAAGCGGAATTCAGCAAGAAGAAGGTGAGTCTTTTCCTACATATTATGAACGATTTAAATCACTTGTTGCTTCTTGTCCACAGCATCAGATGAAGGAGGAGTTGCTTTTGCAATACTTCTACGAGGGTCTCCTACCTCTAGAACGTCAAATGCTTGATGCTTCGGCGGGGGGAGCATTGGTGGACAAAACACCCATGGCTGCAAGATCTTAATCTCTAATCGAGCGTTGAACGCTCAACAATACGAGGGAGTAAGCCAAAGGGGATCCCCACGGCACCAAGTACATGAGGTAAGTTCAACTTCCGATCTTCATTCACAATTGGCTAATCTTACTTCTATTGTTTCACAGATGGCTGAGGGAATGAAGATGCAAGGACCTGTGGTGTGTGGCGTATGTTCTATCCAAGGACATGTCTCCGAGAAATGTCCTCAACTCATCGAGAATGGCGGATGGGAGAGTGCGAATGCCATTGGGTTTCAAAGCCAAAATCAGTCAAGACATGATCCATACTCCAACACGTATAATCCAGGGTGGCGAGACCACCCAAATTTCAAGTGGAGGGATCCCCAACAACCTCAAAATCAAGGAGGCTTTAGGCAACAACCCCCGGGGTTCTTTTCCAAAACCTACGGCCAACCCCAAAATCAAGCCCAATCCGGCCCAAGTGCCTCAGGTACGTCTCTTGACAATGATGCACTTCTTAAGATACTAACTAAGTTGTCTAATGGGCAGGAAGATCAAGCTAAGGCTATGCAAAACCAAGATAAAAGGGTGGATCAACTTGAGAAACAAATTGGGTAGATTGCCGAGTTTGTAGGTAAGTTTCGAGATCCCGGACAACTCCCTAGTTCCACCATTCCAAATCCAAAATGAGGGTTTGAATCAGCCAAAGCAATCACCCTAAGAAGTGGTAAGGAAGTTGGGGAAGGTCCTACATCAAAAACAGGTCATAACGAGGATGAAATTTTGCAAATGGAAGAGGAGGAATCAAGGCTGCCCACGGCAAAGGTGGTTCCACCTTTGCCGTAAGCTCCTAGTATCCCAAATCTGCCCAATTCGTCCCACAAAGGTAAGAATGTGTCCAATTTAGTTCATACTAATGTTTTCCCTTCAAATGTGCCTTTTCCTAGTAGGTTCATGCAAACGAAGAAAGAAGAGGCAGAAAAGGATATCCTTGAAACCTTTAGGAAAGTTCAAGTTAACATACCTTTGTTAGATGCAATCAAGCAAGTTCTGAGGTATGCTAAGTTCTTGAAAGAGTTATGTACCACTAGGAAGAGGATGTCGACTAAGGAAGTGGTAAAGGTAGGCGAGAATGTGTCTGCCATCTTGCAATGCAAACTACCTCCCAAATGCAAAGATCCAGGTAGCTTTACCATTCCTTGTGTCATTGGGAACACTAGATTTGAATCTGCCATGCTTGATTTAGGTGCTTCTATAAATGTTATGCCATATTCCATTTATGCATCTATGAACTTAGGAGCATTGAAAAATGATGGGGTAATAATACAATTGGCCGATAGATCTAACGCCTATCCAAAGGGAGTTTTGGAAGATGTTCTTGTGCAGGTTAATCATTTAGTCTTCCCGGCGGATTTCTATGTCCTCGAAATGGATGAATCGGACCATGCTCCTTCGCTGCCCATTCTACTTGGAAGGCCATTCATGAAGACGGCCCGGACGAAGATTGACATGTATAGTGGAACTTTGTCCATGGAATTCGATGGGGAAGTTGTTAATTTTAATCTTTCTGATTCCATTAAATACCCTAGTGAGGACCATTCATGTTTCTCTATTGATATAATTGACTCTTTGGCGCAGGGATATCTCGACGATTTGAATGACGATGCGCTTGAAAAAGTCATTACACGAGGCATGGAACTCACAACTAAGGGGGCAGATTCTAGTGTAACCCACGACATACATGGACTAGGCCATGCCGTGCCCCCTAGTGAGGATCTAATTGAAGTTGTTGCTGCCCTTGAGTCCTCACCTAAGCTTAATGGTAAGTATATTAACCGTGAGTCCATTCCCATTTCGACTAACAAATTGCTTCCATCCATAATTCAGGCACCTACCCTTGAACTCAAGCCTTTGCCAAGCCATTTGAAGTACATTTTCTTGGGAGAAAATGAAACACTACCTGCCATCATTTCCTCCTCCCTCACGGCACAAGAGGAGGAGAAATTGCTTCGAGTTTTGAAGGAGTTCAAATCTGCTCTAGGTTGGACATTGGCCGACATCAAAGGTATAAGCCCTACGACTTGTATGCATCACATATTTCTTGAGGAGGGGGCCAAACCAACTCGAGAGGCTCAACGCCGTCTCAACCCTCCTATGATGGAAGTTGTGAAAAAGGAGATCATAAAGCTTCTAGATTGTGGGGTTATCTATCCAATCTCGGATAATAGGTGGGTTTCGCCCGTTCAATGCGTACCAAAGAAATCCGGAGTGACGGTGGTAGCTAATGCCAAGAATGAGCTTGTCCCTCAACGTATTCAAACCGGTTGGAGGGTGTGCATTGACTACAGGAAGCTAAACACCACCACGAGGAAGGACCACTTCCCATTGCCGTTCATTGACCAAATGCTTGAGAGGTTAGCGGGTTATGCTTTCTATTGTTTTCTTGATGGTTATTCTGGTTATAATCAAATTGTCATTGCACCCGAGGACCAAGAAAAAACCACTTTTACATGCCCGTTTGGAACATTTGCATATCGTCGCATGCCTTTTGGTTTATGTAATGCACCTGCTACATTTCAAAGATGCATGATGAGCATATTTTCTGATTACGTAGAAAAGATAATTGAAGTGTTTATGGATGATTTTAGTGTATTTGGTGATTCGTTTGATAGTTGCTTGCATAATCTAAGTTTGATCCTAAAACGTTGTGTTGAAACTAACCTTGTACTTAATTGGGAAAAGTGTCATTTTATGGTTAAACAAGGCATCGTTTTAGGTCATATAATCTCTGAAAAGGGTATTGAGGTTGATAAGTCGAAAATAGATCTTGTACGTCACTTACCCTCTCCGACTTCGGTTAGAGAGGTTCGTTCGTTTCTTGGCCACGCAGGATTTTATCGTAGGTTTATCAAAGATTTCTCGAAGATAGCACAACCTCTTTGCCGACTCCTACAAAAAGAAGTGGCGTTTGAATTCACCAAGGAGTGCACGACATCATTCAACCAACTCAAGGAGTTGTTGACCACGGCACCCATCATTGTTCCACCGGATTGGAGTCTACCTTTCGAGCTCATGTGTGATGCGTCCAACTATGCTTTAGGAGCTGTTTTAGGACAAAGAAAGGACAAGAGGCCGCATGTCATTTACTACGCCTCACGGACGTTGAACGATGCACAATTGAACTATTCCACTACGGAAAAAGAACTCCTTGCCGTTGTCTTTGCTTTAGATAAATTTCGATCATATTTAATTGGAACTAAAGTAATTGTTTTCACTGATCATGCAGCTCTGAAGTACTTGCTCACCAAAAAGGAGGCCAAGCCACGGCTAATTCGATGGATATTGCTACTTCAAGAGTTCGACATAGAGATTCAGGATAAGAAGGGAAGTGAAAACGTGGTGGCTGACCACCCAAGCCGAATGGTGCATAATGAGGAGTCTTTGCCGATTTTGGAGACATTCCCCGATGAACAATTGCTGTCCATTAAGGTTAGTGCACCTTGGTATGCCGATATTGTTAATTTTTTGGTGTCAAAACGTATCCCAAGTGAGTTCACTAGGCACCAACGTGATAAACTTAGGCATGATGCACGGTTTTATGTGTGGGATGACCCGTACTTATGGAAATTTTGCCCCGATCAGATTATACGTCGTTGTGTGCACAATTCTGAATGTTATTCAATTTTGAGTTTTTGTCACACATATGCATGTGGAGGGCACTTTGGCACACAACGCACAGCCCTCAAGGTGTTACAATGTGGATTCTATTGGCCTAGTATTTTTAAAGATGCTAAAACTTTTTGCTTAACATGTGATAAATGCCAACGAATGGGTGGTATTAGTGCAAAGGACCAAATGCCGCAGGTTTCTGTCCTAAATGTTGAAATTTTTGATGTTTGGGGTGTTGATTTTATGGGTCCCTTCCCTTCATCGTATGGTTTCATGTTTATTTTGCTTGCGGTTGATTATGTGTCGAAATGGGTGGAAGCCAAGGCCACCCGGACTAATGATTCTAAAGTGGTTGCAGATTTTATTAGAACTAACGTTTTTGCAAGGTTCGGAATGCCACGAGTGATCATTAGTGATGGAGGGTCACATTTTTGTAATCGGACCATTGAAGCGTTATTGAGGAAATACAGTGTCACCCATAAGGTTTCTACACCTTACCATCCTCAAACGAATGGCCAAGCCGAGGTTTCCAACCGAGAGATCAAGCAAATACTTGAGAAGACCGTTGGGCCAACAAGGAAGGATTGGAGCTTACGGTTAGATGATGCATTTTGGGCGTATCATACGGCATACAAAACCCCCATTGGGATGTCCCCCTTTCGACTTGTCTATGGCAAGGCGTACCATCTTCCTGTTGAATTGGAACACAAAGCACTTTGGGCCATCAAGAAGTTTAACATAAACCTTGAGGAAGCAGGAAGTCAAAGGAGATTGCAATTGAATGAGCTTGATGAGATACGGCACGAGGCGTACGATAATGCAAGCATTTACAAGCAAAAGACAAAGCTTTCCATGACAACATAATCCGTGGGAAATCATTCTCAATTGGGCAGAAAGTGCTATTGTTCAATTCCCGTTTACGTTTGTTTCCCGGTAAGTTACGTTCTAAGTGGATTGGACCGTTTGTTATTACTAATGTATCTTCTTATGGTGCCATCCAGATTCAAAGTCTCAAAACAGGTCATGAATTCCAAGTGAACGGACACCGTTTGAAGCCATATTATGAGAACTTTGTTGAACAAACCGTGGATGATATTTCTTTGGGTGCCGTGGGCACAAATGGAGAATGACTGAGCTCTTCGTCCGGCTGTACGACGTTAAAGGAAGCGCTACTTGGGAAGCAACCCATGCAATTCAACAAAGGAAGACCAAGGAATTACTCCAATTCCAGATTTGCGTTCCTAAACTCTTCCCTTTGTTGTTTATTTCGAATCTGCCTATTTAGTTGTTTTAGTTGCTGTTTGTGTGTTTCTTTTTGTTTAGTGTCATTTTATGCTTGAAACATTGAGGACAATGTTGGATTTAAGTGGGGGGGGTAACTAAGTGTTTTAGATGCAAATTCGTGGGATTTTATCACCCTTAACTTGGAGACTTGTTCCTTGCTGTTTTTAAGTGTTTTTGAGCAATTTTGGTGTGTTTTAGTGTGTTTTGAAGTAAAAATCCGAAAATCACATAAAAATTTGAAAAATTTGTTTTAAAAACCCAAAAAGAGTTGTTTTTGTGTGTTTGTTTGTGTCTTAGGGTACCTTCCAACACAATGATGAGGATTTGGTTTTTAATTGCATGACTGTTAAAGAGAGTGATTAACATGGATGAAAGTTTGAATTACTCTTTGTTTATGCTTGGTTGTGGTTATAACTTATGAATTCACATGCAATCATAAAGGAAAAATCAGTTTTTGTAACATGCTTGAAGGAAGGAACTCGAATTAACGCTACAACCTTGTGAGACTTGAGCCTAAACGTTTATTTGGAGAGTTAAAATCTGTGCATTCTTTGTTTTCTAAGTCGTTGCATGATCTCATTATTCCTTGCTTGGTTGCTACTTAGAAGGCGTTTCATCATTTAGTTCCAAATGCTAGAACTCATGCCCATTTCATTCAAAGCATGTCATTGAATTGCATAACACATATTCAAGATGAAGTTGTGTAGTGACCACCACCTTAGCCAAAATGCCGTGTGCCCTATGTCATTATGTTTTGTAGGTTTTTAACCCCGTTGAGCCTTGTTTAGCCTATTCTTTGTTAACCCATGTTTTCCTCACCTAGCCTAGTTTAGGACCATCCATACCCTTGTTCTTAAAGCATAGTAAAGCATGATTCAAATTGAATTCCTTTTGATTTATGTTGGCAGAAAACAAGTGTGGGGGAAGTGTTGTTCATGAGGAATTGTGTGCCATAGGCACGGCAAAGAAAAGAAAAGAAAAAAAAAAAAAAAAGAAAAAAAATTTCGTGGAAAAAGAAAAATTGAAGAAAAAAAATATGAAAAGTTTGAAAAAAAAAATATGAAAAGTTGAGAAAAAGAGTTCCAAAGTATTGTTTGTTGAAGTAAGGGTCCAAAACAATGAATTCGGCCCTAAGGAGTTGTTTAAGTCTTCCCCTTGTGTTTTAAAGTTAATTTCTGCAATCTAAGTGAATTCTAAGTCTCAATTTCAGTGCTTTGCTTACTATTGCTTGAAGAACGTTTGTTTTCCCTATCCTTTCCGTGTTAACCAACACCCCAAGCCCCATTACAACCCTTAACTTTTATCTTGAGTGTTATGTGCTTCAATTTGTGGAGTTTGAATTTGGTATGAGCATATGGTGTCACTGGTTCTCGCATCTAAGTAGTAGCATTCCATTCATGAGATCATATCTAAACATGCTTCTTAACTTTAGAAATTGTGTTCTTTGTGAAACATATATGTGAGCATTCGTTTTCATATCTACATCAATCTTCTCACATATGACTAGTGTAGAGTGTGGGGTTAGAAAATCTGAGTGAAAATAGAGTGTATATCCTGTAAGGAATTGAGGAAATTCTCTAAGTTATGTTACCACATTCAAAGCATTGTTTTAATTGATTACTTGTGAACTAGTAAGTAGTGGCTTTAATTAAGTATGTGCTTACGAGTAAAGATGACTAAAATTTGTGGGGATAACAATCTTTAACATGTCATGTGCATTGGAAATCCCTGAGGCAAACGTTGGAAGGTTTAGGTTTTGTTTTGGTTAGTTTGTTTCGTTTTGTTTTCTTTCTCTTGTTTGTTTTGCTCGAGGACTAGCAAAAGCTAAGTGTGGGGGAATTTGATAGGAGCATATGTATGCGACTTAGTGGGCTTGTTCTTGTGCATTTATGTTGTTTTTCTTTAGTTATTTTAGTGTTTAAAGTCATTTTCGTGCAATTTCAGGTTTAGAGACGAAGTATGCAAAGAAGTGCGAAATGGAGCATTTCAGAGCAAAATTGAGCCGGAATGTTGTGTATGCTAATGGAGCACGAGGAATGGACGAGTTTGAAGGTCAAAGGAGCTTAAGAAATGAAGAAATAAAAGTGAAGAACAAAGAAGTCGGAATTGGCAACCAAAGTTTCTAAAGTTGGAAGTTCCTATTCTTGGAGGTTTCCATTTTTGTGAGTTTCTATTCTTGGATTTGGGCTTTTAGATGACCTAAACCCTAATTCCTTGTGGATCCTAAGCCCATGCCGCACCCTAGGGCCTAATCATTTAATTTCTGCCAAGTTAAACCCTAATCTATCTCCCCTAGGGTTTGGGCCGCACCTAATGTTCTAGAAACCCTATTTTCTGATGGACTTTAAGCCCTTTACCGCACCTAAACCCTAGCCCATTGCTTAAACCTGATTTCCCTAGGGTTTGTGGTGCCTATATATATGTGTTCTAAAGCCTTGCCGCACATATCACCCCCTCCACAATTCAGAAATTCGTAAAACACATCCATCACACTTTGCCGCAGCCTTCATTCACTAACCAGCCACTTCCCACTCCTTGCCGCAGCCATTCCTTTACTCCAGCCACCATTCTACACCTCCATACACCACCCATACCCCTTGCCGCACCACCATACCATCCTAACTCTCTTCCAAAACCAAAATCACATCCAAAAATCCCCTAAACCCTCTCTGCCGCAGCAAGGAGAAGAAGAAAGAGAAGCTTGACGTGCAGAAATTCAAAGTGGAATTGTTGGGCGTTTTAGGTGTAATCTTTCTTATGTCTTCGATGTTTCAATTCAATAAACTTTGTGTTGTGAGTATGAGGAACTAAACCCCCCTTGGTTAGGGGGGAATTCGAAACCATGTACATGCTTGCAATATGATTTGATTACATTCGGTTGTTATTTCATAAGTTGTGGATTCAATTCGTTCATCTACTTGATTGATAACTTATTTGTGTATGTTGATTGAGAGTGCACGCTTAGTTTTCATGCATGAATATGATGCTAGATTATGAGGGAGTTTCACCTAATAGTTACAATCTTATAATCACAAGTAGTGAAGGTCGCTTGAAAACGATCGCGTTGAATGAATTCTTGGCATAAGTTTAATGCAATTCATAGTATTCATAATTTATTGGAAGAACAACTGAAAATCGTTTTGTTTGCAAGTGTGTCATGTGTGGAGAAGAACCTTCTGACTAGCCTTTTATCCATCCTTTTCATCCAAAACGTTTTTACAATCTGTTTGTTTTAAAGTTTCTGTTTTGTTTTCAATTTTCGTCCAAAACAAATCCCCCATTATTTTGAAGTCTTAGATTAGTTAGTAGGTGTTTGATTTGTGTTTCTAAGTGTTTTGATTCAAGTTTTCACCCAAATTCGTCCAAGTTCTTGTTAGGTTCTCAAAACTGCCCAGAAAGTGGTTTTTAGGCAGTTTTGAGTCATTAGGTTGCTGTTTTGAGTTTCAGGTTTGTTTAAGTGTTTTAACCTTTAGTTTTGCATTCTTTGAGTCTAGTTTAGTGTTTTAAACTTTGTTTTTGAGTTTTTAAGTCAGTTTCCAAGTGTTTAGCAATCCCTCCTAATCATCGGTCCAGAACGATCCCTACTTACATACTTTACTACGATTGTCAAAAGAGGGTTTAATTTGTGTGCTTATCTGTTTCGCATCAGTTTTAGTGCAGGTTGATCATTTAATCTTCCCGGCGGATTTCTATGTCCTTGAAATGGATGAATCGGACCATGCCCCTTCATTACCCATCCTCCTTGGAAGGCCTGATCGGATCATATTTATATATATTTTTACTTCGAATTCACTCGTCTTTTCTTAGTTAGTTCCTTATATTTTTGAGCTATTTACGTTATTTTTGTGTTTATAGGATTTGTTATGCAAAGAAAATAAAAATAGAACAAATGAAATTTTATGTAATAAATTCGTCAAAACTGTCTGTGTAGATCAACTTTTAAATTAAATTAAAAAAAAATATATATATATAATAATGATAAATCATGATGATGTTTGAAACATCATCATGATGGTTTTGTTTTGTAGAAGAAAAGAAAGGAACGGATGGAGAAGAAGAAAAGAAAGGAATAAAAAAAGAAAAGAAGGAATAAAAAAATTAAAAGAAGAATAAGTGAGTCCACACATGAGGGATCCAAAGAAAGATATACGAAAGAAGAAGAAAAAGGAGAATCCAAGGCGTGAAAGGGATAGAGGCGGGAGACAGAGAAGACTTGAAAAAGTGGGAAATAAAATAATAAGATAGAGAGGAGAAAGCAGCTGGCAGAGACGAAATTGGGGGGGGGGGAGAGATGGAGCTGCCTTTGGCAGCACGGGGTCAGAGAGGATAGAGATACGTGAGGGAAGCAAATAAGAAAGAAGAAAGAAAAAAAAGTGAGGGACTGACAGAAAAGCAGAGGGCTGCCCTTTGGGCAGCGTGAGGCTGCGCAGAAATAAAAGGGACAGTGCGGCATGGCAGGAGAGAAGTGACGCAGGGAGTGAGGGCAGAAGCACAGAAACGCAGCAGATCTTATTCTCTCGGTTAAATCTTTCCAACTTATGATTAATTTTTTGTTTAATTTTAGAATAATGTGTAGCTAAATTTATTTTGGCTAGAGGTTAATTCAAAGCCATGAATATATTTGTAATATGAATTGATTACCTTCGGTTGTGATTTCATAAGTTGTGATTTCAATTTACTTATCCGTTCGTATAAAAACTGATTTGTGTATGTTGGTTGAGAGTGCACGCTTAATTTACATGCATGAATTTGATGCTAGAATATAAGTGAATTTCACCTAATCGTTATGAACTTATTTTCACAAGTAGTAAAGGTTGCTAGTCACAATCACGTTAAGTAAATTCTTGGCAAGAGTATCATGCTTTTCATAGTTACGAATGCATCGTCAATGCTTATAGTTTTCACAAAGTTTAATGATCTTTGATTGTATCTCTATTGTGCTTTTCACGTAGGGGACTTTTGAAGAATGTTTTGAATTGTTGTATGCGTTTTCCCGTCCAATTCAATAACTTAAGGAAAACTTGAAGATTAAAAAAGTGCTGTTCACGGTTAATCTGGAGTATTGAGATTCACAATTTATTGAAAGAACAACTGAAAATCAATTTAGGTTGCATATGTGTCATGTGTGGAGAAGAACCCTCTAGCTAGTCCGTCATTTATCATTTTACCTTAATTTTATGTTTTGTCAATTCTGTAATTTAATTAAGTTTAATTTACTTTTCATCAAAACCAAACACCTATCCATTATTAAATTATTTTATTTATTTAGTTTTCTTTATTGTTAGTCTTTTAATTTAATTTCCGTCCATTTCAGTTCCTAGTGTTTAATTTGATTGTTTTCATTATTTTGAGTTATCCTAAGTGTGTTTCGAGTTATTAGAGTTTTTAGCCTAGTTTTGTGTCCTTGAGTCTTATTTAATATTTTTAAATTAATTTAGAATAGATTAGCAATCCCTCCTAATCCCCGGCCTAGAACGATACCCTACTTACATCCATACTACAATTGTCAAAAAGAGGGTTTAATTTGTGTGTCAAGAAAGTCTCACATCAAATTTTGGCGCCGTTGCCGGGGATTAGTAACTTTGCTAATCCTTTTATTTTTGTTTTTGTTTATGTTTATATTGGTGTTTGTGTATTTTACTTTTGATATTTGATTTATTTTTCTTTCTTTGATTTTAGGCACAAATGGAGCTGAGGGAAATTTGTTGGAAATGTGCCCTAAAGCCAACCATGTGATGATACTTTACGGACATTTCACATGTTAAACTAATCTAGTTTTACATATAAAGGGCATAAATTATTGTTTGAGCCGTCTCATATAAATGTTATATGCTTAAACGATAAAGTCCAAGGAATATGTGATTGGGAGAATGTAATCTAATGAAGTTAGATTCATGAGACCATTCTTTCGTAGACACATCCTAAACGTTCCTGATCATAGGATTGCCAATTGGGCGTTGACAGTCCGTCAAGATCAGTACGTACTATGTCTTCTCTCAGGGAGAGTGATTAGTCTCGAGTCATTGGTGTGTGTGACATCAAGATAAGTACGGTAGGTGCTCAATAGAGAATGAGTTCACTGAACGCGATCAACGAAGGGTTCTCATATTCCATGTCACATGAGAACTCATGGTTGGGATAATGCAAAGTAGTCCTTTGACCTGAGGCATCATAGTTGTCTTGTGGTTAAGACCTTGATCTTTGATTATGTCAAAGTCACTCCATCAGGAGGGTGTCCACGGCATCGTTGGGGTCAAGTGACTTAGCTATGGAGACAAGTGAATGCGCAACAAGGGATCTCTAACCTTCAAACCGTTTGAGGGAGAATACTCTATGATATGATTTAAATCTCTGATCAGAGTATGAATGAGATTAGGGA
This sequence comes from Malus sylvestris, assembly GCF_916048215.2. NCBI lineage: Eukaryota > Viridiplantae > Streptophyta > Magnoliopsida > Rosales > Rosaceae > Malus > Malus sylvestris. The sequence continues at coordinate 15,399,088 of NC_062269.1, forward strand.
ATGCGTTCCGAATCACATTCATGGTAATCATATAAGCACAAGACACACATTGGATAGTAGACATGAGAAAATAAACTATCAAACCAAACAATGTGGTCAAGAGTATTAGATTAGAGAAAGACCGTATTGCATTTGTAATCCCGAACTGAATAGGTTCTCTAACCTCTTCTGATTAGCTTGGGTAACCATGACATGCTGCTAGGCGTCAACCATGGTTTGTGGAAGCCCTAAACGTGTGTAATCACTAAAGGGAGAATTGAAAATAGTTTCAATTCACAATCGATGTAAAATGGTTTTAATCGCCCACTACCTCGCTAAAAGGAACCTAAAGGATCGCACACCGTGTAAGGTGGAGATTGGAGATTAAACGGAGATGAGTAAGAATGATTAAATGGTTTAATCATTTATTTATGGCAATGATTAATTAATATGTTAATTAATCAAACGAAAAAGTTCGTTAAAGACTTCGGGATAGTTTTGGACCTTAAGGCCCAATGGGCTTCGAACGTCAAGCCCATTAACTTAAGTTGTATGACAATTTAATGAATAAAGATTCATTAAAGCCCAAAAGCCCAAACATCCCTAAATGGCCAGCCATGATGAAATGAATTAGGGTTTTGGTTGTTTAGGTCACTTAAAGAAGTGACTATATAAATGACTTTATAACTAAAATTCATTAAGGAAATATTAAGGGTTTATTTTGGGGGAAAATTGGTGAGAATTGTCTCTCTATTTTCTCTCTAAATAGGCCAACACCTTGGAGGGTACATCTAGCAATCCTACTACTCCAAGGTCACTCATTTCTTCTACAATCGAACCTTGGTGTCGAGAATTAGAGGTTCTCAATTTTGGGAACTTGGAGAACCTATTCTTCCATCCAAATCCATGGATCTAAGAAGCAAGGAATGAAGGCCCCTATCTCTTTGGGTGATTAGCCTTTGCTTATGCAAAGAGGAATCTACAAAGGTAAATTTATCAACTCACTTTGTTTTTGAGTTGATTATTGGTTCACCAATCTACTAGGCTTTGAATTTCATGGTCATGTTTTGTTTTTGAGTACATACAAGCATGATTCCGCCTTTAATTGTTAAATTGCATGCTATATGATGTTGCTCAAATGAACATGTTTTTCAAAATAATTCCTTCAAGTGGTATCAGAGCCTAGGTCTAGTAGTTGGTGAATCCTTTTGTGTTTTGTAGTTCATAAGTTTGTGATCTAAAAGTTGTAATTGTTACAAGCTTTATTCTTGCTTCTTTGAAAGTAAATTTTGTTGGAAAATTTGCTATCTCAAATGTTGTAGATGTTGTTCATATGAGCATGAATATTGGAGCTAAAATTTGGTGCCATGCTTTTGGGAAAATTCGGCCAAAATCAAAGGGTGAATTTTTGGGTTCTTGTTTGACTTGTTAAAAGTGTTTTAATGTGTTCTTTGGAACCCCTAAGTACCCTAGTTTGGTTAGATGTTATTTCCCTTAAGTAAGAATGGTTTTGGAATGTTTTTGGGTGAAAAAGGTTCATGGAAAAATTTGGGTTTTTCATGGATGTTCTTCATTGTTCTTGATGTTCTTGCCAAGAACAAAAAGGTTTGGTGTTTTGATTCAAAGTTTTGATTTATTTCATAAAGTATATGTGATATGTTTTTAAATGTTTTATCATGTATTTAAAGTATTAGATATTTGTATAAATGATGATTGAAATAATTGTGATTGAATTATTTCATAAACATATCCTTTCACATACACTTGCATGCTTTTGACAAAACTCACAAATCAACACACACACCAATGTTATCTTCCCCTAAAACAGGCCACTCCCTCAAAGGGAGTACTTTTGGGGCTTTTATGCAATTACATAAAGTTTTGATACTTTTGTGTATTTGCACTTTGGTCCAAAAGTTTACGTTTTTACGTTTAGGTCCAAAAACGCTAAAGGACAAATTGTTTTGTTCCTTTAATGAAGTTTTTGCATTATTAAAAGTTTGGGTTCTAGTTGTATTTACATGAAGTAGTGACTTTTGTGTATTATACAAAGTGACCCCAAAAGTTTTTGTATTTGCAATATGGCCCAAAAGTTGAGGTTAATTGCAAGATGGCCCAAATAGGATGAGAACAAAATTGTTTTGTCTCTTTAAATGAGAATTGGATTTTCATTTTGTTTAGCTCCATTTAAATCAATCTTATGGATACAAAAACCAAATGAAAATGTTGCATTCATTTAATTAGTTAAAGTGTTAATTAATTAAAGGGTGATTATGAACCTAAGCCTAATATAATTGAGCTATGTGAAAGGCGTTTCAAATTTGTTTGAACCATGGGAATGTGTAGATTAGATTTTGGTTGTAATTTGATTTGATCAAATGTTGTAAAAGGGCTTAAGCTCTTCTTTACTTTAAAGTAATTTGTATTATGCAAATGTTGTAATGAGCATAAGCTCACCTTTACTTTGAAGTACTTCTTTCTTGCTTTATTTGATATGCATGAAAATGAAGTAGTTGGGTTCAACGCCCCTAAGACAACACGCCTTAATGTGATTAAACGCGTAACTAAAATCAATCTTCATTCCTAGACCGAGATTCAACACAAGGCTCGTGTTGAATCTAAACAAAGGTTCATAATCATCCTTAGGCCCTAAGGCAACTATATATAGTCCATCAAATGAATGCAAAGTTTATGTTAGTAGTATCATATACTCTTGCTTAAAAATCGTTTTAAAAGCATAGTGGGAGTATTATGTACAACTAAAACAATGAGATGGACCAATAGTTGTAATAGGACCAAAATTGTTTTAATAGAGATTAAAATGTATGTTTATATGTGGTGAGACCTAAAACCCTCAACCAAACCAATATTAAGTTGATAAGCGGAGAGTGCTTTGAACACTCTTTCGTGGCCTTCCACCGTGGTAGGCTCCGATCGTTTGTGACTCGTACACCGGCTTCACCCTATAATGGGGGAGTACAAAGTGCGTGCTTACACTCAGGAGGAGTTCTATATACATACATGATGAAGTGAGGTAGGCAACGAGTTTAGCCAACATGATATAATTCTGAGGCTATGCTTGAACCCCTACACGAACTAGGCATGGTGGGAATGACTTAACTAAGTGCAATGACGCCAACATGATATAATTCTGAGGCATCACTCTCTAGAGGCCAAATAAGATGGGTACTTGCATTAGTTGCAAATGAGTAAGCGTACTCTCTCATTATTATTAATGCTAGCCAACATGATATAATTCTGAGGTGGGCTTGGTAATAGTGAGCCTCCCATAACCTACTAGGAGTTTCATCCAAAACTCTCGAATTCCAATGAGGGATATGGAATTTGCCAAAAATAGTGGGTGGTGCTATTTGATTTAAAGACCCGAATCAAATGGCATAAAATCAATCAATTTATATTCGTTATGTATTTGTTTACCAATATATTTGCAAACGCTATCCAACACTTGACAAATAAAAGCCGAACGTTTAGTTTACGGACTTGGTACTACAAAACCATAGATTGTCTTTAATGGCTTGTAAAAGTACCAAAGTAGTCTCATCCTCACAATCTTCCTATTGATAATGTATCATTAGAAGAATATGTTAGAAAAGGTCTATCATAAAGAGGACAACACTTTTAATGTCATAATTCTTCAATTACAAATTGTTGTATGAAGAAATAGGAGTTGCTTTGAACAACCCTTAGTCAATGCAAACACTTAGTGCTTGTTTCTTTGTTACATGAACAAGGAAATTGAGAAGAAAGCACAAAGGCATGGACACTTTATGTGCCATGATTCTTCACTTACAATTTGTTGTGTGAAGAAATAAGAGTTGCCTTGTACAACTCTTTAAAGTTTGTAATTATGTTTAGAACATAATGGTTGGTTGACAAAAATAGTCCATCAATATGGACTTATGATGATTTTGAATCATTGAGTGTTGAAGTGATAAACCACTTAACGAGACGGAAACTAGGCAAGGACTTCACCTTTGTTTCCCTATCCTAATCATTCACTAAGTTTATTGTAAACTATATAGTGAAAAATAACCACATACTCTCCAAAATTGTTTGATGTGTATAACACAATTGAAAAAGGTTTCAAGAGAGATAGTGGGAGTTTAGGGACCATGACTAATGTAGTCAAAGGTGAAAGTCAAATAAAGAAGATAAATAACTCCAAGGGAACAAACTTTCTTTATGAAAGGATGGACATTGGAAGGGGTATTTGCAAGAAATGTCTTGCAAGTGTCAAGGACACACCTTTCGAAGGTGTTGTAAATTGTTCTTGAATAGTTCAAAACAGTTGGTTCTTCTACTTGAATGCATGATTCCGTATTAGTAACTATGTTTTACAATCGTTGTAAAAGTGTGCCTAATAAGAAGTAGAAGATTAATGAGAGAAGAGAAAGTACTTCACATTCGAAGCGTGAATCAAATGTAGATCTCTGCGAAAGCAGATGGTACTTACTTCCTCATATGAACTACCAAAGAAATTGGAAAAACATAGATTGTCTTTATATTCCAATTTTAAGGAACTAAATTCCGTCACTATGTGAAATGGATAAATGTTTTGTTTGACAAAACAATGTTCTTTATTAATCAATGATTAGATTATGGTAATCTAATTAATTATCTCTATAGTAGAGATAATATGGTAGTGTTAACTGTTTAGAAAATAATGATGCTTAAAACCCAAAAGGTTGCAAGGTAGTGACTAATCGCAACTAAAGTTGTGATACCTCTAAAACATAAATTACGAGTTGGTCATAGATGGACGCTTTGGATCGTTAGATCCGGATCCAATACCTTCTTGTTAAAATTGTATAGAGGCGAAATGTTCGAATCTTTATTCTTTTGGAAAGAAGAAAGAATCACAAAGTTGTTGAGGTTAATTCACTTAAATGTTAGTGGCACATGTCCACAAACATAATACTACTCATGTTGGATAACATTCACCGAAGATCACTCTCGGTTGGACTATAGTTTATTTTGAATAAACACAAGTCCGAATACTTTGCAAAATGTTTCAAAGAATTCAAGAAATGTAAGTTGATGAGTAAGACGTCTAAAGTATTTACCTCCTTAGATTTGATCCAAGGAAAGGTAACACTTTAGATGAGTTTCCTTGAAAGATATCAAGGAAAATAGCATCATAAGATAATGTATTTCTCCATTAGGAGAAGAACGAACTTGAATAAGATTTAGTTCGTTAGATGTTATCTATTACCCATATATAGGATATATACTTCTAAAACAATATGATTGTCAATGAGAAGATCTTCCAATATTTTCATGACTCCATAAGATGTAGTTGGAAAGAAAGACAAATCTTAAGCATGTTAAGATTTGGGGTTGTGTGCTAATAAGCAATATTTGTTTAATAACAATCTTGTAGGATATCCTTAAAATAACTTTTGGATATCGCTTCTATAAACTAACTAACAAATGTTGTTTTGTTGGGTAGTTCATTGTAATTCTACAATGTGATTTGCCTAAAAGCAAATGAACGAGAGATAGAACTCAAAGAATGGGTTCTTTGAGAGACAAGAAAGTAATCAACAAATATAACAACCTAGTTCCTATACCACAAGCTCCAAGGTAGTCGATAAGGATTTATAAACCGTCTCAGTTGAATGGTTTTGAACTTTATAACTATGTCATAGAGTTGCACCTCTTAATTCGAAAGAAATAAGAATGAAAATCCTTATGACTACATTGAGTGCATATACGATATATACTCAAGGAAATGGTAAAGTACCATTTGACTCGAAATAATGAAACCTTCATAGCTAATTGGTAGCTTAAGGTGACTACAATCAAAGAGATTGGTTGACTTTGAAGAAACTATCTTTGAGATAGTCTTGGTTTCAATTAATTCGAAAATTGCTAGCTACAACTAAATGGTGATTCAATGTTTGGAGATAATATGGGTTTCCGAAACCATTATTAAGATAGTCTTGATAATATATGTCTAAAACCATAAATCACAAGACATATAAGTTGTAGAGATCCATCCATCATGGATCTTAGCAAGTTAGTGGGAGCTATTTGCATTTTATGAGAAAAGGATCAAATCGTTTGATTTCTCATAAAGATGTAAATGAATCTTTTGTTTACTTGTTTTACAAAAGATTAGTGGGAGTTAATCATGTTCCTAAAAATTTAAATATATATGATATATTAATTTTTGGAAATGAAAAGAATACTTCTTCGTTAAAGTTAAGACTTTAATACATTATATGAAGATAGAATGTATATGGGAGATATAGTCTATGTACATGGGATGGAAATCTATAATGATATATTTCATGATATAATTGGATTATATCAATCCCTAATAATAGACAATGGATGCTAGGAAGTTTCTCATATGATGATAAACTTCAATAAGAAGGACGATTCTAGTGAGACTAGCAAGTTGCCCTTCTCATAGGGAATGTACCCTTTGACTCCCAAAGAAATAATGCGTAAATTGAATCCTTTATGCATATGCAGAAAGGTGATTTATGTATTTCATATTGTATGAAAAACATTGATATGAGTTGTACCTAGAACGGTACAAGATGATATCAGTGCAAGCCCAGGATCAGAACCATGGCATCTGTCAAGTGAGTCCTTAAGTATTTAAGAAATACTAAAGGATAAATTCCTCAAAGATCGAGGAAGAATCAAAGTGACGTAATAGAAGCGTAAATGTATTAGATTATGAATCTAATCCTTCATTGTATGTTTCTTCATTATGAATGAAGAGATAAACAGATATCTATTTATTATGACTAAAGAGATATTTGGATGGAAACATTAAAGTAATGACTTTAGTGTGTTCCATTATGAATGCAAGATATATTGCCATATAGAAGTTTACAACAATGTTGTTTGGATGGGAAAGTTCATTTATGAACTCTCTATTCGGTTCCAACCAGAAAGTGTATGACACTAATGGGGCGATAGCTTAAGCCTGGGAATCAAGGTCTCATCAAGATCCGAACACAAATGAGAGACTGAACCACATGATTGAGAATCATGTATAATGGTGACGTCGTTATTCTCAAGGTTGCTTCTATGGATAACACATATAGATGTCCACTGTCTAGGCCTACTATTCAGCCATTTATGAAATGACTACAGAAGAGGTATCATCAAGATGACCAAGCTGATTGGCTCCAGTGCAAGTGGGAGATTGTTGGAAATGTGCCCTAAAGCCAACCATGTGATGATACTTTACGGACATTTCACATGTTAAACTAATCTAGTTTTACATATAAAGGGCATAAATTATTGTTTGAGCCGTCTCATATAAATGTTATATGCTTAAACGATAAAGTCCAAGGAATATGTGATTGGGAGAATGTAATCTAATGAAGTTAGATTCATGAGACCATTCTTTCGTAGACACATCCTAAACGTTCCTGATCATAGGATTGCCAATTGGGCGTTGACAGTCCGTCAAGATCAGTACGTACTATGTCTTCTCTCAGGGAGAGTGATTAGTCTCGAGTCATTGGTGTGTGTGACATCAAGATAAGTACGGTAGGTGCTCAATAGAGAATGAGTTCACTGAACGCGATCAACGAAGGGTTCTCATATTCCATGTCACATGAGAACTCATGGTTGGGATAATGCAAAGTAGTCCTTTGACCTGAGGCATCATAGTTGTCTTGTGGTTAAGACCTTGATCTTTGATTATGTCAAAGTCACTCCATCAGGAGGGTGTCCACGGCATCGTTGGGGTCAAGTGACTTAGCTATGGAGACAAGTGAATGCGCAACAAGGGATCTCTAACCTTCAAACCGTTTGAGGGAGAATACTCTATGATATGATTTAAATCTCTGATCAGAGTATGAATGAGATTAGGGAATGCGTTCCGAATCACATTCATGGTAATCATATAAGCACAAGACACACATTGGATAGTAGACATGAGAAAATAAACTATCAAACCAAACAATGTGGTCAAGAGTATTAGATTAGAGAAAGACCGTATTGCATTTGTAATCCCGAACTGAATAGGTTCTCTAACCTCTTCTGATTAGCTTGGGTAACCATGACATGCTGCTAGGCGTCAACCATGGTTTGTGGAAGCCCTAAACGTGTGTAATCACTAAAGGGAGAATTGAAAATAGTTTCAATTCACAATCGATGTAAAATGGTTTTAATCGCCCACTACCTCGCTAAAAGGAACCTAAAGGATCGCACACCGTGTAAGGTGGAGATTGGAGATTAAACGGAGATGAGTAAGAATGATTAAATGGTTTAATCATTTATTTATGGCAAGGATTAATTAATATGTTAATTAATCAAACGAAAAAGTTCGTTAAAGACTTCGGGATAGTTTTGGACCTTAAGGCCCAATGGGCTTCGAACGTCAAGCCCATTAACTTAAGTTGTATGACAATTTAATGAATAAAGATTCATTAAAGCCCAAAAGCCCAAACATCCCTAAATGGCCAGCCATGATGAAATGAATTAGGGTTTTGGTTGTTTAGGTCACTTAAAGAAGTGACTATATAAATGACTTTATAACTAAAATTCATTAAGGAAATATTAAGGGTTTATTTTGGGGGAAAATTGGTGAGAATTGTCTCTCTATTTTCTCTCTAAATAGGCCAACACCTTGGAGGGTACATCTAGCAATCCTACTACTCCAAGGTCACTCATTTCTTCTACAATCGAACCTTGGTGTCGAGAATTAGAGGTTCTCAATTTTGGGAACTTGGAGAACCTATTCTTCCATCCAAATCCATGGATCTAAGAAGCAAGGAATGAAGGCCCCTATCTCTTTGGGTGATTAGCCTTTGCTTATGCAAAGAGGAATCTACAAAGGTAAATTTATCAACTCACTTTGTTTTTGAGTTGATTATTGGTTCACCAATCTACTAGGCTTTGAATTTCATGGTCATGTTTTGTTTTTGAGTACATACAAGCATGATTCCGCCTTTAATTGTTAAATTGCATGCTATATGATGTTGCTCAAATGAACATGTTTTTCAAAATAATTCCTTCAAAATTTAAAGGAAAGATGCGTCCGGCTAAAGACGTTAAATCAAGCGCTTCTTGGGAGGCAACCCAAGCATTCAACGAAGGGAGACTTTGGAATCGCTAACCCAATCAGATTTGCATTTTTACACCCTTATCTTTACTGCTTTCATTTTGTTTTGTTTAGTTAGTTGTGTTATTTGTTTGATTTCTGTGAGTTTGTGTTATTTAGTTTAAGTATGGGGGAAGGTTAACCAAAGTCTTTCTACTTTAATTTACATAAAAAAAAAAAAAAAAAAAAAAAAATTTAAAAAAAATGATATAATAAAAAAAAAAAAAAAAAGATAAAATTTAAAATTAATGATAAAAAAAAAGTACATAAAAAAAAAAATAAAAATAAAAAAAAATAAATAAATAAATAATAATAATAAAAAAAGTACAAATATTTTACAATGATGTAAACTAATAGTATTCATTGGTCGGGTGGTGCTTCAGTAGTAGGCGGGGCTTCAGCAGTCGGCGGGACCACAGAAGGAGGAGGCGGCAGAGGTTGATCAGTTGGAGCTTCACTACGCGGTGCCGCTCCAGAAGACGAAGGCAGATGTTGTTGGAACAAACCCACAAACCTCCGATGATCAAGTAAAATTTGACCATCGGTGTCCTGCATCTGGTCAATCTTCCTCTTCATGCTGGTGGCATAGCTGTGTGCGAGCTTGTGCAATTCCTTATTCTCATGCTTGAGCCCTTTAATCTCTTGCTTGAGACTCTGTATTTCAGCCACCAAGGATTCAACGTGACGGGTTCGGGCATATAGGCGTTGGGCCATGTTGGATACGGAACCCGCACACTGCACACTGAGAGCCAGAGACTCCTTGACCGCCAATTCATCAGACCGCCTTGCGAGCAGTCTGTTATCTCTGGGAGTGACAAGGTTTCGGGCCACCACCGCAGCGGTCATGTCATTTTTCATCATCGAATCCCCCACGGTAAGGGGACCGGTAGGGGATATGAAGGATGGCCGCCATATGTTGTCTGGTGAAGGCGGAGCTGCCTCTTCACCAATGTTCAAGTCAAAACGACGATCAGAAGGGCCAGACATTTTTCAGAGGTGGTAAAGAAAGAAGAGAGTCGGAATGATCAAGATTAAACAAGTGCAAGAAGGGAGTGTTTACAGGAGGGTACTCAAGTGTGTTGTGGAACAAAATTAACGCCTCTATAAAAAGAAGAAATCAAAGAGGCGCTCCTCAGAGATGCGTCCTCTCGCAAATCGAAGAGTCGGGGCTCCTTTCTCAAAAGCCGGATTCTTTTCTCAAAAGAGGAGTTTCCGTTCTCAAAAGCCGGATTCTTTTCTCAAAAGAGGCGTTCATTTCTTAAAAGTTGGGCTTGCTCAGAAACCACGAGCCGAACCCCGGATTTCGCAAGATCAATTCGTCCAGACGTGTTGTCACCCGTCACACGCAAACTCAGCTCTGCGAAAATCACGGGCAGTCTGTCGAAGTGCCGATTCCAACCATCTGTCTCTCTCAGCCTAGTCAGCACTTGTCACATGCAACTGGCAGCTTTGCGGAAATTACGGGCAGCTTTGTCAGAAAGCGCGTAATTTGTATTCTTCACCCATCCACCGGCTGCCGACACTAAGTGAGAGAACAGTTCCGGTTGTGAAGACAAGTCCTATAAGTTTCTACCTTCGCCTTCCACAGCAAAAGCACACTCTCTCAGCACACCCTCTCAACACCTCTTCATCTCCGAAAATGCATTCCCAAAGAATCCTCTCGAGTCACCCTGTGTTCCTCATTCCTTGGGATACTCCTGCGAACAACCCATTCAAAGCAAAAGTATTTCATATCATAAAGGTTGAAAGCAAGAGTATCTCATATCATGCTTTCTCCATGTCCTTCTCCTTGTCTTTGTTTTCCGACAAGGAGAAAGAGAGCAATCAGCCAGCATTTGGTATCAATCTTCCGATCTGGAGCCAACTGCCTGGAACCCCTTCCTGATTGCTTACCTAGCCTTGCTCTCGAGTACTCATCTTCATCATTTTATGCCTTCTCTTCGTCTACCACATCTGCCTGGGGGACAGTAAGGGAAGTGAAAATGATACCTCGAAGCATGTGGAGACAATTCAGCTAGGGACAAGGAGAAAGAAAGCAAGAGGTGGGCACTTGGAAAGATTGAAGAAAGAAATAAGGACCAACACCTTTCCCTCGTGCCTGCCCGTTGTGCAGAAGAAACAAGCAGAGAAGAATGCAGCTTGCACAATCATCCCAGCGGAAGGAGTCCGAACTGAGGAACTAGAGAAGCTGCCACATCTGCTTGGAGAACAAATAAGGAACTGCAACATAACCAAAGAGCAAAGCTTCGCCGTACAATATCATAAAATCATCACTTGCAAGTGAAAAGCTAAGTGTCACCCTGTTCAAGAGGAAAGCTGTGGAAAGTCAACAAGCACGACCAATGATTACTTATTAGTTTTATTCATTATCTTTTATCGTAATTTTCAATTTTTCGTTTGCAATTTTTTTTAATTAATTTTCTTGCGTACTTAACTGAATTATTTCTTTTCTTTGCAGGAACTTTTGGTTATTTCCACCCTTGAAGTTGATTGCAGAATTTTAGCTTGGGGGTCATCGCTTGATTTTACTGCAAATTAGGGAAGTTTTCAGTCCAATTGCTTTATTTTTTTTTTTATTATTTTGTTTATTTTATTTATTTTTGCATTATAGTGTTTTCTGACATTGGGGACAATGTCAAGTTTAAGTGTGGGGGTAGAAATCTCCAGAATTTCATTTGTCTCTGTGTTGTTGTTTTTTTTTGTGTTCTTAATTAGTTTTGTTTTCTTTAAAAAAAAAAAAAAATTAAAAAAAATTTCGGAAAATTTAAAAATCCAAAAATATTGTCTTGTTTCCCTTATTGTTTTGAATTAGATTTTTGTTAGTTTCCCGACCCAATGATATAATTAGATCAAATTTGAATCACGATTATCAAGAACTTAGTTAACATGTGTTTTATGAAATTCCTAATTCTCTTGTTAGTTTTGTACATGTTTGATCATCTTTGAAAAACCAAATGCACATAGCCTTGTTGATGTGAAACTAAAGTATGACTTAAAGCTTCATATGTGAATTTAGTGACCATATACATCCTATGTGAGTTTTTGAGCCGATTGAAAGTGTGTGCATTTTTCATACACTCCTATTCTTTCATGTGTGATGAACTTATGTGAGATACATCTCTAGAACTTGCGTAACGATCTTTCGAAATGTTTGTCATTGATTGCATGAACTTGGAAATGATAGAGGCATTAGGTTTACCACCATGGCCCAAATAACCATGTTTCCCAAAGAAAAATGATATCATTAGATTGCCAATTTGAGCCGTGTATGTTGAGCCTTTTATTTCTTATCACCAGATATGTCTACCCTTATACCTGAAACATTTTTCCTTACCCTTTCCAAGCGAGCAATGCGAAATTGTCTTATGAGAAACGTTTGTGAAGTACTTTGAAGGTGTTTGGCAAAAGAATAAGTGTGGGGGTATTTCATGTTTGTATAAAAAAAAAAAAAAAAAAGGGAAAAAAGAGAAGAAAAGAAAAAGAAAAAGAAAAATTGTACACAAAGAAAATAAAAAGTTGTTCAAGTTTCAGTTTAAGGGTATGGTTGGAGGTGCTAGAAGAATTGTTGGAGAGCTTGAGTTCTTATAAATCTAAAGAGAAAAATTGCTTGCAATGTAGCTTGGAATTTGTGTTTCCTATTCTTTCGTTTCAATAACCCTATCCCTAAGCCTCATTACATCCAATAAAAGTCCTCTTGATTTAAGTTTTGCAATTATGACTGTGGAGAAGTGATCTTTATGCAAGCTTATGGTAGAAATTTCACATTTGTTTCTTTGAGCGAAACACACTAAAACTAAACACATATGTGATTGAGTGTATATCCCGTGAGAAGGTTACTAGTTTGCATATGATGATTTTAAAAATAAAAACTTGAAATTGCATTAGCATGGCTATCTCACACACTACACTTCAAGGATGATTCAAAGATTACTGCTAATATTTGAATAAGGAAGATGAACTTGGATTAGTTCCTTGATGCTAGCTATGGTTCTTGATGATTTGTTTTCTTGAATGAAATTCTATGAGGGTCACATAGAGGGAAGCTAATGTTTTTCATGTTATTACTTTTTCATGTTTTCTTTGTTTTGCTCGAGGACTAGCAAAAGTTAAGTGTGGGGGTATTTGATCGGATCATATTTATATATATTTTTACTTCGAATTCACTCGTCTTTTCTTAGTTAGTTCCTTATATTTTTGAGCTATTTACGTTATTTTTGTGTTTATAGGATTTGTTATGCAAAGAAAATAAAAATAGAACAAATGAAATTTTATGTAATAAATTCGTCAAAACTGTCTGTGTAGATCAGCTTTTAAATTAAATTAAAAAAAAATATATATATAATAATGATAAATCATGATGATGTTTGAAACATCATCATGATGGTTTTGTTTTGTAGAAGAAAAGAAAGGAACGGATGGAGAAGAAGAAAAGAAAGGAATAAAAAAAGAAAAGAAGGAATAAAAAAATTAAAAGAAGAATAAGTGAGTCCACACATGAGGGATCCAAAGAAAGATATACGAAAGAAGAAGAAAAAGGAGAATCCAAGGCGTGAAAGGGATAGAGGCGGGAGACAGAGAAGACTTGAAAAAGTGGGAAATAAAATAATAAGATAGAGAGGAGAAAGCAGCTGGCAGAGACGAAATTGGGGGGGGGGGGAGAGATGGAGCTGCCTTTGGCAGCACGGGGTCAGAGAGGATAGAGATACGTGAGGGAAACAAATAAGAAAGAAGAAAGAAAAAAAAGTGAGGGACTGACAGAAAAGCAGAGGGCTGCCCTTTGGGCAGCGTGAGGCTGCGCAGAAATAAAAGGGACAGTGCGGCATGGCAGGAGAGAAGTGACGCAGGGAGTGAGGGCAGAAGCACAGAAACGCAGCAGATCTTATTCTCTCGGTTAAATCTTTCCAACTTATGATTAATTTTTTGTTTAATTTTAGAATAATGTGTAGCTAAATTTATTTTGGCTAGAGGTTAATTCAAAGCCATGAATATATTTGTAATATGAATTGATTACCTTCGGTTGTGATTTCATAAGTTGTGATTTCAATTTACTTATCCGTTCGTATAAAAACTGATTTGTGTATGTTGGTTGAGAGTGCACGCTTAATTTACATGCATGAATTTGATGCTAGAATATAAGTGAATTTCACCTAATCGTTATGAACTTATTTTCACAAGTAGTAAAGGTTGCTAGTCACAATCACGTTAAGTAAATTCTTGGCAAGAGTATCATGCTTTTCATAGTTACGAATGCATCGTCAATGCTTATAGTTTTCACAAAGTTTAATGATCTTTGATTGTATCTCTATTGTGCTTTTCACGTAGGGGACTTTTGAAGAATGTTTTGAATTGTTGTATGCGTTTTCCCGTCCAATTCAATAACTTAAGGAAAACTTGAAGATTAAAAAAGTGCTGTTCACGGTTAATCTGGAGTATTGAGATTCACAATTTATTGAAAGAACAACTGAAAATCAATTTAGGTTGCATATGTGTCATGTGTGGAGAAGAACCCTCTAGCTAGTCCGTCATTTATCATTTTACCTTAATTTTATGTTTTGTCAATTCTGTAATTTAATTAAGTTTAATTTACTTTTCATCAAAACCAAACACCTATCCATTATTAAATTATTTTATTTATTTAGTTTTCTTTATTGTTAGTCTTTTAATTTAATTTCCGTCCATTTCAGTTCCTAGTGTTTAATTTGATTGTTTTCATTATTTTGAGTTATCCTAAGTGTGTTTCGAGTTATTAGAGTTTTTAGCCTAGTTTTGTGTCCTTGAGTCTTATTTAATATTTTTAAATTAATTTAGAATAGATTAGCAATCCCTCCTAATCCCCGGCCTAGAACGATACCCTACTTACATCCATACTACAATTGTCAAAAAGAGGGTTTAATTTGTGTGTCAAGAAATTCTCACATCAAGGCCATTCATGAAAACGGCTCAAACGAAGATTGATGTGGCCAAAGGATTAGTCACTATGGCATTTCGTGGTGACATGATTAGTTTTAAAATTTCTGAATCCATTGAGACTCCTAATGTTGTTCATTCTTGTTGTGCCATTGATAAAATTGAAAAGATTGGACTGGACCGTTCAGCACCAAGCACAAAGGATGCATCAACAACTATGCAAGACCAGGGAATTGGAGTAGAGTACAAGGACCATACGGCCACTGCCCTCACAGTGCTCAAATTGGCCGAAAGCACCATGGGGAAGAATGTTCACATTGCTGCCACTTCATCACATCACATAGGTAAGCCACCTAATCCAAATCCAATTCCCATTAAAGTTGATAGGTGGTTCCCTTCTTTGGTGCAGATACCCAAGCAGATCCCCGACGGTGGGCACAGGAACGTGAACCTTAGGCAACACAACGCACCCATCAACAAACATCACCATCCATTTCCGTTCAAGGATGCAATGTACGAGAGCTTTGTAGAACAAGATGTGGAGGAGACAACCCACTATGCCGTGGGTTCCCATGAAGGTTGATCAAGGTGTTCATCGTCCGGCTGGAAGACGTTAAAGCAAGCGCTTTAAGGGAGGCAACCCATTTATTCTGCTTGATTGTCAATTTTATTACTTGTTTAATTATTTTTGGTTATGATTTTCTATTTTGAAACATTAACAAATATGCAAATGATTTTAACATTAAACTTCGTGGAAATGAACAGCAAACTGGGAAATAAAGAAACATAGCATAATACAAGAGGGAGCCTTCACAAAGGCTGCTTGGGAGAGGTCGCAGTAGTCGGCGGAGTCTCAGTAGTCGGCGGAATCTCAGCAGTCGGTGGGGCCACGGAAGGATGAGGTATCGGAGGTTGATCAGTTGGAGCTTCACTACGCGGTGCCGCCCCAGAAGACGAAGGCAGATGCTGTTGGAACAAACCCACAAACCTCCGGTGATCAAGTAAAATCTGACCATCAGTTTCCTGCAGCTGGTCAATTTTCCTCTTCATGTTTGTGGCATAGTTGTGTGCAAGCTTGTGCAATTGTTTATTTTCATGCTTGAGTCCTTTAATCTCCTCTTTGAGACTCTGTATTTCAGCCGCCAACGATTCAACGTGACGGGTTCGAGCAAATAGGCGTTGGGCCATGTTGGACACAGAACCCGCACACTGCACGCTAAGAGCCAGAGACTCCTTAACCGCCAATTCATCAGACCGTCTAGCGGGCAGTCTGTTATCTCTGGGGGTGACAAGGTTCCGGGCCACCATCGCAGCGGTCATGTCATTTTTCATCACCGAATCCCCAACGGTAAGAGGACCAGTAGGGGATATGAAGGACGGGCGCCATATGTTGTCTGGAGAAGGAGGGGCTGCTCCTTCACCAAGGTTCAAGTCAAAACGACGGTCGGAAGGGCCATACATTTTTCAGAGGTGTTAAAGAAAGAGGAGATCGCACAAGTCAAGATCGTAGAAGTGCAAAACGGGAGTTTTTACAGGCAGAAATTCAAGTGTGCTTTGAACGTCCTGCATACCTCTATAAAAATCAGCACGCGATGAGATTTCAGAGATCGAAGAGGTGAGCTCAGAAATCGAAGAAGCCATTCAAAAATCGAAGAGGCGCCAGAGTTCTCAAAAGTTGGGCCTGCTCACAAACCACCGATTCCAGATATCGAAGAGTGTCAGCTTTCTCAGCCTCGTCAGCACCCGTCACACGCAAACTCAGCTTTGCGAAAATCACGGGCAGTCTATCGAAGCGCCGATTCCAACCATCTGTCTCTCTCAGCCTAGTCAGCACTTGTCACATGCAATCTCGGCCCTCAACGAAGCTCAGAACTCGAAGCGCAAATTTCAGATATTAAAGAGGCCTCTGCTTTATCGAGACGTGTCAGCATCTGTCAAGTTGCACATCCGCGTTGCGTAAATCACGCGCAATCTGTCGAAAATTTCTGGAGAAGCGGAATGCACGTGAAGACTACTGTTAAATTATCCCAGACTTGCCGACACGAGTAATGGAACAATGCCTTCCCAGCCATTAGAAAAAATTCTATAAATGTTGAACTTCAAAGTGAAGCAGCCTCACCCAACTTTCAGCCTCACTTAACCTTTCATCCTTTCTGAAATGGCTTTCCAACAAACCCTCTCGAGTCACTCTGTATTCCTCATTCCTTGGGATACTCCTGCGAACAACCCATTTAAAGCAAAAGTTTTTCATATCATGAAGGTTGAAAGCAAGAGTATCTCATATCATGCTTTCTCCCTGTCCTTCTCCTTGTCTTTGTTTTAGGACAAGGAGAAAGAGAGCAATCAGCCAGCCCTTGGTATCACTCTTCCGGTCTGGAACCCCTTCCTGATTGCTTACCTAGCCTTGCTCTCGAGTACTCATCTTCAACATCTTATGTTTCCTCTTCGTCTCTTCATCTGCCTGGGGAACAAATAAGGGAAGTGAAAATGATACCTCAAAGCATGTGGAGACAATTTGCCAATTCATCCTCAGCTAGGGACAAGGAGAAAGAAAGCAAGAGGTGGGCACTTGGAAAGATTGAAGAAAGAAACAGACCAACACCTCTACCTCATGCCTGCCCGCCGTGCAGAGGAAACAAGCAGAGAAGAATGCAGACTGCACAATCAAATCATCCCAGCAGAAGGAGTCTGAGATGAAACCAAGGCACGCTGATATTCCTCGCTCAGAATTCCAAACCAGTTCGAGATCAAAGCTGTGGAAAGTCAACAAGATCAACTATCTCCACAACCTGATTTGCGTTCTTAAACCCTATTCTGTCTGGTTTTTACTTTGCCATATTTGTCATGTTTATTCGTTGTTTGTTTATTTGCTTGTTTTTGTGTGAGTTTATGCTTGAAACATTGAGGACAATGTTTGATTTAAGTGTGGGGGGGGGTAACTATTGTTTTGCATGAAATTCGTAGAAATTTATCACCCATTACTTCTAGTGTTGTTCCTTGCTGTTTTAAGTGTTTTTAAGTTGTTTTGGGGTATTTCAGTGTGTTTTGACATAAAAATCTGAAAATTTCATAAAAAAAAAAAATAGTGTTTAGAGTTGTTTTTGTATGTTTATTTGTGTCTTAGGGTACCTTCCAACACAATGATGAGGATTTGGTTTGTAATTGCATGACTGTTAAAGAGAATTATAAACATGGATGAAAGTTTGATTTACTCTTTATTTATGCGTGGTTGTGGTTATAACTTATGAAATCACATGTAATCATAAAAGAAAAAATTAGTTTTTGTAACATGCTTGAAGGAAAGAACTCAAACTAACGCTACAACCTTGTGAGACTTAAGCCTAAATGTTTATTTGGAGAGTTAAAATCTGTGCATTATTGTTTTCTAAAGTCGTTGCATGATCTCATTATTCTTTGCTTGGTTATTACTTAGAAGGCGTTTCATCATTTAGTTCCAAATGCTAGAACTCATGCCTATTTCATTCAAAGCATGCTATTGATTTGCATAACACATTTTCAAGATGAGGTTGTGTAGTGATCACCACCTTAGCCAAAAAGCCGTGTGCCCTATGTCATTGTGATTTGTAGGTTTTAACCCCGTTGAGCTTTGTTTAGCCTTTTCTTTGTTAACCCACATTACCCTCACCTAGCCTAGATTAGGATTATCCATACCCTTGTTCTTGAAGCATAGTAAAGCATGATTCAAATTGAATTCCTTTTGATTTATGTTGGCAGAAACCCGGATAGTTCCATAACACATATTCAAAATGAAGTTGTATAGTTACCACCACCAAAGCCAAACTGCCATGTATCCCATATCGTTATATGTTTAAGTTAACCCCATTGAGCCTTGATAGCCTCAATTCTTTGTTAAACCACATTATCCTTACCTAGCCTAGTTTAGGACCATCCATACCCTTGTTCTTGAAGCATAGTAAAGCATGATTCAAATTGAATTCTTTTGATTAATGTATGGCAGAAAACAAGTGTGGGGGAAGTGTGAGTTATTATGCTTGTTGAAAAGAAAAGAAGAGTTGAGAAAAGAAAAAAAAAAAAAAAAAAGGAGTTGAAAAATATGTGAAAAAAAAAAAAAAGTTTTAAAGTGCTGCTTGTTGAAGAAAGGGTCCAAAACATAAAATTCGGCCCTAAATATTGCTTGAATTTTCCCTTCGTGTCTAAAAGCTGATTTCTGCAATCTAAGTGAATTCTAAGTTTCAATTTCATTACTTTGCTTGCTATTGCTTTAAGAACGATTGTTATCCTTATCCTTCATCTGTTAGCCATCACCCCAAACCCCGTTACAACCCTTAACTTCATCTTGAGTGTCATGCATTTCAATATGTGGAGTTTGAAATTGATATGAGCATATGGTGTCATTGAAGGAAAAATTTTGTCCTAGCTAAGAACAAGTATGAACATTTGAATACACATGCAAGCTATTAACACTTTAAAGTAGGCATGCATCCAAAAACAATTCATAAAACCCATGACTTTCAAAGCCTAGTATATGGTGAACCAAAATAAACTCTTTAACATCATTAAAGAGAAGTAAAGATTAAGTGATTCTTTACCCTTAAAGCTCATCCTTGATTACACAAGGGATTCACCCAAGTGGAGGGCCTTCAAGTCACCTCCAAGCTCCTTGAATCCTCCTTGTGTTTTCCTCCCTTTAGTGCTCCTTTGATGATTTGAGGAAAAAAAGGATTTGTTCTCCAAAACACCAAAAGCTTGATGTCTCTAAGTCTCTTCACCAAAGATGTATATTGTGAAGATGATATGGATGACATAGAGAGATTTTAGATGCTAGTAAAAATCCTCTAAGTGGCCGGCCTCTATGTAGAAAATGAGAGAAAATGTTTCACCCAATTTCTATTAGAAAACCCTAATGAGAAAATTGCTATAAAGTTGCTTTTATAACATTTTCTTTGGTGAGTGGCAAACTTGTAATTAAGCAAGCTTGCCCATTCACCCTAATGGCCGGCCTCTCCTTGTTATTGGGCCAATTTGCCCATTTTGTTTTAGTTGTCATACAACTTAAACATAATGGGCCTTGTGGACCAAAACACTTTTGGGCCCCGAAACCCAAAACCAACATATAAGCCCAATACGAACCTTTCGTATAATTAATTAACTAATTAATTAATCTTGACCATTCTTCAATTAAACCATTTAATTGCTTATCCATTTCATATAATTTCTTCACTAACATCCTTATGTGGTGTGCGATCCATTAGGTTCCAATTAGCGAGGCAGTGGGCGATGTTACTCTTAACGATCGATTGTGAATTGAAACCACATTTCAATTCTCCCTTAAGATTAGTGTTTGCTAATCTTCAGGGCTTCCACAAACCATGAGTGACACCTAGCAGCATATCATGGTTACCCAAGCTAAGTAGAATTGGTTGGAGAACCTATCCAGTTACAACTACAATGCAATACGGTCCTTCTCTAATACAATACTCTTAATCACATTGTTTAAGTGATAGTTTGTTTCATGTCTACTATCCAATGTGATACTTTCCTATATGATTCCTTTCAATATGATTCGGAACAAACTTCCTAAGTCATATTCATATGCTTTGGCCAAAGACTTTAGAATCATATCTTAGAGTATTCTCCTTCCACCATGGAAGGTTAGAGATCCTTTGTTGTGCATTCATATGCCTACATGACTAGATAGCTTGACCCCAACAATGCCGTGGACAATCTGAAGAAATGTCGTTGACATGATCAAAGATCAAGGACCTAACCATTAGACATCTATGATGCCTCAGGTCAAAGGACTACTTTGCATATTGCAACTTTAGAGTTCATACATGACATGTATGTTCGAACTCTCTTTTGATCGACGTTCAGTGTACTCGATTACCTTTTCGAGCACCTATGTGTTTGTCTCAGTGTCTAACACCAAATGACTTGAGACTAGTTCATACTCACGTTTGAGTCAACATAACACATACTAACCTTAGCGGATTGTCAATGCCCAATTGGCAATCCTATGGCTAGGAACGTTTTAGGAATGAACATAAGAGAAAGGTCTCGATAATCTAACTCATTAGATCACTTATCTCTTAGAACAAATACATTCCTTGGATTCCCTTATTGCTTAAACACATGATACAATAAATAGTGATTAAAAATAAGCTTTGCCCTTCATTAAACATATAAAAGTTTAATACAATAAGTATTCCAAAAGCTATTACATCAAATGAGTGGCTTTGTGGGCATACTTCCAACAATCTCCCACTTGCACTCAAAGCCATCTTCCCATGTATCTAATACCCATTTTATCCATATGACGATCAAGCTGGATTTGAGACATTGGCTTTGTCAGTGGATCTGCTACGTTATCGGCTGAGGCAACTTTGAGGATGTTGACTTTCCCCTCGGCAGCATATCTTCTAATGATATTAAAGCGCCTGTCAAAATGCTTGTTCTTTTGATGTGCCCTGGGTTCCTTGGCTTGAGCTATTGCCCCATTATTATCACAGTACAAAGTTACTGGTGATGTAATGGTTGGAACCACTCCAAGTTCAGTAATGAACTTCTTCATCCAGAACGCTTCTTTGCCGGCTTCAGCTGTAGCGACATATTCAGCCTCTGTCGTGGAATCAGCAATTACACTTTGCTTCTTGCTTTTCCAACTGACAGCCCCACCATTCAGAGTGAATACATATCCGGAGTTGGAACTTCTATCATCGACGTCAGATTGGAAATCTGCGTCTGTATAGCCTTCCACTCGCAACTCTGATGCTCCTCCATATACGAGGAACATGTCCTTAGTTCTTCTTAAGTACTTATGGACCGTCTTGACAGCTGCCCAGTGTTCTAATCCTGGGTTAGATTGATATCGACTAGTAATGCTCACAGCATATGCGATATCAGGCCTTGTGCATATCATGGCGTACATGAGACTTCCTATGGCTGAAGCATAAGGAATCCTACTCATATGCCCTATCTCTTCAGGAGTCTTAGGTTCCATGGACTTAGAAAGGTGATTTCCATGTCTTACAGGAAGAAAGCCTTTCTTAGATTGTTCCATCTCGAACCTACTTAGCACCTTATCAATGTAAATAGATTGGGATAATCCAATTAATTTTCTGGATCTATCACGATAGAGCTTTATCCCAAGTACATAAGATGCATCTCCTAAATCTTTCATGTGGAAGGTTTTGGACAACCACACTTTTACAGAAGAAAGTATTGCAGTGTCATTCCCGAATAGTAATATGTCATCTACATATAACACTAGGAATACAACTGCATTCCCAAAGACTTTTTGATAAACACAATTGTCGTCTTCGTTTTGAGTAAAACCAAACATTTTGATTTCAGTGTCGAAACGAATGTTCCAGCTCCTGGAGGCTTGCTTGAGTCCATAAATGGACCTTTGAAGCTTGCATACCTTAGTCTTTTCAGACTTGGACACGAAACCTTCGGGTTGAGTCATATAGAGTTCTTCCTCTAGGTAGCCGTTCAGAAAGGCCGTCTTCACGTCCATTTGCCAGATCTCATAATCATGGTATGCAGCTATAGCAAGCAAAATTCGAATGGACTTAATCATGGCTACAGGAGAGAAAGTTTCTTCATAGTCAATCCTTTCTCTTTGCCTGTAACCCTTGGCTACTAATCTAGCCTTATAAGTCTCCACGTTCCCATCAACGCCTATCTTCCTCTTGAAGACCCATTTGTTTCCAACAGGTACAATACCTTCTAGAGGGTCTACAAGAGTCCAGACCTGATTTTGATACATGGAATTCATCTCGGATTTCATAGCCTCTTGCCATCTCTTTGAATCAATGTCGAACATTGCTTCAGTGTAGTCTCTAGGGTCCTCCTTTGTTTCATTGTCACCTAGAAGGTACAATTCATCAAAGTCATTGTCTAAGCCATACCTCTTAGGTGGCTTACTAACTCGTTCAGATCTACGTGGAGCCAGGGGTTCAGGAACAAGGTTGTCAATATGTCTAGTGCTTGTTTGTGGTTCATTATTAATCTCATTAATTTCCATCTGTTTGCTTATAGTCCCTTTGAGAACGAATTCGTCCTCTAGAAACTTAGCAGTTCTGGCGACAAAGACTTTCTGGTCGTCAGGATGGTAGAACTCATATCCCATAGTTTCTTTAGGATATCCCACAAAATAGCATCTTACTGATCTCGCTTCAAGCTTAGTAGCTTCAAGCTTCTTGACATATGCTTCACAACCCCAAATCTTAATGTGTTTAAGACTTGGCTTTCTTCCATGCCATATCTCATAGGGCGTTTGTGAAACTGATTTGGAAGGTACTCTATTAAGCAAGTAAGCTGCTGTATATAGAGCGTATCCCCAGAATGTTACTGGTAGATCAGCAGAACTCATCATAGAACGAACCATGTTCATCAAGGTTCGATTTCTCCTTTCAGAAACTCTATTGAGTTGTGGAGTTCCCGGTGGAGTCCACTGTGATATTATTCCACACTCTTTGAGGTAATCTAGGAACTCGTTACTCAGATATTCACCCCCTCGATCCGATCTTAGGATCTTTATCTGTTTCCCAGTTTGCTTCTCAACTTCATTCTTGAATTCTTTGAACCTTTCAAAGGATTCTAACTTGTACTTCATAAGATACACATAGCCAAACCGAGAGTGATCGTCGGTGAATGTGATATAGTAGGAGAAGCCTCCTCTCGACGTAGTAGACATAGGTCCACATACGTCAGTGTGGATTAACCCTAGAATTTCAGTGGCACGCTCTCCTTTTCCAGTAAATGGAGATTTGGTCATTTTCCCTTTCAAGCAACATTCACAAGTACCCATCCAGTCATTACCTAATGGGTGGATGTATCCGTCTTTCGACATCTTGTGAATCTTTTCAAGGTTCACATGTCCAAGTTTAAGATGCCACATCTTTTCTTGGTTAACTTCTTCTCTAGCCCTTTTGGGTTTTGAGGTATTCCTGCTTGCAATATAGTGCATCCCACTATTCGTCTCTAGGTGAAAAAGTCCCTCTATCATATTACCATGAGAGATAATACGACCGTTCAAGTATAAAGTGCAACTCATTTTGTCAAACAATACTGAGTGCCATCTCGTAAAAGCTTAGAGATGGAAATCAAATTCTTTATACATGAAGGAAAATATAAACAATTTTTAAGTTCCAGGACTTCCCCAGAGGGTAGGTTAAGCATGTAGGTGCCTGTTGCTTTTGCAGAGATTTTAGTGCCGTTCCCAACTCGCACAACCATCTCCCCATTGCTCAGTGGCTTGCTCCCCCTAGTCCCTGCATCGTATTACAGATATGTTGACTAGCGCCTAAATCAAATATCCAGGAACTGGAGCTCACTGTAAAAGAACTCTCTATGACAGAAATAGTCTCTTCAAAAGTTCGTGTCATAAGGCTCGCAATGCGCACCCTGTATTTCTTCTTCCAACGTTCATCCTTTCCACAATGAAAGCATGTTCCTTTGGATTTCTTTGCCTTCTTCTTATGCAACCTTTTCCTTATCATTGCATTCTCACTCCCACTGTCCCTTTTGAAACCTTTTTCAAATTTACAGCACATGTCAATCATCTCTTTCAAAGAATGATCGAATCTATTCACTTTATAGTTTACAATAAACTTAGTGAAATCATCCGAGAGAGATGCAAGGAAAAAGTCTTGGGCCATTTTCCCATCGATGGAAGTTCCTAAACTTTTAAGATCTTTAAATATCTTTTCCATCTTTTGTCCATGTTTATGGACCGATGTCCCCATTGCCATTTTGGCATTCATTAGACTACAAACATTTGAGAATCGTACATTACTAGTCTCAATGTCATGCATCTTATGCAAACTTTCAACCATGGCACAAGAAGTGTCCATGTGCTTATGTAGCTTCATAAGCTCCTTACTAAGTGAAGTGAGGATTAAGCATTTGGCTTGTAAGTCATCCTCACAGTGTCTAATATAGTTTTGACACTCCTCCTTTGAAGCTAATTTCGTAGGAGGTACATGAGGAGGGGATTGCTTAAGCACATACAATATGTCTTTCACCTTTGAGACATTCTCAATGTGGCCATACCAAGCAAGGAAACGTTGGCCCTTAAGGCCCCTTTTGTCAAGTATAATGGTGGGTATAATTTTAGGCATGTCGTTCACTACATAACATAACAGAAATCGAATTAGATTGTTTGTTTAAAACTATTTGATTGGGTCTTTGAATCAAATAGTACCACCCACTATTTTTGGCAAATTCCACATCCCTCAATAGAATTCGAGAGTTATATTGAACTCTTAGCGGGTTATGGGAGACTCACCATTACCAAGCCCACCTCACGATGATACGATGTTGGCTAGCAAAAATAATGATGAGAGAATAACGCTTTATTCATTTACAACTTTTGTAATTACCCATCCGTTTGGCCTCTAGAGAATGTTGCCTCACGATGATACGATGTCGGCTCCATTGCACTTACTTAAGTTATTCCCACCATGCTTAGTTTGTGAAGGGGATCAAGAATAGCCTCACGATGATACGATGTCGGCTATCCTCGTTGCCTACACTCACCTCATCATATGTATATGGATTCCTCCTGGATGTAAGCACATGCTTTGTACTTCCCCATGACAGGGTGAAGCCGGTGCATGAGTCACAAACGCTTGGAACCCACCACAGTGGAAGGCCTACGAAGAGATGTTCAAAACATCTCTCGCTTATCAACTTAATATTTGATTTGAGGGAGTAGTTTTGGGCTACATCAAAACATTTTAATCACATTAAAAGAACTTGGGCCTATCACAACCATTGGTCCAAGTTAATATGATTTAGTAGCATATAGTACTCCCACTGTTTCGTTGAAACAAGTGAGACTATATGGAACTACTAACGAATGCATTGCATCCTCATATGGACTATATATAGTGATATTAGGTTTTAGGATGATTATGAACCGTTTGATTTGATCCAACACGAGCCTTGTGTTGGACCTTGGGTTTAAGGTAGATAGTTGTTGATTTTAGTTACGCGTTTAATCCAATTAAACCGTTATTTCCTATTGGGCGTTGGACCCAACTATTCCATTTTGCATACATATAAACAAAAAGGAATACATGAAATAATAATAAGGGCTTATGCCCTTTTACAACACAAATCAAAAGATGGACTTATGTCCATTTACAACAAATTGAATTAATCAAATTACATTCAAATCTACTCCACTAAAACCCAAACATTCATAATGTATATCGGCCAATCACATAGCTCAATTATCGTGGCCTTTGGTTCATAATCACCCTTTTCTTAATCAATCATATTAACTAAGAAAACAACTTTAAACAATTGGTTTTTGGATCCATAGAATTGATTTAAATGGAACTAAATAGAATGAAAATCCAATTCTCATTAAAGAGACAAAACAAATTTTGTTCTCATTTTATTTGGGCCAAAAGGAAACTATGACCACAACATTTGGGCCATAATGCAAATACAAAAACTTTTGGGGTCACTTTGAAAAAACACGAAAGTCCACAACTTCATGTAATTTCAACTAGAACCCAAAATTTCATTAATGTAAAAACATCATTAAAGGATCAAAACAATTTGTGCTTTAGCGTTTTAGGGCCTTAACGTAAAAACGTAAACTTTTGGGCCAAAGTGCAAATACACAAAAGTATCAAAACTTTATGTAATTGCATAAAAGACCCCAAAAGTACCCCCACTAGGGGGTGGCCGGTTTTTAGAGAGGTAAAGTAGTGTGAAAGGGTTTTATGCAAGTTGTGCATGCATGTGCAAAATGCAAGTGGATTTTGGTGGGTGAGTTATTGGTGAAATTGATGGTTTGTAAGAAAAAATAAAGTTTATGACAAAACATTAAAACCATTTCATCACATCTCACCAATAACCATCAACCATCAAAACATAAACCAAAACTTTATGAAAAACATAAAACTTTTGAATCAAAACTTCAAACCTTTTTGTTCTTGGCAAGAACTTCAAGAACATTTGAAGAACACCATGAAAACTCATAATAGCTCCATGGATGTTTTCATTCACCAAAACTCAATTTTTCACCTCTCAAAAGAGGGCTAATATCCTAGGGTACTTAGGGGTTCCAAAAGTCACCTTAAAACCATTTTAACAAGACAAACATGAACCCAAAAAGTCACCCTAAGGATTTGGCCGAATTTCCCAAAACTCATGGCACCAAATTTTAGTTCCAATATTCATGCTTAAATGAAATACATCTACAACATTTGAGATGCTAAATTTTCTAGCAAAATTTATATATTCAAAAGCAAGAACAAAGCTTGTAACATTTACAACATTTAAATCACAAAATATGAACATCACAAAACCCAAAAGGATTCACCATACACTAGGCCTAGGCTCTGATACCACTTGAAGGAAAAATTTTGTCCTAGCTAAGAACAAGTATGAACATTTGAATACACATGCAAGCTATTAACACTTTAAAGTAGGCATGCATCCAAAAACAATTCATAAAACCCATGACTTTCGAAGCCTAGTATATGGTGAACCAAAATAAACTCTTTAACAACATTAAAGAGAAGTAAAGATTAAGTGATTCTTTACCCTTGAAGCTCATCCTTGATTACACAAGGGATTCACCCAAGTGGAGGGCCTTCAAGTCACCTCCAAGCTCCTTGAATCCTCCTTGTGTTTTCCTCCCTTTAGTGCTCCTTTGATGATTTGAGGAAAAAAAGGATTTGTTCTCCAAAACACCAAAAGCTTGATGTCTCTAAGTCTCTTCACCAAAGATGTATATTGTGAAGATGATATGGATGACTTAGAGAGATTTTAGATGCTAGTAAAAATCCTCTAAGTGGCCGGCCTCTATGTAGAAAATGAGAGAAAATGTTTCACCTAATTTCTATTAGAAAACCCTAATGAGAAAATTGCTATAAAGTTGCTTTTATAACATTTTCTTTGGTGAGTGGCAAACTTGTAATTAAGCAAGCTTGCCCATTCACCCTAATGGCCGGCCTCTCCTTGTTATTGGGCCAATTTGCCCATTTTGTTTTAGTTGTCATACAACTTAAACATAATGGGCCTTGTGGACCAAAACACTTTTGGGCCCCGAAACCCAAAACCAACATATAAGCCCAATACGAACCTTTCGTATAATTAATTAACTAATTAATTAATCTTGACCATTCTTCAATTAAACCATTTAATTGCTTATCCATTTCATATAATTTCTTCACTAACATCCTTATGTGGTGTGCGATCCATTAGGTTCCAATTAGCGAGGCAGTGGGCGATGTTACTCTTAACGATCGATTGTGAATTGAAACCACATTTCAATTATCCCTTAAGATTAGTGTTTGTTAATCTTCAGGGCTTCCACAAACCATGAGTGACACCTAGCAGCATATCATGGTTACCCAAGCTAAGTAGAATTGGTTGGAGAACCTATCCAGTTACAACTACAATGCAATACGGTCCTTCTCTAATACAATACTCTTAATCACATTGTTTAAGTGATAGTTTGTTTCATGTCTACTATCCAATGTGATACTTTCCTATATGATTCCTTTCAATATGATTCGGAACAAACTTCCTAAGTCATATTCATATGCTTTGGCCAAAGACTTTAGAATCATATCTTAGAGTATTCTCCTTCCACCATGGAAGGTTAGAGATCCCTTGTTGTGCATTCATATGCCTACATGACTAGATAGCTTGACCCCAACAATGCTGTGGACAATCCGAAGGAATGCCGTTGACATGATCAAAGATCAAGGACCTAACCATTAGACATCTATGATGCCTCAAGTCAAAGGACTACTTTGCATATTGCAACTTTAGAGTTCATACATGACATGTATGTTCGAACTCTCTTTTGATCGACGTTCAGTGTACTCGATTACCTTTTCGAGCACCTATGTGTTTGTCTCAGTGTCTAACACCAAATGACTTGAGACTAGTTCATACTCACGTTTGAGTCAACATAACACATATTAACCTTAGCGGATTGTCAATGCCCAATTGGAAATCCTATGGCTAGGAACGTTTTAGGAATGAACATAAGAGAAAGGTCTCGATAATCTAACTCATTAGGTCACTTATCTCTTAGAACAAATACATTCCTTGGATTCCCTTATTGCTTAAACACATGATACAATAAATAGTGATTAACAATAAGCTTTGCCCTTCATTAAACATATAAAAGTTTAAAACAATAAGTATTCCAAAAGCTATTACATCAAATGAGTGGCTTTGTGGGCATACTTCCAACAGTCACTGGTTCTCGCATCTAAGTAGTAGCATTCCATTCATGAGATCATATCTAAACATGCTCCAAAAATCGGTTTCTTTGTAATACATATATGTGAGCGTTCGTTTTCATGTTTACATCAATCTTCTCACATATGACTAGTATAGTATGTGTAGTTAGAAAATCTGAGTGAAAATTGAGTGCATACTTTGTAAGGACTTGAGTAAATTCTCTAAGGCATGTTACTACATCAAAAACATTGTTTTAATCGATTAATTGTGAACAAGTAAGTGGTGACTATGATTAAGTATGTGCTTAAGTGTGAAGACAACTAAAATCTGTGGGGATGACAATTTTTAACATGACATGTGCATTGGAAATCCCTGAGGCAAACGTTGGAAGGCTTAGGTTGGATTTTGTTCATTTTGTTGGTTTGGTTTTGTTTAGTTATTTTGTTTTGCTCGAGGACTAGCAAAAGCTAAGTGTGGGGGAATTTGATAGGAGCATATTTATGCGACTTAGTTGGCTTGTTCTTATGCATTTATGTCGTGTCTCTTTAGTTATTTTAGTGTTTAAAGTCATTTTCGTGTGTTTTCAGATTTTAAGTACAAAGTAGGCCAGAAGAAGCATTTTGGAGCAAAATGGAGCTTGGAATGCATGTCACATATTTGGAACCAAGGTTTGGACGAAATTGAAGACTTAAAGAGGCTAAGAATGTGAAGAATTAGTGTACAAAGGATCACGAACTCAGCCACAAAAGGACACACATCCTTGCCATGCAATCCACATAGCATTCCCTTTGGATTTTGCATGCTTAATCATCCTTGTCCCCTAAAATATTTCTGATTTCATGCCTCAATACACTCAATTATCACACTCAATTGCTGCATACCTCTTGTTCCCTTCACCCATCAGATTTCACACAACTATCACAACCATTCCATGCACCAATTGATCCTCCATCATCCACATTTGGGATCCAATGCTGTGTGCAACACATGTTGCTGCACCTTTGACTAATTTCTGAAACATTTCACCTCCCCTTTTCATTTCCATGCAATAAACACAATCATTCATGCTCCCTAGCTGAAATACCACTCCATTTTACCCTCCGTACTTTGCATCATTGCTCCATTTTCAACCTTGGACCATTGCACACCACAAATTCACCCTCCTTGCTGTGCATTTTCCCCACTGCCCAATCTGATTCTCTAGGGTTTTTGGGGCCTATATATACATGTTTACACCCCTTGGAAAAGGGTTCACACTCTCATATTCACCATTCATCACAGAAATTCGTCCATACTCACCCTAGGCAGCAAAACACCCCAAAAACACCATTCTAGTGCCCAGAAAATATCACAGCCACTCCATCTTCTTCCACCCTTCCACCACCAAACACTCCTCCACACTCACCATAAACCTTTCCATACCATTCCCCATCCATTCTACACCATAGAACTACCTAAAACCTGTCCACAAACCAATCTGCCACAAGCAAGGGAAATGAGGAATCTTGGAAGCACTTGCTGCCAAGTTGGAGCATTCTAGGTGTTTTCTTTCTTTGGATTTTAATGTCTAATTCATGTAATCTTTGTTTTGCTTTAAGTATGATTGGCTAATTTCATTTTGGCTAAGGGTGGATTCAAAACCATGATTATATATGTGAAATAAGTTGATTAATTTCAGTTATCGTTGTATAAGTCGTGAATACAATTTGCTTAACCGTTTGATTTAGAACTTATTCTTGTATGTTGGTTGAGAGTGCACGCTTAATTTGCATGCTTGAATTTGATGCTAGGATATAAGTTTGTTTCACCTAATCGTTATGAATTTATATTCGTAAGTAGTGAAGGTCGCTAGTCACGATCGTGTTAAGTAGATTCCTGGTAAGAGTATCATGCTTTTCATAGTTACGAATGCCTTGTCGATGCTTATGATTTCCAAAGAACGTAATGATTCTAACTTGTGTCTTTATCATGTTGTTCATATAAAGAACTTGTTGGGAATAATTTGTTTGCGATGCATATTCATCCAATTCAATGATTCTAGGGAAATCTGAGGGTTAATTTAAGCGGACCTAATTAACTTGGAGTGTCGAGATTCATAACTTATTAAATTGATAACTGAAAATTGATTTAGGTTGCATATATTTCATGTGTGGAGAAGAACCCCTTAGCCATTCCATCATCCATTGATTATTCACAACTTTGTGTTACAATATGTTTCTATTACAATCTGTTTTCCTTGCAATCTGTCCATTTAGTTCATTTTCGTCCAAATCATTTCCCCATTTATTTTGAAGTCCTAGATTAGTTAGAAAGTGTGTTGGTTTATGTTTTTAAGTGTTTTGGTACAAGTTAAAACCCGAATTCGTCCAAATTGGTGCTTTGTGTTCAAAACTGCCCAGAAAGTGTTTTTAAGGCAGTTTTGAGTCTTTTGGCTGCTGTTTTGAGCTATTGGTTTACTTTAGTATTTTAAACGTGAGTTTTGCATTCTTTGAGTCTAATCTAGTGTTTTAAACTTTGTTTTTACATTTCTAAGTCAGTTTTCAAGTGTTTAGCAATCCCTCCTAATCCCCGGTCTAGAACGATCCCTACTTACATACTTTGCTACAATTGATAAAAAGAGGGTTTAATTTGTGTGTTAACTTATTTTTCACATCAATATAAAGGAAACCATGTGATGAAGGAAAATGACCCATAAAATCAATGCCCCAAACATTAAAAATTTCAACAGGAAATATGACATTTTGCGGCATTTGATCCCTTGCACTTATATTACCCATTCTTTGGCAACGATCACAAGACATACAAATGGTTCTAGCATCCTTAAATAGAGTTGGCCAATAAAATCCACATTCTAAAACCTTAAGGATTGTACGTTGTGTCCCAAAGTGTCCCCTACATGCATAAGTGTGATAGAATGTTAAAATAGAATTGAACTCCATATCATGCACATACTTACGTATAATCTGATCCGAGCAATATGTCCACAAGTATGGATCATCCCAAACATAAAATCTAGCATCCTTTTTCAATTTATCACGTTGGTTTCTGTTTAGAGTGTTTGGAACTTGTTTAGCCACCAAATTATTCACCAAATCAGCATACCAAGGCTCACTTACTTTAATGGACAGCAATTGCTCATCAGGGAATGTTTCTGAAATAGGTAAGGAAAACTCCTCATGTACCATACGACTTAGGTGGTCAGCCACCACGTTTTCACTCCCCTTTTTGTCTCGAATTTAGATGTCAAACTCTTGAAAAAGCAGCATCCATCGAATTAGCCTTGGTTTGGCTTCTTGCTTGGTGAGCAAATACTTTAAAGCTGCATGATTAGTGAAAATAATAACTTTAGTACCAAGTAAATATGATCGAAATTTATCTAAAGCAAAGACAATGGCAAGAAGTTCTTTTTCAGTGGTAGAATAGTTTAATTGAGCATCATTCAGTGTCTGAGATGCGTAGTAGATAACATGCGGCTTCTTGTCCTTCCTTTGGCCTAAAACAACCCTTAACGCATAATCGGATGCATCACACATGAGTTCAAAAGGAAGGCTCTAATCAAGTGGAACAATGATTGGGGCCGTGGTCAACAATTCATTGAGGTGTTGGAAGGCTGCCTTGCATTCCACGTTGAAGTCAAAAGTTACTTCTTTTTGAAGGAGATGGCAAAGAGGTTGGGAAGCCTTTGAGAAATCCTTGATGAATCTTCTATAGAAACCTGCATGTCCAAGAAAAGAAGGAACCTCTCTAACCGAAGTAGGAGAGGGTAAGTGGCGCACAAGATCTATCTTTGATTTATCAACCTCAATTCCTTTTTTAGAGATGATATGACCCAAAACTATGCCTTGGTTAACCATGAAATGACATTTTTCCCAATTTAGAACAAGGTTGGTTTCAATGCATCGTTTTAAAATCAAACTAAAATTATTCAAACAACAATCAAATGAATCACCAAACACATTGAAATCATCCACAAAAACCTCAATAATCTTCTCAACATAATATGAAAATATGCTCATCGTGCATCTTTGAAATGTGGCAGGTGCATTGCATAAACCAAATGACATGTGACGATAAGCAAAAGTACCAAAGGGGCATGTGAAAATGGTTTTTTCTTGATCTTCCGGGGCTATCACAATTTGATTATAACCTGAATATCCATCAAGAAAATAATAAAATGCATAACCCGCTAACCTTTCAAGCATTTGGTCAATGAATGGCAAAGGGAAGTGATCCTTTCTTGTTGTGGCATTGAGCTTCCTATAATCGATACAAACCCTCCAACCTGTTTGGATTCGAGTAGACACAAGCTCATTTTCGGCATTTGTCACCACAATTACTCCAGATTTCTTTGGAACACATTGAACCAGAGAAACCCAACGACTATCCGAAATTGGATAGATCACTCCACAATCAAGTAGCTTGATTATCTCCTTCTTCACAACTTCCATCATTGGAGGGTTGAGTCAGCGTTGAGCCTTTCGAGATGTTTTAGACCCCTCATCCAAAAGTATACGATGCATACATGTGGTAGGGCTGTTTCCTTTGATGTCGGCCAATGTCCACCTAATTGCTGTTTTGTACTCCTTTAGCACCCTCACCAACTTACCTTCTTCTTGTGCCATGAGTGAGGAAAACACAATGACGGGCAAGGTCTCTTGGTCTCCCAAGAAAGCATACTTTAAATGGCTTGGCAATGGTTTTAGTTCAAGGGAAGGTGGCTGCACAACTGAAGGAAGTGGCTTATTAGCCGAAACTGAAATTGAAATTGGGTCCAACAACTTACCAGATTGTGGTGGCTATGATTCAAGGACAGCCACTATTTCAATCATATCTTTATTATGAGGCACGGCATGATGTTCTCCATGCATGTCGTGGGTGGGCATTGTGGCTGATCCATTGTTTTTTAACTCTATTCCTCTTGTAATAACCAATTCAAGTGCATCTTCATTCAATTGTTCAAAATGGTCCTGCGCCAAGGAATCAATTACATCAATAGAAAAACATGAATGATCATCACTAGGATACTTGATAGATTCAGAAAGATTGAAATTAATAACTGCCCCATCAAATTCCATTGTCAAGGTCCTATTAAACACATCAATCTTAGTGGGGGTAGTTTTCATGAATGGTCTTCCAAGGAGGATTGGTAATGAAGGGGAATGGTCTGATTCGTCCATTTCAAGCACGTAGAAATCCGCCGGAAAGATTAAATGATTAACCTGCACTAAAACATCTTCCAAAACTCCATTTGGGTAGGCATTAGATCGATCAGCCAATTGAATAATCGCACCATCATTTTTTAACTCACCTAAGTTCATAGATGCATAAATGGAATAAGGCATGACATTAATACATGCACCTAAGTCTAGCATGGCATGTTCAAAACGATTATTGCCAATAACACAAGGAATTGTAAAACTACTAGGATCCTTGCATTTAGGAGGCATTTTACGTTGTAAGATGGCTGAAACATTTTCACTTACCTTGACAACCTCCTTGTTCGAAATTCTCTTCCTAGTGGTGCAAAGTTCTTTTAAAAACTTGGCATACCTTGGAACTTGCTTAATTGCATCCAAAAGTGGTATATTGACTTGTACTTTTCTAAATGTTTCCAAAATGTCCTTTTCAGCCTCCTCCTTCTTTAATTGCATGAATCTGCAAGGAAAGGGTACATTTGGGGGAATAACATTAGAAATAATCGAATTTGAAACCTCCTTACCTTTGAAGGACGAATGAGGGTGTTTAGATGGCTGCTGTATGGGTGGTTTTACCCTTGCTGTGGCTTGCTTTTGTTCCTCCTCCTCGAATTGCAACTTCTCGTCCTCTGTTGGGGCTGATTTAGATGGTTGTGGGGCTGTTCCAACTTGTTTTCCACTTCGCAACATGATTTCTTTTGCAGATTCGAATCCTCCTTTCGGGTTGACAACGGTTAAACTAGGCAACTTACCTTGCTCTCTGAATTGGCCCATGAACTCCGCAATCTGCCCTACTTGCTTCTCCAATTCATCCACTTTTTTGTCTCTATTTTGCATTCCATGCGCCATAGAAGTTAATAATTGAAAATTTTGATCATTATCTATGGACAAACCTGATTTAGGTTGGACAGGTTGTGCTTGGGGTTGTGTGGGTGCGTGTGGCCTTTGGTAGAATCCCGGAGGTTACTGCCTAAATACACTTTGTTGTTGGGTTTGTTGGGGCTCCCTCCACTTGAAATTTGGATGTTCTTTCCAACCTAGATTGTATGTATTAGAGAAAGGATCACTTCTTGGTTGGTTTTGGCTCCCAAAACCCACGACATTGGCAGATTCCCACCCTCAATTCTTGATCAATTGAGGGCACTTATCTGTGAGATGTCCTTGCATTGAGCACACGCCACAAGCTGCTACACTTTGTACCTTGGGTCCTTTAACCACCTGTGAAAGAAGAGTAGTAAGATTAGCCATTTGATTTTGAAGTTCGGAAATAGCACTTACCTCATTCACATGGTGCTACCGTGGGGTGTCTCTTTGGCCAACGCCTTCATATTGTTAAGCATTCAAGGCGCGGTTAGCAATTAAGGTATTGGCAGCCTTGGGTGTTTTGTCCACCAAAGCTCATCCTGCTGAGGCATCTAGCATTTGGCGTTCAATTGGTAGAAGCCCTTCATAGAAATATTGAAGAATAAGCTCCTCCTTCATTTGGTGCTGAGGACATGAGGCAACAAGGGTCTTGAATCACTCGTAGTATGCTTGGAATGATTCACCTTGGTTTTGTTGAATGCCACTAATCCTTTTGCATAAAAGAATGACTCGAGAAGTTAGGAAAAACTTATCTAAAAAAGCCCGTTTCATACTCTCCCAGGATGTGATAATTCCGGGGGCTAGTTCATACAACCAATCTTTAGCCTTTTCCAAGAGAGAAAAGGGAAAAGCTTTCATTTTCAGAATGCTCCTATCAACATTCACAAGGGTCATGCTCAAACAAACAACCTCGAACTCCTTCAAATGTAATAAAGGATCTTTCATGCTCGTCGGTCTTGTCTTGGGCCGCTCTTGGATATTGAATGCATAAGGGCACGGCATTGTCCAATCCCAAAGCGGAAAGCTCCTTGATCGTTCGATTTTCCACTGCCATGTCTTGTACTTCTTCAAAAATCCATGTCGTGGCCTCCTTTTGCTCTTCTACTTCTTCTTCTTCAAGCACGGGGTCAGGGCTAGGTGGATTGGATTGTTGTTGATTCCTCTTCCGTCTTAAAGTCCATTCAAAATCGTCGTCAAAGTCTACGATAAGCTCACGAGCCGGTTGAGAACTCTGAGTCATAAACTAGTACCTAAACCAAGAAAAAGAAACAAGGTTAGAAACTATAACAAAAGCACACTAAAATAAACAAAAAGAAATAACAAGGGATTAGCAAAGTTCGTAATCCCCAGCAACGGCACCAAAATTTGATGCAATGTAAAACAAGCACACTCAAATTAAACCCTCTTGTTGACAATTGTAGTATATGTATAAGTAGGGATCGTTCTGGACCGGGGATTAGGAGGGATTGCTAATCAACTCTAAACTGACTCAAAAACACAAAAATAAACTTAAAAACACTTAACTAGACTCTAATGACTCAAAACAAACTTAAAAGACTTAAAACAGCTTAAAACAACTAATTAGACTCAAACCAGACACTAGGAATAACTTTGGACGAAAATTGGTTTTAACTTAACTCAAAACACTTAAAAACACAACTAGGACAGATTCTAACTAATTAGACACTCTAAAGTAAAGGGGGATTTAGTTTTGGACGAATTTAAGTAAAAACAAGTAACTAAAGACTTAAAACAGATTTTGGACGAATTTGGTGATTTGAATGGATGATGGGCTAGCGAGAAGGTCTTTCTCCACACATGACACACTTGCATATAAAACGATTTCCAGTTGCTTTTCAATAAACCATGAACCTCAACACCCCAGATTAATTAGGTACGCTTAAATTAATCCTCAAATTTTCCTTATGTCATTGAATTGGATGGAAATAGCACGTCGCAATCAAATTACTCTTCAAAAGTTCCCTACATGAAAGCGCATAATAGAGATACAATCAAAGATCATTAAGTTATATGAAAATCATAAGTATTGACAAGACATTCATAACTATGAAAGCGCATGATACTTATGCCAGGAATTTACTTAACACGATTGTGACTAGCAACCTCCACTACTCATGAATATAAGTTTGTGACAATTAGGTGAAACTCCCTTATATCCTAGCATTAGATTTATGCATGCAAATGCAAATTAAGTGTGCACTCTAAACCCACATACCCAAACAAGTTTAATTCAAACAGATAAGTAAATTGAATTCATAATTTATGGAATCACAACTGGATATAATCAAATTATATTGCAAGTATAATCATGGTTTTGAAATTGCCCCTAGCTAAGAAGTGTTTAGTTCCTCATACTCACAAAACAAAGATTATTAAACTTAAACACTGTAAAAAAAAGAAATATTACACTTAAAACATTCCAGCAACTCTAACTTGAATAGCAAGCACGTCCAAGGGATCTCCTTCTTCTTCTTTGCTGCTGCATAAGGGTTGGGTGAAGGTTTGAGTGGTAGTTTTTATGGACGAATGGCTGAAAGTATGTATAGTGATGAATGGATTGTGGTGGAGGATGGATGAAATCTAGTGAAGGATGGATTATTTGAATGGTGTGGCAAAGGCTTTTATTTATAGGAGAAGGAAAGGCATAGGGGACAAGGAAGGGTTATGACACAAAGTGAAAGGGAAAGAGAAAGTTATAACACAAAGGGAAAGGGAAAGGGAAAGTTATGGCACAAAGTAAAAGGGAAAGGGAAAGTTTGTTGGAAATATGCCCTGAAAGTCAATCTTTGGAAGAAACCTTTCAGCACAATTGAATCGATGTATGGATGACTCTTATACATCAAATGGCAAAGATACTAATTAGGACTATCTCAATAAACGATATATGTTCTAAATAGTGTATCCATGGACAATGGATCGATTGAAGAAGTAATCTAATGATGTTAGACTACAGAGACCTTCTTCACATAACCAAATGTCCAAAAAGGTTCCTGGTCATTGGATTGTCGGAGGGATACTGACAATGCGTAGACCGGTACATACTGTGTCCGCTTCAATTGGAAGGATGGAAAGTCTCATCCCATTCGTATTGTGACACTAAGACAAGTATGTAGGTGCTCATTAAGGGAATGAGTTCACTGAACACAATCAAACGAGAGTACTTGCATGGAGGTCTACTCACATGTCAAGCAAGTAACTCTAATGGTTGGAATAATGTAAGTAGTCCTTTGACCTGAGGCATCGTCATTGTCTTGTGGTTAAGTACTTGATCTTTGATTATGTCAAAAGTCACTCTATTAGAATGTCAACGGCATAGTTGGGGTTAAGCCACTTAGTCATGAAGGCAAGTGTATGCGCAACAAGGAATCTCTAATCCTCGATAAGAGAGGAAGAATACTCTAAGATATGATTCGGGAATCTTCGGCCGAAGTATCGAGCGTAATAAAGGAAAGCGTTCCTATACGACTCAATTGAATCATATAAGAAGGAATAATCACATTAGGGGTTTGACATAATATATCCATACCTTAATCATGTGATTGAGAGTATTGTTTTAGAGAATGATCGAATTACATTGTAATTCCAACTGAATAGGTTCTCCGAATAAACTTCTACATTAGCTTGGGTAGCTATGACATATGGTTAGATGTCACTCATAGCTTGTGAGTTCTTCTAGATGATTAAATGTAGTCGTCAAAGAAGAAAGGTGAATTAAAATGAAGTTTTGATTCACTAAGTGATTGAATTTAATATAATCAATTGGATTAATGCCAATCACCTCACTGCCTTGCTAATTAGAACCTAAAAGATTGTTCACCAATACACTATTGTAGTGAGTAATTAATGGATGATGGAAACAATTAATTGGATTAATTAAGTGTTGTGATTAATTTAGAAAGTCTAAAGAAATCATAAAAGCGATAAAGATCGTTTTGGGGTTAAAGAAACGTTCGGGTTTAATTGGGCCCATTGGGCCTAAACCCATTGGGCTTTTATTCAAGCATTGGATGACTTGAAATAAATGAAAGCTCA
Source organism: Malus sylvestris (assembly GCF_916048215.2). Taxonomy (NCBI): domain Eukaryota; kingdom Viridiplantae; phylum Streptophyta; class Magnoliopsida; order Rosales; family Rosaceae; genus Malus; species Malus sylvestris. The sequence goes on from NC_062269.1 coordinate 15,438,388, forward strand.
AAGCCCAAACAACACAAAGAGGGCCGGCCATATTAGGTGTGGAAAGGGTGAGATATTTAGTCAATTTGTTGGCTAGGTTTCTTTTGTCTATATAAGGAACTTTATAGAGATATTGTTCATAAGGGTTTTTTGTGAGTTTTGAACAACAAAGAGGCAAAAGAAAATAGCTCTCTTGAACCACAAAGGCCGGCCACCTTAGGGGTGTTTTTACTAACATATCTTACACCCTTTTGGTTATTCCTTCATCCTTCTCACTACACTAGTGGGTGAGGATCTTTAGAGGTTTCCTACTTTGGAAACTTGAAGAGAACCTAGGAGCACTCATTCTAACAAAGTGGAGGAGGCAAGGAGGGAAGCTAGGCTCAAGGAGTTCAAGGAACAAAGGGCTTGGAGGTGGTCCATCCTTGGTCTCAAGTGTAGATCAAGAGGTATAAGGCTAAACCTTCACTTTGTTCTTCTCTATAAATTGTTTTGATGCATTATATATAAACCTAAGAACCTTGAAGGGGATTTGCATGACTATAGCTTTGATAATTTGTTATAAATGCTTCCGCTGCTTTCGTGTATTAAATTTGATTTGTATATGCATGATAGTCATTTAGAAATCCCATCCATGAATCTCATAGATTTCCCTTCAAGTGGTATCAGAGCCAAAGGTTTATGTATAATGTGTCCTTTTGGATTTTATGCATATGGGTATTAATGTTATGTATGACATATTATTGTTTCATTCAAAGTATGTTTATCTTTTGTTTTTCAATAGTTGAAAAATGTTAGTCAAAAGTTGAGAAAGATATGTATGCAAAAGTGTTTTGTATGCATGAATGAAAAATGAGTTTAGAACTAGTTTGACATATTATTTCTTCATTTAAAAGTATGTTTGTCTTTTGTTTTTCAATGGTTGAAAAATGTAAATCAAGAGTTGAAAAGATGTGCATGTAAAAGTTGTTTTGTATGCATGAATGAAGAATAAGTCATGAACAAAATTTGGGGTTTTTTGTTCTTTGTGGTTGGCACGGTTTTGGGGGTGGTTTTGGGTTGTGTTTGTGTTTTATTGTAAACCACTCACACATCCTTTTTAAAGCTTGAAAAGGGGTTCTTGTCACTTTTGTTTTTGGGTTTGAAAAATCACCAAGAATATACAAATCTTGAAAAAGTGTTCATGGTTTTGTTCTTGGTGTTCATAGTTTGGTTTTGGGTGAAAATGGTTTTAATTGGTTTTCATGCATGGTTTTATGGTTTTGGATGATGTTCTTACCATCCATAACCATATTAAAACTTATAAAACCCTAGACTTGACTAGGAGGATTTCCATCACCCATCTCACCTAAGTTTTAATGGCAAAACCAAGTGACAAGCAAAATTTAATTTTTCTACATAATGTGGCTTTTAATGCATGTTGTGTAAGATTGTGTAAGAGACCTCCCATCTCCATTAAGTGGCCAGCCTCCCCTAGTGGATTTATCCACTTGTGGGGCTATTTTGTAATCTTTGAAAAGTTGATATTTACTTTGAAATATTTACGGTTTTACCCATAACTTTTCATATTTACATTTAGGCCCCTACTAACTAGAAAGTTAAAATATTTGATTTTAATTTTGTTAGTTGTTTAAACTCATAATACTCTTATACCCATATGCACTAAATCTAAACGTTTATGTTGCATTCCATTATAATTATTTAAATGTGTTTAAGTAGTTATAAAATGGGTGACTATGGACTTATGCCTTAAACGATAATTGAGCTATGAGATAAGGCGCTAAAATCAAATTGTTTGAACCTTGGGAATGTGTTTTAATTCCTGTTTAATTGGACCTTGTCACGTTTGACGTTAATCTATCTCTCCCTTTTTAGTATATGTAATTTATAGGAATTTGTACAAATCGGTTTGTAATTCTTATTACTTCTTAATCTTTATTCGTTAGTTGATTCCCTCTAGTGCTAGACTAGAGTTTCTTTAGCTATTGGTAAAGAGACATAACTAAAAGAGGGTTTTGACATGAGATTAAAGATTAAAAGGGTCCAATGCCCTAATTAGCAATGAATGATTGTCTTTCATTTCTAATGGATCAATGAAAATGTTTTAATTGGATTGATAAGCACGTAATTAAATTGACACAACCTCCCTGAGTTTATATTCAACAATGTTGGCTCGTTGTTGCAATAACCTAATAAGTCCATGGTCATCCAAGAGCCTAAGATAACTATAAAGTCCAAATTCAAAGGAATGCAAAAACCTTAGTAGTAGTAGTTACTTCCAATATTTGAAAAATTCGTTTTTGATAATGATTTGTTTTTCTCAAAACAAATAGTGGGAGTATCATACGCTACTAAACTATAATGAAATTAATTAGTAGTTATATATATCTCCAATATTTTGAAAAATGTTTTGATATTGATTTGTTTTATGAAAACGAATAGTGGGGATATCATATGCTACTAATTTCATTAACTTTGGACTAGTAGTTGTAATAGGACATTATTTATTTGATTGTGATTAAATAAATAAAATTGATGAGACCTTAAAATCCCTCTACCAAACAATATTAAGTTGTAAGCGTAAGAGTGCTTTGAACACTTTTTCGTGGCCTTCCACCGTGGTAGGCTCCAAGCGTTTATGACTTGTACACCGCCTTCACCCTATAATGGGGAAGTGACAAAGTGCATGCTTATATTCAGGAGGAGTTTATTTAAAACATTTGATGAGGTGAAGGTAGGCAACGAGTGTGGCCAACATCGTATAATCGTGAGGTCATGCTTGAACCCCTATCTAAACCGGCATGGTGGGAAAGAACTTAACTAAGAGAAATGGTGCCAACATCGTATAATCGTGAGGCATTGTTCTCTAGAGGCCAAATAGATGGGTAATCACAAGAGGTTGTTGTGAATGGGTAATCGTACCCTCTCATTATTATTTTTACTAGCCAAAATTGTATAATCATGAGGTGGGCTTGGTAATAGTGAGTCTCCCATAACCCGCTAGGAGCTTTCTTTGAAATCTCCCGGATTCCATCATGGGGGATATGGAATTTGCCAAAAATGGTGGGTGGTGTCATTCGATTTAAAGACCCGAATCGTTTGACTTAATCAACAATCAATCTAATTATTTTATTTGTTTATGTATATAGATATGGTTGGAAGCACACTCGCGAAAATACTCGACAAACATTGCCTTGAGGGACACAATTTCCCATCGTGGTATCATAATGTCAAGATTCTCCTAACATTGGAGAAGATTGTTTACGTACTTGACAAGGCTCCACCTCACATACCTCTTAGCCCTGAGGCTACTGAGGATAAACGTGCTAAGTATGACAAGCACGTTGAGGATGATATACAAGCCAAGTGCTATTTGTTGGCTTCCATGAATGAGGAGCTACAGAGACAGCACGAGGGCATGGACAGTGCATTTTCCATAATACTCCATCTTACGGAGTTATATGGCGAAGGGACGCGCAACCGTCGCTTTAGCACTGTCTGTGAGCTTGTAAAGACCAAGATGGTCAAGGGGGCTCCAGTACACCAACATGTACTGAAGATGATAGGATTCATTGAACAATTGGAGAACCTTGGTACTCCACTTGACGGGGAATTGGCCCAGGACTTCGTATTGGCTTCTCTTTCTGATTCGTTCGCGCAGTTCGTAATGAACTACAATATGAATAAGATGGATAGTACTCTCTCTGAGTTACTAAATATGTTAGTAACTACCGAGAAGACTATGAAGAAAGAGAACGTTGTAGGGACTGCTGCAGTAGCCTACAACAAGCCATCCTCTTCCAAGGCCGTGCCGCAAGGCAAAGGCAAAGGGAAGGAGAAGAAGTCACCCACTCCTAAGCCAAAAGGAGGAGTGAGGAAAAAGAAGGCAAAGGAGCCCAAAGGGACTTGCCACCACTGTGGAAAGGAGAGGCATTGGAGGAGGAATTGCAGGTTATACCTTGCAACTCTTAAGGACAAGCCACAAGCCACAAGGTAGGGTTTATGTTCTTATCTTCAATTCTAAATGTTAGATCTTCTAAATATTTATATTTGATATAAAGGGCTAATCACTTGTATAATTGTATATAGGTGGAGGAGCCAAGTAGAAGAGGAACAAGCAAGGAAAAGTGTGGAGAAGAGTTCGGCCACCATGTTTTTTGCTTACTACTTAGGAAGTTTGTTAGGCATTTAAAGATAGTCTTTAAACTTTCTTATTTTGATAAGAACTTAGTATGTGGCTTCATATGATGGAAGACCACTATTAGTGCCTAAATGTATAAAGGTATTTAAATTAGACTCTAAATGTATAGAGCTAATATTTTTGTATTAAACATTATGAATGTTTGAACTATCATATTAATGTAATGTGAAGTATGCCTTTTTAATATACTATTTCCTTAAAGTAGTGTTATGAATTGAAAATTGTCTTGTTGTATCCTAGATGAGATACAAGAGTTATATCACTTATTGTAATGTGATAACCAAACTTTAGATTTATCAATTATGGATAGATCTCACATGTAGGACATAAAAGGATACAATGAATCTTTAGATTTGGTTCCATTTGTCTACCTATGAGTTCTATATGAATTGACAAAAGTCTAGAGAATCCTTTCTTGATGAAAAGGAAGATCACATTATAATGATATAAGTAAATAAGAAAATTGTTTCTTATATGGTTGTCACTTGAAACACAATGATCAAGATCACTCTCGATTCAATTAGTAGTTTTTGAACAACTAATTGGGCATTCTTCAAAGGTTTTAAAATGTCAATTGTGTTAGTGATTAAACCAAGAAAGAAGTGTCTAAATCTATAAAATGTTTAATGACTTTAGTCACTTAATAACAAGACATTAACTTAGTGAAGATTGAAACAAATGAGCTTGAAAGGTTTTTTAAGCTACTACACAATGTCTTCTACCAATATAATCCACTTTTATACATTTTGAATGTATGAAATGATTTCTCATTAAAGTCATGAGAAATAGTGGGAGGTGTGAAAATGGATATAAACTTGAATGTGATTGGTTTATAGTTGTCTAAAGAATAATAGTACTTGACTATTATTAAGAGTTTGTAATTTTAATTGTTAAAAGGACTCAAGCTCTTTAAACGTTAAAATTCTATGTTGTGTGACATTCTAAAGAATAGTCTTTGAATGTTGGTTTCGTCAACCTAGCATAAAATGGTTATATGTTGGGAGTTGTGATACGACCAATATTGCATACATTTTAATGCCCTTTAGTTTAGATTTTTGTTATGTTTTTGAGTGAATTTAGTTTGTTTCATTTAGTTTTATGTTTTTCTTAGATTTGAAGAGTGAAGATGAAGAAAGAAGAAAAATGAGCATTTTGGCGATTGAAGTGAGTTATGTGCCCTGGAAGCAGAAGCTGTTTGTGCAGATCAGCCAACTTGACGGAATAAACTGTACTTCCTCAAAATGAACCAGCTGTTGAGCCTTATACCATTGGAAAGATATGGATGTTAGCTTTCAGAGGAATTTTACGGACTGTGATTTCGAGTTTCCTAGACGATGTTATGAAAGTTTTTGTACAAGACGTCGGTCAGCCAAGTCTATGCGGAAATTGCAAAATCTGTTGGGTTTTTTTTCAAGTCATAATTCAGTCGAAGCCCAAAGCCCAAGATAGAAAACGTTGGAGATGATTTTACTCCTATTTCAAATGGGTCTGGAGTAATTTACTTGGGAAACTTACCTGCCACATCATCAATTATCCAATACAAATGAGGAAAAGATTAAAAAAAGACCTAAGGATGCTAGGATTTTGACGAATGATAAGGGAGAGATTGTAGGAAGCAAAGGGGGTTCTCTGGTGAGGGATTCTCTGCGTGTTTTTGGAGGAGCAGCAGCCGCTTTCCATTTTTCCTAAGTTTTTCATGTTCTTAATACTTTTAATTATGTTTTCTTATTTTATGAGTAACTAAACTCTTTTTCTAGGGTTAGGATGATGCCCTAGCATGAATGTCTATGGTTTTTAATGTTATTCATTGGATTTCTAGTTTCTTTTAGATGAATGCTTAATCACTGTTTGAACTGTTACTGTTTGTTTGAGTTCTTTGATTGATCACCTTAGGACTTTGCATCTAGTAAGATTGGAAGATGAATTTGAGGCTGAACTAGCAATATAATTCAATTAGCTTCTTGTGGTTAAGTGTGGTAAATTACATTATTGCTTGACAAAGAATAATGGTTTGCTTGGTTCCCTTGTTTTCTAGAGCGTAAAGAGTCCTACTTGTTAAATTTATGCCTTAACCAGGATAGACTGCATGTTAGGATATACGACCTCTGCCTGAACTAGGAGAGAATCATTCACTTAAGGAAAACTATGGTCTAATGTGCCTGACAAGGACTTAGATACGAGAATTATCATCTAAAGAATTGAAAGATCCATTGAATGCATTGAAACCTAAATTAGATTGCTTGTGGTTGATTCCGAATCCCTAGACTTTTCATCACTTGCCTTAAAACACAACATTTTCTTTTCTTTGATTTCAGTTTTTACTTAAGGTTCTGTTTTTGTTCATTTATAAAATCATCACAACAAATTCTTTACATCCTTGATTGATTTATTAATTAAGATCGAGTCTAGTTCGTTGTTTGGGGTTGTGTGTCATTAATATTATTAGATTTGGTTTAGTTTATCAAATTGGAGATTTAATTAGAATCCTCGTGGGAACGATACTTGGACTTGCAACACGCTATATTACGACTATCTTGTGCACTTGCAAGTTTACACCAAGTTGTCCATCATTCTCTTTTATGAGAACAAGCTAAATAACTAAGCATATGGACAAGTTGATGAAACAAAAGGGAATAGCTTCAAAATGAGTCACAACATATGGTTTAACAAACAAGACAATCCAAATTCAACATCTCATGTAACAATATTGCTCAATGTAGTTTTGATAAAGAATTATATCAACCACCTAGAAGGAATGGTTGAGTTTCTATATCCTTAGTAGGAGCCATGCTTCCACTAAAGACTTGGATAATTCTTATATGACTACATTAAAGGTCTTAGTATGACTAAAACTTCAAGTATGGTGTATGACACCATATAATTTAAATGAATAGACTTAATGAAGCAAGTCACAAATTTTGGAATTACTTGAGAAGGAATTCTTTTGTGTATGATTCGTTTAAAGTTAATGGGAGCAATATGCATTCAAATCAAGAAAAATATAATTGTTATTTTTGAATGAATGCTAAGTTACAACAAGGCCAGTGGGAGTGATGTTATAATTTGAGCAACAAGATGTGAATAAAGTCTATTTGATAGACTTAATAAAACATAGATGTTACTCGAGAAATGACAAAACATGACATGGTCAATTTTGAAGTATAGACTTGAAATTGGACTTATTGATATAGCAAGGCTATCTCAATAATGTTATATGGGAATTAAATCTCAAATGTTGTAGATTTAAGAAAGCATTTTCCTATGTGATAGGAAATCACTTTCATAACCCTTATAATGAATGTGTCATAAAATCACAAAAAGGGACACATGTATTGACTTGTGAAGTAGATATCCAAAGGTGAAGAAACCACTGAGTTTGTCACTTTAAGATATTACTATATCCCAGGATCAGAACCGAAGCAACTGATAGAGTATTATTGCCTTTAAGAAAGAAACATCAGAGTGGGACTCTGGAAGCGTGCATTCACTTAGGTTGTTAACCAAAGTGAAAATAATCCATTTTAACAAATGGAACTTCATAATGGATGAAGTACTAATCATATGAATGAATTGTTAGTATTGTACTACAATGGTCTCAAGGTTGGAGCAAAGTTTGTATAAAGTATACAAACGAAATATATGTCGATATATAGTTTTAGACACTGCTTCAAAAGGTGTTTTGAATGGAAGGGGTTCTTATAGAACCAATGATTGAATCCAAACCATAAGGTCGTTAGTAGGATACTACGACGTAATGGGGCGATAGCTCAAGCCATGGAATCAAGGTCTCATCAAAGTATTCGAACACAATAAAGAGACATCATCAAATGTTTTGGAAACATTTGATAAGTGAATCCCTTTTGAATAATAAAATGGATTAATACATAACCAAGTTAACCTACGAGCATAAACTCTCTCAACAAGATGTATAAGATACACTAGTGATTGACTTTAGTGCAAGTGGGAGATTGCTGGAAATATGCCCTGAAAGTCAATCTTTGGAAGAAACCTTTCAGGACAATTGAATCGATGTATGGATGACTCTTATACATCAAATGGCAAAGATACTAATTAGGACTATCTCAATAAATGATATATGTCCTAAATAGTTTATCCATGGACAATGGATCGATTGAAGAAGTAATCTAATCATGTTAGACTACAGAGACCTTCTTCACATAACCAAATGTCCAAAAAGGTTCCTGGTCATTGGATTGTCGGAGGGATACTGACAATGCGTAGACCGGTACATACTGTGTCCGCTTCAATTGGAAGGATGGAAAGTCCCATCCCATTCGTGTTGTGACACTAAGACAAGTATGTAGGTTCTCATTAAGGGAATGAGTTCACTGAACACAATCGAACGAGACTACTTGCATGGAGGTCTACTCACATGTCAAGCAAGTAACTTTAATGGTTGGAATAATGTAAGTAGTCCTTTGACCTGAAGCATCGTCGTTGTCTTGTGGTTAAGTACTTGATCTTTGATTATGTCAAAAGTCACTCTATTAGAATGTCAACGGCATAGTTGAGGTTAAGCCACTTAGTCATGAAGGCAAGTGTATGCGCAACAAGGAATCTCTAATCCTCGATAAGAGAGGAAGAATACTCCAAGATATGATTCGAGAATCTTCGGCCGAAGTATCAAGCGTAATAAAGGAAAGCGTTCCTATACGACTCAATTGAATCATATAAGAAGGAATAATCACATTAGGGGTTTGACATAATATATCCATACCCTAATTATGTGATTGAGAGTATTGTTTTAGAGAAGGATCGAATTACATTGTAATTCCAACTGAATAGGTTCTCCGAATAAACTTCTACATTAGCTTGGGTAGCTATAACATATGGTTAGATGTCACTCATAGCTTGTGAGTTCTTCTAGATGATTAAATGTAGTCGTCAAAGAAGAAAGGTGAATTAAAATGAAGTTTTGATTCACTAAGTGATTGAATTTAATATAATCAATTGGATTAATGCCAATCACCTCACTGCCTTGCTAATTAGAACCTAAAAGATTGTTCACCAATACACTATTGTAGTGAGTAATTAATGGATGATGGAAACAATTAATTGGATTAATTAAGTGTTGTGATTAATTTAGAAAGTCTAAAGAAATCATAAAAGCGATAAAGATCGTTTTGGGGTTAAAGAAACATTCGGGTTTAATTGGGCCCATTGGGCCTAAACCCATTGGGCTTTTATTCAAGCATTGGATGACTTGAAATAAATGAAAGCCCAAAGCCCAAACAACACGAAGAGGGCCGGCCATATTAGGTGTGGAAAGGGTGAGATATTTAGTCAATTTGTTAGCTAGGTTTCTTTTGTCTATATAAGGAACTTTATAGAGATATTGTTCATAAGGGTTTTTTGTGAGTTTTGAACAACAAAGAGGCAAAAGAAAATAGCTCTCTTGAACCACAAAGGCCGGCCACCTTAGGGGTGTTTTTACTAACATATCTTACACCCTTTTGGTTATTCCTTCATCCTTCTCACTACACTAGTGGGTGAGGATCTTTAGAGGTTTCCTACTTTGGAAACTTGAAGAGAACCTAGGAGCACTCATTCTAACAAAGTGGAGGAGGCAAGGAGGGAAGCTAGGCTCAAGGAGTTCAAGGAACAAAGGGCTTGGAGGTGGTCCATCCTTGGTCTCAAGTCTAGATCAAGAGGTATAAGGCTAAACCTTCACTTTGTTCTTCTCTATAAATTGTTTTGATGCATTATATATAAACCTAAGAACCTTGAAGGGGATTTGCATGACTATAGCTTTGATAATTTGTTATAAATGCTTCCGCTGCTTTCGTGTATTAAATTTGATTTGTATATGCATGATAGTCATTTAGAAATCCCATCCATGAATCTCATAGATTTCCCTTCAAAGTTATGACACAAAGTGAAAGGTAAAGAGAAAGTTATGACACAAAGTGAAGGGGAAAGGGAAAGTTATGACACAATGTGAAAGGGAAAGTTTGATGCAACAAGGGGACATGGATGGGAACACATGGCTCCAAATTTTTCCCTCCTTCATGACTTAATTCCTTCATCTTCTTAGCACATTCCTAGTCTCTTTTGGTCTTCAAATTCGTCCATCCACCTTGCTCCATGCATGTGTTATCCATTCCAAGCCCAAAATTGCTCCAAAATGCCCCAAAATTCACTTTCTTGCCACTTTAGTGATAGACGCATATTTATGCGACTTAGTTAACTAGTTTTCTTGCATTTACGTTATTAGTTCTTAGTTATTTTAGTACTTTAAGCCATTTTCGTGTGTTTGTAGGTCTAAAGGGCTAAGGTAGCAAGAAAGTGCATTTTGGTGCATTTTGGAGCAGTTTTGAGCTTGTAATGGATTACATATGATACGAGCAAGATGGATGGATGAATTTGAAGACAAAAGAGGCTAAGAACATGCTAAAAATCTGGTGAAACAAATACAAGTTGCAAGAAGGGATAAATTTCTAGAAGGATTAGCCAAAACTTCACTCAAAACACATCAATGCCATGGCTTTTACTTCCACCTCCACCAGAAATTTGAGTAATGATGCAATGCTTAACTCACCATGACATGTGAGTGGATGATGCAATGCTTAGCTCACCATGACATGTGAGTGGATGATGCAATGCTTAGCTAACCATGACATGTGAGTGGATGACTCAATACCTAACCCACCAACAATTCCCACTCTTTGCCATGCTCACCTACCCATTCCACCAGAAATTTGTGCTTAAACAAGTCCATCATCTCCCTATAAATACCATGCAGCAACCTCATTGAATTCATCCAGAAATTAACCATTCTCCAAGCCTTTCCTTGCCTCTCCTACATATCTAAACCCCTTCCCATCCATTCCTCCAAATAACCAACCCTTCAACATCATTCCAACCTTGTTGTTGCGGCAAAGAGAAGGAGAAAAGTCCTTAGACGCACTTGCTATCCAACATGGATCGTTGGAACGTTTAGGTGCTTTCTTTCCTTTGTTTTTCAATGTTTAAATTTGTTTATCTTTGTTTTGTAATAATGAGGAACTAAACCCCCCTTGGCTAGGGGGGGATTCGAAACCATGTTAATGCTTGCAATATGATTTGATTACTTTTAATTGCGTTTCATAAGTTATGAATTCGATTTACTTATCTATTTGATTGATAACATGTTTATGTATGTTGATTAGGGATGCATACTTAGTTTGCATGCATAAATATGATGCTAGAGTATAAGGGAATTTCACCTAATCGTTATGAACTTATATTCATGAGTAGTAAAAGTCGCTAGTCACGATTGTGTTAAGTAAATCCTTGGCATAAGTTTCATGCAAATCATAGTAACGAGTGCCTCGTCAATGCTTATGTTTTTCATAGAACTTAATGATTCTTGCTTGTATCTCTATTATGCAATTCATGTAGGGAACTTGTAGGGAATGTTTTGGGTTGTCGTATGCAATCATCCAACCCAATAACTTGTGGAAAAACTGAGGGTTAATTAGTTCAATTCACGGTTAATTTGGGGCGTTGAGAATTAATAAGTTATTGAAATGCAATTGGAAATCATTTTGTATGCAAGCAAGACATGTGTGGAGAAGAACCCCTTAGCTAGCCTTCCATTATCCATTCAACCCAAATTTGTTTAAAATCTATTTAAGTTTTTAGTTTATTCGTTTTTACTTTCAACTTCACCAAACTCAAATCCCCCTTTTACTTTCTTGTTTTAAAATCTTTTGTTTACATTTTTAACTTTGTTTTTATGTTTTTAAATTAGTTTTCAAGTGATTTAGCAATCCCTCCTAATCCCCGGTTTAGAACGATCCCTACTTACATCTATACTACAATTGTCAAAAAGAGGGTTAAATTTGTGTGCTTATATATTTCGCATCATTTAGCCCTTTGGACCTATAAACATACGAAAAAAGCTTAAAATAATAAAATAACTAGGAACCAACAATATAAATGCCAAGAAACAAGCTAACTAAGTCGCATAAATATGCTCCTATCAGCACTCAAATTAAACCCTCCTGTTGTCAAATTGTAGTATAAATGCAAGTAGGGATCGTTCTAAACCGGGAATTAGGAGGGCTTGCTAAAACCTCTAAACTGACTCAAAAACATAAAAACAAAGTTAAAAACGTTTGAATAGACTCAAAGGACTCAAAACAGGTTCACAAGACTGAAAACAACTTAAAAACACTCAAAACTGCCTAAAAACACCAAGTAGGCAGTTTCTGACTCTAACCACAACTTTGGGTGAATTTAGGGTTTTGGCTTGACTCAAAACACTCAAACACACAAACAAAACAGATTTTAAACACTTTGAAACAAGAAAGTAAAGAGGGGGTTTGTTTTGGACGAATTTAAAATAAAAACAAGTAACTAAAACTTAAGACAGATTTTGGACGAATTTGGTTGAATTAGATGGATGATAAGCTAGCTAGAGGTTCTTTCTCCACACATGACATGTATGCAAACGAATTGATTTCCAGTTACTCCTTCATTGAATTATGAACGACAATGCCCCACATTAACCGTGACATCACTAGTTAACCCTCAGATTTTCCTTGTATTGTTGGATTGGATGACATCATTCGACAACCCAAAGCATTCTTCAAAAGTTCCCTACATGACATCATAATAAAGATACAATCAAAGATCATTATGTTCAATGAAAATCATAAGCATTGACAAAGCACTTGTAATTATGACATCATGTCACTCATGCTAGGAATTAAACTTAACACGATAGTGACTAGCGACCTTCACTACATATGATTATAAGTTTGTAACGATTATGTGAAACTTCCTTATACTCTAGCACCAGATTTATGCATGCCAATTAAGTGTCGACCCTCAACCAACAAACACAAATAAGTTATCAATCAAACAGTTAAGCCAATTGCATTCAAGATTCAAGATTTCATAATTGGAATTTATCAACTCATATTGCACACATAATCATGGCTTTGAAATCACCCCTAGCCAAGAAGGGTTTAGCCACTCATGTTTACAACAAAACGAAAGGAAAAGAAATTAAACATTGTAAATATAGAACGAATTACACCCAGAATGCTCCAACAATCAAGCTTGAACATCCAAGAGTCCTTCATTCTTTCTTCTTGCTGCGGCACAAAGGTGGATGGAGTGTATGAGATGTGTTTGGGATTCAGGAAGGTGGCCTAGGGTGGATGGGCTACAACAAGGATGTTTATGTATGGTTCTGGTTGTGTATGGGTGTGGCTAGATGTATAGAATGGTGAATGGTTGAAAGATACGGCTAGATGTATTAAAGGCTCTCCCTTCCCCCCGACTAGGGTTCAGAAAAGGGTTTTACATACTTAACTAATTTGTCCCACAATTGAATAGGTAAGAAAGAATAAGAAATTAAAGAGAAATAGGTAACAAAGATGCGGCACAATATAGAAAAGGTATTTAAGGTCAGAATTTAAGGCAGAAAAGGGAAGGAATGTGCGGCTTCTTGTTTGAAGAAAAGAGAATTCCCTCAATTCCTTACTAGATATGCACTCAATTTTCACTTAGATTTTCTGACCACACACCCTACACTAGGTATATGTGAGAAGATTGATGTAAACATGAAAACTAGTACTCACATATGTTTATAACAAAGAGAGCAATTTCTGGAATTATCAATGCATGTATATATACGATCTCATGAAAGGAATACTACTACTTAGAAGCAAGAACCAGGGATTCCATATGCTCATACCAATTCCAAACTCCACAAATTGAAACGCACAACACTCAAGATGGAAGTCAAGGGTTGAAACAGGGATAAGGTATTGGTTAACAAAGAAAGGTAAGGGGAAACAAACGTTCTTAAAGCAATAGTGAGCAAAGTAATGATTTTGACACTTAGAATTCACTTTTGTATGTAAAAATCTACTTAAACACAAAGGGAAAGTTCATGCAACACTTAGGGTCAAATTCAAACTTTTGGACCCTTTTTTCAAGAATCAACACATGTGAGTTCATTCTCACTTATTTTTCAACTCTTTTTCATTCTATTTACACTTTTCTTCTTCTTTTTCTTTGTCTTCGAATTTTTTTCTCTCTTTTTTATTATTGTCGTGCCCTATGGCACACAAAATATATAATTTGAAACCTTTCCCCCACACTTATTTTCTGCAATAATGTTACCCAAAAGGAATTCCTTCTAAGTCATGCTCCACTATACTTCAAGAACAAGGGTATGGAAAGTCCTATTCTAGGCTAGGTAGGGATAATATGGTTAACAAAGAAAATAGGCTAAACAAGGCTCAACGAGGTTTAAACCTACAAAACAAATGACAAAGGTGGATTCGGCTATTTGGCTTTGGTTCACTAAACAACTTCATCTTGAATATGTGTTATGCAAATCAATGTCATGCTTTGAATGGAATGGGCATGAGTTCTAGTATTTAGATTTATAATGATGAAACGCATTCTAAGTAGCAACCAAGCAAAGAATAATGAGATCATGCAAGGACTTTAGAAAACAAGAATGCATAGATTAATAACTCTCCAAATAAACGTTTAGGCTCAAGTCTCTTAGGGATGTAGCGTTAGTTTGAGTTCCTTCCTTAAGCATGTTACAAAAACTGATTTTTTTTCTTTTGTGATTGCATGTGAATTCATAAACTATAACTACAACCAAGCATAAACCAAAGAGCATATCAAACTTCCATCCATGTTTGTAACTTTCTTTAACAGTCATGCACTTAAAAACCAAATCCTCATTATTGTGTTGGAAGGTATCCTAAGACACAAACACACAAAAATGACTCTTTTTTGAAATTTTTCAAAACATGTTTCGATTTTTTCTTGCTTTTTCTGTTATATGACATAAAAACACTTCAAAACATACTAAAAACACTTAAAAATAGTGAGAAATTGCATTATAAGTGATAGGTGAATAAAACCCATGAAAATCATTCTAAAACAGATTGTTTACCCCCCCCCCCCCACACTTAAATCAAACATTGTCCTTAATGTTTCACACATAAACACACACAAAAGCAATTAAACAAACAACGAATAAACACATTAAATAGGGCAGAATAGAAACATCAAAGAGATGGGTTTAGGGACACAAATCTGGAAATGGAGTGATTCCTAGGTCTTCCTTTCTTGAATGCATGGCTTGCCTCCCAAGAAGCGCTTGCTTTAACGTTTTGCAGCAGGACGAAGAGCTCCATTCACTCCCCATTGGAGCCCACAGCCTGGAGAAGGATCCCCTCCATAACCTGCCCCACGGCACTCTCATAGTATGGCTTCAATCGATGTTGATGCGAAAATTAACTTAACACACAAATTAAACCCTTTTTTGACAATTGTAGCATATATGTAAGTATGGATCGTTCTTAAACCGGGGATTAGGAAGGATTGCTGAAACACTTTAAACTGACTCAAATAGATAAAACTAAGCTTTAAAACACTTAACTAAACTTAAAAGACTCAAAACAAGTTTACAAGACTCAAAATAAGCTAAAAACACTCAAAACTGCCTAAAAACACAAACTGGGCAATTTCTGACTCTAAACACAATTTTGGACGAAAATTGGTTTTAACTTGACTCAAAACACTTAAAAACACAATCTAAAACAGATCCTAACTAGTTAGACACTCTAAAGTAAAGGGGGATTTGGTTTTGGACGAAAATAAAGTAAACAAAACAAGAACTAAAACTAGGCAGATTTGCACGAATTTAGTGGAATGAGATGGATGATGGGCTAGCTA
The DNA here is from genome assembly GCF_916048215.2 of Malus sylvestris. Lineage (NCBI taxonomy): Eukaryota > Viridiplantae > Streptophyta > Magnoliopsida > Rosales > Rosaceae > Malus > Malus sylvestris. The sequence continues at coordinate 15,454,286 of NC_062269.1, forward strand.
GGAGGTCTTTCTCCACACATGACATACTTGCATACAAAACAATTTCTAGTTGCTTTTTCAATGAACCATGAACCTCAACACCCCAAGTTAATTAGGTACACTTAAATTAACCCTCAAATTTTCCTTAAGTCATTGAATTGAATGGAATTAGCGCATCGCAATCAAATTATTTCTCAAAAGTTCCCTATATGAAAGCGCATAATAGAGAAACAATCAAAGATCATTAAGTTCTATGAAAATCATAAGTGTTGACAAGGCATTCGTAACTATGAAATCGCATGATACTTATGCCAGGAATTTACTTACCATGATTGTGACTAACAACCTTTACTACTTATGAATATAAGTTCATAACGATTAGGTGAAACTCCCTTATATCCTAGCATCAGATTTATGCATGCAAATTAAGTGTGCACTCAACCCACATACACAAACAAGTTTTAATTCAAACAGATAAGTAAATTGAAATCACAATTCATGAAATCACAACTGGATGTAATCAAATCATATTGCAAATATAGCCATGGTTTCGAAATTCCCCCTAGCTAAGAAGGGTTTAGTTCGTCATACTCACAAAACAAAGATTATTGAATTTAAACATTGAAAACAAAGGAAAGATTACACCTAAAACGTTCCAGCAACTCCAATTCGAATGGCAGGCACGTCTAAGGGCTCTCCTCCTTCTTCCTTGCTGCGGCACAAGGTGTGGTTGATGGTTTTGGGGGTGATGAATGGTGTATTCTTATTTAGGATGATGAATGATGGCTGATGAGGGTGAAAGGTTGTGGCAGGTTGTATGTGGAAGTGAATGGATTGAATGAATGATGTAGAATGGTGTCTAGTGTTACGGCACAAGGGTTTCTGAATGGTAAGGGGTTGGTCACGAATTTATGGCTGAAAATATGTATATATAGGCACGGCACAAACCCTAGGATGAATTAAATTAGGGTTATGAATCAACACATTAAAAGTATTAGGGCCCTAGGGTGCGGCATTGAGTTTAAATGCACCAAGAAAAGGGTTTGGCCTAATTAATTTCAGAAATGGACTTGTATAACCCAAATCCACAATGAATAAGGCTAACAAAATCAAAATCCAAGAGGAATTGGATGAGGAAGGGTGCGGCACACATTAGAGGGAATGGAAATTGCTTACAAGGCAAGGCAAGGCCTTCTAGAAAGGAATAGGCGCCACCTTTGTAAGGTTTCTAGAAACAATGTGTTTTGTGGCTGATTTGGGACTTCTAAAAGAGAATGCTTCTAGAAATAGGTTTTAGAAATATATATTTAGGTCCCCTTGCAGCTAGGATTAAGGCATGATAAGATTAGGATAGGATAAGATAAGATAAGGTTAGTTTGGATAAGATAAGGTTGGATAAGGTTTTGGATAATGTTTCCTCTTTTGAGCTAATTCCTTATCTTCTTTGTCTTTAATTTAATTTCTTCATCTTCTTATCAGATTCCTAGCCTTTTGAACTCCAAATTCGTCCATCCTCCATCCATCTTGGCCCATACATGTGTTATCCATTTAGTGCCCAAAACTGCTCCAAAATGCACCAAAATGCACTTTCTTGCTACTTTAACCCTTTGGAACTACAAACACACGAAAATAGCTTGAAATACTACATTAACTAAGAAATAACAACATAAATGTACAAGAACAAGCTAAATAAGTCGCATAAATATGCTCCTATCAGATGTCCGTTTACCTTGAATTCTTGTCCATTCCTTAAGCTTTGGACTTGAACTGCAACATATGGGAAAACATTAATAACAACAAAAGGTCCAATCCACTTGGATCGTAACTTACCAGGGAATAAATGTAAATGAGAGTTGAATAGCAAAACTTTCTGTCCAATGGAGAATGTTTTGCCCCGAATCATCTTGTCATGAAACGCCTTTGTTTTCTCCTTGTAAATTCCAGCATTCTCATATGCTTCATTCCTTATCTCCTCAAGTTCATTCAATTGGAGCTTTCTATGCATTCCAACAGCATCTAAGTCCAAATTGAATGTTTTCATAGCCCAATGCGCCTTGTGCTCTAGTTTCACAGGTAGGTGACATGGCTTGCCATAGATTAGCCGAAATGGAGATATCCCTAGGAGTGTTTTGTAGGCAGTGCGATACGCCCACAGTGCATCATCTAAACACAAGCTCTAATCCTTCTGGGTTGGCCCAACAGTCTTCTCCAAGATTTGCTTGATTTCTCTATTCGAAACTTTGGCTTGGCCACTTGTTTGAGGGTGATAAGGTGTCGAAACCTTATGCTTGACATTGTACTTCTTAAACAGCGCCGCAATGGTCCGATTGCAAAAATGTGAGCCTTCATCACTTATGAACACCCGCGGCATCCCAAATCTAGAGAAAATGTTAGTTTTGACAAAATCTGCAACAACTCTAGAATCATTAGTACGGGTAGCCTTTGCTTCTACCCATTTGGAAACATAATCAACCGCAAGAAAAATATAAGTAAAACCATACGAAGAAGGAAAGGGACCCATGAAATCAATACCCCAAACATAAAAAATTTCGACATTGAAGATAAGGGTTTGCGGCATTTGATCCTTAGCACCGATTGTACCTGTTCTTTGGCATCGATCACAAGTTATGCAAAATGTTCTAGCATCTTTATGAAGGAAATTTTGTGAAAAACATGTTCATTTAAGCAACATCTATAGCATGCAATTAACAATTAAAAGGCGGAATCATGCTTGTATGCACTTAAAAACAAAACATTTACCATGAAATTCAAAGCCTAGTAGATTGGTGAACCTTGACTCAACTTAAAACAACATTTGTTAGTTGAGAAATTATACCTTTGTAGATTCCTCTTTGCATATGTTGGAAATATGCCCTGAAAGTCAATCTTTGGAAGAAACCTTTCAGGACAAATAAATGGATGTATAGATGATTCTTATACATCAAATGGCAAAGACACGAATTAGGACTATCTCAATTAACGATATATGTCCTAAATAGTGTATCCATGGACAATGGATTGATTGAAGAAGTAATCTAATGATGTTAGACTACAGAGACCTTCTTCACATAACCATTATGTCCAAAAGGTTCCTAGTCATTGGATTGTCGGAGGGATACTGACAATGCTTAGACCGGTACATATTGTGTCTGCTTCAAATGGAAGGATGGAAAGTCTCATCTCATTCGTGTTGTGACACTAAGACAAGTATGTAGGTGCTCATTATGAGAATGAGTTCACTGAACACAATCGAACGAGAGTACTTGCATGGAGGTCTACTCACATGTCAAGCAAGTAACTCAAATGGTTGGAATAATGTAAGTAGTCCTTAGACCTGAGGCATCGTCATTGTCTTGTGGTTAAGTACTTAATCTTTGATTATGTCAAACGTCACTCTATCAGAGCGTCAACGGCATAGTCGGGGTTAAGCCACTTAGTCATGAAGGCAAGTGTATGCGCAACAAGGAATCTCTAATCCTCGATAAGAGAGGAAGAATACTCTAAGATATGATTCGGGAATCTTCGGCCGAAGTATCGAGCGTATTAAAAGGAAAGCGTTCCTATACGACTCAAAAGAATCATATAAGAAGGAATAATCACATTAGGGGTTTGACATAATATATCCATACCCTAGTAATGTGATTGAGAGTATTGTATTAGAGAAGGATCGAATTACATTGTAATTCCGACGGAATAGGTTCTCCGAATAAACTTCTACATTAGCTTGGGTAGCTATGACATATGGTTAGATGTCACTCATAGCTTGTGAGTTCTTCTAGATGATTAAATGTAGTCATCAAAGAAGAAGGTGAATTGAAATGAAGTTTCAATTCACTAAGTGATTGAATTAAATTTAATCGAGTAGATTGGTGCCAATCACCTCACTGCCTTGCTAATTAGAACCTAAAAGGTTGTTAACCAATACACTATTGTAGTGAGTAATTAATGGATGATGGAAACAATTAATTGGATTAATTATGTGTTGTGATTAATTTAGAAAGTCTAAAGAAATCATAAAAGCGATAAAGATCGTTTTGGGCTTAAAGAAACGTTCGGGTTTAATTGGGCCCATTGGGCCTAAACCCATTGGGCTTTTATTCAAGCATTGGTTGACTTGAAATAAATGAAAGCCCAAAGCCTAAACAACACAAAGAGGGCCGACCACTTTAGGTGGGAAAGGGTGAGATATTTAGTCAAGTTGTTGACTAGGTTTCTTTTGTCTATTTAAGGAACTTTATAAAGATATTGTTCATTAGGGTTTTTGTGAGTTTTGAACAACAAAGAGGCAAAAGAAAATAGCTCTCTTGAACCACAAAGGCCGGCCACCTTAGGGGTGTTTTTACTAACATATCTTACACCCTTTTGGTTATTCCTTCATCCTTCTCACTACACTAGTGGGTGAGGATCTTTAGAGGTTTCCTACTTTGGAAACTTGAAGAGAACCTAGGAGCACTCATTCTAACAAAGTGGAGGAGGCAAGGAGGGAAGCTAGGCTCAAGGAGTTCAAGGAACAAAGGGCTTGGAGGTGGTCCATCCTTGGTCTCAAGTCTAGATCAAGAGGTATAAGGCTAAACCTTCACTTTGTTCTTCTCTATAAATTGTTTTGATGCATTATATATAAACCTAAGAACCTTGAAGGGGATTTGCATGACTATAGCTTTGATAATTTGTTATAAATGCTTCCGCTGCTTTCGTATATTAAATTTGATTTGTATATGCATGATAGTCATTTAGAAATCCCATCGATGAATCTCATAGATTTCCCTTCTGCATAAGCAAAGGCTAATCACCCAAAGAGAGGGCCTTCATTCCTTGCATTTTAGATCTATGGATTTGGATGGATGAAATGGTTCTCCAAGTTCCCCAAATTGAGAACCTCTAAGTCTCTTCACCAAGGTTAGATTGGAGAAGAAATGAGTAACCTTGGAGTAGTAGGATTGCTAGCTAAACCCTCCAAGGAGGCCGGCCACTTTAGCGAGAAAGGAAAGCTTATGTTCTCATCCTTTCCCCACAAGAAAAACCCTTAATGAATTTTGGCTATAAAGTCATATTTATACCTTTATTCATTGGAGTGGCAAGCTTGTAATTAAGTCCAAAACTCACTCCTTTAACAAAATGGCCGGCCATAGGGTTTCATTGGGCTTTTAAGGCCTTTGTGAATTATTTGTCATTAAGTTGTCATACAACTTAAGTCAATGGGCTTGACGTTCGAAGCCCATTGGGCCTTGAGGCCCAAACTATCCCGAGGTCTTTAACGAACTTATTCGTTTGATTAATTAACATATTAATTAATCCTTGCCTTAAATAATTAAACCATTTAATTATTCTTACTCATCTTCATTGTTTCTTCAATCTCCACCATACACGGTGTACGATCCATTAGGTTCCTTTTAGCGAGGCAGTGGGCGATTAAAACCATTTCAAATCGATTGTGAATTGAAACTTACTTTCAATTCTCCCTTTAGTGATTATACACGTTTAGGGCTTCCACAAACCATGAGTGACACCTAGCAGCATATCATGGTTATCCAAGCTAATCAGAAGAGGTGGAGAACCTATTCAGTTTAGGATTACAAATGCAATACGGTCTTTCTCTAATACAATACTCTTGACCACATTGTTTGGTTTGATAGTTTATTCATGTCTACTATCCAATGTGATTCGTGTGCTTATATGATTACCTTGAATGTGATTTGGAACGACTTCCTAAATCTCATTCATACTCTGGCCAGAAATTCTTAATCATATCATAGAGTATTCTCCCCCAAACGGTTTGAAGGTTAGAGATCCCTTGTTGCGCATTCACTTGCCTCTATGGCTAAGTGGCTTAACCCCGACGATGCCGTGGACACCCTCCTGATGGAGTGACTTTGACATAATCAAAGATCAAGGACTTAACCACTAGACAACTATGATGCCTCAGGTCAAAGGACTACTTTGCATTATCCCAACCTTGAGTTCTCATGTGACATGAGTATGAGAACTCCTCGTTGATCGTGTTCAGTAGACTCATTCATTATTGAGCTCCTACATGCTTGTCTTGATGTCACACACACCAATGACTCGAGACAAGTCACTCTCCCTGAGAGAAGACACAGCATGTACTGATCTTAACGGACTGTCAATGCCCAATTGGCAATCCTATGATCAGGAACGTTTAGGATGTGTCTACGAAAGAATGGTCTCATGAATCTAACTTCTTTAGATCGCATTCTCCCAATCACATATTCCTTGGACTTATCATTTAAGCGTATAACATTTATATGAGATGGCTCAAACAATAATCTTTGCCCTTGATATTAAACTAGATTAGTTTAACATGTGAAATGTCCGTAAAGTATCATCATATGATTGGTTTTAGGGCACATTTCCAACAATCTCCCACTTGCACTAGAGCCAATCAGCTTGGTCATCAGTGATGATACCTCTTCTGTAGTCATTTCATAAATGGCTGAGTAGTAGGCCTAGACAATGGATATCTATATGTTATCCATAGAAGCACCCTTGAGAATAACGACGTCACCATTATACATGATTCTTAATCTTGTGGTTCAGTCTCTCATTTGAGTTCGGATCTTGATGAGACCTTAATTCCCTGGCTTGAGCTATCGCCCCATTAGTGTCGTAGTGTCGGTACACTAGAGACACTTTCTGGTTAGAACCGAATAGAGAGTTCATAAATGAACTTTCCCATCCAAACAACATTGTTGTAAGCTTCTATATGGCAATATATTTTGCATTCATAATGGAACACACTAAAGTCATTACTTTTAATGTTTCCATCCAAATATCTCTTTAGTCATAATAAAGAGATATCTGAGTATCTCATCATTCATAATGAAGAAATATCCAATGATGGATTAGATTCATAATCTAATACATTTACGCTTCCATTACGTTACTCTAATTCTTCCTCATTCTTTGAGGAATCTATCCTTTAGTATTTCTTAAATACTTAAGGACTCACTTGACAGTTGTCGTGGTTCTGATCTTGGGCTTGCACTGATATCGTCTTGTACCTTTCTAGGTACAACTCATATCAATGTTTTTCATACAATATGAAATACATAAATCGCCTCTCTGCGTATGCATAAAGGATTCTATTTACGCTTTATTTCTTTGGGAGTCAAAGGGTACGTTCCCTTTGAGAAGGGCAACTTGCTAGTCTCACTAGAGTCGTCCTTCTAATTGAAGTTTATCATCATATGAGAAACTTCCTAGTATCTCTTGTCTATTATTAGGGCTTGATATAATCCAATTATATCCTAAAATCTATCAATATATATTTCCATCCCATGTATATAGATTATGTCTCTCATATACATTCTATCTTCATATAATGTTTTAAAGTCATAACTTTAATGAAGAAGTATTCTTTTCATTTCCAAAATTAATATATCATATATGTGTATATATATATTCAAATTTAGGAACATGATTAACCCCCACTAATCTTTTGTAAACCTAGTAAACAAAAGATTCATTTACATCTTTATGAGAAATCAAATGATTTGATCTTTCTCTCATAAGACGCTTATAGCTCCCACTAGCTTGCTAAGATCCATGATGGTTGGATCTCTACAACTTACATGTCTTGTGATTCATAGTTTTAGACATATATTATCAAGACTATCTTAATAATGGTTTCGGAAAACTATATTATGTCCAAACATTGAATCACCATTTAGTTGTAGCTAGCAATCTTCGAATTAATTGAAAACAAGACTACGTCAAAGATGGTTTCTTCAAAGGTAACCAATCTCTTTGATTGTAGTCACCTTAAGCTACCAATTAGCTATTTAAGGTTTCATTATTTCGGGTTAAATGGAACTTTACCATTTCCTTGAGTATATATCGTATATACACTCAATGTACTCATAAGGATTTTCATTCTTATTTCTTTCGAAGTAAGAGGTGTAACTCTATGACATAGTCATAAAGCTCAAACCATTCAATTGAGACGGTTTATAAATCCTTCTCGACTACCTTGGAGCTTGTGGTATAGGAACTAGGTTGTTATATTTGTTGATCACTATCTTGTTTCTTAAAGAACCATTCTTTGAGTTCTATCCCTCGTTCATTTGCTCTATCTTGGGCAAATCCTAGTGTAGGATTACAATGAACTACCCAACAAACAACATTTGTTAGTTGGTTTATAGAAGTGATATCCAAATGTTAATTTAAGGATATCCACAAGATAATTCTCAAACAAATATTGCTTATTAGCACACAACCCCAAATCTTAACATGATTAAGATTTGTCTTTCTTTCCAACTACATCTTATGGAGTCATGAAAATTTTGGAAGATCTTCTAATTGACAATCATATTGTCTTAGAAGCTTATATCCTATATATGGGTAATTGATAACATCCAACGAACTAAATCTTATTCAAGTTCATTCTTCTCCCAATGGAGAAATCCATTATCTTTTGATGCTTCTTTCCTTGATATTATTCAAGGAAACTGTTCTAAAGTGTTATCTTTCCTTGGATCAAATCTAAGGAGGCAAATACTTTAGACGTCTTACTCATCAACTTACATTTCTTGAATTCTTTGAAACCTTTTGCAAAGTATTCGGACTTGTGTTTATTCAAAATAAACTATAGTCCAACCGAGAGTGATCTTCGGTGAATGTCATACAACATGAGTAGTATTATGTTGTGGACAAGTGCAACTAACATCTAAGTGAATTAACCTCAACAACTTTGTGATTCTTTCTTCTTTCCAAAAGAATAAAGATTCGAACATTTCGCCTCTATACAATTTTAATAAGAAGGTGTTGGATCCAGATCTAACGATCCAAAGCATCCATCTATGACCAACTCGTATTTTATGTTTTTGAGGTATCACAACTCAGTTGGGATTAGTCACTAGCTTGCAACCTTTTGGGTTTTAAGCATCGTTATATTCTAAACAGTTAACACTACCATATCATCTCTACTATAGAGACAATCAATTAGATTACAATAATCTAATCATTCATTAATAAAGAACAATGTTTTGTCAAACAAAACATTTATCCATTTACCATACGGAATTAAGTTCCTTTATTCAATTGGAATGTAAAGACAATCTTTGTTTTTCCATTTTCTTTGGTAGTTCATATGGGGAAGTAAGTACTATCTGCTTTTGCAGAGATCTACATTTAATTTACGTTCCGAATGTGAAGTACTTTCTCTTCTCTCATTAATCTTCTACTTCTTATTAGCCACACTTTTACAACAATTGTAAAACGTAGTTACTAATACGGAATCAAGCATTCAAGCAGAAGAACCAACTGTTTTGAACTTTTCAAGAACAATTTACAACACCTTCGAAAGGTGTGTTCTTGACACTTGCAAAACATTTCTTGCAAATACCCCTTCCAATGTCCATCCTTTCATAAAGAAAGTTTGTTCCCTTGGAGTTTATTTCGCTTTCTTCATTTGACTTCTCTTTTGACTACAATAGTCATGGTCCCTAAACTCTCACTATCTCTTTGGAGAGTGTGTGGTTATTGTCCACTATATAGTTTACAATAAACTTAGTGAACCATTTGGATAGGGACACAAAGGTGAAGTCCTTGCCTAGTTTCCGTTTCTAGAAGTAGTGTAACACTTCAACACTCAATGATTCAAAATCATCATAAGTCCATGTTGATGGACTATTTTTGTCAACCAACCATTATGTTCTAAACATAATTACAAACTTTCAAGAGTTGTTCAAGGCAACTTTCATTTCTTCATACAACAATTTGTAAGTGAAGAATTATGGCACATAAAGTGTCCATGCCTTTGTGCTTTCTTCTTAAGTTCCTTGTTCATGTAACAAAGAAACAAGCACTAATGTTTGCGTTAGTTAAGGGTTGTTCAAAGCAACTCTTATTTCTTCATACAATGATTTGTAAGTGAAGAATTATGACATTAAAAGTGTTGTCCTCCTTATGATAGACTTATCTAACATTTTCTTCCGATGATACATTATCAATAGGAAGATTGTGAGGATGAGACTACTTAGGTACATATACAATCCATTTAAGACAATCTTTGGGATTGTGGTACCAAGTTCGGAAACTAAAGCATTCGGCTTTTCTTTGTCAAGTTTTGGATAGTGATAGGAGCATATTTATGCGACTTAGTATGTTTGTTTTCGTGCATTTATGTTCTTAGTTCTTAGTTATGTTAGTAGTTTAAGCCATTTTTGTGTGTTTGTAGGTTCTATGGGCCAAGGATGCAAGAAGATGCATTTTGGAGCATTTTTGGGCCAAGATTGGATGGTGCAAACATGGAGACATGAGGATGGACGAATTTGATGATTCAAAGGGCTAGAAATCTGCATGTGTGTGTGCAAAGTGTTGGCCTACAACTTCAAACATCATAGCTGCCATGTGATGGCAGAAAATGTGTTTATTGCTAGCTAAATGGATGAAGAACATGTTTGTGCAAGTATAAACACCACATGGGCAGCAAGAAGGAAAGAAAACAGCAACACACACACCACATGGGCAGCAAGGAATCAGAAATTAAAGCATGGAAGAGTGGGAAGTGATGAGGACAACACAAACACACACACACATGCACACTCACGGCAAGAAGAATGGAATCAGCAAAGGGGAGTGAATGGACAGCAGAAAAAGCAAAGAAATTGGACCACTATGAAGTGGATTTCTTGTTGGTCTCCCACTTATAGCTTTGGGTGGCTTTGGAATGATTATTTCTAGGTGGAAAGAGCACAAAAACAGCACACACACATGCAAAACAAAGCTGGCAGCATCCTTTCTTCCCTTTGCCGTGAGTTGTCATGTCCATTACCTTGCATTTCTTTTCATTTTCAATCTCTATATAAACACCATTCAGCCTTCAAGGAAGACACACAGAAATTCATACACATTTACATTAGTTCCAAGGCTTGCAAAGAAGGAGGAGTGCTTGGAGTTGTACTAGCCATTCCATTGGAGTTGTTGGAGCATTCTAGGTGTATTCTACTTTGTTTTTCTATGTTTAATATCAATTGTTTTTGTTTAATTGCAAGTATGAGGAACTAATCCCCTACTTAGCTAGGGGGAAGTTCAAAGCCATGAATATATTTGTAATATGAATTGATTACCTTCAGTTGTGATTTCTGAGTTGTGATTTAATTTGCTTAACTGCTTGATTGATAACTAATTTGTGTATGTTGGTTGAGAGTGCACGCTTAATTTTCATGCATGAATTTGATGCTAGAATATAAGTGAATTTCACCTAATCGTTATGAACTTATATTCACAAGTAGTGAAGGTTGTTATCCACAATCGTGTTAAGTGAATTCTAGGCTGGATTAACATGCGTATTCCATAGTTATGAATGCCTAGTCAATGTTTATGATTTCTGTTGAACTTAATGATCTTTGTTGAATGTCTCTATCATGCGTATTCCATAGTTAGGGACTTTGATGAGGAATAATTTGGTTGTAATGCGTATTCCATTCAATCCAATGAATCTAGGGAAATCTAAGAGTTAATTTAAGCGGACCTAATTAACTTGGAACATTGTCATTCACAATTTATTGAAAGAACAACTGAAAATCAATTTAGGTTGCATATGTGTCATGTGTGGAGAAGAACCCTCTAGCTAGTCCGTCACCTATCCTTTCACCTTATTTCATGCTTTTGTCAATTCTGTAATTTATTTAAGTTTAATTTACTTCTCGTCAAAACCAAACCCCCCCCCCATTATTAAATTATATTATTTAGTTAGTTTTCATTGTTGTTAGTCTTTTAATTCAATTTCCGTCCATTTCAATTTCTAGTGTCTAATTTGATTGTTTTCATTATTTTGAGTCATTCTAAGTGTGTTTCGAGTTATTAGAGTTTTTAGCCTAGTTTTGTGTCCTTGAGTCTTGTTTAATATTTTTAAATTAATTTATAATAGATTAGCAATCCCTCCTAATCCCCGGCCTAGAACGATACCCTACTTACATCTATACTACAATTGTCAAAAAGAGGGTTTAATTTGTGTGTCTCTGACTTAGTTTTGTTTTCCTTGTTTTGTGTTACTTTTGATATTTGATTTAGTTCTCTTTGTTTGATTTCAGATACTAGAAAAGTAAGAGATGGATTTTGCTAGCATTAAAGCTCAATTGGCGAATCTTACTTCTCAATTGTCACAGATTGCCGAAAGGACCACAATGCAAAGTGTCCCGACATGTGGTGTGCCTTATGGGCACGGATATCAAACTCATCAACATCCTCAATTCACTGTGAACGAAGATGCTTGGGGTTATCAAGGCTATGATCAACCAAGTAACAACATGTTTTCCAACGCTTACAATTCGGCTTGGAGAGATCATTCAAATTATATGTGGGGGGAACCTCAACAATTCCAACAAGATGGATATTGGCAGCAAGAGGAGGAGTTCTATTCAAAACCTATGCAATATGCTCAATCAAACTCAGGTTCGTCAATAAATTATAATCAAATTCTTAATGAATTAAATTGTTTGGTGCAGGGCTCACAAAATCAAGCCAAGGAGGCTCAACAAGATGCATATTGGCAGCCATATGAGGAGTTCTACACCACACCTATACAGCCACCACAACATCCCCCACAACAATTCCAATCAAATCAAAGTATGCCCGTGAATTATAATGAAATTCTTGAAGGACTAATTTCTTTGGCGCAGGGTTCACAAAAAGAAGAACAATTGCCGCCATCGGAAGAGTTCTATCAGTGGCCATATGAACCGTCACAGCCACCACAACAATCAACCCAATTCAATTCAGGTATGTCCTTGGATAATGATACACTTAATAAGTTACTCACCTCTTTGAATCAGGGAGTAGAAAATCAAAACCAGGAGATGCAAGACCGAGTCAAAAGAGTGGACGAATTGGAGATGCAAGTTAGGCAGATTGTGGAATTCATGGCACAGATTCGAGATCAAAGAGAACTTTCCAACTCAAACATTGCAAATTCAAAGGCAGAAAGTGAAATCGATGAAGCCATCACTTTGGAAGGTGACATGAAGGATGAAGCTGTCCCAGAACCATCCAAACACAGCCCGAACATGGATGAATTGTTGCTGCAAGCAGAAGAGGAGGAGGACGACCTGGGCAGTTTAGAAGAATTCTTGCTGCAAGCTCCTCAAATCCCTATGTCATCCAACTCAGGTGAGGAAGTTCTAAATTCACTTCATTCAAACATTATTCCACCGAATGTCCTTTGTCCTTGTAGGTTTTTTATTCCAAATATCAAAGAGAGTGAAAAAGACATTGTGGAAGCTCTTCCAAAGGTGCAAAGTGATATCCCAATTCTTGGTGCACCAAAACAAGTTCCCGATGGTATTGAAACGTTCAAAGAACCTTGCACACCAAGAAAAGGGATTCAAGAGAATGAAGTGGTTGAAGCATATCAAGAATACATCCAAGAGGTTGTGCATGAGACAATCAAGCCCAAAGCAGTTGAGTTTGATGACACGGGACAAGCCACAACCATCATAGTAAACCTGGCCAAGTTCAAAGTCCCGGAAATGTTAAAAAATGTGGTGTTTGTCATTGAGTTTGTGTCGGAAAAAGAAAGTAAGCCATCTTCTCCAATTTTAATTTTAATTTATACTAACATGTTTCTGATTTTGATGATTCAGGCACCCACTCTTGAATTTAAACCATTGCCGAATCATTTCAAGTATCACCTCCCATTAAAAGATAAATTCCATGCTTTGGAGCCGAGGGGAATTTAAAGGAAAGATTCGTCCCGCTAAAGACGTTAAATCAAGCGCTTCTTGGGAGGCAACCCAAGCATTCAACGAAGGGAGACTTTGGAATCGCTAACCAAATCAGATTTGCATTCTTACACCCTTATCTTTACTGCTTTCATTTTGTTTTGTTCAGTTAGTTGTGTTATTTGGTTGATTTCTGTAAGTTTGTGTTATTTAGTTTAAGTGTGGGGGAAGGTTAAACAAAGTCTTTTTACATTGATTTACATATTTTACATTGATTTAAAAAAAAACATAAAAGTAAAAATATTTTATAATGATGTGTAAACTAATAGCATTCATTGGTCAGGTGGTGCTTCAGTAGTCGGCGGAGCTTCAGCAGTCGGCAGGGCCACGGAAGGAGGAGGTATCGGAGGTTGATCAGTTGGAGCTTCACTACGCGGTGCCGCCCCAGAAGACGAAGGCAGATGCGGTTGGAACAAACCCACAAACCTTCGGTGATCAAGTAAAATCTGACCATCATTTTCCTGCAGCTGGTCAATTTTCCTCTTCATGTTTGTGGCATAACTGTGTGCAAGCTTATGCAATTGTTTATTTTCATGCTTGAGTCCTCTAATCTCCTCTTTGAGACTCTGTATTTCAGCCACCAACGATTCAACGTGACGGGTTCGAGCAAATAGGCGTTGGGCCATGTTGGACACAGAACCCGCACACTGCACGCTAAGAGCCAGAGACTCCTTAATCGCCAATTCATCAGACCGTCTAGCGAGCAGTCTGTTATCTCTGGGGGTGACAAGGTTCCGGGCCACCACCGCAGCTGTCATTTCATTTTTCATCACCGAATCCCCCACGGTAAGGGGACCGGTAGGGGATATGAAGGATGGGCGCCAGATGTTGTCTGGTGAAGGCGGAGCTGCCTCTTCACCAATGTTCAAGTCAAAACGACGATCGGAAGGGCCATACATTTTTCAGAATGGTAAAGAAAGAAGAGATCGGACAGATTAAGATTTTGGAAGTGCAAGAAGGGAGTGTTTACAGGAGAGAGCTCAAGTGTGTTGTGGAACAAAATTAACGCCTCTATAAAAAGAAGAAATCAAAGAGGCGCTCCTCAGAAATCGAAGAAGCGTCCTCTCGCAAATCGAAGAGTCGGGGCTCCTTTCTCAAAAGCCGGATTCTTTTCTCAAAAGAGGCGTTGCATTTTTCAAAAGCTGGGCTTACTCAGAAACCACGAGCCGAACCCCGGATTTCAAAAGATCAATTTGTCCAGACGTGTCGTCACTCGTCACATGTAACTGGCAGCTTTGCGGAAATTATGGGCAGCTTTGTCAGAAAGCGCGTAATTTGTACTATTCATCCATCCACCGGCTGCCGACAATGAGTGAGGGAATAGTTCCGGTTGTGAAGAAAAGTCCTATAAGTATCTACCTTCGCCTTCCCACAGCAAAGGCACACCCTCTCAACACTTCTTCATCTCCGAGAATGTATTCCCAAAGAAACCTTTCGAGTTACTCTGTATTCCTTATTCCTTGGGGTACCTCTGCAAACAACCCATCCAAAGCAAAAGTATTTCATATCATGAAGGTTGAAAGCAAGAGTATCTCATATCATGCTTTCTCCCTGTCCTTTCTCCAGCCAGCTCTTGCTCTCGAGTACTCATCATCTTATGCTTTCTCTTTGTCTCTCACTTATAAGGGAAGTGAAGATGATACCTCGAAGCATGTGGAGACAACGTGCTGATTCATCCTCAACTAAGGACAAGGAGAAAGAGAGCAAGAGGTGGGCACTTGGAAAGATTGAAGAAAGAAACAGACCAACACCTCTCCCTCGTGCCTGCCCGTCGTGCAGAAGAAACAAGTAGAGAAGAATGCAGCTTGCACAATCATCCCAGCGGAAGGAGTTTGAGATGAAGAACTAGAGAAGCTGCCACATCTGCTTGGAGAACAAATAAGGAACTGCAACATCACCAAAGAGCAAAGCTTCACCGTACAATATCATCAAATCATCACTTGCAAGTAAAAAGCTAAGTGTCACCCCGTTCAAGAGGAAAGCTGTGGAAAGTCAACAAGCACGACCAATGATCACTTATTAGTTCTATTCATTGTCTTTTATCGTGATTTTCAATTTTTCGTTGCAATTTTTTTTTTTTTACATTTTCTTGCATTACTTAACTGAATTATTTCTTTTCTTTGCAGGAATTTTTGGTTATTTCCACCCTTGAAGTTGATTGCAGAATTTTAGCTTGGGGGGGTCATCGCTTGGTTTTACTGCAAACTAGGGAAATTTTCAGTCCAATTGCTTTATTTTGTTTCTTATTATTTATTTATTTTATTTTTATTTGCATTATAGTGTTTTCTGACATTGGGGACAATGTCCAGTTTAAGTTTGGGGGTAAAGAGTATAAAAAAAATGACCAAATTGAAATTTTTTTTACCTTCGACTACGAACTGGTTCATTTGTTTCCGTGTTGTTGTTTTTTTTGTTTTCTTAATTAGGTTTGTTTTCTTAATTAGTTTTGTTTTCTTTAAAAACAAAAAAAAAAAAAAAAAAAAAAAAAAAAAGATCGGAAAATTTAAAAATCCAAAAATATTGTCTTGTTTCCCTTATTGTTTTGAATTAGATTTTTGTTAGTTTCCCGACCCAATGATATAATTGGATCAAATTTGAACCATGATCATCAAGAACTTAGTTAACATGTGTTTTGTGAAATTCCTAATTCTCTTGTTAGTTTTGTACATGTTTGATCATCTTTGAAAAACCAAATGCACATAGCCTTGTTAATGTGAAACTAAAGTATGACTTAAAGCTTCATATGTGAATTTAGTGACCATATACATCATATGTGAGTTTTTGAGCCGATTGAAAGTGTGCATTTTTCATACACTCCTATTCTTTTATGTGTGATGAACTTATGTGAGATACATCTCTAGAACTTGCGTAACGATCTTTCGAAATGTTTGTCATTGATTGCATGAATTTGGAAATGATAGAGGCATTAGGTTTACCACTATGGCCCAAATAACTATGTTTCCCAAAGAAAAATGATATCATTAGATTGCCAATTTGAGCCGTGTATGTTGAGCCTTTTATTTCTTATCACCAGATATGTCTACCCTTATACCTGAAACATTTTTCCTTACCCTTTCCAAGCAAGCTAGTGAGCAATGTGAGATTGTCTTATGAGAAATGTTTGTGAAGTACTTTGAAGGTGTTTGGCAAAAGAATAAGTGTGGGGGTATTTCATGTTTGTATTTAAAAAAAAAAAAAAAAAAAAAAAAGAGAAGAAAAAAAGAAAAGAAAAAGAAGGATTGTATACAAAGAAAATAAAAAGTTTTTAAAGTTTCAGTTTAAGGGTGTGGTTGGAGGTGCTAGAAGAATCGTTGGAAAGATTGAGTTCTTATAAATCTAAACAAAAGAATTGCTTGCAATGTAGCTTGGAACTTGTGTTTTCCTATTCTTTCGTTTCAATAACCCTATCCCTAAGCCTCATTACATCCAATAAAAGTCCTCTTGATTTAAGTTTTGCAATTATGACTGTGGAGAAGTGATCTTTATGCAAGCTTATGGTAGAAATTTCACATTTGATTCTTTGAGCGAAACACATTTAAACTAAACACATGTGTGATTGAGTGTATATCCCGTGAGAAGGTTGCTAGTTTGCATATGATGATTTTAAAAAAATAAATAAATTTTTTTTTGAAATTGCATTAGCATGGCTATCTCACACACTACACTTCAAGGATGATTCAAAGATTACTGCTAATATTTGAACAAGGAAGATGAACTTGGATTAGTTTGTTTGGTGCTAGCTATGGTTCTTGATGATTTGTTTTCTTGAATGAAATTCTATGAGGGTCACATAGGGGGAAACTAATGTTTTTCATGTTATTACTTTTTCATGTTTTCTTTGTTTTGCTCGAGGACTAGCAAAAGCTAAGTGTGGGGGAATTTGATAGGAGCATATTTATGCGACTTAGTATGTTTGTTTTCGTGCATTTATGTTCTTAGTTCTTAGTTATGTTAGTAGTTTAAGCCATTTTTGTGTGTTTGTAGGTTCTATGGGCCAAGGATGCAAGAAGATGCATTTTGGAGCATTCTGGAGCATTTTTGGGCCAAGATTGGATGGTGCAAACATGGAGACATGAGGATGGACGAATTTGATGATTCAAAGGGCTAGAAATCTGCATGTGTGTGTGCAAAGTGTTGGCCTACAACTTCAAACATCATAGCTGCCATGTGATGGCAGAAAATGTGTTTATTGCTAGCTAAATGGATGAAGAACATGTTTGTGCAAGTATAAACACCACATGGGCAGCAAGAAGGAAAGAAAACAGCAACACACACACCACATGGGCAGCAAGGAATCAGAAATTAAAGCATGGAAGAGTGGGAAGTGATGAGGACAACACAAACACACACACACATGCACACTCACGGCAAGAAGAATGGAATCAGCAAAGGGGAGTGAATGGACAGCAGAAAAAGCAAAGAAATTGGACCACTATGAAGTGGATTTCTTGTTGGTCTCCCACTTATAGCTTTGGGTGGCTTTGGAATGATTATTTCTAGGTGGAAAGAGCACAAAAACAGCACACACACATGCAAAACAAAGCTGGCAGCATCCTTTCTTCCCTTTGCCGTGAGTTGTCATGTCCATTACCTTGCATTTCTTTTCATTTTCAACCTCTATATAAACACCATTCAGCCTTCAAGGAAGACACACAGAAATTCATACACATTTACATTAGTTCCAAGGCTTGCAAAGAAGGAGGAGTGCTTGGAGTTGTACTAGCCATTCCATTGGAGTTGTTGGAGCATTCTAGGTGTATTCTACTTTGTTTTTCTATGTTTAATATCAATTGTTTTTGTTTAATTGCAAGTATGAGGAACTAATCCCCTACTTAGCTAGGGGGAAGTTCAAAGCCATGAATATATTTGTAATATGAATTGATTACCTTCAGTTGTGATTTCTGAGTTGTGATTTAATTTGCTTAACTGCTTGATTGATAACTAATTTGTGTATGTTGGTTGAGAGTGCACGCTTAATTTTCATGCATGAATTTGATGCTAGAATATAAGTGAATTTCACCTAATCGTTATTAACTTATATTCACAAGTAGTGAAGGTTGTTATCCACAATCGTGTTAAGTGAATTCTAGGCTGGATTAACATGCGTATTCCATAGTTATGAATGCCTAGTCAATGTTTATGATTTCAGTTGAACTTAATGATCTTTGTTGAATGTCTCTATCATGCGTATTCCATAGTTAGGGACTTTGATGAGGAATAATTTGGTTGTAATGCGTATTCCATTCAATCCAATGAATCTAGGGAAATCTAAGAGTTAATTTAAGCGGACCTAATTAACTTGGAACATTGTCATTCACAATTTATTGAAAGAACAACTGAAAATCAATTTAGGTTGCATATGTGTCATGTGTGGAGAAGAACCCTCTAGCTAGTCCGTCACCTATCCTTTCACCTTATTTCATGCTTTTGTCAATTCTGTAATTTATTTAAGTTTAATTTACTTCTCGTCAAAACCAAACCCCCCCCATTATTAAATTATATTATTTAGTTAGTTTTCATTGTTGTTAGTCTTTTAATTCAATTTCCGTCCATTTCAATTCCTAGTGTCTAATTTGATTGTTTTCATTATTTTGAGTCATTCTAAGTGTGTTTCGAGTTATTAGAGTTTTTAGCCTAGTTTTGTGTCCTTGAGTCTTGTTTAATATTTTTAAATTAATTTAGAATAGATTAGCAATCCCTCCTAATCCCCGGCCTAGAACGATAACCTACTTACATCTATACTACAATTGTCAAAAAGAGGGTTTAATTTGTGTGTCAAGTAATTCTCACATCAGATAGCGTTTGCAAATATATTGGTAAACAAATACATAACGAATATAAATTGATTGATTTTAAGACATTTGATCCGGGTCTTTAAATCAAATAGCACCACCCACTATTTTTGGAAAATTCCGTATCCCTCATTGGAATTCGAGAGTTTTGGATGAAACTCTTAGTAGGGTATGGGAGACTCACCATTACCAAGCCCACCTCAGAAGAATATCATATTGGCTAGCAACAATAATGATGAGAGGATAACGCTTTAGCCATTTACAATTTTTGTAATTACCCATCTAATTTGGCCTTTAGAAAATGATGCCTCAGAAGAATATCATATTGGCACCATTGCAGTTAGTTATGTCATTCCCACCATGCTAGTTCAAGTAGGGGTTCAAGAATGGCCTCAGAAGAATATCATATTGACCATACTCGTTGCCTATCTTCACTTCATCATATGTTTATAGGCTTCTCCTGAATGTAAGCACATACTTTGCATACCACAGAACTGGACGAATACGGTGTATGAGTCACAAACGATTGAAGCTCACCATGGTGGAAGGCCTACGAAGAGATGTTCAAAGCATCTCTCGCTTATCAACTTAATAATGGTTTGGTTGAGGGTTTTTAGGTCTCATCACATATAAATATTCATTTTAATCTTTATTAAAACAATTTTGGTCCTATTACAACTATTGGTCCATTTGATTGAATTTAGTTGTATATAATACTCCCACTATGCTTATAAAACGGTTTTTAAAGCAAGAGTATATGATACTACTAACATAAACTTTGCATTCATTTGATGGACTATATAGTTGCCTTAGGGCCTTAGGATGACTATGAACCTTTGTTTAGATTCAACACGAGCCTAGTGTTGAATCTCGGTCTAGGGATGGTGATTGATTTTAGTTACGCGTTTAATCACATTAAGGCGTGTTGTCTTAGGGGCGTTGGACCCTCTACTCCATTTTCATGCATATCAAATAATACAAGAAATGAGTACTTCAAAGTAAAGATGAGCTTATGCTCTTTACAACATTTGAATAAAACAAATTACTTTAAAGTAAAGAAGAGCTTATGCTCTTTTACAACATTTGATCAAATCAAATTACAACCAAAATCTAATCTACACATTCCCATGGTTCAAACAAATTTGAAACGGCCTTTCACATAGCTCAATTATCGTAGGCTTAGGTTCATAATCACCCTTTAATTAATTAACACTTTAACTAATTAAATTGAATGCAACATTTTCATTTTGGTTTTTGTATCCATAAAATTGATTTAAATGGAGCTAAATGAAATGAAAATCCAATTCTCATTTAAAGAGACAAAACCATTTTGTTCTCATCCTAATTTGGGCCAAAATGCAATAAACTCAACTTTTTGGGCTATGTTGCAAAAACATAAACTTTTGGGGTCACTTTGTAAAAACACAAAAGTCCACTACTTCATGTAATTACAACTAGAACCCAAAAATTTCAACAAATTCAAAAACTTCATTAAATGAACAAAACAATTTGTCCTTTAATGATTTTGGGCCTTTACGTAAATACGTAAACTTTTGGGTCAAACTACAAATTACACAAAAGTACCAAAACTTTATGTAATTGCATAAAAGCCCCAAAAACACCCCACTTGTAGGGTGGCCGGTTTTGGAGAGAAGGGAGTGATGTGTGTGTTGATTTGTAGTTTTAGACATAAAGTCATGCAAGTGGTGCATGACATAAATGTCATGCAAGTGGTGTGTGTGAAAGGGAATTAATCCTTACACACCCACCAATATTTTTTACACCTTTCTAAATAAATATCTAACACATTTAAACATTTGAAAAATATAAAACATAAACTTTATGAAATAAATCAAAACTTTGAATCAAAACACCAAACTTTTTGTTTTTGGCAAAAATGTCAAGAACAATGACGAACACTCATGAAAAACTCAAAAAAATTCCATGAATATTTTTCATCCAAAAACATCCCAAAACCACTCAAACTTAAGGGAAATAACATATAACCAAACTAGGGTACATAGGGGTTCCAAAAGTTACTTGAAAAGACTTTTAACAAGTCAAACAAGAACCCAAAAATCCACCCTTTGGATTTGGCCGAAAATTCCCAAAAACATGGCACCAAATTTTAGCTCCAATATTCATGCTCATATGAACTACATCTACAACATTTGAGATGGAAAATTTTCTAACAAAATTTACATTCAAAGAAGCAAGAATAAAGCTTGTAACATATTACAATATTTGAATCAAAGACTATGAACTACAAAACCCAACAGGATTCACCAATTACTAGACCTAGGCTCTGATACCACTTGAAGGAAATTTTGTGAAAAACATGTTCATTTAAGCAACATCTATAGCATGCAATTAACAATTAAAATGCGGAATCATGCTTGTATGCACTTAAAAACAAAACATTAACCATGAAATTCAAAGCCTAGTAGATTGGTGAACCTTGACTCAACTTAAAACAACATTTGTTAGTTGAGAAATTATACCTTTGTAGATTCCTCTTTGCATAAGCAAAGGCTAATCACCCAAAGAGAGGGCCTTCATTCCTTGCATCTTAGATCTATGGATTTGGATGGATGAAATGGTTCTCCAAGTTCCCAACATTGAGAACCTCTAAGTCTTTTCACCAAGGTTAGATTGGAGAAGAAATGAGTGACCTTGGAGTAGTAGGATTGCTAGCTAAACCCTCCAAGGAGGCCGGCCACTTTAGAGAGAAAGGAGAGCTTATGTTCTCATCCTTTCCCCAAAAGAAAAACCCTTAATGAATTTTGGCTATAAAGTCATATTTATACCTTTATTCATTGGAGTGGCAAACTTGTAATTAAGTCCAAAACTCACTCCTTTAACAAAATGGCCAGCCATAGGGTTTCATTGGGCTTTTAAGGCCTTTGTGAATTATTTGTCATTAAGTTGTCATACAACTTAAGTCAATGGGCTTGACTTAAGTTGCCCATTGGGCCTTGAGGCCCAAAACTATCCCGAGGTCTTTAACAAACTTTTTCGTTTGATTAATTAACATATTAATTAATCCTTGCCATAAATAATTAAATCATTTAATTATTCTTACTCATCTCCATTGTTTCTTCAATCTCCACCATACACGGTGTACGATCCATTAGGTTCCTTTTAGCGAGGCAGTGGGCGATTAAAACCATTTCAAATCGATTGTGAATTGAAACTTACTTTCAATTCTCCCTTTAGTGATTATACACATTTAGGGCTTCCACAAACCATGAATGACACCTAGCAGCATATCATGGTTACCCAAGCTAATCAAAAGAGGTGGAAAACCTATTCAGTTTAGGATTACAAATGCAATACGGTCTTTCTCTAATACAATACTCTTGACCACATTGTTTGGTTTGATAGTTTATTCATGTCTACTATCCAATGTGATTCGTGTGCTTATATGATTACCTTGAATGTGATTTGGAATGACTTCCTAAATCTCATTCATACTCTGGCCAGAGATTCTTAATCATATCATAGAGTATTCTCCCCCAAACAGTTTGAAGGTTAGAGATCCCTTGTTGCGCATTCACTTGCCTCCATGGCTAAGTGGCTTAACCCCGACGATGCCGTGGACACCCTCCTGATGGAGTGACTTTGACATAATCAAAGATCAAGGACTTAACCACTAGACAACTATGATGCCTCAGGTCAAAGGACTACTTTGCATTATCCTAACCATGAGTTCTCATGTGACATGAGTATGAGAACTCCTCGTTGATCGTGTTCAGTGGACTCATTCATTATTGAGCACCTACATGCTTGTCTTGATGTCACACACACCAATGCCTCGAGATTAGTCACTCTCCCTAAGAGAAGACACAGCATGTACTGATCTTAACGGACTGTCAATGCCCAATTGGCAATCCTATGATCAGGAACGTTTAGGATGTGTCTACGAAAGAATGGTCTCATGAATCTAACTTCTTTAGATCGCATTCTCCCAATCACATATTCCTTGGACTTATCGTTTAAGCGTATAACATTTATATGAGACGGCTCAAACAATAATCTTTGCCCTTGATATTCAACTAGATTAGTTTAACATGTGAAATTTCCGTAAAGTATCATCATATGATTGGTTTTAGGGCACATTTCCAACACTTTAAACACTGTAGGCCAATAAAAACCACACTCTAACACCTTGAGGGCTGTTCTTTGGTTGCCAAAATGACCCCCACATGCATAAGAATGACAAAAGGCTAGAATTGAATTAAACTCAGAATTGTGCACACATCTTCGAACAATCTGATCTAGGCAATATTTCCACAAATACGGATCATCCCACACATAAAATCGTGCATCATTTCTGAGTTTATCATGTTTGTATTTATCTAGAGTGCTAGGTACTTGTTTTGTGACCAAATCAGCATACTAAGGCTTACTTACCTCTAGGGATAGCAATTGTTCATCAGGGAATGTTTCAAGAATGGGTAAGGAGTCCTCAATGTGCACCAAATGGCTGAGGTGGTCAGCCATCACGTTTTCACTCCCTTTTCTGTCTCTAATTTCAATGTTGAACTCTTGAAGTAGGAGCATCCAAAGATTCAGCCATGGTTTGGCCACCTTCTTGGTGAGAAGATACTTCAAAGCTGCATGGTCAAAATATACAATCACTTTAGTACCAAGTAAATATGAACGAAATTTATCTAAAGCTAAGACAACTGCAAGAAGTTCTTTCTTAGTGGTAGAATAATTCAAGTGAGCATCATTTAGGGTCCGGAAGGCGTAATAGATGACGTGGGGCTGTTTGTTCCTCATTTGGCCTAAAACAGCACCAACGGCATAGTCGGATGCATCACACATTCGCTCAAATGGAAGACTCCAATCTGGTGGCATGATAATGGAGGCCAAAGTCAACATGTTCTTGAGGGTTTTGAAAGCTATCTCACACTCCTTGTTGAACTCGAAGGCTACTTCCTTTTGGAGTAAACGGCACAGAGGTTGGGAGATTTTTGAGAAATCCTTGATGAATCGCCTATAAAATCCTACATGGCCAAGAAATGAACGAACCTCCCTCACCGAAGTGGGAGAGGGTAAGTGATGTACAAGATCTATTTTGGACTTATCAACCTCAATCCCTTTTTCGAATATGATATGCCCCAAAACTATAACTTGTTTTACCATAAAATGGCACTTTTCCCAATTCAAAACAAGATTAGTTTTGATGCATCGTTGTAAGATCAAAGTAAAATTATTCAAGCATGCATCAAATAAGTCACCAAAAACACTGAAGTCATCCATAAACACTTCAATGATCTTTTCCACAAAATCTGAGAAAATACTTAGGCCCTCTCCAACCGATGGCTAACCAGATGGCTCGTTTTAGCCCTCTGGCCTTCCAAGATTCTCCAAGATATTAATATTTTAATGAACAGTACAGGGCCATATTTTCCTCCGTCTCCAACTGAGGGCCAGAGGGCCAGAGGGCTCGTTTTAGCCCTTTCATAAAAAACCGTCTCCAACCGAGGGTCAAAGGGCCATAGAGCCAAACATAATTTATTATTTAAAAACTATAACTTAAATTCAAATCCAACGGCTAAGTGACGTCACCTAGCCGTTTGATGCGAAATATATAAGCACACAAATTAAACCCTCTTTTTGTCAATTGTAGTAAAGAATGTAAGTAGGGATCGTTCTAGGCCGGGGATTAGGAGGGATTGCTAAATCACTTGGAAACTGACTTGAAAACGTAAAAACAAAGTTTAAAACAC
The DNA here is from genome assembly GCF_916048215.2 of Malus sylvestris. Lineage (NCBI taxonomy): Eukaryota > Viridiplantae > Streptophyta > Magnoliopsida > Rosales > Rosaceae > Malus > Malus sylvestris. The sequence continues at coordinate 15,479,534 of NC_062269.1, forward strand.
TAAACTAGACTCAAAGAATGCAAAACTATACTTTAAAATACTAAGATAAACAAAAAGATTCAAAACAGCAAATAAACACTCAAAACTGCCTTAAAACACTTTCTGGGCAGTTTTGAACACCTAACACTAAATTGGACAAAATTGGGTTATTACTTGACTCAAGACACTTAAAAACACAAACTAAAGTGATTACTAACTAATCTAACATTTTGAAATAAATGGGAGATTGGTTCTTGACGAATTTGAAAACAAAACAAACTTTGTAAAACAAAACAGATTGTAAATGAATTTGAATGAAACTTATGGATGGAAGGCTAGCTAGGAGGTTCTTCTCCACACATGTCACACTTGCATACAAAACGATTTCCAGTTGCTTTTCGATAAACTATGAATACTCAACGCCCCAAATTAACCGTGAATTGCACTAATTAACCCTCAGTTTTTCCACCAGTTATTAGGTTGGATGATTGCATACGACAACCCAAAACATTCCCTACAAGTTCCCTACATGAATTGCATAATAGAGATACAAGCAAGAATCATTAAGTTCTATGAAAAACATAAGCATTGATGAGGCACTCGTTACTATGATTTGCATGAAAGTTATGCCAAGAATTTACTTAACGTGATTGTGACTAGCAACCTTCACTACTTGTGAATATAAGTTCATAACGATTAGGTGAAACTCCCTTATATTCTAGCGTCAAATTCATGCATGAAAATTAAGCGTGCACTCTCAACCAACATACACAAATCAGTTTTTATACGAACGGATAAGTAAATTGAATTCACAACTTATGAATCACAACTGGATGTAATCAAATCATATTGAAAGCATGAACATAGTTTCGAATCACCCCCTATCTAAGAGGGGTTTAGTTCCTCATACTTACAAAGCAAAGATGCATAAATTTAGATATTAAAAACAAATATAGAAAACACCTAGAAACGCTCCAACACTCCCAAGGCTTGGGCATAGGCACGGCACAAGATGTTCCTTCTCTTTCCTTCCTTGCAAGCAGCGGCACTAGAGGTTTTGGACGGTTTTGGGTGGTTTTTATGGTGTAGAATGGATGGGGAATGGTATGGAAAGGTTTAGGATTGATGGGTGGTGTGGCTAGGGGTGGTTTTTGGCTGAATTTGGAGAGAATGGAGGTGGGAATTTTCGGCCAAACAAGGATCAAAATCTGTTCTTGTTGATGAATATGGGAGGTGGTATTTATAGGCTTGAGAGAGGACCACTCCATTTCCTTTGCATGTGCAGCTTGTGTGGCTGTGTGTTGTCATGTTTCCCCTTTACATTTACAGACACATGCTTCATCATTTCAACCACCAAACACACACATTTTCTGCCATGTTTTCCTTTACATTTACACACACACGCTTCATCATTTCAACCACCAAACACACACAATTCCTACCCATGTTTGTGTGTTTCCTTTGCCCATGTGTTGCCTTTCTCTTTTTATTAGCCAAATCTGCTTAGCCCTTTTCTGACCTTTCCGTGTTACAATGCCCATAACTTCTTCTAGAAAAATGAGATTAACAATCCGTAAATTGCTCCAGAAAATAGACATCCGTAGCTTTCCATGCATATAAGGCTCATTCTCTCATTCATTCTGAGCTGTTTGGAACATGCTTCCAAAGTCAGATAATCTGCACAGGCAGTTTTGACGAATTTGTTACTTAATAATTCACTTGTGCTACTTTTCTTTTCTTTGCTTGATAAATCACACAAAACACAAAAACATATAAATAGCTCAAAAATATAAGGAACTAACTAAGAAAAGACAAGTGAATTTTAGGTAAAATATATATAAATATGAGTTTATCAAATACCCCCACACTTAGCTTTTGCTAGTCCTCGAGCAAAATAAAGAAAACAAAACACAACCTAAACCTTCCAACGTTTGCCTTAGGGATTTCCAACGCACATGACTTGTTAAAAATCATTATCCCCATAGATTTGAGTCATCTTCACACTTAAGCACATACTTAATCATAGTCACCACGTACTAGTTCACATTTAACCAATTAAAATATGATTTTGAATGTAGTAACATGCCTTAGAGAATTTGCTCAAGTCCTTACGAGATATTCACTCAATTTTCACTCAGATTTTCTAACTACACACCCTATACTAGTTATATGTGAGAAGATTGATGTAAACATGAAAACGAACGCTCACATATATGTATCACAAAGAAAGCAATTTCTGGAGTTAATAAGCATGTTTAGATATGATCTCATGAATGGAATGCTACTACTTAGATGTGAGAACCAATGACACCATATGCTCATACCAAATTCAAACTCCACAAATTGAAACACATAACACTCAAGATTGAAGTCAAAGGTTATAACGGGCTTGGGGTGTTGGCTAACAAATGAAGGATAGGGATAACAAACGTTCTTAAAGCAATAGCAAGCAAAGTAATGAACTTGAAACTTAGAATTCACTTAGATTGCAGAAATCAACTTTTAAACATGACGGGAAGATTCAAGCAATAATTAGGGCCGAATTCAAAGTTTTGAACCCCTTCTTCAACAAACAATACTTTAGGACTCTTTTTCACATCTTTTCAACTCTTTTTTTTTTATATACTTTTCACACTTTTCTTTTTTTCTTTCTTTCCACCTGTGCCTATGGCACACTACTTACATGAGAAACAAATTCCCCCACACTTATTTTCTGCCATACATAATCAAAAGGAATTCAATTTGAATCATGCTTTACTATGCTTTAAGAACAAGGGTATGGATGGTCCTAATCTAGGCTAGGTGAGGATAACGTGGTTTAACAAAGAACGTAGGCTAACAAAGCTCAATGGGGTTAACTTAAACATATAATGAAGTAGGATACACGGCAATTTGGCTTTGGTGGTGGTAACTACACAACTTCATCTTGAATATGTGTTATGCAAATCAATATCATGCTTTGAATGAAATGGGCATGAGTTCTAGCATTTGGAACTAAATGATGAAACGCCTTCTAAGTAGTAACCAAGCAAAGAAAAATGAGATCATGCAACGACTTTAGAAAACAATAATGCACAGATTTTAACTCTCCAAATAACGTTTTAGGCTCAAGTCTCACAAGGTTGTAGCGTTAATTTGAGTTCCTTCCTTCAAGCATGTTACAAAACTGATTTTTCTTTTATGATTGCATGTGAATTCATAAATTATAACCACAACCAAGCATACACCAAAGAGCATATCAAACTTCCATCCATGTTTGTAACTTTCTTTAACAGCCATGCACTTAAAAACCAAATCCTCATTATTTTGTTGAAAGGTACCCTAAGACACAAATAATCATACAAAAACAACTCTTTTTAGGTTTTTCAAAACAATTTTTCAAATTTTTATGAGATTTTCGGATTTTTATATCAAAACAAACTAAAACACTTCAAAACAGCTTAAAAACACTTAAAAGAGCAAGGAACAACATTAGAAGTAATGGGTGATAAACTCCTACGACTTTCATGCAAAACAATGGTTACCCCCCACACTTAAATCAAACATTGTCCTCAATGTTTCAAGCATAAACTCACACAAAAACAAGCAAAATAAACAAACAACAAATAAACATGACAAGTATAGCAAAGTAAACAAAAAATAGACAGAGTAGAGTTTAATAACGCAAATCTGGATTTGGAGATAGATGATCTTGTTGACTTTCCACAGCTTTGATCTTGAACTGGATTGGAATTGTACGGCGAAGCTTTGCTCTTTGGCGATGCTGTTGAAGCTTCTTGAGTTCTTCAACTCAGACTCCTTCTGCTCTCGAGTTGATTGTGCAGGCTCAATTCCTTATTTGTTCTCTAAGCAGATGTGGCAGCTTTTCTAGTTTTTCAACTCAGACTCCTTATGCTGGGTTGATTGTGCAAGCTGCATTCTTCTCTGCTTGTTTCTTCTGCACGTTGTCTCCACATGCTGCTGGTATCATTTTCGCTTGCCTTATCTGTTCTTCGAGTAGATGTGGCAGCTTCTTTGGAAGTACATTAGCAGTGGAAGACGAGTACTCGAGAGCAATTTCTCCATGTCCTGCAGGTTAGAACAAAGACAAGGAAAAGGACATGGAGAATGCATGATATGAGATACTCTTGCTTTCAACCTTCATGATATGAAATACTTTTGCTTTGGATAGGTTGTTTGCAGAGGTACCCCAAGGAATAAGGAACACTGAGTGACTCGAGAGGGTTTGTTGGAAAGGCATTCTCGGAGATAAAGGAAGGTTATGTATGTCTGCCTTGCCATGGAGGGTAAAGGTCAACATTTATAGGAAATGATAACCGGTACTGTCCTTTCACTCCTGTCGGCAACCGTTTGATGATTGAACAGTAAACTTCACGTGTTTTCTACTTCAACAGAAATCGTCGACAGATTGCCCGTGATTTCCTCAAAGCTGACGAGGCTGAGAAAGACAGATGGTTGGAATCGGCGCTTCGACAAACTGCCCGTGATTTCCGCAAAGCTTTCTCTGCATGTGACAAGTGTTGACGAGGCTGAGAGAGACAGATGGTTGGAATCGGCACTTCGACAAACTGCCCGTGATTTTCGCAAAGCTGCGTTTACGTGTGATGGGTGCTGACGAGGCTGAGAAAGCTGACACTCTTCGATATCTGGAATTGGTGGTTTGTGAGCAAGCCCAACTTTTGAGAAAGCTGGCGCTCTTCGATATCTGGAATCGGTGCTTTGTGAGCAAGCCCAACTTTTGAGAAAGCTGGCGCTCTTCGATATCTGGAATCGGTGCTTCTTCGATTTCTGAGCTCGCATTTTCAATCTCTGAAATCCCATCGCGTGCTGATTTTTATAGAGGTATGCAGGACGTTCAAAGCACACTTGAATTTCTGCCTGTAAAAACTCCCGTGTTGCACTTCTACGATTTTGACTTGTCCGATCTCCTCTTTCTTTAACACCTCTGAAAAATGTCTGGCCCTTCCGACCGTCGTTTTGACTTGAACCTTGGTGAAGAGGTAGCCCCGCCTTCTCCAGACAACATATGGCATCCATCCTTCATATCCCCTACTGGTCCCCTTACCGTTGGGGATTCGGTGATGAAGAATGATATGACAGCTGCGGTGGTGGCCAGGAACCTTGTCACTCCCAAAGATAACAGACTACTTGCCAAACCGTTTGATGAGTTGGCTGTTAAGGAATCTCTGGCTCTCAGTGTGCAGTGCGCAGGTTCCGTGTCCAATATGGCCCAACGCCTATTTGCCCGAACCCATCAAGTTGAATCATTGGCGGCTGAAGTGATGAGTCTCAAGCAGGAGATTAGAGGGCTTAAGCATGAAAATAAACAATTGCACAAGCTTGTACACAACTATGCCACAAACATTAAGAGGAAAATTGACCAGATGCAGGAATCTGATGGTCAGATCTTACTTGATCATCAGAGGTTTGTGGGCTTGTTCCAACAGCATTTGCCTTCGTCTTCTAGGGCTGTACCGCGTACTGAAGCTCCAAATGATCAACCTCCGCTGCCTCCTCCTTCTGGGGCTCCCCCGACTACTGAGGCTCCGCCGACTACTGAGACTTCTCCTAAGCAGCCTTTGTGAAGGCTCCCTCTTGTAATTTCTTGCTTAATGTTCCTTTTTTTTTTTCATGAAAATGAATGTAAGAATATCTTGCATATCTATCAATGTTTCAAAAATAAACCCTCACCCAAAATTAAATAAACAACAAAAATAAAAAATGACAATCATGGCAAAATAGAAATGCAGAAAAGGGAAGGTTTTTAGAAACGCAAAACCGATTGTGAAGCAATTCATAGATCTTCCTTATTTGAATACTTGGGTTGCCTCCCAAGAAGCGCTTTCTTTAACATCTTGCAGCCGGACAATACCTCCCGTCACATTCCCCTAGGTTCCATGGAAGTGATATTCGAAATGGAAGGTGATACTTGAAGTGATCCGGCAATGGTGTAAATTCTAGTGTGGGTGCCTGAATCATCAAAATCAGCAAGTTAGTGGAAAACGTATGTAAAATTGGAGAGGATGACTTACTTGCTTTGTCCGACAAGAACTCAATGACAAACACCACATTTTTGAAAGTTTCAGGGATATTGCACTTGGCCAGATTGAATGTGATGGTTGGGACTTGTCCCATGTCATAAAATTCAACTTCTTTAGGAATGGTTGTCTCAAGCACATCCTCTTTGATGCATTCTACATCTTCTCCAGCCACTACTTTCTCTTGAATCATTCTTCTTGGTGTACAAAGTCCTTTGAACATTTCAACACAATCTGGAACTTGATTTGTTGCACCAAGAATTGGAATATCATTTTGCACCTTTGGGAAGGCTTCCACGATGTCTTTTTCACTCTCTTCTTTCTTGGGAATCAAAAACCTATGAGGAATAGGGACGTTCGGAGGAATAACATTAGAATGAAATGAAATTGGGACGTCCTTACTTGTGGTGGGTGGTTTAGAGGGCTTAAGGGGCTGCGGCAAGGGTTGTTCTACTCTTTCCGTGTGTATGTCTTCTTGCTCCTCCTCAATCAGTAGCTCATCATCCACTTCTAGGCTATGTTTGGATGTTTTTAAGTTAGCTTCAACCTCCATAGCACTTCTTAAAGTGATAGCATCATGGATTTCAAAATCTTCCTTCGAATTTTCAATAGTTGAGTTGGGGAGTTCACTCTGCTCTTGAATTTGTGCCATGAACTCCATAATCTGCCCAGGTTGCTTCTCCAATTCACTCGCCTTCTTGGCTTGATTTTGTATCTCTTTGTTTTGATTTTCTACTTTCTGGTTCAAAGAGGTGAGTAACTTATTAAACATATCATCATCCAAAGACGTACCTGAATTGAATTGGGCAGATCGTTGTGGTGACTGTGACGGTTGATATGGCCAGTGATAGAACTCCTCCGATGGTGGCAGATATTCTTCTTGTTGTGAGCCCTGCACCATAGAGTTTAATTCATTAAGAATTTGATTGTAATCTATTGATGAGTCTGAGTTTGATTGGGCATATTGTATATGAGGTTGTGGTGGCTGCATAGGTCCTGAATAGAACTCCTCATATGGCTGCCAATATCCTTCATGTTGAACTTGTTGAGCTTCCCACCACATAGAGTTTGAATGATCACTCCAATCTCTTTGTGGGCATTGATTGGCTTGATATCCTTGCCTATAAGACGCACCAAATGTAGGGGCACTTTGCATTGTGGTCCTTTCGGCATACTGTGACAATTGAGAAGTAAGATTTGCCAATTGAGTTTGAATGCTAGCAAAATCCATGTCTTACTTCTCCAATACCTAAAATCAAAGAAAGAAAACTAAATCAAATATCAAAAGTAAAACAAAAGACATGAAAAAGAAACAAAAGGGGATTAGCAAAGTTGCTAATCCCCGGCAACGGCGCAAAAAATTTGAGGCGAAATATATAAGCACACAAATTAAACCCTCTTTTTGTCAATTGTAGTAAAGAATGTAAGTAGGGATCGTTCTAGGCCGGGGATTAGGAGGGATTGCTAAATCACTTGGAAACTGACTTGAAAACATAAAAACAAAGTTTAAAACACTAAACTAGACTCAAAGAATGCAAAACTATACTTTAAAATACTAAGATAAACAAAAAGATTCAAAACAGCAAATAAACACTCAAAACTGCCTTAAAAACACTTTCTGGGCAGTTTTGAACACCTAACACTAAATTGGACGAAATTGGGTTATTACTTGACTCAAGACACTTAAAAACACAAACTAAAGTGATTACTAACTAATCTAACATTTTGAAATAAATGGGAGATTGGTTCTTGACGAATTTGAAAACAAAACAAACTTTGTAAAACAAAACAGATTGTAAATGAATTTGAATGAAACTTATGGATGGAAGGCTAGCTAGGAGGTTCTTCTCCACACATGTCACACTTGCATACAAAACGATTTCCAGTTGCTTTTCGATAAACTATGAATACTCAACGCCCCAAATTAACTGTGAATTGCACTAATTAACCCTCAGTTTTTCCATAAGTTATTAGGTTGGATGATTGCATACGACAACCCAAAACATTCCCTACAAGTTCCCTACATGAATTGCATAATAGAGATACAAGCAAGAATCATTAAGTTCTATGAAAAACATAAGCATTGATGAGGCACTCGTTACTATGATTTGCATGAAACTTATGCCAAGAATTTACTTAACGTGATTGTGACTAGCAACCTTCACTACTTGTGAATATAAGTTCATAACGATTAGGTGAAACTCCCTTATAGTCTAGCGTCAAGTTCATGCATGAAAATTAAGCGTGCACTCTCAACCAACATACACAAATCAGTTTTTATACGAACGGATAAGTAAATTGAATTCACAACTTATGAATCACAACTGGATGTAATCAAATCATATTGCAAGCATGAACATAGTTTCGAATCACCCCCAAACTAAGAGGGGTTTAGTTCCTCATACTTACAAAGCAAAGATGCATAAATTTAGACATTAAAAACAAAGATAGAAAACACCTAGAAACGCTCCAACACTCCCAAGGCTTGGGCATAGGCACGGCACAAGATGTTCCTTCTCTTTCCTTCCTTGCAAGCAGCGGCACTAGAGGTTTTGGACGGTTTTGGGTGGTTTTTATGGTGTAGAATGGATGGGGAATGGTATGGAAAGGTTTAGGATTGATGGGTGGTGTGGCTAGGGGTGGTTTTTGGCTGAATTTGGAGAGAATGGAGGTGGGAATTTTCGGCCAAACAAGGATCAAAATCTGTTCTTGTTGATGATTGAATAGTAGGTGGTATTTATAGGCTTGAGAGAGGACCACTCCATTTCCTTTGCATGTGCAGCTTGTGTGGCTGTGTGTTGTCATGTTTCCCCTTTACATTTACACACACATGCTTCATCATTTCAACCACCAAACACACACATTTTCTGCCATGTTTTCCTTTACATTTACACACACACGCTTCATCATTTCAACCACCAAACACACACAATTCCTACCCATGTTTGTGTGTTTCCTTTGCCCATGTGTTGCCTTTCTCTTTTTATTAGCCAAATCTGCTTAGCCCTTTTCTGACCTTTCAGTGTTACAATGCCCATAACTTCTTCTAGAAAAATGAGATTAACAATCCGTAAATTGCTCCAGAAAATAAACATCCGTAGCTTTCAACGCATATAAGGCTCATTCTCTCATTCATTCTGAGCTGTTTGTAACATGCTTCCAAAGTCAGATAATCTGCACAGGCAGTTTTGACGAATTTGTTATTTAATAATTCACTTGTGCTACTTTTCTTTTCTTTGCTTGATAAATCACACAAAACACAAAAGCATAGTAAATAGCTCAAAAATATAAGGAACTAACTAAGAAAAGACAAGAGAATTTTATGTAAAATATATATAAATATGAGTTTATCAAATACCCCCACACTTAGCTTTTGCTAGTCCTCGAGCAAAATAAAGAAAACAAAACACAACCTAAACCTTCCAACGTTTGCCTTAGGGATTTCCAACGCACATGACATGTTAAAAATCATTATCCCCATAGATTTGAGTCATCTTCACACTTAAGCACATACTTAATCATAGTCACCACGTACTCGTTCACATTTAACCAATTAAAATATGATTTTGAATGTAGTAACATGCCTTAGAGAATTTGCTCAAGTCCTTAGAGAATATGTTAATTAATCAAAGGAATAAGTTCGTTAAAGACCTCGGGATAGTTTTGGACCTTAAGGCCCAATGGGCTTCGAACGTCAAGCCCATTGACTTAAGTTGTATGACAACTTAATGGAGTGATTTTTAGACTTATTTACAAGTTTGCCACTCCAATGAATTAAGGTATAAATATGACTTTTTAGCCAAAATTCTTTTAGGGTTTTCTTTTGGGGAAAGGATGAGAACATAAGCTCTCCTTTCTCTCTAAAGTGGCCGGCCTCCTTGGAGGGTTTAGCTAGCAATCCTACTACTCCAAGGTCACTCATTTCTTCTCCAATCTAACCATGGTGAAGAGACTTAGAGGTTCTCAATTTTGGGAACTTGGGGAACCATTTCATCCATCCAAATCCATAGATCTAAGATGCAAGGAATGAAGGCCCTCTCTTTGGGTGATTAGCCTTTGCTTATGCAAAGAGGAATCTACAAAGGTATAATTTCTCAACTAACAAATGTTGTTTTAAGTTGAGTCAAGGTTCACCAATCTACTAGGCTTTGAATTTCATGGGTAATGTTTTGTTTTTTAGTGCATACAAGCATGATTCCGCCTTTTAATTGTTAATTGCATGCTATAGATGTTATTCAAATGAACTTGTTTTCACAAAATCATCCTTCAAGTGGTATCAGAGCCTAGGTCTAGTAGTTGGTGAATCCTTTTGGGTTTTGTAGTTCATACTCTTTGATTTAAAAGTTGTAATATGTTACAAGCTTTATTCTTGTTTCTTTGAATGTAAATTTTGTTAGAAAATTTGCCATCTCAAATGTTGTAGATGTAGTTCATATGAGCATGAATATTGGAGCTAAAATTTGGTGCCATGTTTTTGGGAAAATTCGGCCAAATCTAAAGGGTGGTTTTTTGGGTTCATGTTTGTCTTGTTAAAAATGTTTTCAAGTGACTTTTGGAACCCCTATGTACCCTAGTTTGGTTATATGTTATTTCCCTTAAGTTTGAATCGTTTTGGGATGTTTTTGGGTGAAAAATGTTCATGGAAATTTTTTGAGTTTTTCATGAGTGTTCTTCATTGTTCTTGACATTTTTGCCAAGAACAAAAAGTTTGGTGTTTTTATTCAAAGTTTTGATTTATTTCATAAAGTTTATGTTTTATGTTTTTCATATGTTTAAATGTATTAGATATTTGTTTAGAAAGGTGATGGAATTATTGGTGGGTGTGTAAGGATTAATTCCCTTTCACACACACCACTTGCACCACTTGCACCACTTGCATGCTTTATGTCAAACTTACCAATCAATACACACATCACTCCTTTCACCTCTCCAAAACCGGCTACTCCCTCAGTGGGAGTACTTTTGGGGCTTTTATACAATTACATAAAGTTTTGATACTTTTGTGTATTTGCACTTTGGCCCAAAAGTTTACGTTTTTACGTTTAGGTCCAAAAATGCTAAAGGACAAATTGTTTTGCTCCTTTAATGAAGTTTTTGCATTTGTTGAAATTTTTGGGTTCTAGTTGTAATTACATGAAGTAGTGGACTTTTGTGTTTTTACAAAGTGACCCCAAAAGTTTATGTTCTTGCAATATAGCCCAAAAGTTGAGGTTATTGCATTTTGGCCCAAATTAAGTTGAGAACAAAATTGTTTTGTCTCTTTAAATGAGAATTGGATTTTCATTTCATTTAGCTCCATTTAAATCAATTTTATGGATACAAAAACCAAATGAAAATGTTGCATTCAATTTAATTAGTTAAAGTGTTAATTAATTAAAGGGTGATTATGAACCTAAGCCTACGATAATTGAGCTATGTGAAAGGCCGTTTCAAATTTGTTTGAACAATGGGAATGTGTTGATTAGATTTTGGTTGTAATTTGATTTGATCAAATGTTGTAAAAGAGCATAAGCTCTTCTTTACTTTAAAGTAATTTGTTTTATTCAAATGTTGTAAAGAGCATAAGCTCATCTTTACTTTGAAGTACTCATTTCTTGTATTATTTGATATGCATGAAAATGGAGTAGAGGGTCCAACGCCCCTAAGACAGCACGCCTTAATGTGATTAAACGCGTAACTAAAATCAATCACCATCCCTAGATCGAGATTCAACACTAGGCTTGTGTTGAATCTAAACAAAGGTTCATAGTCATCCTAAGGCCCTAAGGCAACTATATAGTCCATCAAATGAATGCAAAGTTTATGTTAGTAGTATCATATACTCTTGCTTTAAAAACCGTTTTATAAGCATAGTGGGAGTATTATATACAACTAAATTCAATCAAATGGACCAATAGTTGTAATAGGACCAAAATTGTTTTAATAAGATTAAAATGTATGTTTATATGTGATGAGACCTAAAACCCTCAACCAAACCATTATTAAGTTGATAAGCGAGAGATGCTTTGAACATCTCTTCGTAGGCCTTCCACCATGGTGGGCTTCAATTGTTTGTGACTCATACACCGTATTCGTCCAGTTCTGGGGTATGCAAAGTATGTGCTTACATTCAGGAGAAGCCTATAAACATATGATGAAGTGAAGATAGGCAACGAGTATGGTCAATATGATATTCTTCTGAGGCCATTCTTGAACCCCTACTTGAACTAGCATGGTGGGAATGACTTAACTAAGTGCAATGGTGCCAATATGATATTCTTCTGAGGCATCATTTTCTAGAGGCCAAATTAGATGGGTAATTACAAAAGTTGTAAATGGCTAAAGCGTTATCCTCTCATCACTATTGTTGCTAGCCAATATGATATTCTTCTGAGGTGGGCTTGGTAATGGTGAGTCTCCCATACCCTACTAAGAGTTTCATCCAAAACTCTCGAATTCCAATGAGGATATGGAATTTGCCAAAAATAGTGGGTGGTGCTATTTGATTTAAAGACCCGGATCAAATGGCTTAAAATCAATCAATTTATATTCGTTATGTATTTGTTTACCCATATATTTGCAAACGCCATCCAAAACTTGACAAAGAAAAGCCGAATGCTTTAGTTTCCGGACTTGGTACCACAATCCCAAAGATTGTCTTAAATGGATTGTATATGTACATAAGTAGTCTAAACCTCACAATCTTCCTATTGATAATGTATCATTGGAAGAACACTTTTAATGTCATAATTCTTCAATTACAAATTGTTGTATGAAGAAATAAGAGTTGCTTTGAACAACCCTTAACTAACGCAAACATTAGTGCTTGTTTCTTTGTTACATAAATAGGGAACTTGAGAAGAAAGCACAAAGGCATGGACACTTAATGTGCCATAATTCTTCACTTACAAATTGTTGTATGAAGAAATGAGAGTTGCCTTGTACAACTCTTAAAAGTTTGTAATTATGTTTAGAACATAATGGTTGGTTGACAAAAATAGTCCATCAACATGGACTTATGATGATTTTGAATCATTGAGTGTTGAAGTGTTAAACCACTTCACGAGATGGAAACTAGGCAAGGACTTCACTTTAGTGTCTCCATCCAAATGGTTCACTAAGTTTATTGTAAACTATACAGTGAACAATAACCACACGCTCTCCAAATTGTTTGATGCGTATAACACAATTGAAATAAGTTTCAGGAGAGATAGTGGGAGTTTAGGGACCATGACTATTGTAGTCAAAGGAGAAGTCAAATGAAGAAAGCAAAATAACTCCAAGGGAACAAACTTTCTTTATGAAAGGATGGACATTGGAAGGGGTATTTGCAAGAAATGTCTTGCAAATGTCAAGAACACACCTTTCGAAGGTGTTGTAAATTGTTCTTGAATAGTTCAAAACAGTTGATTCTTTTACTTGAATGCTTGATTCCGTATTAGTAACTATATTTTACAATCGTTGTAAAAGTATGGATAATAAGAATAGAAGATAAATGAGAGAAGAAAAGGTGCTTCACATTCGGAACGTGAATAAAATGTAGATCTCTGCATGAACTACCAAAGAAATTGGAAAAACCAAAGATTGTCTTTACATTCCAATTTTAAGGAACTTAATTCCATCACTATAAGGGATGGATGAATGTTTTGTTTGACAAAACATTGTTCTTTATTAATGAATGATTAGATTATTGTAATCTAATTAATTATCTCTATAGTAGAGATGATATGGTAGAGATAACTGTTTAGAATATAACGATGCTTAAAACCCAAAAGGTTGCAAGGTAGTGACTAATCCCAACTGTGTTGTGATACCTCAAAAACATAAAATACGAGTTGGTCATAGATGGACGCTTTAGATCGTTAGATCCGGATCCAACACCTTCTTATTAAAATTGAATAGAGGCGAAATGTTCGAATCTTTATTCTTTTGGAAAGAAGAAAGAATCACAAAGTTGTTGAGGTTAATTCGCTTAGATGTTAGTGGCACTTGTCCACAACATAATACTACTCATGTTGTATGACATTCACCGAAGATCACTCTTGGTTGGACTATAGTTTATTTTGAATAAACACAAGTCCGAATACTTTGCAAAACGTTTCAAAGAATTCAAGAAATGTAAGTTGATGAGTAAGACGTCTAAAGTATTTACCTCCTTAGATTTGATCCCAGATAAGGTAACACTTTAGAATAGTTTCCTTGAAAGATATCAAGGAAAGAAGCATCATACGATAATGGATTTCTCCATTAAGAGAAGAATGAACTCGAATAAGATTTAGTTTGTTGGATGTTATCAATTACCCATATATATAGGATATATACTTCTAGGATAATATGATTGTCAATTAGAAGATCTTCCAAAATTTTCATGACTCCATAGGATGTAGTTGGAAAGAAAGACAAATCTTAATCATGTTAAGATTAGGGGTTGTGTGCTAATAAGCAATATTTGTTTGAGAATTATCTTATGGATATCCTTAAATTAACCTTTGGATATCACTTCTATAAACCTGTTGGAAATATGCCCTGAAAGTCAATCTTTGGAAGAAACCTTTCAGGACAAATGAATCGATGTATGGATGAATCTTATACATCAAATGGCAAAGACACGAATTAGGACTATCTCAATAAACGATATATGTCCTAAATAGTGTATCCATGGACAATGGATCGATTGAAGAAGTAATCTAATGATGTTAGACTACAGAGACCTTCTTCACATAACCATTGTGTCCAAAAGGTTCCTAGTCATTGGATTGTCGGAGAGAAACTGACAATGCTTAGACCGGTACATACTGTGTCCGCTTTAAATGGAAGGATGGAAAGTCTCATCCCATTCGTGTTATGACACTAAGAGAAGTATGTAGGTGCTCGTTAAGAGAATGAGTTCACTGAACACAATCGAACGAGAGTACTTGGATGGAGGTCTACTCACATGTCAAGCAAGTAACTCTAATGGTTGGAATAATGTAAGTAGTCCTTTGACCTGAGGCATCGTCGTTGTCTTGTGGTTAAGTACTTGATCTTTGATTATGTCAAAAGTCACTCTATCAGAATGTCAACGGCATAGTTGGGGTTAAGCCACTTAGTCATGAAGGCAAGTGTATGCGCAACAAGGAATCTCTAATCCTCGATAATAGAGGAAGAATACTCTAAGCTATGATTCGGGAATCTTCGGCCGAAGTATCGAGCGTAATAAAGGAAAGCGTTCCTATACGACTCAATTGAATCATATAAGAAGGAATAATCACATTAGGGGTTTGACATAATATATCCATACCCTAGTAATGTGATTGAGAGTATTGTTTTAGAGAAGGATCGAATTACATTGTAATTCCAAATGAATAGGTTCTCCGAACAACTTCTACATTAGCTTGGGTAGCTATGACATATGGTTAGATGTCACTCATAGCTTGTGAGTTTTTCTAGATGATTAAATGTAGTCATCAAAGAAGAAAGGTGAATTAAAATGAAGTTTTAATTCACTAAGTGATTGAATTAAATATAATCAATTGGATTGATGCCAATCACCTCACTGCCTTGCTAATTAGAACCTAAAATAATTGTACACCGATACACTCTTGTAGTGAGTAATTAATGAATGATGGAAATAATTAATTGGATTAATTAAGTGTTGTGCTTAATTTAGAAAGTCTAAAGAAATCATAAAAGCGATAAAGATCGTTTTGGGCTTGAAGAAACGTTCGGGTTTAATTGGGCCCATTGGGCTTTTGTTCAAGCATTGGATGACTTGAAATAAATGAAAGCCCAAAGCCCAAACAACACAAAGAGGGCCGGCCACTTTAGGTGAAAGGGAGAGATATTTAGTCAAGTGGTTGACTAGGTTTCTTTTGTCTATATAAGGAACTTTATAACACAAAGTTCATTAGGGTTTTTGTGTGTTTAAAACAACAAAGAGGCAAAAGAAATATCTCTCTAAAACACTACAAAGGCCGGCCACCTTAGGGGTGTTTTTACTAACACATTTTTCACCCTTTTGGTTATTCCTCCATCCATCTCACTACACTAGTGGGTGTGGATCTTTAGAGGTTTTCTACTTTGGAAACTTGGAGAGAACCTAGGAGCACTCTTACTAACAAAGTGGAGGAGGCAAGGAGGGAGGCTAGGCTCAAGGACTTCAAGGAGCAAAGGGCTTGGAGGTGGTCCATCCTTGGTCTAAAATCAAGATCAAGAGGTATAGATCTATTCCTTGTCTTTGTTCTTAAGTTAAATATTTTGATGCATTATATATAAACCTATGAACCTTGAAAGGGATTTGCATGACTATAGCTTTGATATTATGTGTTAAATGCATCCGTTGTTTTCGTATATAAAATTTGATTTGTATATGCATGATAGTCATTTTCGAAATCCCATATGAAAACTCATTATTTTCCCTTCAAGTGGTATCAGAGCCAGAGGTTTATGTATAATGTGTCCTTTTGGATATTATGCATATGGGTATTAATGTTATGTATGACATATTATTGTTTCATTCAAAGTATGTTTATCTTTTGTTTTTCAATAGTTGAAAAATGTTAGTCAAAAGTTGAGAAAGATATGTATGCAAAAGATGTTTTGTATGCTTGAATGAAAAATGAGTTTAGAACTAGTTTGACATATTATTTCTTCATTTAAAAGTATGTTTATCTTTTGTTTTTCAATGGTTGAAAAATTATAAATCAAGAGTTGAAAAAGGTATGCATGTAAAAAGATGTTTTGTATGCATGAATGAAGAATAAGTCATGAACAAAATTTGGGGTTTTGTTCTTTGTGGTTGGCACGGTTTTTGGGGTTTTTGAGCATGTGTTTGTGTTTTATTGTAAGACACTCACACATCATTTTAAAGCTAGAAAGTAGAAACCTTGTCACTTTTGTTTTTGGGTTTGAAAATCACCAAGAATACACAAATCTTGAAAAAGTGTTCATGGTTTTGTTCTTGGTGTTCATAGTTTGGTTTTGGGTGAAAATAGTTTTATTTGGTTTTCATGCATGGTTTTATGGTTTTGGATGATGTTCTTACCATCCATAACTATATTAAAACTTATAAAACCCTAGACTTGTCTAGGAGATTTCCATCACCTTTCTCATTAAAGCCTTTTAATGCCAAAACCAAGTGACATGCAAAATTTGGATTTTTCTACTTTGCATTGAATTAAAGCATGTGGGTGAGACTTCCCACCCCCCCCCCCCCCAATTAATTGGCCGGCCACCCTAGTGGATTTATCCACTTGGGGGCTTTTTGTAATTTGAAAAAGATATTTTATACTTTTGAGTATTTACGGTTTGACCCCTAACTTTTTCATATTTGCATTTAGGCCCCTACTAACTAGAAAGTTAAAATATTTGATTTTAATTTTGTTAGTTGTTTAAACTCATAATACTATTATGCCCATATGCACTAAATCTAAATGTTTATGTTGCATTCCATTATGATTATTTAATGTGTTTAAGTAGTTATAAAATGGGTGACTATGGACTTATGCCTTAAACGATAATTGAGCTATGAGATAAGGCGCTAAAATCAAATTGTTTGAACCTTGGGAATGTGTTTTAATTACTGTTTAATTGGACCTTGTCACGTTTGACGTTAATCTATCTCTCCCCTTTTAGTATATGTAATTTATAGGAATTTGTACAAATCGGTTTGTAATTCTTATTACTTCTTAATCTCTATTCGTTAGTTGATTCCCTCTAGTGCTAGACTAGAGTTTCTTTAACTATTGGTAAGGAGACATAACTAAAAGAGGGCTTTTGACATGAGATTAAAGATTAAAAGGGTCCAATGCCCAAATTAGCAATGAATGATTGTCTTTCATTTCTAATGGCTCAATGAAAATGTTTTAATTGGATTGATAAGCACGTAATTAAATTGACACAACCTCCCCGAGTTTATATTCAACAATGTTGGCTCGTTGTTGCAATAACCTAATAAGTCCATGGTCATCCAAGAGCCTAAGATAACTATAAAGTCCAATTTCAAAGGAATGCAAAAACCTTAGTAGTAGTAGTTACTTCCAATATTTGAAAAATTCGTTTTTGATATTGATTTGTTTTTCTCAAAACAAATAGTGGGAGTATCATACGCTACTAAACTATAATGAAAACAATTAGTAGTTATATATATCTCCAATATTTTGAAAAATGTTTTGATATTGATTTGTTTTATGAAAACGAATAGTGGGGATATCATATGCTACTAATTTCATTAAATTTGGACTAGTAGTTGTAATAAGACATTATTTATTTGATTGTGATTAAATAAATAAAATTGATGAGACCTTAAAATCCCTCTACCAAACAATATTAAGTTGTAAGCGTAAGAGTGCTTTGAACACTTTTTCGTGGCCTTCCACCGTGGTAGGCTCCAAGCGTTTATGACTTGTACACCACCTTCACCCTATAATGGGGAAGTGACAAAGTGCATGCTTATATTCAGGAGGAGTTTATTTAAAACATTTGATGAGGTGAAGGTAGGCAACGAGTGTGGCCAACATCGTATAATCGTGAGGTCATGCTTGAACCCCTATCTAAACCAGCATGGTGGGAAAGAACTTAACTAAGAGAAATGGTGCCAACATCGTATAATCGTGAGGCATTGTTCTCTAGAGGCCAAATAGATGGGTAATCACAAGAGGTTGTTGTGAATGGGTAAGTGTACCCTCTCATTATTATTTTTGCTAGCCAACATCGTATAATCGTGAGGTGGGCTTGGTAATAGTGAGTCTCCCATAACCTGCTAGGAGCTTTCTTTGAAATCTCCCGGATTCCATCATGAGGGATATGGAATTTGCCAAAAATGGTGGGTGGTGTCATTCGGTTTAAAGACCCGAATCGTTTGACTTAAATCAACAATCAATCTAATTATTTTATTTGTTTATGTATTTAGATATGGTTGGAAGCACACTCGCGAAAATACTCGACAAACATTGCCTAGAGGGGCACAATTTCCCATCATGGTACCGTAATGTCAAGATTCTCCTAACATTGGAGAAGATTGTTTACGTACTAGACAAGGCTCTACCTCACATACCTCTTAGCCTTGAGGCTACTGAGGATGAACGTGCTAAGTATGACAAGCACGTTGAGGATGATATACAAGCCAAGTGCTATTTGTTGGCTTCCATGAATGAGGAGCTACAGAGACAGCACGAGGGTATGGACAGTGCATTTTCCATAATACTCCATCTTACGGAGTTATATGGTGAAGGGACGCGCAACCGTCGCTTTAGCACTGTCTGTGAGCTTGTAAAGACCAAGATGGTCAAGGGGGCTCCAGTACACCAACATGTACTGAAGATGATAGATTCATTGAACAATTGGAGAACCTTAGTACTCCACTTAACGGGGAATTAGCCCAAGACTTCGTATTGGCTTCTCTTTCTGATTCATTTGCGCAGTTCATAATGAACTACAATATGAATAAGATGGATAGTTCTCTCTCTAAGTTACTAAATATGTTAGTAATTGCCGAGAAGACTATGAAGAAAGAGAACGTTGTAGGGACTGCTGCAGTAGCCTACAACAAGCCATCCTCTTCCAAGGCCATGCCGCAAGGCAAAGGCAAAGGGAAGGAGAAGAAGTCACCCACTCCTAAGCCAAAAGGATGAGTGAGGAAAAAGAAGGCAAAGGAGCCCAAAGGCACTTGCCACCACTGTGGAAAAGAAGGGCATTGGAGGAGGAATTGCAGGTTATACCTTGCAAGTCTTAAGGACAAGCCACAAGGTATGGTTTATGTTCTTATCTTCAATTCTAAATGTTAGATCTTCTAAATATTTATATTTGATATAAAGAGCTAATCACTTGTATAATTGTATATAGGTGGAGAAGCCAAGTAGAAGAGAACAAGCAAGGAAAATGTGGTGAAGGGTTCGGCCACTATATTTTTTGCTCACTACTTAGGAAGTTTCTTAGGCATTAAAGATTGTCTTTAAACTTTCTTATTTTGATAAGAACTTATTATGTGGCTTCATATGATGGAAGACCACTATTAGTGCCTAAATATATAAAGGTATTTATATTAGTCTCTAAATGTATAGAGCTAATACTTTTTGTATTAAACATTATGAATGTTTGAACTATCATATTAATGTAATGTGAAAAATGCCTTTTTAATATACTATTTCCTTAAAGTAGTGTTATGAATTGAAAATTGTCTTGTTGTATCCTAGATGAGATACAAGAGTTATATCACTTATTGTAATGTGATAACCAAACTTTAGATTTATCAATTATGGATAGATCTCACATGTAGGACATAAAAGGATACAATGAATCTTTAGATTTGGTTCCATTTGTCTACCTATGAGTTCTATATGAATTGACAAAAGTCTAGAGTATCCTTTCTTGAAGAAAAGGAAGATCACATTATAATGATATAAGTAATAAGAAAAACGTTTCTTATATGGTTATCACTTGAAACACAATGATCAAGATCACCTTGATTCAATTAGTAGTTTTGAACAACTAATTGGGCATTCTTTAAAAGGTTTTAAAATGTCAATTATGTTAGTGATTAAACCAAGAAAGAAGTGTCTAAATCTATAAAATGTTTAAAGACTTTAGTCACTTAATGACAAGACATTAACTTAGTGAAGATTGAAACAAATGAGCTTGAAGGGGTTTTAAGCTACTACACAATGTCTTCTACCAATATAATCCACTTTTATACATTTTGAATGTATGAAATGATTTCTCATTAAAGTCATGAGAAATAGTGGGAGGTGTGAAAATGGATATAAACTTGAATATGATTGGTTTATAGTTGTCTAAAGGATAATAGTACTTGACAATTATTAAGAGTTTGTAATTTTAATTGTTAAAGGACTCAAGCTCTTCAAACGTTAAAATTCTATGTTGTGTGACATTCTAAAGAATAGTCTTTGAATGTTGGTTTCGTCAACCTAGCATAAAATGGTTATATGTTGGGAGTTGTCCATAATTCTCTTTTATGAGAACAAGCTAAATAACCAAGCAGATGGACAAGTTGATGAAACAAAAAGGGAATAAGTTTCAAAATGAGTCACAACATATGGTTTAAACAAGACAAACCAAATCCACATCTCATGTAACAATATTGCTCTATGAAGTTTTGATAAAGAATTATATCAACCACCTAGAAGGAATGGTTGAGTTTCTATATCCTTAGTAGGAGCCATGCTTCCACTAAAGACTTGGATAATTCTTATATGACTACATTAAAGGTCTTAGTATGACTAAAACTTGAAGTATGGTGTATGACACCATATAATTTAAATGAATAGACTTAATGAAGTAAGTCACACATTTCATGGAATTACTTGTGAAGGAATTCTTTTGTGTGTGATTCATTTCAGTTAGTGGGAGCAATGTGCATTCAAATCAAGAAAATATAATTGTTATTTTTGAATGAATGCTAAGTTACAACAAGGGCATTGGGAGTGATGTCATCATTTGAGCAACAAGATGTAAATAAAGTCTATTAGATAGACTTGATAAAACATAGAAGTTGCCCGAGAAATGACAAAACATGACACGGTCAATTTTGAAGTATAGACTTGAAATTGGACTTATTGATATAGCAAGGCTATCTCAATAATGTTATATGGATATTAAATCTCAAATGTTGTAGATTTAAGAAAGCATTTTGCTATGTGATAGGAAATCACTTTCATAGCCCTTATAATGAATGTGTCATAAAATC
The DNA here is from genome assembly GCF_916048215.2 of Malus sylvestris. NCBI lineage: Eukaryota > Viridiplantae > Streptophyta > Magnoliopsida > Rosales > Rosaceae > Malus > Malus sylvestris. The sequence goes on from NC_062269.1 coordinate 15,501,212, forward strand.
ACAAAAGGGACACATGTATTGACTTGTGAAGTAGATATCCGAAAGTCAAAAACCACAAGGGTTGTCACTATAAGATATTACTATATCCCAGGATCAGAACCAAAGCAACTGAAAGAGTATTATTGCCTTTAAAGAAAGAAACATCAGAGTGGGACTCTGGAAGCGTGCATTCACTTAGGTTGTTAACCAAAGTGAAAATAAACCATTTTAACAAATGGAACTTCATAATGGATGAAGTACTAATCATATAAATGAATTGTTAGTATTGTACTACAATGGTCTCAAGAATGGAGCAAAGTTTGTATAAAGTATACAAACGAAATATATGTCGATATATAGTTTTAGAAACTGCTTCAAACAAGTGTTTTGAATGCAAGGGGTTCTTTTAGAACCAATGATTGAATCCAAACCATAAGGTCGTCAGTAAGGTACTACGACGTAATAGGGCGATAGCTCAAGCCATGGAATCAAGGTCTCATCAAAATATTCGAACACAATAAAGAGACATCATCAAATGTTTTGGAAACATTTGATAAGAAAATCCCTTTTAAATAATAAAAGAGATTAATACATAATCAAGTTAACCTACGAGCATAAGCTCTCTCAACAAGATGTATAAGATACACTAGTGATTGACTTTAATGCAAGTGGGAGATTGTTGGAAATATGCCCTGAAAGTCAATCTTTGGAAGAAACCTTTCAGGACAAATGAATCGATGTATGGATGAATCTTATACATCAAATGGCAAAGACACGAATTAGGACTATCTCAATAAACGATATATGTCCTAAATAGTGTATCCATGGACAATGGATCGATTGAAGAAGTAATCTAATGATGTTAGACTACAGAGACCTTCTTCACATAACCATTGTGTCCAAAAGGTTCCTAGTCATTGGATTGTCAGAGGGAAACTGACAATGCTTAGACCGGTACAAACTGTGTCCGCTTCAAATGGAAGGATGGAAAGTCTCATCCCATTCGTGTTGTGACACTAAGACAAGTATGTGGGTGCTCGTTAAGAGAATGAGTTCACTGAACACAATCGAACGAGAGTACTTGGATGGAGGTCTACTCACATGTCAAGCAAGTAACTCTAATGGTTGGAATAATGTAAGTAGTCCTTTAACCTGAGGCATCGTCGTTGTCTTGTGGTTAAGTACTTGATCTTCGATTGTGTCAAAAGTCACTCTATCAGAATGTTAACGGCATAGTTGGGGTTAAGCCACTTAGTCATGAAGGCAATTGTATGCGCAACAAGGAATCTCTAATCCTCGATAAGAGAGGAAGAATACTCTAAGATATGATTCGGGAATCTTCGGCCGAAGTATCGAGCGTAATAAAGGAAAGCGTTCCTATACGACTCAATTGAATCATATAAGAAGGAATAATCACATTAGGGGTTTGACATAATATATCCATACCCTAGTAATGTGATTAAGAGTATTGTTTTAGAGAAGGATCGAATTACATTGTAATTCCAAATGAATAGGTTCTCCGAACAACTTCTACATTAGCTTGGGTAGCTATGACATATGGTTAGATGTCACTCATAGCTTGTGAGTTTTTCTAGATGATTAAATGTAGTCATCAAAGAAGAAAGGTGAATTAAAATGAAGTTTTAATTCACTAAGTGATTGAATTAAATATAATCAATTGGATTGATGCCAATCACCTCACTGCCTTGCTAATTAGAACCTAAAATGATTGTACACCGATACACTCTTGTAGTGAGTAATTAATGGATGATGGAAATAATTAATTGGATTAATTAAGTGTTGTGCTTAATTTAGAAAGTCTAAAGAAATCATAAAAGCGATAAAGATCGTTTTGGGCTTAAAGAAACGTTCGAGTTTAATTGGGCCCATTGGGCCTAAACCCATTGGGCTTTTGTTCAAGCATTGGATGACTTGAAATAAATGAAAGCCCAAAGCCCAAACAACACAAAGAGGGCCGGCCACTTTAGGTGAAAGGGAGAGATATTTAGTCAAGTGGTTGACTAGGTTTCTTTTGTCTATATAAGGAACTTTATAACACAAAGTTCATTAGGGTTTTTGTGTGTTTAAAACAACAAAGAGGCAAAAGAAATATCTCTCTAAAACACTACAAAGGCCGGCCACCTTAGGGGTGTTTTTACTAACACATTTTTCACCCTTTTGGTTATTCCTCCATCCATCTCACTACACTAGTGGGTGTGGATCTTTAGAGGTTTTCTACTTTGGAAACTTGGAGAGAACCTAGGAGCACTCTTACTAACAAAGTGGAGGAGGCAAGGAGGGAGGCTAGGCTCAAGGACTTCAAGGAGCAAAGGGCTTGGAGGTGGTCCATCCTTGGTCTAAAATCAAGATCAAGAGGTATAGATCTATTCCTTGTCTTTGTTCTTAAGTTAAATATTTTGATGCATTATATATAAACCTATGAACCTTGAAGGGGATTTGCATGACTATAGCTTTGATATTATGTGTTAAATGCATCCGCTGTTTTCGTATATAAAATTTGATTTGTATATGCATGATAGTCATTTTCGAAATCCCATATGAAAACTCATTATTTTCCCTTCAAAACCAACTAACAAATGTTGTTTTGTTGGGTAGTTCATTGTAATCCTACAATATGATTTGCCTAAGATAGAGCAATGAATGAGAGATAGAACTCAAAGAATTGGTTCTCTGAGAGACAAGATGATAACCAACAAATATAACAACCTAGTTCCTATACCACAAGCTCCAAGGTAGTCGAGAAGGATTTATAAACTGTCTCAGTTGAATGGTTTGAACTTTATGACTATGTCATAGAGTTACACCTCTTAATTCGAAAGAAATAAGAATGAAAATCCTTATGACTACATTGAGTGTATATACGATATATACTCAAGGAAATGGTAAAGTACCATTTGACCCGAAATAATGAAACCTCCATAGCTAATTGGTAGCTTAAGGTGACTACAATTAAAGAGATTGGTTGACTTGGAAGAAACCATCTTTAACGTAGTCTTGGTTTCAATTAATTCGAAGATTGCTAGCTACAACTAAATGGTGATTCAATGTTTGGACATAATATTGGTTTCCGAAAACATTATTAAGATACTCTTGATAATATATGTCTAAAACTATGAATTACAAGATATGTAAGTTGTAGAGATCCATCCATCATGGATCTTAGCAAGCTATTGGGAGCTATAAGCGTCTTATGAGAGAAAGATCAAATCGTTTGATTTCTCATAAAGATGTAAATGAATCTTTTGTTTACTAGGTTTACAAAAGATTAGTGGGAGTTAATCATGTTCCTAAAATTTAAATATATATGATATATTAATTTTGGAAATGAAAAGAATACTTCTTCGTTAAAGTTATGACTTTAAAACATTATATGAAGATAGAATGTATATGGGAGACATAGTCTATATATACATGGGATGGAAATCTAAATTGATAGATTTTAGGATATAATTGGATTATATCAAGCCCTAAATATAGACAAAAGATGATAGGAAGTTTCTCATATGATGATGAACTTCAATCAAAAGGACAACTCTAGTGAGACTAAGAAGTTGCTCTTCTCAAAGAGAACGTACTCTTTGACTCCCAAAGAAATAATGCGTAAATAGAATCCTTTATGCAAACGCGGAAAGGTGATTTATGTATTTCATATTGTATGAAAAACATTGATATGAGTTGTACCTAGAACGGTACAAGACGATATCAGTGCAAGCCCAGGATCAGAACCATGGCAACCGTCAAGTGAGTCCTTAAGTATTTAAGAAATACTAAAGGATAAATTCCTCAAAGATCGAGGAAGAATTAGAGTAACGTAATGGAAGCGTAAATGTATTAGATTATGAATCTAATCCATCATTGGATGTTTCTTCATTATGAATGAAGAGATAAACAGATATCTCTTTATTATGACTAAAGAGATATTTGGATGGAAACATTAAAGTAATGACTTTAGTGTGTTCCATTATGAATGCAAAATATATTGCCATATAGAAGTTTACAACAATGTTGTTTGGATGGGAAAGTTCATTTATGAACTCTCTATTCGGTTCCAACCAGAAAGTGTCTGACACTAATGGGGCGATAGCTCAAGCCAGAGAATCAAGGTCTTATCACAATCCGAACTCAAATGAGAGACTGAACCACATGATTAAGAATCATGTATAATGGTGACGTCGTTATTCTCAATGTTGCTTCTATGGATAACATATAGATATCCATTGTCTAGGCCTACTACTCAGCCATTTATGAAATGACTACAAAAGAGGTATCATCACTGATGACCAAGCTGATTGGCTCTAGTGCAAGTGGGAGATTGTTGGAAATGTGCCCTAAAACCAATCATATGATGATACTTTACGGACATTTCACATGTTAAACTAATCTAGTTTAATATCAAGGGTAAAGATTATTGTTTGAGCTGTCTCATATAAATGTTATATGCTTAAATGATAAGTCCAAGGAATATGTGATTAGGAGAATGCGATCTAAAGAAGTTAGATTCATGAGACCATTCTTTCGTTGACACATCCTAAACGTTCCTGATCATAGGATTGCCAATTGGGCATTGACAGTCTGTTAAGATCAGTACGTGCTGTGTCTTCTCTCAGGGAGAGTGACTAGTCTCGAGTCATTGGTGTGTGTGACATCAAGACAAGTATGTAGGTGCTCAATAGAGAATGAGTTCACTGAACACAATCAACGAAGAGTTCTCATATTCATGTCACATGAGAACTCATGGTTGGGATAATGCAAAGTAGTCCTTTGACCTAAGGCATCATAGTTGTCTTGTGGTTAGGTACTTGATCTTTGATTATGTCAAAGTCACCCTATCCGCGGGTGTCCACGGCATCGTCGGGGTTAAGCCACTTAGCCATGAAGGCAAGTGAATGCGCAACAAGGGATCTCTAACCTTCAAACCGTTTAGGGGGGAATACTCTATGATATGATTAAGAATCTCTGATCAGAGTATGAATGAGATTTAGGAAGTCGTTCCAAATCACATTCAAGGTAATCATATAAGCACACGAATCACATTGGATGGTAGACATGAATAAACTATCAAACCAAACAATGTGGTTAAGAGTATTGTATTAGAGAAAAACCGTATTGCATTTGTAATCCTAAACTGAATAGGTTCTCCACCTCTTCTGATTAGCTTGGGTAACCATGATATGCTGCTAGGTGTCACTCATGGTTTGTGGAAGCCCTAAACGTGTATAATCACTAAAGGGAGAATTGAAAGTAAGTTTCAATTCACAATCGATTTGAAATGGTTTTAATTGCCCACTGCCTCGCTAAAAGGAACCTAATGGATCGTACACCGTGTAAGGTGGAGATTGAAGAAACAATGGAGATGAGTAAGAATAATTAAATGGTTTAATTATTTATGGCAAGGATTAATTAATATGTTAATTAATCAAACGAATAAGTTCGTTAAAGACCTCGGGATAGTTTTGGACCTTAAGGCCCAATGGGCTTCGAACGTCAAGCCCATTGACTTAAGTTGTATGACAACTTAATGAATAATGATTCACAAAGGCCCAATTAGCCCAATAATACCCTAAGGCCGGCCATTTAGAGATGGAGTGATTTTTGGACTTATTTACAAGTTTGCCACTCCAATGAATTAAGGTATAAATATGACTTTATAGCCAAAATTCTTTTGGGGTTTTCTTTTGGGGAAAGGATGAGAACGTAAGCTCTCATTTCTCTCTAAAGTGGCCGGCCTCCTTGGAGGGTTTAGCTAGCAATCCTACTACTCCAAGGTCACTCATTTCTTCTCCAATCTAACCTTGGTGAAGAGACTTAGAGTTTCTCAATTTTGGGAACTTGGAGAACCATTTCATCCATCCAAATCCATAGATCTAAGATGCAAGGAATGAAGGCCCTCTCTTTGGGTGATTAGCCTTTGCTTATGCAAAGAGGAATCTACAAAGGTATAATTTCTTAACTAACAAATGTTGTTTTAAGTTGAGTCATGGTTCACCAATCTACTAGGCTTTGAATTTCATGGGTAATATTTTGTTTTTGAGTGCATACAAGCATGATTCCGCCTTTTAATTGTTAATTGCATGCTATAAATGTTATTCAAATGAACATGTTTTCACAAAATCATCCTTCAATGATGTGTCAGCCAACTAAGGAACAACCTCAATGGGGTGGCTCTATTGCGGGTCGCTTTTCAAACATGAAACAGAGCGATGACGCATGCCAATCTGATGAATAACTACTTCGACCCCAACTCGATGTACACAGAAGAGGATTTCAGACGTCGTTTCCGGATGAGGCGTCATGTCTTCGAGCGTTTACTTTGTGATGTCCAGCAGGTCAATCCATACTTTCGACAAAAGCTGGAGAGAGCAAGCCGCCTTAGTTTCTCACCTCATCAGAAGGTTACTGTTGCACTCCGAATGATGGCCTATGGCTCCCCAGCTAATTCGATGGATGAAACCTATGGTATGTCTGAGTCTACATGCCTTGATACTCTTCAAGAATTTTGTGACACAATTGTTCAGCTTTACAAAGACGAGTACCTCTGCAAGCCAAATCAAGAAGATCTGAATCAGCTCCTTCACAAAGCTGAAGAGCGTGCGTTTCCGGGCATGATAGGGTCATTAGACTGCATGCATTGGGATTGGAAGAATTGTCCCACCGGATGGCAAGGAGGCTTTAGGGGAAGGTCGAGAAAGCCAACTATTGTGTTAGAGGCAGTTGCCTCATATGACACATGGATCTGGCATGATTTCTTTGGAGTCCCTGGATCCCAAAAGGACATTACAATTCTTGGGCGTTCACCTCTCTTCAATAACTTGACGGAAGGTAAAGCACCTCAACTTGACTACTACATCAACGGCCGTCAATACAATATGGGGTATTACTTGGCAGATGGCATCTACCCAAAGTGGGCGACACTTGTCCAAGCAATTCTAAACCCTAGGAATGACGCGGAAAAGTTGTTTACCTTACACCAAGAGGCATATCGGAAAGATGTTGAGAGAGCTTTTGGAATTCTACAAGCACGGTGGAAGATCATCAGCGAACCGGCAAAAGGGTGGAGTCGAGAAAATTTGGACTCCATCATGATGTCTTGCATCATATTACACAATATGATAGTGGAGGATGAGCGAGATGGGTATATTAATGGAGAGTCTGATGACGACCAAGAAGATCCAAATAGGTCAAGAAGGGCTCGTGCAAAAATATATGATGAGCCTAATTTGCCTTTCAATCCAAGAACTGGTAGTATCTCTATAGATGACTACATGAGGCGCTATAGAACGATATGTTCTCATGCCACAAACAATTACCTACAACAAGATCTTGTTGCACATCTTTGGGCCCAAAGAAGCATGGAGTAGGCATTTACATTTTATGTTTTTAAGTTTCATGTTGTATAATTTTTATGTTCGTTAATGTTATTTAATGTTGTTTCATATTGTTTAATGTTGTTTCATGTTACTTAATTTAATTTAATGTTGTATAATGGCTTAGGAAGTTATAGGAAAAAAAATAGAATTTAAAAAAAATATGAAACAAATTTTGTGAAATAGAAGTTATAGGAAAAAAATGGAATTTAAAAAAAATATGAAACAAATTTTGTGAAATAGAAGTTATAGGAAAAAAATGGAATTTAAAAAAAATATGAAACAAATTTTGTGAAATAGAAGTTATAGGGAAAAAAATATGAAACAAATAATAATAATAATGTAAAAAAAAAAGAATCAAATCAAATGCAACGGCTAGTAGCCGGTTCATTTGAATTTTTTCTTAATAAATCATGTCGGTTATAACCGACAGGAATAACAAAACATTAAAAAAAATAGAAACTGACAGGAATAACAAAACATTAAAAAAAATAGAAACCGACAGGAATAATAAAACATTAAAAAAAAATAGCCAGCCTGGGGCTGGCTGGCTGGCCGAAAGCAGCCAGCCTTTTGGCCCTTTGGCCCTTTGAAATTTCGTGGGACCCACCCAGATTCCTGAGCCCTCTAGCCTAGCCCTCGGTTGGAGATGGTTTTAGTGCTATATTCGGCCATCTGGCCCTTTGGACCCTTTCGGTTGGAGATGGCCTTACCATACACCTTTGGAATGTGGCTGGTGCGTTGCATAGCCCAAATGGCATGCGTTGATAAGCAAAGGTACTAAAGGGGCATGTAAAGGTAGTCTTTTCTTGGTCATCGGGGGCTATCACAATCTGATTATAACCTGAATAGCCATCAAGAAAACAATAAAAAACATGACCGGCTAACCTTTCAAGCATTTGATCAATAAAGGGCAGCGGGAAGTGATCTTTTCTTGTTGTAGCGTTGAGCTTCCGATAATCAATACAAACTCTCCATCCGGTTTGGATTCGGGTGGGCACAAGCTCGTTCTCTTCGTTTTTTACCACAGTGACTCCGGACTTCTTAGGAACAACTTGGACCGGAAAGACCCAATGGCTATCAGAAATTGGGTAAATCACTCCACAATCTAGTAGCTTGATGATTTCCTTCTTCACAACATCCATCGTAGGTGGATTGAGTCGGCGTTGTGCTTTTCTAGATGGTTTGGCTCCTTCTTCCAAAAGTATTCGATGCATGCACGTGGTAAGGCTAATTCCCTTTATATCGCCCAATGTCCACCCAATGGCAGTTTTATATTCCCGAAGCACCCTCACCAACTTGTCCTCCTCTTGTACCGTGAGTGAAGAAGAGATAATGACAGGCAGCGTCTCTTGTTCTCCTAAAAACATATATTTCAAATGGCTAGGCAACGGTTTAAGCTATAGGGAAGGTGGCTGGATTACAGAAGAAAGCATCTTGTTAGTCGAAATGGGAATTGAAATTAGGTTAGGAGACTTACCAATATGCGCTGGATTTGACTCTAGGGCAACAACCATCTCCATCAATTCCTCTTGAATAGGCACGGTAAGGTGTTCCTTGTTGTTGCCGTGGGCATGCCTAAGTGCTAACCCTTCGTTTTTTAGTCCAATGCCTTGTGTGAGAGTCTTTTCAAGTGCATCCTCACTCAAATCATTAAGGAAATCCTGCGCCAAAGAGTCAATTACATCAATAGAGAAACAAGAGTGATCATCATGAGGATATCTCATAGCATCAGAAATATTGAAATCAATAACTTCCCCATCAAATTTCATGGTCAATGTTCCTTTGAATACGTCTATCTTTGTCGGGCAGTCTTCATGAATGGTCGGCCAAGTAAGAGTGGTAATGGAGAGGAATGGTCCGAGTCTTCCATTTCAAACACGTAGAAGTCCGCCGGAAAGACTATGTGATTCACCTGTACTAAAACATCCTCCAAAACACCTTTTGGATACGCATTAGATCTATTGGCTAATTGAATAATCACTCCATCATTTTTTAATTCTCCCAAGTTCATAGATGCATATATTGAATAAGGCATGACATTTATTGATGCACCTAGATCTAACATGGCAGATTCAAAGCGAGTATTGCCTATAACACAAGGAATTGTAAAACTGACGGGATCTTTGCACTTAGGAGGTAATTTTCGTTGCAACACGACTGAGACATTCTCACTTACCCTTACCACCGCTTTATTCGAAGCCCTCTTCCTTGTAATGCACAGCTCATTTAGGAATTTAGCATACTTGGGGACTTGTTTAATTGCATCTAGAAGTGGAATGTTGACTCTCACCTTTCTGAATGTGTCAAGGATGTCTTTGTCATTCTCATCCTTCTTTGATTGCACAAACCTGCGAGGGAAGGGTGCATTGGGTGGAATGGAGTTAGACGTCATGGAATTTGAACCCAACTTACCTTTGGTGGCCAAATTAGAGTGTGTAGGTGGCTGCGGCAAGGATTACTCAATCCTTGTCGTGGGCAATCCTTGTTCCTTCTCCTCAGATTGTATCTTTTCATCCTCCTTGTGGTTGGATTTGGATGGGTCAGGGTTAGATCCAACTTCTTTTCCACTTCGCAAGGTGATGGCTTTGGCAGATTCAAAGCCTTCTTTCGGGTTGACAACGGTTGAACTAGGCAACTTGCCTTGTTCTTTGAATTGGCCCATGAATTCCGCAATCTGCCCTACTTGTTTCTCCAAATCATCAACCTTTTTGTCTGTAGTTTGCATTCCCTACTCCATAGAGGTTAATAATTGAAAATTTTGATCATTATCTATGGACGAACCTAACTTGGTTTGTGTAGGTTGTGATTGGGGTTGTGTGGGTGCATACGGCCTTTGGTAGAATCTCGGAGGTTGCTGCCTAAATGCACTTTGTTGTTGGTTTTGTTGGGGCTCCCTCCATTTGAAATTTGGATGATTTTTCCAACCTGGATTGTATGTAATAGAGAAAGGATCACTCCTTGGTTGGTTTTGACTCCCAAAACCCACAGCATTGGCAGATTCCCACCCTCCGTTCTCGATCAATTAAGGGCACTTATCCATGAGATGTCCATTCATTGAGCACACGCCACAAGCAGCCACACTTTGTACCTTTGGTAATTCAACCACCTGCGAAAGAAGAGTAGTAAGGTTAGCCATTTGATTTTGAAGTTCGAAAATAGCACTTACCTCATTAACTTGTTGCTGCCATGGGTTGTCTCTTTGACCAATGCCTTCATATTCTTGAGCATTCAATGCTCGGTTAGCAATTAAGGTCTTGGCAGCCATGGGTGTTTTGTCCACCAAAGCTCTTCCAGCTGAGGCATCTAGCATTTGGTGTTCAATTGGTAGAAGCCCTACATAGAAATATTGAAGAAGAAACTCCTCCTTCATTTGGTGCTGTGGACATGAAGCAACAAGAGTTTTAAAACGTTCATAATAAGTTGGAAATGATTCACCTTGGTTTTGTTGAATGCCACTAATCTTTTTACGTAGAAGAATGACTCGAGAAGTTGAGAAAAACTTCTCCAAAACCGCTCGTTTCATACTCTCCCATAATGTGACAGTTCCAGGGGCTAGTTCATACAACGAATCTTTAGCCTTTTCCAAAAGAGAAAAGGGAAAAACCTTCATTTTCAGAATGCTCCCATCAACATCACAGGGGTCATGCTCGAACAAACAACCTCAAACTCTTTCAAATGTTTATTAGGATCTTCCATAGACAACCCATGGAACTTAGGAATATGGTGCAATAAACTGTACTTTAATTCAAACTTGTCGGTCTTGTCTTTGGCCGCCTTTGGATATTGAATGCATAAGGGCATGGCATTGTCCCAACCTGAAGCGGAAAGCTCCTTAATTGTTCGATTGTCTACTGCCATATCTTGGACTTCTTAAAAAATCCTTGACATGGCCTCCTCTTGCTCTTCTACCTCTTCTTCTTCAAGCATGAGGTCAGGTCTAGGTGGATTGGAATCTTGTTGATTCCTCTTTCGTCTCAAAGTCCGCTCGAAATCGTCGTCAAAGTCTAAGATATGCTCACGAACAGGTTGAGAACTTCGAGTTATAAACTAGTACCTAAAAACAAGAAAACAAAACAAGGTCAGAAACTAAAACAAAAACACACGAAAATAAACAAAAAGAAATAACAAGGGATTAGCAGAGTTGCTAATCCCCGGCAACGGTGCCAAAATTTGATGTGAAAATATATAAGCACTCAAATTAAACCCTCTTGTTGTCAAATTGTAGTATAAATGCAAGTAGGGATCGTTCTAAACCGGGGATTAGGAGGGCTTGCTAAAACCTCTAAACTGACTCAAAAACATAAAAACAAAGTTAAAAACGTTTGAATGGACTCAAAGGACACAAAACAGGTTCACAAGACTCAAAACAACTTAAAAACACTCAAAACTGCCTAAAAACACCAAATAGGCAGTTTCTGACTCTAAACGCAACTTTGGACGAATTTAGGGTTTTGGCTTGACTCAAAAACACAAACAAAACAGATTTTAAACACTTTGAAACAAGAAAGTAAAGAGGGGGTTTGTTTTGGACGAATTTAAAATAAAAACAAGTAACTAAAACTTAAAAACAAGTAACTAAAACTTAAGACAGATTTTGGACGAATTTGGTTGAATTAGATGGATGATAAGCTAGCTAGAGGTTCTTTCTCCACACATGACATGTATGCAAACAAATTAATTTCCACTTACTCCTTCATTGAATTATGAACGACTATGCCCCAAATTAACCGTGACATCACTAGTTAACCCTAAGATTTTCCTTGTATTATTGGATTGCATGACATCATTCGACAACCCAAAGCATTCTTCAAAAGTTCCCTACAGGACATCATAATAGAGATACAATCAAAGATCATTACGTTCAATGAAAATCATAAGCATTGACAAAGCACTTGTAACTATGACATCATGTCACTAATGCTAGGAATTAAACTTAACACAATTGTGACTTGCAACCTACACTACATATGAATATAAGTTTGTAATGATTATGTGAAACTTCCTTATACTCTAGCACCAAATTTATGCATGCCAATTAAGTGTCGACCCTCAACCAACAAACACAAATAAGTTATCAATCAAACAGTTAAGCCAATTGCATTCACAATTCAAGATTTCATAACTGGAATTTATCAACTCATATTGCACACATAATCATGGCTTTGAAATCACCCCTAGCCAAGAGGGGTTTAGTCACTCATGTTTACAGCAAAACAAAGGGAAAAGAAATTAAACATTGTCAATATAGAACGAATTACACCTGTAATGCTCCAACAATCAAGCTTGAACATCCAAGAGTCCTTCCTTCTTTCTTCTTGCTGCAACACAAAGGTGGATGGAGTGTATGAGATGTGTTTTGGGTTCAGGAAGGTGGTCTAGGGTGGATGAGCTATGGCAAGGATGTTTGTGTATGGTTCTGGTTATGTATGGGTGCTGAAGGAAAAATTTTGTCCTAGCTAAGAACAAGTAAGAACATTTGAATACAAATGCAAACTATTAATACATTAAAGTAGGCAGGCATTCAAAAACAATTCATAAAACCCATGACTTTCAAAGCCTAGTATATGGTGAACCAAAAAGACTCTTTAACAACATTAAAGAGAGGTAAAGATTTAGAGTTTCTTTACCCTTGAAGCTCATCCTTGTTTACACAAGGGATTCACCCAAGTGGAGGGCCTTCAAGTCACCTCCAAGCTACTTGAATCTTGCTTGTGATTTTCCCCTTTTAGTGCTCCTTTGCTCCTTGAGGATGTGAGGAAAGGATCTCCAAAACACCAAAGGTTTGGTGTCTCTAAGTCTCCACACCAAGGGTGAGGTGTGAAGATGAAATGGATGACTTAGAGAAGAAAAGATTGCTAGCTAAATCTCCTCTAAGTGGCCGGCCTCTTTGTAGAGAGAAAGAGAGAAAAATGTTTCACCTCTTTGCCTCAAAGAAAACCCTAATGAAAATAAAGCTATAAAGTTTCTTTTATACTTCATTACAAGTGAGTGGCAAACTTGTAATTAATCCAAGTTTGCTCTATTCACCCTAATGGCCGGCCTTACCTTGTTATTGGGCTAATTTGCCCATTTTGTTTTAGTTGTCATACAACTTAAACATAATGGGCCTTCTGGACCAAAACGCTTTTGGGCCCCGAAACCCAAAACCAACTTAAAAGCCCAATACGAACCTTTCGTAAAATTAATTAACTAATTTAATTAATCTTTGACCATTCTTCAATTAAACCATTTAATTGCATATCCATTTCATTTAATTTCTTCACTATCGCCCTTACTCGGTGTACGATCCATTAGGTTCCAATTAGCGAGGTAGTGGGCGATTGTTACTCTTAACAATCGATTGTGAATTGAAACCACATTTCAATTCTCCCTTAAAATTAGTGTTTGCTAATCATTAGGGCTTCCACAAACCATGAGTGACACCTAGCAGTATGTCATGGTTACCCAAGCTAAGTAGAAGTGGTTGGAAAACCTATCAAGTTACAATTACAATGCAATACGGTCATTCTCTAATACAATACTCTTAATCACATTGTTTGAATGATAGTTTGTTTCATGTCTACTATCCAATGTGATACTTCTCTATATGATTCAATTGAATATGATTTGGAACAAACTTCCTAAGTTATATTCATATGCTTTGGCCAAAGACTCTCGAATCATATCTTAGAGTATTCTCCTTCCTCCATGGAAGGTTAGAGATCCCTTGTTGTACATTCATATACCTACATGAGTAGATAGCTTGACCCCAACAATGTCGTGGACATTCCAATGGAATGCCTTTGACATGATCAAAGATCAAGGACCTAACCATTAGACATCTATGATGCCTCAGGTCAAATGACTACTTTGCATATTGCAACTATCGAGTTCTTACATGACATGTATGTTCGAACTCTCTTTTGATTGTTGTTCAGTGTACTCGATTACTCTTTCGAGCACCTATGTGTTTGTCTTAGTGTCCAACACTAAATGACTTGAGACTAGTCATACTCACGCTTGAGTCAACATAACACATACTAACCTTAGCGGATTGTCAATGCCCACTTGGCAATCCTATGGCTAGGAACGTTTTAGGAATGAACATAAAAGAAAGGTCTCGATAATCTAACTCACTTAGATCACTTATCTCTTAGATCAAATACATTCCTTGGATTCCCTTATTGCTTAAACACATGATACAATAAATAGTGATTAACAATAAGCTTTGCCCTTCATTAAACATATAAACGTTTAATAAAATAAGTATTCCAAAAGCTATTACATCAAATTAGTGGCTTTGTGGGCATACTTCCAACAATTTCCCACTTGCAGTCAAAGCCATCCTCCCATGTATCTAATACCCATCCTTTCCATATGACGGTCAAGCTGGATTTGAGACATTGGCTTTGTCAGTGGATCTGCTACGTTATCGGCTGAAGCAACTTTGAGAATGTTGACTTTCCCTTCGGCAGCATATCTTCTAATGATATTAAAACGCCTGTCATTTGATGTGCTCTGGGTTCCTTGGCTTGAGCTATCGCCCCACTATTATCACAGTACAAAGTTAATGGTGATGTAATGGTTGGAACCACTCCAAGTTCAGTGATGAACTTCTTCATCCAGAACGCTTCTTTACCGGCTTCAGCTGCAGCGACATATTCATCCTCTGTCGTGGAATCAGTAATTACACTTTGTTTCTTGCTTTTCCAACTGACAGCCCCATTATTCAGAGTGAATACATATCCGGAGTTGGAACTCCTATCATCGACGTCAGATTGGAAATCTGCGTCTGTATAGGCTTCCACTCGCAACTTTGTTGCTCCTCCATAAACGAGGAACATGTCCTTAGTTCTTCTTAAGTACTTAAGGACCGTCTTGACAGCTGCCCAGTGTTCTGATCCTGGGTTAGATTGATATTGACTAGTAATGCTCACAGCATATGCGATATCAGGCCTTGTGCATATCATGGCATACATGAGACTTCCTATGGCGGAAGCATAAGGAATAGCATTCATTTGCCGTATCTCTTCAGGAGTCTTAGGTTTCATGGACTTAGAAAGGTGAATTCCATGTCTAACAGGAAGAAAACCTTTCTTAGATTGTTCCATTTGGAACCTACTTAGCACCTTATCAATGTACATAGATTGGGATAATCCAATTAATTTTCTGGATCTATCACGATAAAGCTTTATCCCAAGTACATAAGATGCATCTCCTAAATCTTTCATGTGGAAGGTTTTGGACAACCACACTTTTACAGAAGAAAGTACTGCAGTGTCATTCTCGAATAGTAATATGTCATCTACATATAACACGAGGAATACAACTGCATCCCCAACGACCTTTTGATAAACACAATTGTCGTCTTCGTTTTGAGTTAAACCAAACGTTTTGATTTCAGTGTCGAAACGAATGTTCCAGCTCCTGAAGGCTTGCTTAAGTTCATAAATGGACCTTTGAAGCTTGCATACTTTAGTCTTTTCAAACTTGGACATGAAACTTTCGGGTTGAGCCATGTAAAGCTCTTCCTCTAGGTAGCCATTCAAAAAGGCCGTCTTCACGTCCATTTGCCAGATTTCATAATCATAGTACGCAGCTATAGCAAGCAAAATCCGAATGGACTTAATCATGGCTACAGGAGAGAAAGTTTCTTCATGGTCAATCCTTTCTCTTTGCCTGTAACCCTTGGCTACTAATCTAGCCTTATAAGTCTCCACGTTCCTATCAACGCCTATCTTCCTCTTGAAGACCCATTTGTTTCCAACAGGTACAATACCTTCTGGAGGGTCTATAAGAGTCCAGGCCTGATTTTGATACATGGAATCCATCTCGGATTTCATGGCCTCTTGCCATCTCTTTGAATCAATGTCGGACATTGCTTCAGTGTAGTCTCTAGGGTCCTCCTTTGTGTCATTGTCACCTAGAAGGTGCAATTCCATAAAGTCATTGTCTAAGCCATACCTCTTAGGTGGCTTACTAACCCGTTCAGATCTACGTGGAGCTAGGGGTTCAGGAACAGGGTTGTCAACTTGTCGAGTGCTTGTTTGTGGTTCATCATTAATCTCATTAATTTCCATCTCTTTGCTTATAGTTCCTTTGAGAACAAATTCGTCCTCTAGAAACTTAGCAGTTCTGGCGACAAAGACTTTCTGGTCGTCTGGATGGTAGAACTCATATCCCATAGTTTCTCTAGGATATCCCACAAAATAGCACCTTACTGATCTCGCTTCGAGCTTAGTAGCTTCAAGCTTCTTGACATATGCTTCACAACCCCAAATCTTAACATGATTAAGACTTGGCTTTCTTCCATGCCATATCTCATAGGGCGTTTGTGAAACTGACTTGGAAGGTACTCTATTAAGCAGGTAAGCTGCTGTATATAGAGCGTATCCCCAGAATGCTACTGGTACATCAACGGAACTCATCATAGAACGAACCATGTTCATCAAGGTTCGATTTCTCCTTTCAGAAACTCCATTAAGTTGTAGAGTTCCCGGTGGAGTCCACTGTGATATTATTCCACACTCTTTGAGATAATCTAGGAACTCATTACTCAGATATTCACCCCCTCGATCCGATGTTAGGATCTTTATCTTTTTCCCAGTTTGCTTCTCAAATTCATTCTTGAATTCTTTGAACCTTTCAAAGGATTCTAACTTGTACTTCATAAGATACACATAGCCAAACCGAGAGTGATCGTCGGTGAATGTGATATAGTAGGAGAAGCTTCCTCTCGACGTAGTAGACATAGGTCCACATACGTCAATGTGGATTAACCCTAGAATTTCAGTGGCACACTCTCTTTTTCCAGTAAATGGAGATTTGGTCATCTTCCCTTTCAAGCAACATTCACAAGTAC
The DNA here is from genome assembly GCF_916048215.2 of Malus sylvestris. Classification (NCBI taxonomy): domain Eukaryota; kingdom Viridiplantae; phylum Streptophyta; class Magnoliopsida; order Rosales; family Rosaceae; genus Malus; species Malus sylvestris. The sequence continues at coordinate 15,518,420 of NC_062269.1, forward strand.
CCATCCGGTCATCACCTAATGGGCGGAAATATCCGTCTTTCGACATCTTGCGAATCTTATCAAGGTTCACATGTCCAAGTTTAAGATGCCACATCTTTTCTTGGTTAACTTCTTCTCTAGCCCTTTTGGGTTTTGAGGTATTCCCGCTTGCAATACAGTGCATCCCACTATTCGTCTCTAGGTGAAAAAGTCCCTCTATCATATTACCATGAGAGATAATACGACCGTTCAAGTATAAAGTGCAACTCATTTTGTCAAACAATACTGAGTGCCCATCTCGTAAAAGCTTAGAGATGGAAATCAAATTCTTTATACATGAAGGAAAATATAAACAATTTTTAAGTTCCAGGACTTCCCCAGAGGGTAGGTTAAGCATGTAGGTGCCTATTGCTTTTGCAGAGATTTTAGTGCCGTTCCCAACTCGCACAACCATCTCCCCATTGCGCAGTGACCTGCTCCCTGCTAGTCCCTGCAACGTATTGCAGATATGTTGACTAGCGCCTGAATCAAATATCCAGGAATTGGAGCTCACTGTAAAAGCACTCTCTATGACAGAAATAGTCTCTTCAAAAGTTCGTGTCATAAGGCTCGCAATGTGCACCCTGTATTTCTTATTCCAACGTTCATCCTTTCCACAATGAAAGCATGTTCCTTTGGACTTCTTTGCCTTCTTCTTATGCAACCTTTTCCTTGTGATTGCATTCTCACTCCCACTGTCCCTTTTGAAACCTTTTTCAAATTTACAGCACATGTCAATCATCTCGTTTAAAGCATGATCGAATCTATTCACTTTATAGTTTACAATAAACTTAGTGAAATCATCCGAGAGAGATGCAAGGAAAAAGTCTTGGGCCATTTTCCCATCGATGGAAGTTCCTAAACTTTTAAGATCTTTAAATATCTTTTCCATCTTTTGTCCATGTTTATGGACCGATGTCCCCTTTGCCATTTTGGCATTCATTAGACTACAAACATTTGAAAATCGTACATTACTAGTCTCAATGTCATGCATCTTATGCAAACTTTCAACCATGGCACAAGAAGTGTCCATGTGCTTATGTTGCTTCATAAGCTCCTCACTTAGTGAAGTGAGGATTAAGCATTTGGCTTGTAGGTCATCCTCATAGTGTCTAACATATTTTTGACACTCCTCCTTTGAAGCTAGTTTCGTAGGAGGTAAATGAGGAGGGGATTGCTTAAGCACATATAATATGTCTTTCACCTTTGAGACATTCTCAATGTGGCGATACCAAGCAAAGAAACGTTGGCCCTTAAGGCCCTTTTTGTCAAGTATAATGGTGGGTATAATTTTAGGCATGTCGTTAACTACATAACATAACAGAAATCGTATTAGATTGTTTGTTTTAAAACTATTTGATTGGGTCTTTGAATCAAATAGTACCACCCACTATTTTTGGCAAATTCCACATCCCTCAATAGAATTCGAGAGTTATATTGAACTCTTAGCGGGGTATGGGAGACTCACCATTACCAAGCCCACCTCACGATGATACGATGTTGGTTAGCAAAAATAATGATGAGAGAATAACGCTTTATTCATTTACAACTTTTGTAATTACCCATCCGTTTGGCCTCTAGAGAATGTTGCCTCACGATGATACGATGTCGGCTCCATTGCACTTACTTAAGTTATTCCCACCATGCTTAGTTTGTGAAGGGGATCAAGAATAGCCTCACGATGATACGATGTCGGCTATCCTCGTTGCCTACACTCACCTCATCATATGTTTATGGACTCCTCCTGGATGTAAGCACATACTTTGAACTCCCCCATGATAGGGTGAAGCCGGTGCATGAGTCACAAACGATTGGAGCCCACCACGGTGGAAGGCCTACGAAGAGACGTTCAAAACATCTCTCGCTTGTCAACTTAATATTCGTTTTGTTGAGGGAGTAGTGTTGGGCTACATCAAAATCATTTTAATCTCATTAAAAGAACTTGGGCCTATCATAACCATTGGTCCAAGTTAATATGAATTAGTAGTTTATAATACTCCCACTATTTCGAAGAAACAAGCGAGACTATATGGAACTACTAACGAATGCATTGCATCCTCATATGGACTATATAGTCATATTAGGTTTTAGGATGATTATGAACCGTTTAATTTGATCCAACACGAGTCTTGGGTTGGACCTTGGGTCTAAGGTAGGTAGTTGTTGATTTTAGTTACGCGTTAATCCAATTAAACCGTTATTTCCTATTGGGCGTTGGACCCAACTATTCCATTTTGCATACATATAAACAAAAAGGAATACATGAAATAATAATAAGGGCTTATGCCCTTTTACAACACAAATGATGGACTTATGTCCATTTACAACAAATTGAATTAATCAAATTACATTCAAATCTACACTACTAAACCCAAACATTCATAATGTAAATCGGCCAATCACATAGCTCAATTATCGAGGCCTTTGGTTCATAATCACCCTTTTCTTAATCAATCACATTAACTAAGAAAACAACTTTAAACAATTGGTTTTCGGATCCATAGAATTGATTTAAATGGAGCTAAATGAAATGAAAATCCAATTCTCATTAAAGAGACAAAACCATTTTGTTCTCATCTTATTTGGGCCAAAAGGAAACTATGACCACAACATTTGGGCCACAATGCAAATACAAAAACTTTTGGGGTCACTTTGTAAAAACACAAAAGTCCACAACTTCATGTAATTACAACTAGAACCCAAAATTTTAATAATGTAAAAACATCATTAAAGGATCAAAACAATTTGTCCTTTAGAGTTTTTGGGCCTTAACGTAAAAACGTAAACTTTTGGGCCAAAGTGCAAATACACAAAAGTATCAAAACTTTATGTAATTGCATAAAAGGCCCCAAAAGTACCCCCACTAGGGGGTGGCCGGCCTTTAGAGAAGGTATGAAAAATTTTCTAAAAAGTTTTTGCAAGTGGATTTTGGTGGGTGAGGTAAAGGTGAAATTGATGGTTTGTAAGAAAACTTAAAGTCTATGACAAACATTAAAACCATTTTATCACATCTCACCAATAACCATCAACCATCAAATAATAAACCAAAACTTTATGAAAAAACATAAAACTTTTGAATCAAAACTTCAAACCTTTTTGTTCTTGGCAAGAACTTCAAGAACATTGAAGAACACTCATGAAAACTCATAATAGCTCCATGAATGTTTTCACTCACCAAAACTCAATTTTTCACCACTCAAAAGAGGGCTAATATCCTAGGGTACTTAGGGATTCCAAAAGTCACTTTAAAACCATTTTAACAAGACAAACATGAACCCAAAAAATCACCCTTTGGATTTGGCCGAATTTCCCAACATACATGGCACCAAATTTTAGTTCCAATATTCATGCTTAAATGAAATACATCTACAACATTTGAGATGCTAAATTTTCTAGCAAAATTTATATTCAAAAGCAAGAACAAAGCTTGTAACATTTACAACATTTAAATCACAAATCATGAAAATCACAAAACCCAAAAGGATTCACCATAAACTAGGCCTAGGCTCTAATACCACTTGAAGGAAAAATTTTGTCCTAGCTAAGAACAAGTAAGAACATTTGTATACAAATGCAAACTATTAACACATTAAAGTAGGCAGGCATTCAAAAACAATTCATAAAACCCATGACTTTCAAAGCCTAGTATATGGTGAACCAAAAAGACTCTTTAACAACATTAAAGAGAAGTAAAGATTTAGAGTTTCTTTACCCTTGAAGCTCATCCTTGTTTACACAAGGGATTCACCCAAGTGGAGGGCCTTCAAGTCACCTCCAAGCTACTTGAATCTTGCTTGTGATTTTCCCCTTTTAGTGCTCCTTTGCTCCTTGAGGATGTGAGGAAAGGATCTCCAAAACACCAAAGGTTTGGTGTCTCTAAGTCTCCAAACCAAGGGTGAGGTGTGAAGATGAAATGGATGACTTAGAGAAGAAAAGATTGCTAGCTAAATCTCCTCTAAGTGGCCGGCCTCTTTGTAAAGAGAAAGAGAGAAAAATGTTTCACCTCTTTGCCTCAAAGAAAACCCTAATGAAAATAAAGCTATAAAGTTGCTTTTATACTTCATTACAAGTGAGTGGCAAACTTGTAATTAATCCAAGTTTGCTCCATTCACCCTAATGGCCGGCCTTACCTTGTTATTGGGCTAATTTGCCCATTTTGTTTTAGTTGTCATACAACTTAAACATTATGGGCCTTCTGGACCAAAACGCTTTTGGGCCCCGAAACCCAAAACCAACTTAAAAGCCCAATACGAACCTTTCGTAAAATTAATTAACTAATTTAATTAATCTTTGACCATTCTTCAATTAAACCATTTAATTGCATATCCATTTCATTTAATTTCTTCACTATCGCCCTTACTCGGTGTACGATCCATTAGGTTCCAATTAGCGAGGTAGTGGGCGATTGTTACTCTTAACAATCGATTGTGAATTGAAACCACATTTCAATTCTCCCTTAAAATTAGTGTTTGCTAATCATTAGGGCTTCCATAAACCATGAGTGACACCTAGCAGTATGTCATGGTTACCCAAGCTAAGTAGAAGTGGTTGGAAAACCTATCCAGTTACAATTACAATTCAATACGGTCATTCTCTAATACAATACTCTTAATCACATTGTTTGAATGATAGTTTGTTTCATGTCTACTATCCAAAATGATACTTCTCTATATGATTCAATTGAACATGATTTGGAACAAACTTCCTAAGTTATATTCATATGCTTTGGCCAAAGACTCTCGAATCATATCTTAGAGTATTCTCCTTCCTCCATGGAAGGTTAGAGATCCCTTGTTGTACATTCATATGCCTACATGAGTAGATAGCTTGACCCCAACAATGTCGTGGACACTCCAATGGAATGCCTTTGACATGATCAAAGATCAAGGACCTAACCATTAGACATCTATGATGCCTCAGGTCAAAGGACTACTTTGCATATTGCAACTATCGAGTTCTTACATGACATGTATGTTCGAACTCTCTTTTGATCGTTGTTCAGTGTACTCGGTTACTCTTTCGAGCACCTATGTGTTTGTCTTAGTGTCCAACACTAAATGACTTGAGACTAGTCATACTCACGCTTGAGTCAACATAACACATACTAACCTTAGCGGATTGTCAATGCCCAATTGGCAATCCTATGGCTAGGAACGTTTTAGGAATGAACATAAAAGAAAGGTCTCGATAATCTAACTCACTTAGATCACTTATCTCTTAGATCAAATACATTCCTTGGATTCCCTTATTGCTTAAACACATGATACAATAAATAGTGATTAACAATAAGCTTTGCCCTTCATTAAACATATAAACGTTTAATACAATAAGTATTCCAAAAGCTATTACATCAAATGAGTGGCTTTGTGGGCATACCTCCAACAGGTGCGGCTAGATGTATAGAATGGTGAATGGTTGAAGGATGAGGCTAGATATATATAAAAAGGCTCTCCCCCCCCCCCCCACCGGCTAGGGTTCAGAAAAGGGTTTTAAATACTTAACTAATTTGTCCCACAATTGAATAGGTAAGAAAGAATCAGAAATTAAAGAGAAATAGGTAACAAAGATGCGGCACAATATAGGAAAGGTATTTAAGGTCAGAATTTAAGAGAGAAAAGGGAAGGAAGGTGCGGCTTCTTGTTTGAAGAAAAGGGAATGTGGTTTTAGGTCAGAAAATAGGCAAGGAGAGGATACCTTGTGCGGCAAGAAAAGGAAAAGACCTAGGGTGGTGCGCCTTGGACTTTAGGGCAAGTTTAGGACTTCCAACACATGTAATTAAATGTTCTAACATATTTTGGAACCCTTTTGTGGCTGGAACATAGGTGAGGAAGGATTAGAAAGCTTCCAAGTCAAGAATATAAACTTTCAAGAATGGAAACCTCAAAGAATAGAAACTTCCAACTTTAGACACTTTGGCTTCCAATTTTGAACTCTTTGTTCTTCATTTTCATTTCTTCATTTCTTTCATCTCATTATTCATTCCTAGTCTCCTTTGATCTTCAATTTTGTCCATCTCCCTTGCTCCATTCATAAGCTATCCATTCCATGCTCAAAACTGCTCCAAAAAGCTCCAAAATGCACTTCTTTGCCTCTTTAACCCTTTGGACCTACAAACACACGAAAATTGCTTGAAATACTAATTTAACTAAGAAATAACAACCTAAATGCACAATAACAAGCTAACTAAGTCTCATAAATATGCTCCTATCAAATTCCCCCACACTTAGCTTTTGCTAGTCCTCGAGCAAAACAAAACAAAACAAAAGAAACAAAACATACAATCTAAACCTTCCAACATTTGCCTCAGGGATTTCCAATGAAACATGACATGTCAAAGATCACTACTCACATGAATTTAAGCAATCCTTACCCTCGAGCATACTTAATCATAATCACCATTCATTAGTTCACATTTAATCAATTAAAACAACAATTTGAATGTAGTTACATGCTTTAGAGAATTCCCTCAATTCCTTACTACATATGCACTCAATTTTCACTCAGATTTTCTGACTACACACCCTACACTAGGTATATGTGAGAAGATTGATGTCAACATGAAAACTAGTACTCACATATGTTTATAACAAAGAAAGCAATTTCTGGAATTATCAATGCATGTATATATATGATCTCATGAACGGAATGCTACTACTTAGAAGTGAGAACCAGGGATTCCATATGCTCATACCAATTCCAAACTCCACAAATTGAAACACACAACACTCAAGATGGAAGTCAAGGGTTGAAACGGGGCTAAGGTATTGGTTAACAAAGAAAGGTAAGGGGAAACAAACGTTCTTAAAGCAATAGTGAGCAAAGTAATGATTTTGACACTTAGAATTAACTTTTGTATGTAAAAATCTACTTAAACACAAAGGGAAAGTTCATGCAACACTAAGGGTCAAATTCAAACTTTTGGACCCTTTCTTCAACAATCAACACATGTGAGGTTCATTCTCACTTATTTTTCAACTCTTTTTCATTCTTTTTACACTTTTCTTCTTCTTTTTCTTTTTCTACGAATTTTTTTTCTCTCTTTTTTATTGTTGTCGTGCCCTATGGCACACAAAATATACAATGTGAAACCTTTCCCCCACACTTGTTTTCTGCAATAATGTTACCCAAAAGGAATTCCTTCTAAGTCATGCTCCACTATACTTCAAGAACAAGGGTATGGAAAGTCCTATTCTAGGCTAGGTAGGGATAATGTGGTTAATAAAGAAAATAGGCTAAACAAGGCTCAATGAGGTTTAAACCTACAAAACAAATGACAAAGGTGGATTCGGCTATTTGGCTTTGGTTCACTAAACAACTTCATCTTGAATATGTGTTATGCAAATCAATGTCATGCTTTGAATGGAACGGGCATGAGTTCTAGTATTTAGAACTATAATGATGAAACACATTTTAAGTAGCAACCAAGCAAAGAATAATGAGATCATGCAAGGACTTTAGAAAACAAGAATGCATAGATTAATAACTCTCCAAATAAACGTTTAGGCTCAAGTCTCTCAGGGATGTAGTGTTAGTTTGAGTTCCTTCCTTCAAGCATGTTACAAAAATTGATTTTTTTTTCTTTTGTGTTTGCATGTGAATTCATAAACTATAACTAGAACTAAGCATAAACCAAAGAGCATATCAAACTTCCATCCATGTTTGTAACTTTCTTTAACAGTCATGCACTTAAAAACCAAATCCTCATCATTGTGTTGGAAGGTATCCTAAGACACAAACGACTCTTTTTTGAATTTTTTTCAAAACATTTTTCGATTTTTTCTTGCTTTTTCTGTTATATGACATAAAAACACTTTAAAACATACTAAAAACACTTAAAAACAGTGAGAAACAGCATTATAATTGATAGGTGAATAAAACCCACGAAAATCATTCTAAAACAGCTTGTTTACCCCCCCTTACACTTAAATCAAATATTGTCCTCAATGTTTCACACATAAACGTACACAAAAGCAATTAAACAAACAACGAATAAACATACTAAACAGGTTAGAATAGAAACAATAAAGATAAGGGTTTAGGAACGCAAATCTTTAATGTTGTTAAAGAGTCATGTGGTTCACCATTCACTAGGTTTTGAAAGTCATGGGTTTTAGAATTGTTTTTTAATGCATGCCTACTTTAAAGTGTTATTAGTTCGCTTATGTGTTCAAATCTTCTCACATGTTCTTAACTAGGACAAAATTTTTCCTTCAGCCTAGCCCTGGCCCAGGCGAGTACTGACACCAGCGTAGCACATAATGAGCAAATAACGTAAATATAGTCATGCCACAGTAATTCGATAATCCTAGCCAACATAATATTATTCATAGCAATAAATTTAATTAAGGCATCCTGTAGTATTTATAATGATTTCCTAATTCTCATCATTACGACATTTCGTATAAATGTTAATCTAATTACGGCATCACCTAGAAAATTCATTATTAGATGTATATATGGAAACTAAACCAATATATATATATATAAACAGACCCAGTCACAGATATTTTGTAAAATCCCACATCACCCAAAGGTGATGATCCTATAAGCCTTATATGTATATTCCCATCTCTACCTAGCACGAGGCATTTTGGGAGCTCATTGGCTTTGGGTTCCATGGGAATTCTGAAGTTAAGCGAGTTCACGCGAGAGCAATCCCATGATGGGTGACCCACTGGGAAGTTCTCGTGTGAATTCCCATAAACAAAACCGTGAGGGCATGGTTGGGGCTCAAAGAGGACAATATCGTGATATGGTGGAGTCAAGCCCCAGATGTGGTGTGGGCCCAGGCCGGGATGTGACAATTATGTATCAGAGCCAATTCATGGATGGAAATATGTCGACAAAGACGTCGGGCCCCTAAGGAGGGTGGATTGTAAGATCTCACATCGCCCAGGGGTAAGGATCTTGTAAGCCTTATATGTATATTCTCATCTCTACCTAGCATGAGGCCTTTTGGGATCTCACTGGCTTCGGGTTCCATCAGAACTCCGAAGTTAAGCGAGTTCGCGCAAGAGCAATCCCATGATGGGTGACCTACTGGGAAGTTCTCATGTGTTCCCAGAAGGAAAACCGTGAGGGCGTGGTCGGGGCCCAAAGCGGACAATATCGTGTTACGGCAAAGTCGAGTTTAGGATGTGGTGGGGGCCCGGGCCAGGATGTGACATATTTGCGAAGTCGTTGCCATTCAAACAAGTAGATATGGATTGCCGATGCTAATCGTACCTAAGCATAATAGAGACCCATTAGTAAAACTTAATTACAACGTTTGAAATTGAAGAAAAAAGACAACGGATTCGAAATCAACGCATCCTAATACGCTAAGAAGGGTCCCGAGCAAATTTTGTAAAAAGTCAATCGAGACACCCTGACAGTCAACTACGTTAAAACTTTGGAATTTCATTAAATGGATGTCAAAAATGGGTCCGGGCATCGAAATTAGCCTAAGAGGTTTTTCGAGAAAATTTGAAAAAGTCAACGTAAGGAATATTCCAGAATACTCTAAGTTCATTTAAGAAATAGGCTGGGCAGCATTAATGGGCCAAAGGCTTGGGCCGGCCCATGGATCAGGTTTTTTTGCCTTTCTCTTTTCTTTCTTGTTTTTTCTGGTTCGACTAACCCTGTTACAGGTTGCCGGATTCTGGGAATTTTGGTCGGGAAACTTCCCTAGCTCCGCTTAGCTTCGAATCTCAACTAAAACTAGCAATTTAAATACCAAATTGAAGTTCAAGAAGAGATCAAGAGAAATATAACAATATGAGGTCCTGCTGCCATGGCCAGAGTTGGCTAAAAAACGGCTCGAAGTCGTCGGATCTCTCGCCGAAAAACTAGGTTAATTTCTAAGCGTGTTTTCTGCATCAAAATGTCGCCAAAACTCCTTAAACATACCTAATCATACTATAAACCATGATCTACGAATATCTTAGGGGTTTTCGAGGCTTACCTTTGCCAGGATAACAAGAACTCACTGGAGTTCTCCATTTCCAGTTTTTCTCCGATGCGAGGTCTGAAAGTTGTTCGAGTTTGGGTTCTAGGCTTGGGAAGAGAGAGATGGGACGAGCTGGGGGTGATAGTGATGTGGCTCATGCACGAGGTACGTGGTGGAGGAGCGAGAAAGCTAAGAAAGTGTATGAGAGAGAAAGAGAGAGGGCTAAGAGAGTAGTGAGAGAGAGTCTAAAGGAGATGAGAGAGAGATAGAGAGAGATAGAGATGTCCGAGAGAGTGGGAAAATGATACAGGGACAAAAGGGAGAGGAGGCCTACATGGGTGGGTCCCACGAACACAAATGTCACATAAGAAAAATAATAATAAAATAATAAGGAGAAATATCTAGAATAGTGAATTTACTAAAATGCCCATTTGTTTCGTAGTTCCATAAAATCTTCATCGTTACTCCAAATTCGATTTCGTTTGCTCCCACGCGTTCGTACCACCGAGTACTTCGAGAATATGGTAAATTAATAACTCATACGCGTCATGTATAACGATCAACGAAAGTCAACAATCTCGCCACTAGGGGCATTTTTGTCAATTCACTCTTTTAGAATTTCTAAATTCATAAAATTAGGAACGGGTTGTCACAGTGGCTACTGCTGCTGGCATAACCACGGTACCTCATGGTGAGCCTCGAGGAGCGACTGTCTGGAGCCACATCACGATCTCATTCGGTTGGTCCATGTCCTTCAACGTAGGGGGTCCCATTGGTTATAGTTTGTAAATTTCCTACCATCGTAGTCGTGGATCTTCAAATGAAAGAAGTTGAAAGTGAGAGTCTTCTTCGAGTCTTTGGATCAAAGCTCTCAATGATAGCACCAATTTGTGGATGCAAATTTTCGCATTCCTTTGATTGACGAATCTGCACCTGCAAAATAATAATACCTAAGATTAAGGCCAAATGACTCACGCTCCCACAATGAATGTAGGGGAGGGGAGCTTTGACCGAAGAATCTCCGAATCCAAAGTTAGAATTCTTAAAAGAAAGTGTTTGAGTGTTTGTGGGTAGCGAAAGACCTCCTCAATTTTGGAGATAAATGGAGTATTTATAGGAGATGAGAGAAGCATGGGCCGACCCTCTAGGGCAGGCCCCATGTGGTATTTTGGGTGGAATATTCCAAGATATTTGTATAGATCCTATGTGGTATTTTGGGTGGAATATTCCAAGATATTTATGTAGATAAATATCTTGGAGTAATTAGGTAAATATCCTAAATTGATGAGACTAGGATTACTTATTTGAAAGAGATCTTCTCTGCTTAAGAATGTATTTATGATAAGAATAAGGAATTATCCTATCATAAATACCTTTGACTTTTCCTACGGGCAGGGGTGCCTTGAGCAGTCGTTGATCTCTGCCTACTCCACCTCAGTTGTGCATGGTGAATGAGCTGCTCCCTGCTCATTTAATAGGGGTAGTCTTGTCTTCCTTGGAAAATAATCCATGTGTCAGCTCCATGATTTTTGTGATTATTTTTTACTCCACAACACCCTTCACAACTCTATCTCTTTGCTTCTCTTTCCACGCGAATACAACACTCAACTATGCTTCTCTCTCTCTCTCTCAAGCAAAAACACACTCAGTGAACCAAAAAAGATTAAAGACATAGGATATATCGAGTCGCAATCGAAAGTCAGCTTCAATCCACCTGAATTGAACACCCTCACCCTTCAACAGCTCCCTCTCTCTGCCTCTCTTTCCTCGTGAAGGTGACCCTAACCTCTCATTCTCTTTGACAAAAACACACCAATGAACCAAAACAAAAAAAGTAGAGGTATGGGATTACCTGGTCATAATCGAAACAGAGCTTCAATCCACTTGAATCGATTGCCTGGTCTCCCTCTCTTTGCCAAAAACATACCGAATGAGTAATACATAAAAAGGTTTTCAATTGCAACGGGTTACAACAACAAAGTTCTATCCTAAGCTCGTCAGATCATGACCATTGGATTTTGGTCCGCACGCAAAGTCCGCACCTTAGAAACCCCAAATATAATTACTAAACTTTTTATTGGGTGCGGATTTGGGTGTGAGCTTCCCATCAGCCCGTTAGGTCCATACAGAAATCACCTAAGGCCATTATATAAATACCCTCAGTTACCCGCACACACCACTTCCTGTAGGTCTAGGGTTTTTCATTATTCAATTCAGAGTAATCAAACCCTAGCAATGGCGACTCCCGCAATCGAGTCAGTGCAGTGTTTTGGCCGCAAGAAGACCGCTGTCGCTGTCACATACTGCAAGCGCGGCCGTGGCCTCATCAAGATCAACGGCTGCCCAATCGAGCTCGTCGAGCCCGAGATCCTCCGCTTCAAGGCCTACGAACCCATCCTACTCCTCGGACGACAGCGCTTCGCCGGTGTCGACATGCGCATCCGCGTCAAGGGAGGCGGTCACACCTCCCAGATCTACGCCATCCGCCAGAGCATCGCCAAAGCTCTCGTCGCTTTTTACCAGAAATATGTGGATGAGCAGAGCAAGAAGGAGATTAAGGACATTCTGGTCAGGTATGACAGGACCCTCCTTGTTGCTGATCCGAGGCGCTGCGAGCCCAAGAAGTTCGGCGGTCGTGGTGCTCGTGCTAGATTCCAGAAGTCTTACCGTTGATTTGGGGCAAATGGAAGGCGAAAGATGGACAGGTTTAGCTTCTTCGTTTCGGTTTATGGTTTAAGGGTTATTGACTTTGTTTTAAGAAGTTGGGAAGTTAAATGGGTATTTTATAATTTTCCAGAATTTTGATCATCGAGACTTTGTTGTTGTTTTTGAGTATGTTGGATATTGAATGGTTACCATATTAAGTATGACATGCTTCAATTAATTACTAGTTTATTTTTCTACTGCGTGGCTTCATCCTTTGGATAAACTAGTGTGTTTTGGCTTGCTTAAAATGCTTAATCTTTAGGATTTCTATTTGTATGGCTTAGTATGCTTTAGCATATGTATAATGTTTTCGTTCTGGGCAATGCCGGCCCCCGGTCTCCTATGCTTTACCATTTATACAATGTTTTTGTTCCAGGCAATTTCGTCCCCCGGTCTCCTATGCTTTACTGTTTATACAATGTTTTTGTTCCAGGCAATGCAGTCCCCGGGTTTTTTGTGATTCATTAGACTCGCCGTAAGTTTTGTGATGTATAAACTGTCTGAGGCGGAAATTGGTTTGTTTTGATGGATGTCGATAGAAGAAAGATTTTGCATTGCAATGCATGGTTTACTTAGGTTTGGTCTATTTTGGGTACAAAAAGTTTGTAGTTTGATTATCAAGATGTCATTGATAAGCCTTTTGACACTGGTTCGTGCATATCTGATGTTATGAATTGATTTTGTATACTATTTCACCATGTACCATATATGTCTTTGTTATCGTACATGCCTTAGCTTTTGCAGTTATGTGTTACACATGTGAGCAATGTGGAAAAAATCTTGAGCAGCCTGGAAAATAGAAACAAACCAAACTTGAGCAAAGTTATTTCAATTTGGCTCGATCGACCTTACGAAGTATGTGTGATGGTCTTCAGATGAGTAATGCTACACTTACAACCTATTTGTACCATCATTTGTACAATCTCTCTAAAAGAGGTAGGGTTTGCTACGCAAATAGCCTCATCTTTGAAATAGAGAGATGATACAAATTGGTGGTAAGAATAGTATTTCTTATTTCAAAGAGATTTCGGGGGTAGAGAGGAATTTTAGTCTCACAAAATGTTATTAGCTAAATTGTCAATTTGTCCCTGAACTATCATTTAACTTTTGATTTCCCCCTGAACTTTTTAATTGGAAAATTAAGAACTTAAAACTAATTTTTTTGGTCGATTTCCCCCTTACCGTTAGTTTTTCATAGATTTCATTCAAATTAACATTAATTTTTATCATGTGCACACCACGTGACTCTCCTTTGTGCACAAAAGCATCATTTCGTTAGGTTTTCAGACACAAAAGTTATAGAATCAACATATTTGCATTGGTTTATATTTTAGAAATCTAAGGTTTTCAATTATTTAAAAAAATGAAGCGATCAAACTATTCTCACATGTTGTGCACATGCTTCAATTTAATAGAAATTTAGATGGGATGAATGAAAAATTAACAGCAGGGGCAAATCGGCCAAAAAAATTAGTTTAAGTCCTTAATTTTCCAATTAAAAGGATTAGAGAGAAATCAAAAGTTAAGTGATAGTTCAAAAGGTAAATTGATAGTTTAATCAAATGTCAAATGTTATCTCTGTTAGATTGTCACAGCCCGTCCCTGATTTTAAGAGTTTTTAAAGTTTAATAAAGGATTTTATAAAAATGCCCTTTGAGGCACGTGCATTATTCGAGGTTAATCGTTGGGTCGTGCCATCTAAGATTTGTTCTCTTGTCATATCCTCGTAGTACTTGTCGCTACGGAAGCGTGGGCGCAGACGGTTCGTGATTTGGAGTTACGGTTAAAATTTTACGGAACTCTAACCTGAGAAGTACTTTTACATTGGTTAATATATATATATATATATATATATTAATGTGTTATTATTGTTATTAGTTGTTATTAGAAATGAGAAAAGAATGAGAAGGCATCGGGAGGAAAGGAAAAACAGAGAAAAAGAAAGATTGGGCAAAACAGCCCAATCGGAGAAGAAGGAGTTGGCGAATTACAAAAGGAGAGAGGAAGGGTTGGCCAACCAGAGAAGAGAGCAGGAGGGAAAGGAGGAAGAAGAACTAGCTAACCGGACCTACGACCCGATTCCATATTACGACCCGGTTCTTGACCTGGTCGTATCTCCTTCGTCTGAGGTCCGTTGGAGGTGATTCCGGTGTCTATGCAACGTTCTCGTCGAGCCCAACATCCCTGTGGTGATAGATTATCAAATTTCTTATCAAATTTATTCGAATTGAAGCCGTACACCCACGATGGTTCCGACGGGTTTTTCCTTTCTCCCGTGAATTTAGAAATGATTCCTTCCAATTACCACCACCATTATACTCCTTAGAACCCAGGAACAAAGCCCATGCAGTGGTGGAGGCGTCGGAGCAAGTTTGAAGGCCGAATCGAATCACACCCAAAACTAGGGTTCTAACGGGTTTTGATGAAATTGGAGCCTTTAAAGGACAAATTGGCCTTGGCCTCAGGTATAAAGTTTACTCTACTCATTGATATCTTCATTTCTGTATTTTTTGAGAATTTTTGGAAATAGTTGGATTTTCTGGCGAGCCGAGACGGCCGACTGCCAACCGCGGCCGTGGCGGCCCGTGCGGCGGCGCGTGGCCAGTGGCCCGCCAATGTCATTCTTAGCATGTGTTTAATGTTCTAGGTTCAGTTTTGATAATTGATTGACGTAAGTTGAGTAATTGAACCTAAGTTCGTTACGATTCATGGTTAGGTGAAAATGTGAATTGATGATCCGACGGTTGGATCGTCACCAAACTGATACGTTGTAATACGTAATATTTGAGGATTATAGGAACTTACGGATTGGGAATCCGATTCACGGATCTTCCGGAATTGGAGTTGTAAGTTCATAAAATAGAATGTTAACCGTCACTTGGTTTTGACAATTGACGGAGATCCGACCGTTGGATGGTAAGGAAATTTTAGGATGTTGTTCTAGAGATATATTGTGGACCTTTGGAAGTTATGGATTGGAAATCTGAGTTGCAGATCTTCCGGATCGAACTACGTAGTGACGTGTTTTATATAAATATATTCTATCGATATGATTTCTGAGGTTGATTTGATGATTATTCTAGGCACCGATCGTCATGACGCCTTGATGTGTTGTGCTAGGGAGTTGTAGGGCGAACTCTAGGTGAGTGGGCAGTATTTTCTGTATTTACTTATATACTATTGATTTTTCCCAGAAATTGAATTTAAATGAAAGTATGTTTTAAATGTCATGCATACATATATATGAATTATATGAATTAGTATTTTGTGCATATATATGTTAAACGGTGCTATGGACACACAGGTGAGTATCAGGTGAGTTTTATGTTAATCATGTGATTTATTGTGATGTGAATTGTGTTGATAGCTCATAACCTGCACTCATGGTGTTAGTGCTTATATTATTCACCCTGCACCACACGCTCACCTTAGATCCAAGTAGGTGCATGTCGTACAGACCATTAGAGGGTCCCGACATGTCGTACAAACCATGAGAGGGTTCCGACTTGTCGGTGAACTTAGATTTTTATACAACTATTGATGAGAGAAGCACTAGAGCGTATTATTACACCATTCTTATCGTACAGACTACTTTAGGTAGTTTCGATTTATGTGCAGAGTAGTGCCGTACAGGTCACAGTTGGTGACTCCGGTTGGATTGGATATTGAGCTATAGAATTAACCATACAGGACCAGCTGCAGGGTCTCCGGTTGATTCCTTATTTCACCTGTTATAATGTTGCATCCTCATTATGTTTTGATGCATAGCATGGCTTATTTTCTTGAAAAGTGTTAAAGACTTGTGATTTGTGTTTTGAGATTATATATGGCTATATATATACTATTTTCTGGGAAAGTATACGGGTTTTACAGCGAGGGGTTAGAAATGTTATTAACTGAAATATTTTCGAAAAGCTTTGTTTTACTGACCCACTCAATCTTGTTTTGCACCCCTCCAGGTTCTAGTTAGTAGTGTTGGTGGCTCACGAGGATTCCCATGGTGTTCTGGCAGAATTCACAAAAGTAGGACTCACCCTCGGGTGGTACATCTTAGTAATTGTATCTTTAAAGCTTCCGGACTGTGTAAATGGTTACGTCACTCTCACGTGACGGCCAGCATGCCCTCCTTCGGGACGGGGTGTGTCAGTTGGTATCAGAGCCTAGGTTGCAATCCTGGACATCTTGAGAATTTCCTAGTGTCTTCTGTCAGAACTATACCGCCTCGTAGTGAGCCACGTAGTTCAGATGAGCCTAGTTTCCCTGATATAGCAGTTTAGGGGAAGCTATTGCTAATGTGATTCAGTCTGTTATCCGTCCTTCCCCAAATGACTCATTTTGAGAATGGTTATAAGTTGAATCTGAATCACTTTAAGGAAATGAAAGACCGGAGGGAGCAAATCCATGGTTTAATCATTTGGAAAAGGCATTTCAGATTCAGCAAGTTAAGGGAATCTTTCTTTTGAAAGGTAGGTCGAGATGACTACCTGGTTTCTGAGTATTGAATTTGCATCCTGGTGTAGGCAGGAGTCTTATTCGATGTTGTCGGAGGACATAACTGTTTGAAAGTTGTTTAAAGAATTGTTTAAGAAAAAATTTATTTCTCCGACATATATTGATGATAAGAAGCAGAAGTTCACAAATTTGAGACAAGGAAAGATGACGGCGAATGAGTATTATAGAAAGTCTACAGACTTGCCTCGTTTCCATTCGGAAGTTGTTGCTAATCCGGTCGAGTTGTTATGTCGTTTTAGGATAGATAATAAGAAGACGTGGCGTTCTTCTGCGACCACTATTCATTGTACTTCTTACCAGGAGTTTACGAGATGTTGAGAATTGAGGACTCTGAGAACATGATTAGCGAGAGTAAAGAAGAATAAGAAAAGAATGGGAATCAGAGGAAAGACGATAAAGTTAAAGATCCATCATATCAAGGACCTCGAAAGACTCAGAACTTCAAAAGAAGTGAAGTTAGAGCTAATTCTTCCAGCTAAGGTTTTAGTGCCACTGGTCAGAGGCGAAGTGATAGATTTACTGGTGACCCCAGATCTCAGAGACAAGGTGACTCTGGTAGAGGAAATGTACCTTTGTGCCGTAGGTACAATAATAGACACTTTGGAAAGTGTGGAAAGCAATGAATGCTACATGTGGACAAATGGGACATAGAGCTGTATATTGTCCCCAGAATCAATAGATGCCCAACGGTCTTCCTTGCCACCACCAACGTCGATCCAGCAAGTTCCTGGATCTATTAGTTATGGTCAGTTAGGTCGTGGTGTGCAGGGGTGAAGTAATCAAGCTATTAGAGGTCACGAGGGATGAAAACAAGCCGATGACGTGTTAACATATCACTGCAAGATGCTTTGAATCATTCGGGCTTGATTATGGATACGTTAGATATTTTGGTCACTTTGCCAGAGTTCATTGGTCATGATGCGGAAATTTGATGTTTTGGAAGACGTTGCCAAAGAGAGTAATGTTGGAGCACGATCGAGGCGTATATATGTATTTCTAATGAAATGCATGATGGTAATATTGCACCCTTAAGAATTATTATTTACTTATCGAGACAACAGTGAGTTATCGTTATTGCGGGCTGCAGACCGTAATATCCATAACTTGTTTGTTAGATTCGTTAAGCAAGTAAACAGGTTGGTCATTCTATGTTGGTTATGATTATTCAGGGTGTCCAATGATGGTGGAAGAAGTAGTTATGCCAACGAATCTTATCCCGTTAGACATTGTGGATTTTGATGTGATTTTAGGCATAGATTGGTTGCATTATAATCGTGCCAATATGGATTGCTACGGGAAATCAGTTACTTTCCATTGTCTTGGATTATCAGAGGTTACTTTTGTGAGTGAGCAAAGTGGAATGAGGCATGCCGTTATTTCTGTTGTGAAAGCAAAGAGATTGTTATCAAAAGGTTGCCAAGGATACCTAGCTCATGTGGTATTGCAGGATCGTACTCCTAGTATTGTGGATGACGTACGAGTGGTAGACATTTTCCTAATGTGTTTCCGGAATGATTTTCCTGGATTGCCACCAGACAGAGATGTGGTGTTCATTATTGAATTGTCTCCAAGTACAGATTTTATGTTATAGATTGGTTCCTACAGAGTTAAAGGAATTGAAAATTTAGTCACAGGAATTGGTTGATAAAGGTTTTAGTTAACCTAGTACGTTACCTTGGAAAACCCCAGCTTTGTTTATAAGGAAGAAAGACGGGACCTTAAGAATATGTATGGATATTAGGTATTTGAATCGGGTAACGAGTAAGAACCGTTATCCATTACCGCGCATTGATGATTGTTTGATCAGCTTAGAGGTACCTATGTGTTTTCAAGGAAGAGTTGAGGTCTGGTATACTCTTAAGTTGAAAGTAAAGCATGCTAGTCATTTTGAGTTGGTGTTGCAATGTTTGAGGAAACATTGGTAGTATGCAAAGTTTGACAAATGTCAATTTTGGACAAATCAAGTGACATTTCTGGGACATATTATATCCGCTTAAGGTATTCAAGTGGATCCTTAAAAGGTAGCAGCGGTTGAGAATTGGGAACAACCTCAAACCGTCACTAAGGTACAGAGTTTTCTTGGCCTAGTAGGATAGTATAGACGGTTTGTGAAAGATTTTTCAGTCGTTGCTTTTCCATTGGCGAGATTGACTAGAAAAGAGGTTAAGTTTGAATGGATTGAGAATAGAAGAACGAGAAGTAGCCTTACTTGCTAGTTCCAAGTTAGGCCTATTTTGGTTGATCGTATACTCGATGCCCAGATGAATGAGGAAGAAATTCAAGAATTAATTGAGGCAAGGAATAAAGGGAAAAAGAAGGACCTTATAGATAGAGAATCATATGGCATACTTATGCAAGAGAACGGGATGGATGTGCCTAATGATGTGGAATTAAAGAAAGCAATTTTGACGATGCACACTGTTCAGCTCATGCGATGCATCCAAGAGGTACTAAGATATATCATACTCTTCAACTATTTTATTATTGACTGGGTATGAAAAAGGAAATTGCTGAGTATGTAAGTAGGTGGATCATCTGTCAGCAGGTTAAAGTGGAAAGAAAGAAGCCTTTTGGATTGATGCAATCACTTCCCGTTCCTTAGTGGAAATGGGAAAATATAACTATGGATTTTGTGTATAAGCTTCCACGTACACATAATGGATTTGATGGTGTTTGGGTGTTTGTAGATCGGCTTACCAAGTTAGCACACTTTATTCCAGTGAGGGAAAAGTATTCTTTAAACTGATTAACTATAATTGTTGTTATCGAAGGTTGTAAAGTACTATAGAAAGCCAATGAGTATTATTTCGGATCGTGACCAAGGTTACTTCTAAGTTTTGGTTGGCGTCTAGAGGCTTTGGATACAAGGCTACTTTATAGTACGGTTTATCATCCTTAAACATATAGGCAATCTGAGAGGACGATTTGGATGTTGGAGGATATGCTAAGATCTTCAATATTGCAGTTTAGTGACGCTTGGCATAAACAGTTGGATTTGATGGAATGTGCCTACAACAGCAACTTTCATTCGAGTATGGATATGATACCATTTGAGGCATTATATGGGAAAACTTGTAGTACACCTTTGTGTTGGTCAAAAGTTGACGAAAGAGTTTTGGTGGGCCCTAAGATTGTGGATGACACTACTCATAATGTTCAAATGATTAAGTATGACTTGAAAGCGGCCCAGGATTGACAAAAAAGCTTAGTAGACAGACATGTCACTGACCGGGTGTATAATATAGGTGATTGGATGTTTTTAAAGTTATCACCTTGGAAAAGTATGGTTCGGTTTGGAAAGAAAAACAAGTAAGTCCTAGATACATCAGACCATATGTGATCACCGAAAGAGTCGATGAAGTTACTTACAGGCTTGAGTTGCCTCCAGAGTTGTCTAAAGGGCACGATGTGTTTTATGTTTCGATACTTCGACATTACATCTCAGATCCTTCACATGTGATACCTCCTCAACCTTTGGAAATCAATCTGGATTTGACGTATGATGAGGAGCCAGTGACTATCTTGTATTGAAAAGACATTGTGCTGAGGAATAAGACAATGAGTTTGGTGAAAGTTTATGGAGGAATCTTTCAGCGAAAGAAGCTACTTGGAAGTCAGAGAATCGGCTGAGAGAGATATATCCCAGATTATTTTATGGTTATTGATGAATTGTAATTCTTGTGTGAATTTCGAGGACGAAATTCTATCAGGTGGGTAGATTGTCACAGCCCATCCCTGATTTTAAGAGTTTTTAAAGTTTAATAAAGGATTTTACATAAATGCCCTTTGAGGCACGTGCATTGTTCGAGGTTAATCGTTGGGTCGTGCCATCTAAGATTTGTTCTCTTGTCATATCCTCGTAGTACTCGTCGCTACGGAAACGTGGGCGCAGATGGTTCGTGATTTGGAGTTACGGTTAAAGTTTTACGGAACTCTAACCTCAGAAGTACTTTTACTTTGGTTAATATATATATATATATATATATATATATATATGTTATTATTGTTATTAGTTGTTATTAGAAATGAGAAAAGAATGAGGAAGGCATCGGGAGGAAAGGAAAAACAGAGAAAAAGAAAGATTGGGAAAAACAGCCCAATCGGAGAAGAAGAAGGAGTTGGCGAATTAGGAGAGGAGAGAGGAAGGGCTGGCCAACCAAAGAAGAGAGCAGGAGGGAAAGGAGGAAGAAGAAGAACTAGCTAACCGGACCTACGACCCGGTTCCATATTACAACCCGGTTCTTGACCCGGTCGTATCTCCTTCGTCCGAGGTCCATTGGAGGTGATTCCAGTGTCTATTGAACGTTCTCGATGAGCCCAACATCCTTGTGGTGGTAGATTATCAAATTTCTTGTCAAATTTATTCGAATTGCAGCTGTACACCCACGGTGGTTCCGGCAGATTTTTCCTTTCTCCGGTGAATTTAGAAATGATTCTTTCCAATTACCACCACCATTATACTCCCTTAGAACCCAAGAACAAAGCCCATGCAGTGGTGGAGGCGTCGGAGCAAGTTTGAAGGCCGAATTGAATCACACCCAAAACTAGGGTTTCAACGGGTTTTGATGAAATCGGAGCCTTTGCAGGCCAAATTGGCCTTGGCCTTAGGTATAAAGTTTACTCTACTCATTGAGATCTTCATTTCTGTATTTTTTGAGAATTTTTGGAAATAGTTGGATTTTCCGGCGAGCCGAGGCGGCCCGTGCGGCGGCGCGTGGCCAGTGGCCCGCCAATGTCATTCTTAGCATGTATTTAATGTTCTAGGTTCAGTTTTGATAATTGATTGATGTAAGTTGAGTAACTGAATCTAAGTTCGTTACGATTCGTGGTTAGGTGAAAATGTGAATTGACGATCCGATCGTTGGATCGTCACCAAAATTTGACACGTTGTAATACGTAATATTTGAGGATTATAGGAACTTACGGATTAGGAATCTGATTGACGGATCTTCCAGAATTGGAGTTGTAAGTTCATAAAATAGAATGTTAACCGTCACTTGGTTTTGACAATTGACGGAGATCCGACCGTTGGATGGTAAGGAAATTTTAGGATGTTGTTCTAGAGATATAGTGTGGACCTCTGGAAGTTATGGATTGAAAATCTGAGTTGCAGATCTTCTGGATCGAACTACGTAGTGACGTGTTTTATATAAATATATTCTATCGATATGATCTATGAGGTTGATTTGATGATTGTTCTAGGCACCGATCGTCATGACGCTTTGATGTGTTGTGCTAGGGAGTTGTAGGGCGAACTCCAGGTGAGTGGGCAGTATTTTCTGTATTTACCTATATACTATTGATTTTTTTCCAGAAATTGAATTTAAATGAAAGTATGTTTTAAAATGCCATGCATACATATATATGAATTAGTATTTTGTGCATATATATGTTAAACGGTGCTGTGGACGCACAGGTGAGTATCAGGTGAGTTTTATGTTAATCATGTGATTTATTGTGATGTGAATTGTGTTGAGAGCTCATAACCTGCACCCATGGTGTTAGTGCTTATATTATTCACCCTGCACCACACGCTCACCTTGGATCCAAGTAGGTGCATGTCGTACAGACCATTAGAGGGTTCCGACATGTCGTACAGACCATGAGAGGGTTCCGACTTGTAGGTGAACTTAGATTTTTATACAGCTATTGATGAGAGAAGCACTAGAGCGTATTATTACACCATTCGTATCGTACAAACTACTTTAGGTAGTTTCGATTTACGTGCAGAGTAGTGCCGTACAGGTCACAGTTGGTGACTCCGGTTGGATTGGATATTGAGCTATAGAATTAACCGTACAGAACCAGCTGTAGGGTCTCCGGTTGATTCCTTGTTTCACCTGTTATAATGTTGCATCCTTATTATGTTTTGATGCATAGTGTGGCATATTTTCTTGAAAAGTGTGAAAGACTTGTGATTTGAGTTTTGAGATTATATATGACTATATATATACTATTTTCTGGGAAAGTATACGGGTTTTACAGCGAGGGGTTATAAATGTTTTTAACTGAAATATTTTCGAAAAGCTTTGTTTTACTGACCCACTCAATCTTGTTTTGCACCCCTCCAGGTTCTAGTTAGCAGTGTTGGTGGCTCACGAGGATTCCCACGGTGTTCTGACAGAATTCACAAAAGTAGGACTCACCCTGGGGTGGTACATCTTAGTAATTGTATCTTTAAAGCTTCCGGACTGTGTAAATGATTACGTCACTCTCACGTAACGGCCAGCATGCTCTCCTTCGGGACGGGGTGTGGCATAGATTCCTCGCTCCAAATATGGGAAAACTTCATTCAATTTAGTTCGAATAAAATTTTCAATATAGTTTTATTGATTAAGAGCTTTTTTGTCATTCAAGGTCTTGTGTTGGACGTACCTTCTCCAATATCGTTTGAATAAAATAAAACACAAAAGAAAAAGTTCCGATAAGCTTGTAATTTTTCTTGCGTTCAATCCCTATCGAGACGCGTTTCATGTCATTTTCTCTCTATAGTATAATATGGCAAAGTAAGCTTATAATTTGGGGAATTTTTATTTGAATTTTTTATACCAAACATTCATGGCTTTTAGATATTTGATCAAACTACTTTCTACAATTTTCACTAATTAAATCTAAAGCATAACAAACTTCGAAAATCCTGCAAAAAGATCTTGTTAATTTATGTCCCATTAATCTAATATACATCAAAAGAAAAAAAATTAACAAAAAAAATTAAAATTATTCACATGACATAATTAATTGACATATCAGTAAACATATGAAATCCACATTTACCACGTCATCGTTTAACGATCAAATTAACGGTTTAACTACTAGGTGTATAAATTGTAATTAAAATAAAGTGAATGTATGAGATTGAAATGTTTTAAAGATGATGTGTGATGTTGCAATTACATTGATTTGCCACTTACTACTACAATTTAGTAATATTCCTTTTAACTTGTAAGTGAGAGGTCTTAGGTTTAATTCTCACCAAATGCGATTTTGAACCACATTATTGCTAACATATTGTAAGGCTAAGCCCACCTCCTTCTCTTAGTGTAGATAATTTGTTAAAAAAAAAAACACTAAATTGATCTATTTGAAAATGGTTAAATAATTTTTAATTAAAAGATTTAAATATGCTGATGTCACATCTTAGCCCGAACCCCCACTACATCTCGGGCTCAACTTCGCCGTAGCACGATATTGTCCGCTTTGGGCCCCAACCACGCCCTCACGATTTTGTTTTTGAGAACTCACACGAGAACTTCCCATGTGGGCCACCCATCATGGGAATGCTCTCGCACGAACTCGCTTAACTTCGGAGTTCCGATGGAACCCGAAGCCAATGAGTTCCCAAAAAGCCTCGTGCTAGGTAGAGATGATAATATACATATAAGGCTTACAGGATCCACTTCCCTGGGCGATGTGGGATGTGACAATCCACCCCTTTAGGGGCCTGACGTCCTCATCAGCACACATCTGGCTTGGGATTGGCTCTGATACCAAAATTGTCACATTTCGGCCCGAGCCTGATGCGAATAATATACGCACACAAATTAACCCTCTTTTTGACAATTGTAGCAAAGTATGTAAGTAGGGATCGTTCTAAACCGGGGATTAGGAGGGCTTGCTAAAACCTCTAAACTGACTCAAAAACAAAAAGAAACAAAGTTAAAAATGTAAACAAAAGATTTTAAAACAAGAAAGTAAAAGGGGGATTTGAGTTTGGTGAAGTTGAAAGTAAAAACGAATAAACTAAAAACGAATAAACTAAAAACTTAAATAGATTTTAAACAAATTTGTGTTGAATGGATAATGGAAGGCTAGCTAAGGGGTTCTTCTCCACACATGTCTTGCTTGCATACAAAATGATTTCCAATTGCTCTTCGATAAGTTATGAATACTCAACGCCCCAAATTAACCGTGAATTGCACTAATTAACTCTCAGTTTTTCAACAAGTTATTAGATTGGATGATTGCATACGACAACCCAAAACATTCCCTACAAGTTCCCTACATGAATTGCATAATAGAGATACAAGCAAGAATCATTAAGTTCTATGAAAAACATAAGCATTGACGAGGCACTCGTTACTATGATTTGCATGAAACTTATGCCAAAAATTTACTTAACGTGATTGTGACTAGCAACCTTCACTACTTGTGAATATAAGTTCATAACGATTAGGTGAAACTCCCTTATATTCTAGCGTCAAATTCATGCATGAAAATTAAGCGTGCACTCTCAACCAACATACACAAATTAGTTTTTATACGAACGGATAAGTAAATTGAATTCACAATTCAAGAAACGCAATTGGAAGTAATCAAATCATATAGCAAGCATAAACATGGTTTTGAATCCCCCCCAAGCCAAGGGGGGTTTAGTTCCTCATTATTACAAAACAAAGATAAACAAATTTAACCATTGAAAAACAAAGGGAAGAAAGCACCTAAACGTTCCAACGATCCATGTTGGATAGCAAGCGCGTCCAAGGACTTTTCTCCTTCTCCTTGCCGCCACAACAAGGTTGGAATGATGTTGAAGGGTTGGTTATTTGGAGGAATGGATGGGAAGGGGTTTAGATATGTAGGAGAGGCAAGGAAAGGCTTGGAGAATGGTTAATTTTTGGATGATCTGGTGAGGTTGCTGCCATGGTATTTATAGGAAAAGGATGGACTTGTTTAACACAAAATTATGGTGGAATTGAGTAGGTGAGAAAGGCAAAGAGTGGGAATTGTTGGTGGGTTAGGTATTGAGTCATCCATTAACATGTCATGGTGAGTTAAGCATTGCATCATCCACTCACATGTCATGGTTAGCTAAGCATTGCATCATCCACTCACATGTCATGGTGATTTAAGCATTGCATCATTACTCAAATTTCTGGTGGAGGTCGAAGTAAAAGTCACGGCATTGATGTGTTTTGAGTGAAGTTTTGGCCAATCCTTTTAGAAATTTATCCCTTCTTGCAACTTGTATTTGTTTCACCAGATTTTTAGCATGTTCTTAGCCTCTTTTGTCTTCAAATTCGTCCATCCATCTTGCTCATATCATATGTAATCCATTCCAAGCTCAAAACTGCTTCAAAATGCACCAAAATGCACTTTCTTGCTACCTTAGCCCTTTGGACCTACAAACACACGAAAATGGCTTAAAGTACTAAAATAACTAAGAACTAATAACGTAAATGCAAGAAAACTAGTTAACTAAGTCGCATAAATATGCGTCTATCAAATTCCCCCACACTTAGCTATTGCTAGTCCTCGAGCAAAATAAAACAAATAAAACATAACCTAACCTTCCAACATTTGCCTTAGGGATTTCCAATGCACATGACATGTTAAAGATTATCATTCCCACAGAATTGAGTCAATTTAACACTTAAACACATACTTAATCATAGTCACTACTTACTAATTCACAATTAACCAATTAAAACAATGTTTTGAATGTAGTAACATGCCTTAGAGAATTCCCTCAATCCTTACAAGATACGCACTCTATTTTCACTTAGATTTTCTAACTACACACCCTATACTAGTTATATGTGAGAGAATTGATGTAGATATAAAAACGAATGCTCACATATATGTATAACAAAGAACACAATTTCTAGAGTTAATAAGCATGTTGAGATATGATCTCATGAATGGAATGCTACTACTTAGATGCGAGAACCAGTGACCATATGCTCATACCAAGTTCAATCTCCACAAATTGAAACACATAACACTCAAGATAGAAGTCAAGGGTTGTAACGGGGCTTGGGGTATTGGCTAACAAAGAAAGGATAAGGAAAACAAACGTTCTTAAAGTGATAGTAAGTAAAGTAATGAAATTGAGACTTAGAATTTACTTAGATTGCAGAAATTAGCTTTAAAACACAAGGGGAAGATTTAAACAACTCCTTAGGGTCGAATTCATTGTTTTGGACCCCTTCTTCATCAAACAACACTTTAGAACTCTTTTTCACTTTTTTTTTAACTCTTTTCTCATTCGTTTTTCTTTTCTTCTTTCTTTCTTTTTACCCGTGCCTATGGCACATAATTCCTCATGAAAAACACTTCCCCCACACTTGTTTTCTGCCACAAAGGAATTCAATTTGAATCATGCTTTACTACGCTTTAAGAACAAGGTTAATGGATGGTCCTAATCTAGGCTAGGTGAGGGTAATGTGGGTTAACAAAGAAAAGGCTAAACAAGGCTCAATGGGGTTAACACCTACAAAACATAATGACATAGGGATTCACGGCTTTTTGGCTAAGGTGGTGGTCACTACACACTTTATCTTGAATATGTGTTATGCTAATCAATAACATGCTTTGAATGAAATGGGCATGAGTTCTAGTGTTTGGAACTAAATGATGAAACGCCTTCTAAGTAGCAACCAAGGAAAGAATAATGAGATCATGCAATGCCTTTAGAAAATAAAGAATGCACAGATTTTGACTCTCCAAATAAACGTTTAGGCTCAAGTCTCACAAGGTTGTAGCGTTAATTTGAGTTCCTTCCTTCAAGCATGTTACAAAAACTGATTTTTCCTTTATGAGTACATGTGAATTCATAAGTTATAACCACAACCAAGCATAAACCAAAGAGTACATCAAACTTTTATCCATGTTTATAACTTTCTTTAACCGTCATGCAATTACAAACCGAATCCTCATCATTGTGTTGGAAGGTACCCTAAGACACAAACAAACACACAAAAACAACTCTTTTTGGGTATTTTTAAAACAATTTTTCAAATTTTTATGGGATTTTCGGATTTTTGACTCAAAACACACTAAAACACACCAAAACAGCTTAAAAAGGCTTTAAAACAGTGAAAAACAACATTAGAAATTATGAGTGAGAAAACCCTACGAATTTGTATCAAAACACTTTGGTTACCCCCCCACACTTAAATCAAACATTGTCCTCAATGTTTCAAGCATAGACTAACACAAATAACAAACAAACAACACAACTAGCAAACATGACAAAAATGGCAAAATAAAAGCAATAAAGAGTAGGTTTTAGGAACGCAAATCTGGTTGTGATGCCGGAGCTTCCTAGGTCTTCTTTATTTGCATGGGTTGCCTCCCACGAAGCGCTTGCTTTAACGTCTTCCAGCCGGACGATGCTTCTCTTTATGCTCCCCTAGGTCCCATAGCATGAAATTGATCCTTGAATGGAAGGTGATACTTGAAATGATCCGCCAAAGGTTTCAATTCTAGAGTGGGTGCCTGAATCATTAACAACATGTAAGTATAAAACGTAATGGAAATCGGAGAAGATGACTTACTTGCTTTGTCCAACAGGAACTCAATTACAAACACCACTTCTTGGAAAGTTTCAGGGATATTGAATTGGGCTAGATTTACTACGATGGTTGTGATTTGTCCCGTGTCATCAAACTCAACTTCTTTGGGCTTTGGTATGTCAAGTACATCCTCTTTGATGAATTCTTGATATTCTCTAGCCACTACTTTCTCTTGACTCATTCTTCTTGGTGTACAAAGTCCCTTGAACAATTCAACACAATCTGGAACTTGCTTTGTTGCACCAAGAATTGGAATATCACTTTGCACCTTGGGAAGGGCTTCCATGATGTCTTTTTCACTCTCTTCTTTCTTGGGAAACAAAAACCTGCTAGGAAAAGGGACATTCGGAGGAATAACATTAGAATGAAATGAAATTAGGACGTCCTTACTTGTGGTGGGTGGGTTAGAGGGCTTAAGGGGTTGCGGCAAGGGTTGTTCTACCCTTGCCGTGTGTATGTCTGCTTCCTCCTCCTCAATCAGCAGCTCCTTATCCACTTCTAGGCTATGTTTGGACGTTTTTAGGCCAGCTCCAACCTCCATAGCACTTCCCAAAGTGATAGCATCGTGGATTTCAAAATCTTCCTTCGAATTTTCAACAGTTGAGTTGGAGAGTTCACTTTGCTCTTGAATTTGTACCATGAATTCCACAATCTCTCCCATTTGATTATTCAATTCACCCAACTTCTTGTCTTGATTTTGTAGGTCCTGCGTCAAAGAGCTTAGTAATTGAAGAATGTGATCACTATCCAAAGACATACCTGAATTCGATTGGAATTGTTGTGGGGGAGGCTGTGGTGGATGCATCGGTGTTGTATAGAACTCCTCATATGGCTGCCAATATTCTCCTTGTTGAGCCCCCTTGGCTTGATTTTGTGATCCCTGCGCCAAAGAATTTATTTCATCAAAAATTTGATCATAATCTATTGACGAACCTGAGTTTGGTTGGGTATATTGTATATGAGTTTGTGGTGGCTGCATAGGTGTGGTGTAGAACTCCTCATATGGTTGCCAATATGCATCTTGTTGAAATTGTTGAGGTTCCCCCCACATATAATTTGAATGATCTCTCCAAGCCGAATTGTAAGCGTTGGAAAACATGTTGTTTCTTGGTTGATCATAGCCTTGATAACCCCAAGCATCTTCATTGGCAGAAAATTGAGGACTTTGATATCCTTGCCCATAGGGCACATCAAGTGTAGGGACACTTGGCATTGTGGTCCGTTCGGCATTATGAGTCAATTGAGCAGTGAGTTGTGCCAATTGAGCTTGAATGGTCGCAAGTGCCATGTCTTGCTCCATTTGTACCTAAAATCAAAGAAAGAAAAATAAATCAAATATCAAAAGTAAAATACACAAACACCAATATAAACATAAACAAAAACAAAAATAAAGGGATTAGCAAAGTTGCTAATCCACGGCAACGGCGCCAAAATTTGATGCGAATAATATACGCACACAAATTAACCCTCTTTTTGACAATTGTAGCAAAGTATGTAAGTAGGGATCGTTCTAAACCGGGGATTAGGAGGGCTTGCTAAAACCTCTAAACTGACTCAAAAACAAAAAGAAACAAAGTTAAAAATGTAAACAAAAGATTTTAAAACAAGAAAGTAAAAGGGGGATTTGAGTTTGGTGAAGTTGAAAGTAAAAACGAATAAACTAAAAACGAATAAACTAAAAACTTAAATAGATTTTAAACAAATTTGTGTTGAATGGATAATGGAAGGCTAGCTAAGGGGTTCTTCTCCACACATGTCTTGCTTGCATACAAAATGATTTCCAATTGCTCTTCGATAAGTTATGAATACTCAACGCCCCAAATTAACCGTGAATTGCACTAATTAACTCTCAGTTTTTCAACAAGTTATTAGATTGGATGATTGCATACGACAACCCAAAACATTCCCTACAAGTTCCCTACATGAATTGCATAATAGAGATACAAGCAAGAATCATTAAGTTCTATGAAAAACATAAGCATTGACGAGGCACTCGTTACTATGATTTGCATGAAACTTATGCCAAAAATTTACTTAACGTGATTGTGACTAGCAACCTTCACTACTTGTGAATATAAGTTCATAACGATTAGGTGAAACTCCCTTATATTCTAGCGTCAAATTCATGCATGAAAATTAAGCGTGCACTCTTAACCAACATACACAAATTAGTTTTTATACGAACGGATAAGTAAATTGAATTCACAATTCAAGAAACGCAATTGGAAGTAATCAAATCATATAGCAAGCATAAACATGGTTTTGAATCCCCCCCTAGCCAAGGGGGGTTTAGTTCCTCATTATTACAAAACAAAGATAAACAAATTTAACCATTGAAAAACAAAGGGAAGAAAGCACCTAAACGTTCCAACGATCCATGTTGGATAGCAAGCGCGTCCAAGGACTTTTCTCCTTCTCCTTGCCGCCACAACAAGGTTGGAATGATGTTGAAGGGTTGGTTATTTGGAGGAATGGATGGGAAGGGGTTTAGATATGTAGGAGAGGCAAGGAAAGGCTTGGAGAATGGTTAATTTTTGGATGATCTGGTGAGGTTGCTGCCATGGTATTTATAGGAAAAGGATGGACTTGTTTAACATAAAATTATGGTGGAATTGAGTAGGTGAGAAAGGCAAAGAGTGGGAATTGTTGGTGGGTTAGGTATTGAGTCATCCATTCACATGTCATGGTGAGTTAAGCATTGCATCATCCACTCACACGTCATGGTTAGCTAAGCATTGCATCATCCACTCACATGTCATGGTGATTTAAGCATTGCATCATTACTCAAATTTCTGGTGGAGGTCGAAGTAAAAGTCACGGCATTGATGTGTTTTGAGTGAAGTTTTGGCCAATCCTTTTAGAAATTTATCCCTTCTTGCAACTTGTATTTGTTTCACCAGATTTTTAGCATGTTCTTAGCCTCTTTTGTCTTCAAATTCGTCCATCCATCTTGCTCATATCATATGTAATCCATTCCAAGCTCAAAACTGCTTCAAAATGCACCAAAATGCACTTTCTTGCTACCTTAGCCCTTTGGACCTACAAACACACGAAAATGGCTTAAAGTACTAAAATAACTAAGAACTAATAACGTAAATGCAAGAAAACTAGTTAACTAAGTCGCATAAATATGCGTCTATCAGAGCCCCCACCACATCCCGAGCTCGACTCCGCTGTAGCATTGTCCGCTTTGGGCCCTGATCACACTCTCACGGTTTTGTTTTTGGGAACTCACTGAAGGAAATTTTGTGAAAAACATGTTCATTTGAGCAACATCTATGGCATGCAATTAACATTTAAAGGCGGAATCATGCTTGTATGCACTAAAAAACAAAACATTACCCATGAAATTCAAAGCCTAGTAGAAAGGTGAACCAAGACTCAACTCAAGAACAAAGTGAGTTGAGAGATTTTATACCTTTGTTGATTCCTCTTTGCATAAGCAAAGGCTAATCACCCAAGGAGAGGGCCTTCAATCCTTGCTTCTTAGTTCCATCGATTTTTTGGAGGAGGATGGTAGAAAGGATTCTCCAAGTTTCCAAAATTGAGAACCTCTAATTTTTCCACACCAAGGAGGGACTTGAAGAATAGATGAGTGAACTTGGAGGATGAGAGATTGCTAGCTAATCTCCTCCAAGGGGGCCTGCCTCTTAGAGAGAAAGGGAGAGACATTTTCTCTCCAATTTTCTCCAAAAGAAACCCTAAGGATGAAATGGCTATAAAGTTGCCTTTATACCACCTCACAATGGAGTGGCAAACTTGCAATTAAAGCAAGTTCACTACCCTCCTCTATTTGGCCGGCCTTAAGGGTTTATTGGGCTTTCAAGCCCTTTGTTTATTCAAGTTGTCATACAAGTTGAGTTAATGGGCTTGACATTCAAATCCCATTGGGCCTTGCGGCCCAAAACTAACCCGAGGTCTTTTAACGAGCTTTATTCATTTGATTAATTAACATATTAATTAATCCTTGCCATAAATAATTAAACCATTTAATTATCCTTACACCATAAATAATTAAACCATTTAATTATGCTTACTCATCTCCGTTGTTTCTTCAATCTCTACCTTACACGGTGTACGATCCATTAGGTTCCTTTTAGCGAGGCAGTGGGCGATTAGAACTCTTTCAAATCGATTGTGAATTGAAACTTACTTTCAATTCTCCCTTTAGTGATTATACACGTTTAGGGCTTCCACAAACCATGAGTGACACCTAGCAGTATGTCATGGTTACCCAAGCTAATCAAAAGAGGTGGAGAATGAAGGGAAATCTATAAGATTCATGGATGAGATTTCTAAATGACTATCATGCATATACAAATCAAATTTAATATACGAAAGCAGCGGAAGCATTTATAACAAATTATCAAAGCTATAGTCATGCAAATCCCCTTCAAGGTTCTTAGGTTTATATATAATGCATCAAAACAATTTATAGAGAAGAACAAAGTGAAGGTTTAGCCTTATACCTCTTGATCTAGACTTGAGACCAAGGATGGACCACCTCCAAGCCCTTTGTTCCTTGAACTCCTTGAGCCTAGCTTCCCTCCTTGCCTCCTCCACTTTGTTAGAATGAGTGCTCCTAGGTTCTCTTCAAGTTTCCAAAGTAGGAAACCTCTAAAGATCCTCACCCACTAGTGTAGTGAGAAGGATGAAGGAATAACCAAAAGGGTGTAAGATATGTTAGTAAAAACACCCCTAAGGTGGCCGGCCTTTGTGGTTCAAGAGAGCTATTTTCTTTTGCCTCTTTGTTGTTCAAAACTCACAAAAACCCTAATTAACAAT
Source organism: Malus sylvestris (assembly GCF_916048215.2). Lineage (NCBI taxonomy): Eukaryota > Viridiplantae > Streptophyta > Magnoliopsida > Rosales > Rosaceae > Malus > Malus sylvestris. The sequence goes on from NC_062269.1 coordinate 15,551,663, forward strand.
ATCTCTATAAAGTTCCTTAAATAGACAAAAGAAACCTAGTCAACTACTTGACTAAATATCTCTCCTTTCCACTTGTATATGGCCGGCCTCTTTGTTGTTTGTTTGGGCTTTGGGCTTTTATTATTTCAAGTCATCCAATGCTTGAATAAAAGCCCAATGGGTTTAGGCCCAATGGGCCCAATTAAACCCGAACGTTTCTTTAAGCCCAAAACGATCTTTATCGCTTTTATGATTTCTTTAGACTTTCTAAATTAATCACAACACTTAATTAATCCAATTAATTGTTTCCATCATCCATTAATTACTCACTACAATAGTGTATTGGTGAACAACCTTTTAGGTTCTAATTAGCAAGGCAGTGAGGTGATTGACATCAATCCAATTGATTATATTTAATTCAATCACTTAGTGAATTAAAACTTCATTTTAATTCACCTTTCTTCTTTGACGACTACATTTAATCGTCTAGAAGAACTCACAAGCTATGAGTGACATCTAACCATATGTCATAGCTACCCAAGCTAATGTAGAAGTTTATTCGGAGAACCTATTCAGTTGGAATTACAATGTAATTCGATCATTCTCTAAAACAATACTCTCAATCACATCATTAGGGTATGGATATATTACGTCAAACCCCTAATGTGATTATTCCTTCTTATATGATTCAATTGAGTCGTATAGGAACGCTTTCCTTTATTACGCTCGATACTTCGGCCGAAGATTCCCGAATCATATCTTAGAGTATTCTTCCTCTCTTATCGAGGATTAGAGATTCCTTGTTGCGCATACACTTGCCTTCATGACTAAGTGGCTTAACCCCAACTATGCCGTTGACATTCTGATAGAGTGACTTTTGACATAATCAAAGATCAAGTACTTAACCACAAGACAACGACGATGCCTCAGGTCAAAGGACTACTTACATTATTCCAACCATTAGAGTTACTTGCTTGACATGTGAGTAGACCTCCATGCAAGTACTCTCGTTCGATTGTGTTCAGTGAACTCATTCCCTTAATGAGCACCTACATACTTGTCTTAGTGTCACAACACGAATGGGATGAGACTTTCCATCCTTCCAATTGAAGCGGACACAGTATGTACCGGTCTACATATTGTCAGTATCCCTTCGACAATCCAATGACCAGGAACCTTTTTGGACATTTGGTTATGTGAAGAAGGTCTCTGTAGTCTAACATCATTAGATTACTGCTTCAATCGATCCATTGTCCATGATACACTATTTAGGACATATATCATTTATTGAGATAGTCCTAATTAGTATCTTTGCCATTTGATGTATAAGAGTCATCCATACATCGATTCAATTGTCCTGAAAGGTTTCTTCCAAAGATTGACTTTCAGGGCATATTTCCAACAGAGAACCTATTTAGTTTAGGATTACAATGCAATACGGTCTTTCTCTAATACAATACTCTTGACCACATTGTTTGGTTTGATAGTTTAATCATGTCTACTATCCAATGTGATTCATTTACTTATATGATTACCTTGAATGTGATTTTGAACAACTTCCTAAATCTCATTCATACTCTGGCCAGAGATTCTTAATCATATCATAGAGTATTCTCCCTCAAACGGTTTGAAAGTTATAGATCCCTTGTTGCGCATTCACTTGCCTCCATGCCTAAGTGGCTTAACCCCAACTATGCCGTGGACACCCTCTGACAGAATGACTTTGACATAGTCAAAGATCAAGGACCTAACCACAAGACAACTATGATACCTTAGGTCAAATGACTACTTTGCATTATCCCAACCATGAGTTCTCATGTGACATGAGTATGAGAACTCATCGTTGATCGTGTTCAGTGGACTCATTTTCTATCGAGCACCTACATGCTTGTCTTGGTGTCAATCACACCAATGACTCGAGACTAGTCACTTTCCCTAAGAGAAGACATAGCACGTACTGATCTTAACGGACTGTCACTGCCCAATTGGCAATCCTATGATCAGGAACGTTTAGGATATGTATACGAAAGAGAATGGTCTCATGAATCTAACTTCTTTAAATTACATTCTCCTAATTACATATTCCTTGGACTTATCGTTTAAGCATATAACATTTATATGAGACAGCTTCAAACAATAATGTAACACTAACATCTAAGTGAATTAACCTCAACAACTTTGTGATTCTTTCTTCCTTTCCAAAAGAATAAAGATTCAAATATTTTGCCTCTATACAATTTTAACAAGAAGGCATTGGATCCGGATCTAACGATCCAAAGCATCCATCTATGACCAACTCGTAATTTATGTTTTAGAGGTATCACAACTCAGTTGGGATTAGTCACTACCTTGCAACCTTTTGGGTTTTAAGTATCATTATATTCTAAACAGTTAACACTACTATATCATCTCTACTATAGAGATAATCAATTAGATTACAATAATCTAATCATTCATTAATAAAGAACAATGTTTTGTCAAACAAAACATTCATCCATTTCTCATACGGAATTATGTTCCTTTATTCAAATTGGAATGTAAAGACAATCTTTGTTTTTCCATTTTCTTTGGTAGTTCATATGAGGAAGTAAGTACTACCTACTTTTGCAGAGATCTACATTTGATTCACGTTCCGAATGTGAAGTACTTTCTCTTATCTCATTAATCTTCTACTTCTTATTAGCCACACTTTTACAACAATTGTAAAATATAGTCACTAATACGGAATCAAGCATTCAAGTAGAAGAACCAACTGTTTTGAACTATTCAAGAACAATTTACAACACCTTCGAAAGGTGTGTTCCTGACACTTGCAAGACATTTCTTGCAAATACCCCGTCCAATGTCCATCCTTTCATAAAGAAAGTTTGTTCCCTTGGAGTTATTTCGCCTTCTTCATTTGACTTCTCCTTTGACTACAATAGTCATGGTCCCTAAACTCCCACTATCTCTCCTGAAACTTATTTCAATTGTGTTATACATATCAAACGATTTGGAGAGCGTGTGGTTATTGTTCACTATATAGTTTACAATAAACTTAGTGAACCATTTGGATAGGGACACAAAAGTGAAGTCCTTGCCTAGTTTCCGTGTCGTGAAGTGGGTTAACACTTCGACACTCAATGATTCAAAATCATCATAAGTCCATGTTGATGGACTATTTTTGTCAATCAACCATTATGTTCTAAACATAATTACAAACTTTCAAGAGTTGTTCAAGGCAACTCTCATTTCTTCATACAACAATTTGTAAGTGAAGAATCAAGGCACATAAAGTGTCCACGCCCTTGTGCTTTCTTCTCAAGTTCTTTGTTCATTTAACAAAAAAACAAGCACTAGTGTTTGCATTAACTAAGGGTTGTTCAAAGCAACTCTTATTTCTTCATACAACGATTTGTAAGTGAAGAACTATGACATTAAAAGTGTTGTCCTCTTTATGATAGACTTATCTAACATGGTCTTCCAATGATACATTATCAATAGGAAGATTGTGAGGATGAGACTACTTAGGTACATATACAAGCCATTATAGACAATCTATGGGATTGTAGTACCAAGTCCGGAAACTAAAGCTTTCGGCTTTTTCTTTGTCAAGTTTTGGATAGCGTTTGCAAATATATTGGTAAATAAATACATAACGAATATAAATTGATTCATTTTAAGCCATTTGATCTGGGTCTTTAAATCAAATAGCACCACCCACTATTTTTGGCAAATTCCATATCCCTCATCGGAATTCGAGAGTTTTGGAGGAAACTCTTAGTAGGGTATGGGAGACTCATCATTACCAAGCCCCCCTCCTCCCCATGGTTCAAACAATTTTGTGACGGCCTTTCACATAGCTCAATTATCGTAGGCTTAGGTTCATGATCACCCTTTCTTTAATTAATTAACGCTTTAACTAATTAAACTTGAATGCAACATTTTCATTTGGTTTTTGTATCCATAGAATTGTTTTAAATGGAGCTAAATGAAATGAAAATCCAATTCTCATTTAAAGATACAAAACTATTTTGTTCTCAACTAATTTGGGCCGAAAAACAATAACCTCAACCATTGGGCTATATTGCAAAACATAAACTTTTGAGGTCACTTTGTAAAAACACAAAAGTCCACTACTTCATGTAATTACAACTAGAACCCAAACATTTCATCGAATACAAAAACTTCATCAAAGGAGCAAAACAATTTGTCCTTTAGTGATTGGGCCTTTACGTAAAAACGTAAACTTTTGGGTCAAAGTACAAATACACAAAAGTATCAAAACTTTATGTAATTGCATAAAAACCTCAAAAGTACCCTACTTTTAGGGTGGCCGGTTTTGGTAGTGTGATAGTGTGGTTTTTTAATAAAAAACAAAGTCATAAAGTCATGCAAGTTGAAAAGGATGAGTGATGGGTTGGTGTGAAAAAGTAGGTACAGGTGTGTAAGAAAAAAGTACCAATCATGTACAAAAAATTCAAACACTATCAACATTTCAATCACCTTTTCATCTAATTGTCTTGTTGATAGAAAAGTCACATCAACCAACACAAAACAAAGACTTTATGTAATCAACAAAAAACTTTGAATCAAAAACACCAAACTTTTTGTTCTTGGTAAGAACATCAAGAACATTGAAGAACACACATGAAAACTCATAAGAGCTTCATGAATGTTTTCACTCAATAAAATTCAAAATTTCACTACTCAAAAGGGGGTTAACATCCTAGGGTACTTCAGGGTTCCAAAAGTCACCTTAAAACACTTTTAACAAGACAAACAACAACCCAAAAATCCACCCTTTGGATTTGGCCGAATTTCCCTAAAAACATGGCACCAAATTTTAGCTCCAAAATTCATGCTCATATGAACTACATCTACAACATTTGAGATGGCAAATTTTCTAACAAAATTTACATTCAAAGAAGCAAGAATAAAGCTTGCAACAATTACAACATTCAAATCAAAGACTATGAACTACAAAACCCAAAAGGATTCACCAACTACTAGACTTAGGCTCTTGATAACACTTGAAGGAGATTTTGTGAAAAACATGTTCATTTGAGCAACATCTATGGCATGCAATTAATATTTAAAGGCGGAATCATGCTTGTATGCACTCAAAAACAAAACATTACCCATGAAATTCAAAGCCTAGTAGAAAGGTGAACCAAGACTCAACTCAAGAACAAAGTGAGTTGAAAGATTTTATACCTTTGTTGATTCCTATTTGCATAAGCAAAGGCTAATCACCCAAGGAGAGGGCCTTCATTCCTTGCTTCTTAGTTCCATCGATTTCTTGGAGGAGGATGGTAGAAAGGATTCTCCAAGTTCCCAAAATTGAGAACCTCTAGTTTTTCCACACCAAGGAGGGACTTGAAGAAGAGATGAGTGACCTTGGAACATGAGAGATTGATAGCTAATCTCCTCCAAGGGGGCCGACCTCCTAGAGAGAAAGGGAGAGACATGTTCAGAGACATGTTCTCTCCAATTTTTCTCCAAAAGAAACCCTGAGGATGAAATGGCTATAAAGTTGCCTTTATACCACCTCATAATGAAGTGGCAAACTTGCAATTAAAGGAAGTTCATTACCCTCCTCTATTTGGCCAGCCTTAAGGGTTTATTGGGCTTTCAAGCCCTTTGTTTATTCAAGTTGTCATACAAGTTGAGTTAATGGGCTTGACATTCAAATCCCATTCGGCCTTGCGGCCCAAAACTAACCCTAGGTCTATAACAAACTTTTTGTTTCTTCAATCTCTACCTTACACAGTGTACGATCCATTAGGTTCCTTTTAGCGAGGCAGTGGGCGATTGTTACTCTTAACATTCGATTGTGAATTGAAACTTACTTTCAATTCTCCCTTTAGTGATTATACACGTTTAGGGCTTCCACAAACCATGAGTGACACCTAGCAGTATGTCATGGTTACCTAAGCTAATCAGAAGAGGTGGAGAACCTATTCAGTTTAGGATTACAATGCAATATGGTCTTTCTCTAATACAATACTCATGACCACATTGTTTGCTTTGATAGTTTATTCATGTCTTCTATCCAATGTGATTCTCTTACTTATATGATTACCATGAATGTGATTTGGAACGACTTCCTAAATCTCATTCATACTCTGGCCAGAGATTCTTAATCATATCATAGAGTATTCTCCCTCAAACAGTTTGAAGGTTAGAGATCCCTTGTCGCGCATTCACTTGCCTCCATGGCTAAGTGGCTTAACTCCAACTATGTCGTGGACACCCTCGGATGGAGTGACTTTGACATAGTCAAAGATCAAGGACCTAACCACAAGACAACTATGATGCCTCAGGTCAAATGACTACTTTGCATTATCCCAACCATGAGTTCTCATGTGACATGAGTATGAGAACTTCTTGTTGATCGCATTCAATGAACTCATTCTCTATTGAGCACCTACGTACTTGTCTTGGTGTCAGTCACACCAATGACTTGAGACCAGTCACTTTTTCTAAGAGAAGACATAGCACGTACTGATCTTAATGTATTGTCAATGCCCTATTGGCAATCCTATGATCAGGAACGTTTAGGATATGTATACGAAAGAGAATGGTCTCATGAATCTAACTTCTTTAGATCGCATTCTCCCAATTACATATTCCTTGGACTTAGTGTTTAAACGTATAACATTTATATGAGACGGCTTCAAACAATAATCTTTGCCCTTTATATTAAACTATATTAGTTTAACATGTGAAATGTCCGTAAAGTATCATCATATGATTGGTTTTAGGGCACATTTCCAGCACTCACACGAGAACTTCCTAGTGGATCACCCATCATGGGATTCAAAGCCTAGTAGTTATGTGAACCAAGACTTAACTTAAGAACAAAGTGAGTTGAGAAATTTTATACCTTTGTTAATTCCTCTTTGCATAAGCAAAGGCTAATCACCCAACGAGAGGGCCTTCATTCCTTGCTTCTTCGCTCCATGGATTTCTTGGATAAGAAGAAGAGATGAGTGACCTAGAGGAAGTAAGATTGCTAGCTAAAATCCTCTAGGGTGGCTGGCCTCTTGGAGAGAAAAGGGAGCTTATGTTCTAGTCTTTCCTCCAAAAGAAACCCTCAGGATGAAATGGCTATAATGTTGCCTTTATACAACCTCATAATGGAGTGGCAAACTTGCAATTAAGCCAAGTTCACTACCCCACTCTATATGGCCGGCCATTAAGGTTTCATTGGGCTTTCAAGCTCTTTATGGTTTCAAGTTGTCATACAACTTGAGTTAATGGGCTTGACATTCAAATCCCACTGGGCCTTGCGGCCCAAAACTAACCCGAGGTCTATAACGAACTTAGTCGTTTGATTAATTAACATATTAATTAATCCTAGCCATAAATAATTAAACCATTTAATTATCCTTACTCATCTCTATTGTTTCTTCAATCTCTACCTAACACGGTGTACGATCATTAGGTTCCTTTTAGCGAGGCAGTGGGCGATTAGAACTCTTTCAAATCGATTGTGAATTGAAACTTACTTTCAATTCTCCCTTTAGTGATTATACACGTTTAGGGCTTCCACAAACCATGAGTGACACCTAGCAGTATGTCATGGTTACCCAAGCTAATCAGAAGAGGTGGAGAACCTATTCAGTTTAGGATTACAATGCAATACGGTCTTTCTCTAATACAATACTCTTGACCACATTGTTTGCTTTGATAGTTTATTCATGTCTATTATCCAATGTGATTCATTTACTTATATGATTACCTTGAATGTGATTTGGAACGACTTCCTAAATCTCATTCATACTCTGGTCAGAGATTCTTAATCATATCATAGAGTATTCTCCCTTAAACAGTTTGAAGGTTAGAGATCCCTTGTTGCCCATTTACTTGCCTCCATGGCTAAGTGGCTTAACCCCAACTATGTCGTGGACACCCTCGGATGGAGTGACTTTGACATAGTCAAAGATCAAGGACCTAACCACAAGACAACTATGATGCCTCAGGTCAAAGGACCAATTTGCATTATCCCAACCATGAGTTCTCATGTGACATGAGTATGAGAACTTCTTGTTGATCGCATTCAGTGAACTCATTCTCTATTGAGCACCTACGTACTTGCCTTGGTGTCAGTCACACCAATGACTCGAGACCAGTCACTCTCCCTAAGAGAAGACATAGCACGTACTAATCTTAACGGACTGTCAATGCCCAATTGGCAATCCTATGATCAGGAACGTTTAGGATATGTATACGAAAGAGAATGGTCTCATGAATCTAACTTCTTTAGATCGCATTCTCCCAATTACCTATTCCTTGGACTTGTCGTTTAAGCGTATAACATTTATATGAGACGGCTTCAAACAATAATCTTTGCCCTTTATATTAAACTATATTAGTTTAACATGTGAAATGTCCGCAAAGTATCATCATATGATTGGTTTTAGGGCACATTTCCAACAATCTCCCACTTGCACTAATGCTAATCAGCTTGGTCATCAGTGATGATACCTCTTCTGTAGTCATTTCAAAAGTGGTTGAGTAGTAGGCCTAGACAATGGATATCTATATGTTATCCATAGAAGCAACCTTGAGAATAACGACGTCACCATTATACATGATTCTTAATCATGTGGTTTAGTCTCTCATTTGAGTACGGATCATGATGAGACCTTGATTCCCTGGCTTGAGCTATCGCCCCATTAGTGTCGTAGTGTCGGTACACTAGAGACACTTTCTGGTTGGAACCGAATAGAGAGTTCATGAATGAACTTTCTCATCCAAACAACATTGTTGTAAGCTTCTATATGGCAATATATTTTGCATTCACAATGGAACACACTAAAGTCATTACTTTTAATGTTTCCATCCAAATATCTCTTTAGTCATAATAAAGAGATATCTGATTATCTCTTCATTCATAATGAAGAAACATCTAATGATGGATTAGATTCATAATCTAATACATTAACGCTTCCATTACGTTACTCTAATTCTTCCTCATTCTTGAGGAATCCATCCTTTATTATTTCTCAAATACTTAAGGATTCATTTGACAGTTACCATGGTTTTGATCCTGGGCTTGCATTGATATCGTCTTGTACCGATCTTGGTACAACTCATATCAATGTTTTTCATACAATATGAAATACATAAATCACATTTCTGCGTATACATAAAGGATTCTATTTACGCATTATTTCTTTGGGAGTCAAAGGGTAAGTTCCCTTTCCGAAGAGCTACCTCCAAGTCTCACTAGAGTTGTTCTTCTAATTTAAGTTTATCATCATATGAGAAACTTCCTAGCATCTTTCGTCTATCATTAGGGCTTGACATAATCCAATTATATCCTGAAATCTATCATTATAGATTTCCATCCCATGTTTATAGACTATGTCTCCCATATACATTCTATCATTATAGAATGTTTAAAGTCATAACCTTAACGAAGAAGTATTCTTTTCATTTCCAGAATTAATTTATCATATATGTATATATTCAAATTTAGGAACATGATTGACTCCCACTAATCTTTTGTAAACCTAGTAAACAAAAGATTCATTTACATCTTTATGAGAAATCAAACGATTTGATCTTTCTCTCATAAGACGCTTATAGCTCCCACTAGCTTGCTAAGATTCATGATGGATGGATCTCTACAACTTACATGTCTTGTGATTCATAGTTTTAGACATATATTATCAAGACTATCTTAATAATGGTTTCGGAAACCCATATTATGTCCAAACATTGAATCACCATTAAGTTGTAGCTAGCAATCTTTGAATTAATTGAAACCAAGACTACGTCAAAGATGGTTTCTTCCAAGTCAACCAATCTCTTTGATTGTAGTCACCTTAAGCTACCAATTAGCTATTAAAGGTTTCACTATTTCGGGTCAAATGGTACTTTACCATTTCCTCGAGTATATTTTGTATATACACTCAATGTAGTCATAAGGATTTTCATTCTTATTTCTTTCGAATTCAGAGGTGTAACTCTATGACATAGTCATAAAGTTCAAACCATTCAACTGAGACGGTTTATAAATCCTTCTCGACTACCTTGGAGCTTGTAGGAACTAGGTTGTTATATTTGTTGATTACCATCTTGTCTCTCGAAGAACCCATTCTTTGAGTTCTATCTCTCGCTCATTTGTGCTTTAGACAAATTATATTGTAGGATTACAATGAACTACCCAACAAAACAACATTTCTTAGTTGGTTTATAGAAGTGATATCCAAAGGTTAATTTAAGGATATCCACAAGATAATTCTCAAACAAATATTGCTTATTAGCACACTGTTGGAAATGTGCCTTAAAACCAATCATATGATGATACTTTACAGACATTTCACATGTTAAACTAATCTAGTTTAATATCAAGGGAAAAGATTATTGTTTTAAGCCGTCTCATATAAATGTTATATGCTTAAACGATAAGTCCAAGGAATATGTAATTTAAACAAGTTAGATTTATGAGACCATTCTCTTTCGTATACATGTCCTAAAAGTTCCTGATCATAGGATTGCCAATTGGGCATTGACAATCCGTTAAGATCAGTACATGCTATGTCTTCTCTTAGGGAGAGTGACTAGTCTCGAGTCATTGGTGTGATTGACACCAAGACAAGCATGTAGGTGCTCAATAGCGAATGAGTTCACTGAACACGATCAACGAAGAGTTCTCATACTCATGTCACATGAGAACTCATGGTTGGGATTATGCAAAGTAGTCCTTTGACCTGACGCATCATAGTTATCTTGTGGTTAAGTACTTGATCTTTGATTATGTCAAAGTCACCCCATCCGTGGGTGTCCACGGCATCGTCGGGGTTAAGCCACTTAGCCATGGAGGCAAGTGAATGCGCAACAAGGGATCTCTAACCTTCAAACCGTTTGGGGGAGAATACTCTATGATATGATTAAGAATCTCTGGCCAGAGTATGAATGAGATTTAGGAAGTCATTCCAAATCACATTCAAGGTAATCATATAAGTAAATGAATCACATTGGATAGTAGACATGAATAAACTATCAAACCAAACAATGTGGTCAAGAGTATTGTATTAGAGAAAGACCGTATTGCATTTGTAATCCTAAACTGAATAGGTTCTCCACCTCTTCTGATTAGCTTGGGTAACCATGATATACTGCTAGGTGTCACTCATGGTTTGTGGAAGCCCTAAACGTGTATAATCACTAAAGGGAGAATTGAAAGTAAGTTTCAATTCACAATCGATTTGAAATGGTTTTAATCGCCCACTGCCTCGCTAAAAGGAACCTAATGGATCGTACACCGTGTAAGGTGGAGATTGAAGAAACAATGGAGATGAGTAAGAATAATTAAATGGTTTAATTATTTATGGCAAGGATTAATTAATATGTTAATTAATCAAACGAATAAGTTCGTTAAAGACCTGGGGATAGTTTTTGGACCTTAAGGCCCAATGGGCTTCGAACGTCAAGCCCATTGAATTAAGTTGTATGACAACTTAATGAATAATGATTCACAAAGGCCAAATTAGCCCAATAATACCCTAAGGCCGGCCATTTAGAGATGGAGTGAGTTTTGGACTTATTTACAAGTTTGCTACTCCAATGAATTAAGGTATAAATATGACTTTATAGCCAAAATTCATTTAGGGTTTTCTTTTGGGGAAAGGATGAGAACATAAGCTCTCCTTTCTCTCTAAAGTGGCCGGCCTCCTTGGAGGGTTTAGCTAGCAATCCTACTACTCCAAGGTCACTCATTTCTTCTCCAATCTAACCTTGGTGAAGAGACTTAGAGGTTCTCAATTTTGGGAACTTGGAGAACCATTTCATCCATCCAAATCCATAGATCTAAGAAGCAAGGAATGAAGGCCCTCTCCTTGGGTGATTAGCCTTTGCTTATGCAAAGAGGAATCTACAAAGCTATAAATTTCTCAGCTAACAAATGTTGTTTTAAGTTGAGTCAAGGTTCACCAATCTACTAGGCTTTGAATTTCATGGTTAATGTTTTGTTTTTAAGTGCATACAAGCATGATTCCACCTTTTAATTGTTAATTGCATGCTATAGATGTTGCTTAAATGAACATGTTTTTCACAAAATTTCCTTCACACACAACCCCAAATCTTAACACGATTAAGACTTATCTTTCTTTCCAACTACATCCTATGGAGTCATGAAAATTTTGGAAGATCTTCTATTTGATAATCATATTGTCTTAGAAGTATATATCCTATATATGGGTAATTGATAACATCCAACAAACTAAATCTTATTCAAGTTCATTCTTCTCCTAATGGAGAAATCCATTATCTTATGATGCTTCTTTCCTTGATATCTTTCAAGGAAACTGTTCTAAAGTGTTACCTTTCCTTGGATCAAATCTAAGGAGGTTGATGCGAAAGTTATCTTAACACACAAATTTAACCGTCTTTTGACAATTGTAGTACAAGTATAAGTAGGGATCGTTCTGGACCGGGGATTAGGAGGGCTTGCTAATAACCTCTAAACTGACTCAAAAATATAAAACTAAACTTAAAAACACTTAACATGACTCACAAGACTCAAAGCAAACTTAAAATACTCAAAACAGCTTAAAACAACTAAATAAACTTAAACTAGACACTAGGAATGACTTTGGATGAAAATTGACTTTTACTTGAATCAAAACACTTAAAAACACAAACTAAAACAGATTTGAAACAAAAAACTAAAAGGGGGGTTTTGATTTGGATGAAGTTGTAACAAACAAACAAGTATGAAAAACTAGACAGATTGTAAAACAAATTTGAGAAATAAGATGATGGATGGGATAGCTAGAGGCTTTTTCTCCACACATGACATGTATGCAAATAATTTGATTTCCAGTTACTACTTCATTGAATTATGAACGACAATGCTTCAAATTAACCGTGACATCACTAGTTAAGTCTCAGATTTTCCTTGTTTTATTGGATTGGATGACATCATTCGACAACCCAAAACATTCTTCTAAAGTTCCCTACATGACATCATAATAGAGATACAATCAAAGATCATTACGTTTAATGAAAATCATAAGCATTGACAAAGCACTTGCAACTATGACATCATGTCACTCATGCTAGGAATTGAACTTAACGCGATCGTTTATAAGCGACCTTCACTACATATGAATATAAGTTTGTAACGATTATGTGAAACTCCCTTATATTCTAGCAACGGATTTATGCATGCCAATTAAGTGTCGACCCTTAATTAACAAATACAAATAAGTTATCAATCAAATAGTTAAGCCAATTGCATTCATGATTCAAGAGTTGATAACTGGAATTTATCAAATTATATTGCACACATAATCATGGCTTTGAAATCACCCCTAGCTAAGAGGGGTTTAGCCACTCATATTTACAAAAAAACGAAAGGAAATGAATTTAAACATTAGAAACAAAAGAAAGAAAACACCTAAACGCTCCAACGATCCAAGTGGGACAACAAGCACGTCCAAGCACTTTCCTTCCCTTTCTTTGCTACGGCACAAGGTGTTGGTGAGTGTTTGAAGGTTTGTTTGGATGGAGGAATGGATGTAAGGATGAATGGAAGTGTTTGGATGAAGTGGTATTGAAATGGGGATGAATGATCAAGCCAAAAACTAAGCTATATGGCTGCCACACACACTTCCTTTTATAGAGGAAGTGCACGGCAATGGAGGGGAATTGGTGGTGTGTGTAATGATTCAAGGGTGAAAATGAAGTAATGATGCAAAGCATGGGGGGTAAAATGGAGTGGTGTTGCAGCAATGAGTGCATTGAGTGGTGTTTGAAATGATTCAAAGGTGAAAGTGCAATGATGATGCAAAGCATGGGGGGTAAAATGAAGTGGTGTTGCAGCTAGGGAACATGAATGATTATGCACATGGTAGAGAAAGAAAAGGGAGGTGGAATGGTGCAGAAATGAGTCAAAGGTGGAGCAAGACTCATGATGCAAGGCATGGGATTCCAAATGTGGTGGATGGTGCATTAAGGAGTGCATGTAGTGGAGGTAAAAGTTGTATGAAATCTGATGGGTGAAAGGGACAAGAAATGTGCAGAACTTCAGTGCAATGATTCAATGTTTTGATGCATGAAATCATAAATAATGAAGGAGACAAGGGTGGTGCATGGCATGGGTGGATAATGAGTGTAATGGTGCATGAAATAAGTGCAAGAAATCTAGTGCATGAAGGGGAGAAGGGTTTATGCATGGCATGGAGTGATTTATGGCAGAAAATAGGAAAGGAATGGCTCCCTTGCACGACAAGGAAGAGAATTGGTGAATGATGGTATGGCTTGGACTTGTAGGGCAGGTTTAGGACTTGTAGAATATGTAATGAAATGTCCCAAAGTATTTAGGAACCCTTCGTGTGACTAAATCTTTGGTAATTTAGGATTAGGAAAGGTAACGACAAGATAAGGAAAGTTTGACTAGTCTTTCCTCATTCTTAATGGTTTCCTTGTCTTCCTTGGTCCTCAATTTATTTTCTTCCTTTCCTTGGCACATTCCAAGCTTCTTTAGATCTTTAATTTTGTCCAACCACTTTGCTCCATGCATGTGATATCCATTCCATGCCAAAACTGCTCCAAAAGGCACCAAAATGCACTTTTTTTGCCTCTTTAACCCTTTGTACCAACAACCACACGAAAATGGCTTGAAATACTAAATCAACTAAGAAATAACAACATAAATGCACAAGAACAAGCTAAGTAAGTCGTATAAATATTCTCCTATCAGAGGTATATACTTTAGATGTCTTACTCATCAATTTGCATTCTTGAATTCTTTGAAACCTTTTGCAAAGTATTCGGACTTGTGTTTATTCAAAATAAACGATAGTCCAACCGAGAGCAATCTTTGGTGAATGTCATACATATTATGTTGTGGACAAGTGCCACACACATCTAAGTGAATTAACCTTAACAACTTTGTGATTCTTTTTTCCTTACCAAAAGAATAAAGATTCAAACATTTTGCCTCTATACAATTTTAACAAGAAGGCATTGGATCCGGATCTAATGATCCAAAGCATCCATCTATGACCAACTCGTAATTTATGTTTTAAAGGTATTGCAACTCAGTTGGGATTAGTCACTACCTTGCAACCTTTTGGGTTTAAAGCATCGTTATATTCTAAACAGTTAACACTACCATAACATCTCTACTATAGAGATAATTAATTAGATTACAATAATCTAATCATTCATTAATAAAGAACAATATTTTGTCAAACAAAACATTCATCCATTTCTCCTACAGAATTATGTTCCTTTATTCAAATTGGAATGTAAAGACAATCTTTGTTTTTCCATTTTCTTTGGTAGTTCATATGAGGAAGTAAGTACTACCTGCTTTCGCAGAGATCTACATTTGATTCATGTTCCGAATGGAACATGAAGTACTTTCTCTTCTCTCATTAATCTTCTACTTCTTATTAGCCACACTTTTACAACGATTGTAAAACATAGTTATTAATACGTAATCAAGCATTCAAGTAGAAGAACTAAATATTTTGAACTATTCAAGAACAATTTACAACACCTTCGAAAGGTGTGTTCTTGACATTTGCAAGACATTTCTTGCAAATACCCCTTCCAATATCCATCCTTTCATAAAGAAAGTTTGTTCCCTTGGAGTTATTTCGCCTTCTTCATTTGACTTCTCCTTTGACTACAATAGTCATGGTCCCTAAACTCCCACTATCTCTCTTGAAACTTATTTCAATTGTGTTATATACATCAAATAATTTGGAGAGCGTGTGGTTATTGTTCACTATATATAGTTTACAATAAACTTAGTGAACCATTTGGATAGGGACACAAAAGTGAAGTCCTTGCCTAGTTTTCGTCTCGTGGAGTGGTTTAACACTTCAACACTCAATGATTCAAGATCATCATAAGTCCATGTTGATGGACTATTTTTGTCAACCAACCATTATGTTCTAAACATAATTACAAACTTTCAAGAGTTGTTCAAGGCAACTCTCATTTCTTCATACAACAATTTGTAAGTGAAGAATCATGGCACAGAAAGTGTCCATGCCCTTGTGCTTACTTCTTAAGTTCCTTGTTCATATAACAAAGAAACGAGCACTAATGTTTGCGTTAACTAAGAGTTGTTCAAAGCAACTCTTACTACTTCATACAACAATTTGTAATTGAAGAATTATGACATTAACAGTGTTGTGCTCTTTATGATAGACTTATCTAACATGTTCTTCCAATGATACATTATCAATAGGAAGATTGTGAGGATGAGACTACGTAGGTACATATACAAGCCATTAAAGACAATCTATGGGATTGTAGTACCAAGTCCGGAAACTAAAGCTTTCAGCTTTTTCTTTGTCAAGTTTTGGATAGCGTTTGCAAATATATTGGTAAATAAATACATAATGAATATAAATTTATTGATTTTATGCCATTTGATCCGGGTCTTTAAATCAAATAGCATCACCCACTATTTTTGGCAAATTCCATATCCCTCATCGGAATTCGAGAGTTTTGGAGGAAACTCTTAGTAGGGTATGGGAGACTCATCATTACCAAGCCCACCTCACAATGATATGATGTTGGCTAGCATCAATAATAATGAGAGAGTACGCTTACTCATTTGCATCTCTTGCAAGTACCCATCTTATTTGGCCTTTAGAGAATGAAGCCTCACAATGATATGATGTTGGCTCCATTGCACTTAGTTAAGTGATTCCCACCATGCAAGTTCCAGTAAGGGTTCAAGAACAACCTCACAATGATATGATGTTGATCATTCTCGTTGCCTACCTTCACAACATCATGTATGCATATAGAACTCCTCCTGAGTGTAAGCACGCACTTTGTACTCCCCCATGATAGGGTGAAGTCGGTGTACGAGTCATAAACGATCGGAGCCTACCACGGTGGAAGGCCACGAAAGAGTGTTCAAAGCACTCTCATGCTTATCAACTTAATAATGGTTTGGTTGAGGGTTTTAGGTCTCATCACATATAAGTATGCATTTTAATCTTATTAAAACAATTTGGTCCTATTACAACTATTGGTCCATGTGATTGATTTAGTTGTATATGATACTCCCACTGTGCTTGTAAAACGGTTTTTAAAGCAAGAGTATATGGTACTACTAACATAAGGTTTGCATTCATTGATGGACTATATAGTTGCCTTAGGGCCTTAGGATGACTATGAACCTTTGATTCGATCCAACACGAGTCTAGTGTTGAATCTCAGTCTAGGGATGGTGATTGATTTTAGTTACACGTTTAATCACATTAAGGCATGTTTTCTTATTGGGCGTTGGACCCTCTACTTCATTTTCATGCATATCAAATAAAGCAAGGAAGAAGTACTTCAAAGTAAAGAACAGCTTATGCTCTTTTACAACATTTGATCAAAACAAATTACTTTAAAGTAAAGAAGAGCTTATGCTCTTTTAAAATATTTGATCATATCAAATTACAACCAAAATCTAATCTACACATCCCCATGGTTCAAACAAATTTGTGACGGCCTTTTACATAGCTCAATTATCGTAGGCTTAGGTTCATGATCACCCTTTCTTTAATTAATTAATGCTTTAACTAATTAAACTTGAATGCAACATTTTCATTTGGTTTTTGTATCCATAGAATTTTTTTAAATGGAGCTAAATGAAATGAAAATCCAATTCTCATTTAAAGATACAAAACTATTTTGTTCTCAACTAATTTGGGCCGAAAAACAATAACCTCAACCATTGGGCTATATTGCAAAACATAAACTTTTGAGGTCACTTTGTAAAAACACAAAAGTATCAAAACTTTATGTAATTGCATAAAAACTCCAAAAGTACCCTACTTTATAGGGTGGCCGGTTTGGGTAGTGAAAAAGGGGGAAGTAGGTTTTGGTGAAAATTCAAAAAAATTTAAAGAGTGTTGAAAAATGTGAAAGGGATGGGTGGGTGGAAAAGTTGATTGGTATGAGTGTTGATTGAAAAATGACAAATCATGTCATATCATTTATTACAATAAAGTCACACCAACCACCATAAACAAAACTTTAAGCAAAACATCAAACACTTTGAATCAAAATACCAAACCTTTTTGTTCTTGGTAAGAACTTCAAGAACTTTGAAGAACACACATGAAAACTCATAAGAGCTCCATGAATGTTTTCACTTAATAAAACTCAAATTTTCACTACACATAAGAGGGTTAACATCCTAGGGCACTTAGGGGTTCCAAAAGTCACTTTAAACTCTTTTAACAAGACAAACATGAATCCAAAAATCCTCCATTTGGATTTGGCCGAATTTCCCTAGAAACATGGCACCAAATTTTCGCTCCAAAATTCATGCTCATATGAACTACATCTACAACATTTGAGATGGCAAATTTTCTAACAAAATTTACATTCAAAGAAGCAAGAATAAAACTTGTAACAATTACAACATTCAAATCATAAACTATGAAAATACAAAACCCAAAAGGATTCATAAACTACTAGACCTAGGCCCTGATACCACTTGAAGGAAATTTTGTGAAAAACATGTTTATTTGAGCAACATCTATGGCATGCAATTAACATTTAAAGGCGGAATCATGCTTGTATGCACTCAAAACAAAATATTACCCATGAAATTCAAAGCCTAATAGTTATGTGAACCAAGACTCAACTCAAGAACAAAGTGAGTTGAGAAATTTTATACCTTTGTTGATTCCTCTTTGCATAAGCAAAGGCTAATCACCCAAGGATAGGGCCTGCATTCCTTGCTTCTTAGCTCTATGGATTTCTTGGATGAGGATGGTTGAAAGGATTTTCCGAGTTGCCAAAGTTGAGAACCTCTAAGTCTCCACACCAAGGTAGGACTTGAAGAAGAGATGAGTGACCTAGAGGAAGTAAGATTGCTAGCTAAAATCCTCTAGGGTGGCCGGCCTCTTAGAGAGAAAAGGGAGCTTCTGTTCTCGTCTTTTCTCCAAAAGAAACCCTAAGGATGAAATGGTTATAAAATTGCCTTTATACCACCTCATAATGGAGTGACAAACTTGCAATTAAGCCAAGTTGAGTTAATGGGCTTGACATTCAAATGGGCCGTCATACAACTTGAGTTAATGGGCTTGACATTCAAATCCCATTGGGCCTTGCGGCCCAAAACTAACCCGAGGTCTATAACGAACTTATTCGTTTGAATAATTAACATATTAATTAATCCTAGCCATCATAATTAAACCATTTAATTATCCTTACTCATCTCTGTTGTTTATTCAATCTCTACCTTACACGGTGTACGATCAATTAGGTTCCTTTTAGCGAGGTAGTGGGCGATTAGAAATCTTTCAAATCGATTGTGAATTGAAACTTACTTTCAATTCTCCTTTTAGTGATTATACATGTTTAGGGCTTCCATAAACCATGAGTGACACCTAGCAGTATGTCATGGTTACCCAAGCTAATCAGAAGAGGTGGAGAACCTATTCAGTTTAGGATTACAATGCAATACGGTATTTCTCTAATACAATACTCTTGACCACATTGTTTGGTTTGATAGTTTATTTATGTGTACTATCCAATGTGATTCATTTACTTATATGATTACCTTGAATGTGATTTGGAACGACTTCCTAAATCTCATTCATACTCTGGTCAGAGATTCTTAATCATATCATAGAGTATTCTCCCCCAACCAGTTTGAAGGTTAGAGATCCCTTGTTCTGCATTCACTTGCCTCCATGGCTAAGTGGCTTAACCCCAACTATGTCATGGACACCCTCGGATGGAGTGACTTTGACATAGTCAAAGATCAAGGGCCTAACCACAAGACAACTATGATGCCTCAGGTCAAAGAACTACTTTGCATTATCCCAACCATGAGTTCTCATGTGACATGAGTATGAGAACTCCTTGTTGATCGCGTTCAATGAACTCATTCTCTATTGAGCACCTATGTACTTGTCTTGGTGTCAGTCACACCAATGACTCGAGACTAGTTACTCTCCCTAAGAGAAGGCATAGCATGTACTGATCTTAACGGACTGTCAATGCCAAATTGGCAATCCTATGATTATCAACGTTTAGGATATGTATACGAAAGAGAATGGTCTCATGAATCTAACTTCTTTAGATCGCATTCTCCCAATTACATATTCTTTGGACTTATCGTTTAAGTGTATAACATTTATATGAGATGGCTTCAAACAATAATCTTTGCCCTTTAAATTAAACTATATTAGTTTAACATGTGAAATGTCCGTAAAGTATCATCATATGATTGGTTTTAGGGCACATTTCCAACAGCCTCATGCTAGGTAGAGATGGGAATATACATATATGGCTTACAGGATCCACTCCCCTGGGTGATACGGGATGTAACACTGACATGTAAATGTTCAATAATAACCTGAATAAGAACTAAACAGATTTGATAAAATAAATAAAGTTTCAATTAATGAAATAGAAAAATTAGATATAAGAACCTATGTCACATCTCGGTTCGGGCCCCCACCACATCCCGGACTCGACTCCACCGTAGCACGGTATTGTCCGCTTTGGGCCATGACCACGCCCTCAAGGTTTTGTTTCTGGGAACTCACGCGAGAACTTCCCAGTGGGTCACCCATCATGGGATTGCTCTCGAGCGTACTTGCTTAACTTCAGAGTTCCGATAGAACCCAAAACCAGTGAGCTCCCAAAAGGCCTCGTGCTAGGTAGAGATGAGAATATACATATAAGGCTTACAGGATCCACTCCCCTGAGCGATGTGGGATGTTATGACACACCTCGCCCCGAAGGAGGGCATGCTGGCCATCACGTGAAAGTGACGTAACCATTTACACAGTTCGGAAGCTTTTAAAATACAATTACTAAAATGGAAACCCCCCGAGGGTGAGTCCTACTTTTGTGAATTCTGTCAGAACGCCGATGGGTTCCTCGTGGCCACCAAAGCTCTGCTAACTTGAACCTGGAGGGGCGAAAAACAAAATTGAGTGGGTCAGTAAAACCAAAGCTTTTTCAAAAACATTTCGCCAAAAATAATTCTAACCCCTCTCTGTAAAACATGTATACTTTTCCCAGAAAATAACATAATAGTATATATAAAAAAAAATCCTCATATCTCAAATCATCAATCTGTATCAAAATCCAGAAATCATGCCATGCCATAAGTCAAAACAGAATATGGATGCATCAATATAACAGGTGAAATAATAAATCAATCGGAGACCCTACAATGGTCCTGTACGGCTGATTTTAAAGCTGAACATCCCACTCAGCCGGAGTCACCACAGTGACCTATACGGCCCTGCCGGAGTCACCAACTGTAACCTGTACGGCACTACACTGCACATCACTCGGAACTACCTATAGTAGTCTGTATGATGAAAGGTGTATAAATACGCTCTAGTGCTTCTCTCATCAATCATCAGCGCGCATAACTAAGGTCACCCACTAGTCAGAATCACATCTGGTGATCTATACGACTAGCATGTCAGAACCCTCACATGGTCTATACGACATCCACCTACTTGGATCCAAGACGAGCGTGCGGTGTGGTGAATAATAATATAAGCACTAACACCTAGGGTCCAGGTTATGAGCTTTCAATGCAATTTTCATAAATAAATCGTATGAATAATGTAAAAACTCAAATGTACGTCCACAGCGTCAATTCACATATATATGTATCAATTATTAATTCAAATATCTCATCAATTGCATGCATGGCATTTAAAAACAGATTTTCATTAAAACTCAATTTCTGGGAAATTCAATAGCATATAGGTGTAAATAGAAAATACTGCCCACTCACCTGGAGTTCGCCCTACAACTCCCTAGCACAATACGCCAAGGCGTCACGACGATCGGCGCCTAAAACAATAATCAAATCCAACCTCAGAATTCATATCGATAGAATATATAACTTATATACAATACGTCACTACGTAGTTCGATCCGGAAGATCTGCCACTCAAATTTTAAATCCATAACTTCCAGAGGTCCACAATATATCTCTAGGACAACATCCTAAAATTTCATTACCATCCAACGGTCGGATCTCCGTCAATTTCCAAAACCAAGTGACGGTTAACATTCTATTTTATGAACTTACAACTCCAATTCCGGAAGATCCATAAATCGGATTCCCGATCCATAAGTTCCTATAATCCTCAAATATTACGTATTACAACGTATCAAAGTTTGGTGACGATCCGACGGTTGGATCGTAAATTCACATTTTTTCCTAACCACGAATCGTAACCAACTTAGGTTCAATTACTTAATTTACGTCCATCCATTATCAAAACTGAACCTAGAACCTTAAACACATGCTAAGAATGACATTGGCGGGCCATTGGCCACGCGCCGCCGCACGGCCGCCGCGGTGAATACTATATAAACGTTGTTTAAAGCATATAACCAATAATTCTCAATAACTTCTCATACGGTGCTCAATTTGGGTACATGAATATACCACAGTGACCTACTTGACATCACGGACGTCGTGATATTTTTAGAAAAATTTTCTGAGGCCGCACGCGCCAGGAAGGTCACGGGTTCACGATGATTCTGAGGGTTTTAAGTTCCAAAAATCACATATACTAACTCACAAGCTTACTAGGAGTTCAAATCTTACCTTAGAACCTTCGATCCGTGAAGAAATGGGAGGTTCCTAGCTTGTCCGTACGTTCGAGAGTGAGGGAGAGACACTGAACGGAGAGGAAGAGAGAGAGAAGCACGAGGAAGAGAGAGAGAAGGGTTGACTGGATGTGTGGTCCAACCAAAACCATACATACTAATTTTAATCCCTAACCACACAAAATACAATCCAATTTAATCCAACTTAAATTATTTTCTCCAAAAGTTTAGGAATGTATATTTAGTCCAAATAATATATCATACACACACATACCTTAATACCCGTCAAGGGTAATTCCGTCTTTTCATGTCCTCGATGAATAAAATCCCGGGACGGGCTGTGACAATCTTCCCCCCTTATAGAATTTCGTCCTCGAAATTCATACAACCTACCAATCCACTTAATACTCATAAAATAACCTCGGATACATCTCTCTCATCCGATCTTCGATCTCCCAAGTAGCTTCTTCCACGGAGTGGTTCCTCCACAATACTTTTACCAAGCTCACTGTCTTATTCCTTAGAACCTTGTCTTTCCAATCAAGTATCGTCACCGGCTCCTCTTCGTAACACAAATCTAGGTTAAACTCTAAGGGTTGCAGAGGGATCACATGCGACGGATTTGTAACATAATGTCGAAGCATCGAAACGTGAAACACATTATGTATGCTGGACAGCTCTGACGGTAATTCAAGCCTGTAAACATCTTCACCGACTCACTCGGTGATCTGATAAGGTCCGGTGTACCTAGGACTCAACTTACCTTTCTTTCCAAATCGAACAACACCTCGCCATGGTGATAACTTCATAAATACCCAATCACTTACCTTGTACACTCGATCAATGGCATGTCTGTCTGTTAAACTTTTCTGGCGATCTTGGGCCGCTTTCCAAGTTAAAATTAATCACTCGAACATTCCAAGTAGACTCATTCATAACCTCAGGGCCCGCAAGAACTCTTTTGACAACTTCTGTCCAACACAAAGGTGTACTACAATCTTTACCAAAAAGTGCCTCAAATGGTCTCATACCCATGCCGAACAAACGCTATAGATGTAGGCAATTCCCCTCAAATCCAACCGCTTAATCTAAGGGTCGCCAACTGCAATACTGAAGATCTCAGCATATCCTCCAAAGTCTGGATAGTGCTCTCTGATTAACCATCTATTTGAGGTCGATAAGTTGTACTATAAGTTAACTTGGTAACCAAGCTTCCTGTACGCTATCCAAAACTTAGAAGTAATCAACATACCCAAAAAGCTTAACAGTGTACATCGTCAAAATTGCTTTATTTAATTCCACATAATTTGGCACATACGTCCCATTCTCTTGCATAAACATACCATCCAATTCTGCCTCGGTTAATTCTTGAATTCCTTCGTCAAATTTCTGGGCATCAAGTATACAATCAACTAAAATTGGTCTAACCTGAAAATTAGTCAATAAAGCTTCTTCTCAACTTTTACCTTAAGTTTCACTCCAGGGTCCCAAATCCGCAAGAAGGGAAAACACAACAAGCATACAAAGCATTAATTCTTACTGGAGCCTTCCTACCAAGTGCATCAGTCGCAACAATTTCACGATCACCCTGGTCGTGCAATCATAATTATTTAGTAACTCAATCCACCTTTGTTGCCTAAGATTAGAATACCTCCGAGTAAGCAGACATTGGAGACTCATTTGGTTCGTAAAAATCTTACACTTCTCACTATAAAAGTAATGTCTCCAAAACTTCCAAGTAAAGATGATAGCTACTAACTCCAAATTGTGAGTAGAGTAATTCATTTCATGCAGTTTCAATTGCCGGGAAGCATAGGCAATCTCCCTACCTTGCTGCATTAACACTTATCCAAGACCAACCAAAGAAGCATCACTAAAGACCTCATAATTACCGCTATCTTCTGGGAGTGCTAAAATACGTGTATGAGTGAGGAAATACTTCAACTGTTGAAATCTTTGCTCACAATTATTATCCACTCAAACTTAACCTCTGTTCTCGTCAATCTCGTCAGTGGCAAGCAATGACTGGGAAATCTTTCACGAACCGTCCACGATAGCCTGCCAAACTAAGAAAACTTCGAATCTCAATCACAGTTCGTGGTTGTTCCAAATTCTCAATTTCCGCTACCTTTTAAAAATTCACTTGAATACCTTTAGCAAATATAACTTATCTCATAAATGCTTCTTGATTCATCCAACATTGGCATTTGCTAAACTTAGCATACAATCGACGTTCCCTCAAACTTTGTACCATCAACTTAAAATATCTAACATGCTCTGCTCTAGGCTTAGAGTATCCCAGAATATCGTCAATGAAAACAATAACAAACTTGTCAATGCATTCCTGGAATACTTCATCCATCAAACTCATAAAACAGCAAGATAATCCATCAATCCGAATAACATCACTAAAACTCATAATGACCGTAACGAGTCCTGAACACAATCTTAGGAACGTTATCATTAACTCTTCAATCGGTAACAACCAGACCTTAAGTCAATCTTAGGAAATACGCAGACCTCTAAGTTGATCAACAAATCATCAATACGCAACAATGGATAACGGTTCTTGATCATTACCCGATTCAATTGCCTATAATTAAAACATAGCCTTAATGTCCATTTTCTTCCTCACCAATAAACTGGTGCTCCCCCAACGTGATGTACTTTAAATGATACCTTTATCAACCAATTCCTGTAACCGAATTTTCAATTCCCTTAACTCATCATGAACCAATCTTTAACATAAAATTTGTGCCTGGAGACAAATCAATAGTGACGGCAATCCAAGTAATTCCTTAGGGAAAACATCAAGAAAATGTCTAACCACCTTTACATCTCCCAAACTACTAGAAGCAACATCATTTAGCACCATATGAGCTAAGTATCCTTGGAAGCCTTTCGATAACAATCTCTTTGCTCTCACAGCATAAATAACGGCCTAACTCAATCCACTTTGCATACCCACAAAAGTAACCTCTAGTCATCCAAATTGGTGGAAGGTAACTGGTTTCCCGTAGCAATCTAACTTGTTATGATTATAACGCAACTAATATGTGCCTAAATTCACATCCAAATCCACGATGTCCAACGAAATAAGATTCACTGGCATAACTATATCTTCCACCATCATTAGGCATCCTGAATAAACCAAATCAACATAGAGTGCCCTACCTGTTTACTTGCTTAACGAATCTAACAAATAAGTTATAAATATTACGGTCTGCAGCCCGCAATACAAATAACTCACTGTTGTCTCGATAAGTAAGTAACAATTCCTGAAGGTGTAATATTATCATCTTGTTCTTCCTTAGAAATACATAAATACGCCTCGATCGTGTTCCAACATTACTCTTTTTGGCAACATCGTCCATAATAAGAAATATATCAGCCGGAGTCAGCTAGAATGACCTGTACGGCTGATTCTCTAGCTTAACCAACCATTCCAGCACATAAGTCGGAGTCAACTATAGTGACCTGTACGACTTACTCATCAATTTTCCAAATAATATGTCCGCCGGATCCACCTCTTGTGGCCTGTACGGCTGGACTTATAACTCATCAAATATCCCTGTACCCACGGCCCATCTGACCAAACTATTAAGTCCATAAACCTGCTGGATCGATATTGTGGTGTCAGGGAAGACTACTGGGTAACAACTGATTCTAGGGACCATTCATAACTCTATGTCCCATCTGTACACATGAACACATTCACTGATTCCCACACTTTCCAAAGTGTCTAATATTGTACCTACGGCACAAAGGTATATTTCCCTTACTCGAGTCACCTTGTCCTTAAGATCTGGGATCACCAGTAAATCTATCACTTCGCCTCTGACCAGTGGCATTAAAACCTAAGCTGGAAGAATTAGTTCTAACTTCACTTCCTTTGAAGCTCTGAGTCTTTCGATGTCCTTGATATGACGGATCTTTAACTTTATCGTCTTTCCTCTAATTACCATTCTTTTCTTATTCTTCTTTACTCTCACTGATCATGCTCTCAGAGTCCTCAATTCTCAACAACATCTCGTAAATTCTTGGTAAATAGTACATTGGATAGTGGTCGCCAAAGAACGCCACTTCTTATTATCCAGCCAAAAACGACATAACACCTCGACCGGATTAACAACAACATCCGAATGGAAACAAGGCAAGTCTGTTAACTTTCTATAATATTCATCCGTCGTCATTTTCCTTGTCTCACATTTGCAAATTCTTGCTTACTACCATCACATTATGCCGGAGGAATGAACTTTTTCTTAAACAATTCTTTAAACAACTTCCAAACAGCTGTCCTTCCAATATCATCGGATAACATTCCTATCTCCATCAGAATGCAGATTCAACACTCAAAAACTAGGTAGTCATCTCGACCCACCTGTCGGGAGAAAGATTCCCTTAACTTTGCATAATCCGAAACGCCTTTTGCCAAATGATTAAGCCATCAATCTGCTCCCTTAGGTCCTTCATATCCCTAAAGGGATTCAAATTTAACTTATAACCAGTCTCAAAGGTTCCTTTAGATAATAAACTGAATCATAGTGGCAATAATTTCCCCCCAAACTACTATATCAGGGAAATTAGGTTCATCCGAACTACGTGGCTCGCTACGAGGCGGTATAGTTCTGACAAAAGACACTAGGAAATTCTCAAGATGTCCAGAATTGCAACCTAGGCTCTGATACCAACTGACACACCCCGTCCCGAAGGAGGGCATGCTGGCCGTCACGTGAGAGTGACGTAACCATTTACACAGTTTGGAAGCTTTTAAAGTACAATTACTAAAATGGAAACCCCCCGAGGGTGAGTCCTACTTTTGTGAATTCTGTCAGAACGCCGATGGGTTCCTCGTGGCCACCAAAGCTCTGCTCCTGGAGGGGCGAAAAACAAAATTGAGGGGGTCAGTAAAACCAAAGCTTTTCAAAAACATTTCGCCAAAAATAATTCTAACCCCTCTCTGTAAAACCTGTATACTTTTCCCAGAAAATAACATAATAGTATATATAAAAAAAAATCCTCATATCTCAAATCATCAATCTGTATCAAAATCCAGAAATCATGCCATGCCATAAGTCAAAACAGAATATGGATGCATCAATATAACAGGTGAAATAATAAATCAACCGGATACCATACAATGGTCCTGTACGGCTGATTCTAAAGCTCAACATCCCACTCAGCCGGAGTCATCACAGTGACCTATACGGCCTTGCCGGAGTCACCAACTGTGACCTGTACGGCACTACACTGCACATCACTCGGAACTACGTATAGTAGTCTGTACGATGAAAGGTGTATAAATACGCTCTAGTGATTCTTTCATCAATCATCAGCGCGCATAACTAAGGTCACCCACTAGTCGGAATCACATATGGTGATCTATACGACTAGCATGTCGGAACCCTCACATGGTCTGTACGACATCCACCTACTTGGATCCAAGACGAGCGTGCGGTGTGGTGAATAATAATATAAGCACTAACACCTAGGGTGCAGGTTATGAGCTTTCAATGCAATTTTCATAAATAAATCGTATGAATAATGTAAAAACTCACATGTGCGTCCACAACGTCAATTCACATATATATGTATCAATTATTAATTCAAATATCTCATCAATTGCATGCATGGCATTTAAAAACATATTTTCATTAAAACTCAATTTCTGGGAAATTCAATAGCATATAGGTATAAATAGAAAATACTGCCCACACACCTAGAGTTCGCCCTACAACTCCCTAGCACAATACGCCAAGGCGTCACGACGATCGGCGCCTAAAACAATAATCAAATCCAACCTCAGAATTCATATCGATAGAATATATAACTTATATAAAATACGTCACTACGTAGTTCGATCCGGAAGATCTGCCACTCAGCTTTTAAATCCATAACTTTCAGAGGTCCACAATATATCTCTAGGACAACATCCTAAAATTTCATTACCATCCAACGGTCGGATCTCCGTCAATTTCCAAAACCAAGTGACGGTTAACATTCTATTTTATGAACTTACAACTCCAATTCCGGAAGATCCGTAAATCGGATTCCCGATCCGTAAGTTCCTATAATCCTCAAATATTACGTATTACAACGTATCAAAGTTTGGTGACGATCCGACGGTTGGATCGTAAATTCACATTTTCTCCTAACCACGAATCGTAACCAACTTAGGTTCAATTACTCAATTTACGTCCATCCATTATCAAAACTGAACCTAGAACCTTAAACACATGCTAAGAATGACATTGGCGGGCCATTGGCCATGCGCCGCCGCACGGCCGCCGCGGTGAATACTATATAAACGTTGTTTAAAGCATATAACCAATAATTCTCAATAACTTCTCATACGGTGCTCAATTTGGGTACATGAATATACCACAGTGACCTACTCGACGTCACGGACGTCGTGATATTTTTAGAAAAATTTTCTGAGGCCGCACGCGCCAGGAAGGTCACGGGTTCACGATGATTCTGAGGGTTTTAAGTTCCAAAAATCACATATACTAACTCACAAGCTTACTAGGAGTTCAAATCTTACCTTAGAACCTTCGATCCGTGAAGAAATGGGAGGTTCCTAGCTTGTCCGTACATTCGAGAGTGAGGGAGAGACACTGAACGGAGAGGAAGAGAGAGAGAAGCACGGGGAAGAGAGAGAGAAGGGTTGACTGGATGTGTGGTCCAACCAAAACCATACATACTAATTTTAATCCCTAACCACACAAAATACAATCCAATTTAATCCAACTTAAATTATTTTCTCCAAAAGTTTAGGAATGTATATTTAGTCCAAATAATATATCATACACACACATACCTTAATACCCGTCAAGGGTAATTCCGTCTTTTCACGTCCTCGATGAATAAAATCCCGGGACGGGCTGTGACATGTTACAACCTAATTTCTCTATTAAATAATATGCCAAATTAATTCAACTTTGAAACTCAATTATTTCTAACAAAAATTAGTTATGAGAACCTAATTTTCTATTAAATAATATGCCAATTTTATTCAATTATGAACCTACTTTCATAACCTTAATATTCTAACAAATAAGCCTCTAACCATGCGTACAACAACATTAATTTGGGAGTTTTGGGTGGATAAACTTGATACAAAATATTGCCTCAAACATTATTGATTTTTTTTTTAACATATTGATGCGAGAATTACTTGACACACAAATTAAACCCTCTTTTTGACAATTGTAGTATAGATGTAAGTAGGGTATCGTTCTAGGCCGGGGATTAGGAGGGATTGCTAATCTATTCTAAATTAATTTAAAAATATTAAACAAGACTCAAGGACACAAAACTAGGCTAAAAACTCTAATAACTCGAAACACACTTAGAATGAATCAAAATAATGAAAACAATCAAATTAGACACTAGGAACTGAAATAGACGGAAATTGAATTAAAAGACTAACAACAATGAAAACTAACTAAATAATATAATTTAATAATGGGGGGTGTTTGGTTTTGACGAGAAGTAAATTAAACTTAAATAAATTACAGAATTGACAAAAGCATGAATTAAGGTGAAAGGATAGGTGACGGACTAGCTAGAGGGTTCTTCTCCACACATGACACATATGCAACCTAAATTGATTTTCAGTTGTTCTTTCAATAAATTGTAAATCTCAACGCCCCAAATTAACCGTGAATTGCACTAATTAACCCTCAGTTTTTCCACAAGTTATTGGGTTGGATGATTGCATACGACAACCCAAAACATTCCCTACAAGTTCCCTACATGAATTGCATAATAGAGATACAAGCAAGAATCATTAAGTTCTATGAAAAACATAAGCATTGACGAGGCACTCGTTACTATGATTTGCATGAAACTTATGCCAAGAATTTACTTAACGTGATTGTGACTAGCAACCTTCACTACTTGTGAATATAAGTTCATAACGATTAGGTGAAATTCACTTATATTCTAGCATCAAATTCATGCATGTAAATTAAGTATGCATCCTTAATCGACATACAAAAATTAGTTATCAATCAAGCAGTTAAGCAAATTAAATCACAACTCAGAAATCACAACTGAAGGTAATCAATTCATATTACAAATATATTCATGGCTTTGAATTAACCTCTAGCCAAAATAAATTTAGTTACACATTATTAAAACAGAAATAAAATATGAGTTTGGAAAGATTTAACCAAGAGAGAAAGAAGTGAAGCCTTGCTCTCTGCCCTCACTGTGCTTCCTTATTCTTGCTGTCCCGTACTCCCTGACCTCCTTCTTTCCCGCAGCTCCTCGCAAGTCTCCCCTTCTCACCTTAGTCTCTCACGTTTTTCTGGTTTTCCACGCTGCCCAAAGGAAGCTTTCCTCCCCTCATTTTTCTGCGCCTGCTCTCTTTTATCCCGTTTTCTGCACTACTTTGGGCAGCATCTTTTTATTATTTTTTTCCTTTTCCTCCTGGCAGCCTCGCTGCCCTCACTAACTTTTTGACTTTTCTTTTTCTTCTTGTTTCTGACCTATCCAGCTGCCAAAGCAGCTCCTCTGCCCGCCTTGTCCAGCTGCAAAGCAGCTTCCTTTTCTAACGCTGGCCTTCTTCTTTTCACGCCAGCTGCAAAGGCAGCTTTGCTTTCCTTATTATTCTCCTCTCAATGCTCTTTAAGACTTTCAGTATATAATCCCACTGACTGCCAACTCTGAATAAAGAGATCCTGCATGCAAATTTCACACAAACATGTCGAAAATGAGTTTTTCATTAAATTACTTTTCAGTTTATGTTTTTGGCTAGATAGGAAAGACGTTAATTACTCTATGTACTTATTTCCAACTTATTTTAATGGAATACAATCTTGACGAAGTTATTACATAAAATTTCACTTGTTCTATTTTTATTTTCTTTGCATAACAAATCCTATAAACACAAAAATAACGTAAATAGCTCAAAAATATAAGGAACTAACTAAGAAAAGACGAGTGAATTTGAAGTAAAAATATATATAAATATGATCCGATCACATATATGAGATTAAAGTGGTTCACCAAGTCTCAACCTAAAAGAATTATAGAGAAACTACCACGGGGTGGTTCAATGGTTGGGGACTAATTCTAGGCCTATATTTCACATGGTACGTCTTGATTTTGATTCCTAACGCTCGTGAATCACACGATGGTGCTCAGAGAGAGGTTGAAATGCCTCTATGAGTCTTCTTGGCCTGCAAAAAAATATATTACCGTGGCTAAATATTTTAAGGGGTAAGTGGAGTTTAATCCTTGGCATAGATCAACTTTTCATAAAAACCTGGTACAAGATAAAAAATTTAAATTAGTCCCTTGACTGGATGTCCACCTTAGAATTAACATTAAAACTCATATTTCATTGGATTTAATGTCTTTATGTGTATTTTAGTTCCTAAAATACCCCCACAATTAATATTTAATTTGAGTGCTTCATTTCCTCCTATAAAATAAGAAATTCAGTTACATACCAAAAAAGAAAACGAAATTATTGATTAGAATTCAAAAAGTTTCATATCACAATGAAACAAAACTCTAGAAATCAAATTTTAATGAATACATCATACAAAATAAGTAAATAATATACCTAAACCATGGTACCTATACCACAGTATCTATAGCATGGTTCCTATAATATGGTACCTAATACATAGTACTTGCAAATTAAAAGACATTATTAGAATTTTAATGTACCTAAACCATGGTACCTATGTTGGATTAGTGTACCTCATTTCTATAGTGCGCCAAAATATAGAGGAGCTAATGGCATGAGAACTATTTGAAACCATGTGCAGCACAAATATGCAGATCATATACAAATATTGAACTAATATATCAAGTATTCCACAAAACAAACAACAAATCCTAACAAAAACCCATGTACACGATTTTAGTGGAAATGCTAAACTTCCTAGACAAAGAAAAGAATCTGCACAACACCATAGAAGAGGATGATGAAAGATTCATACAACTGAACGTTTTTGTTTAAAATGGACAACAATTGAAAATATATTAAGTAATAATTGCACACTCATAACTCAGCATTTAAAATTTGTTATTGTCCATAATCACATATGGGCAATGTTGGAAAAATAGAATCAATAAAACCACCAAAAAAAATAAAAGCTGACATGGATGTATAGTCAAAGGACTATAATCAATAATTAATCTTGCATAAGACATTTTTCTAACTGTAATCTTAACCAAGGATTAAAATCATATTTTCTAAATATTTTAATAGAAAAGAAAAGAAAAGAACTATAGAGAACAAATAGTCAAATATGAGCAAACAAGAAAGGCTGTCAACAAAAATGGTTGGTGAGTTGGTGAGTTGGTGGATGGAGTCCCGCACCATGACCACAATCACCACAATGACAAATTTCTATTGATTTTTATTTTTGAAATTCTTCAACTAGAAGATTCTATTCTTTTTTGTTTTTGGTTTAACGATAGATTTGTTAAATTAAATGTTAAATTAAGAACTCGATGGAGTTCGAAACTATGCCATAATGTAAGAGCTAACACTCATCTCTATAACTGTAATAAAAGACCACTTGCATGTTTACTTCAAACACAATTTAACCCAGAAAGCAAAAGAAACTAGAAAGTAAATTATTGCAGCAAATTTTGACAAGGGATTTTGCCGTATAATAATTCTCCCACATGAACATGAACATTCACAATCAATCCAAAATACAAAGTAAATTAAGAAAAATAATAAAAAGAAACACCATTTTTCTTCATCATATATGCATGATTGGCAGACCAATTAGGGTTGGTCGATCATTTGATCCGACGGCACAGAGTGATGCCATCACCAACAGGAAGCCTGCAAATCTCGATCCTAGGGTCAGCAGCGAGTGCCTTGTTGAGCTCGAGCACGAAGTCCCGGTAGTACCTGACGTACTTGCGGAGTGGAGCATCAGGGGGCGCGACCACAGACCCATTCCATAGGGTGTTGTCGTAGCCAATGAGACCCCCAACCTTGACCAAATCAATCAGCCTCTTGTGGTAGTTGATGTAGTTGTCTTTGTCAGCGTCCACGAAGATGAAATCGTACGACCCATGATTCTTCTTCTGCAATAACAACATTAATTCTGAGTTCCAAAGAATGCGTTTTATGTACCATGGTACATTGTCTCCTCGGATATGACCAAAAAACGACATAACATATTAGACTGTTAGGCGAACAATTTTTGAAAATTTGATACTTACATTTTCGATCAATAAGTCGAGCATTGGGAGGGCGGGGCCTTCTCTGAAGTCGATCTTGTGGGCAACACCGGCCTTTTCGATTATCGGAAGACCCAATTCATAATTTTCTTTGTTTATGTCCATGGCCAAGATCTGTGACATTTCCAAATCAATCAATATACAAAACTGTTAATAAATTTCAAGTTTTATTACTTTATTTTTTTAATATTTTTAGGTATTCTTTTTGTTGAAGGTGAGGCAATGAAAATTGACCTTTCCATCATCAGGAATGGCAAGGGCAGTGGCAAGGAGGGAGTAGCCAGTGTAGACTCCAATCTCCATGGTGTTTTTGGCATTGATCAACTTGAGAAGCATGTTCAAGAATTGGCCTTCGTCAGCTGATGTGGTCATGATGTTCCTATTTATTTACCATAAAAAAAAATTGAAATTATAAACAACAAATTAAGAAAATAATGTCTGAAAATTAATCTCCCAAAAAATAAAAAATCTGAAATTAATGAATTTAATTAGGTAATTGATGAAAATTAAATCAAAATTCACAAACCATGGATGCTTTGCAGTCACTTCTCTGAGCTCCTTCATGGATTCAGGCTCCCTTGGGTACACACTTGTCTCCAGTATATACTGCACAAATCAAAACCCAAAATCCAAAGCATGAGCTTCGTCATCAACCTTAATCACCTTTCAACTTTTGCACGCCTACGCATAGCCAAGTTGACGAGGGCAGTTTGCCCTTGACACCCAAGTTTATATTCCATTTTATTCCATCGTCGTAGTTTATATTAGATTATGATTGCTCGAATCAAAGATCGCCCACAAGATTACGAAAATATATACCTGGTAAAGAGCATCACTTTGGAGAAGGCTCTTGTGGCCAACCTCTTGGTGCCTTCCTGCCTGAGTTTGCTGCTCCTCTCCATTGGCGGCCATTGCTGCTCTGTGTTTTTTTTTTTCTTTTACTTCGCTTTGGATAGCACCAGATTTTCTTCTCTTATATGACTAAAAGGTACAAACAGGAAGATGAAGCTGAATTGTGAAAGAGGAAAGAACGGGTATATATATATGGAATGAAGTCTCCGGTTCAAACCGGATGGTTGGTTGGACCTGCCACCAGGAACCGGTCCGGGGTTGGTGAGTGGTTGGCTGGGCTCTCAGTTAATGGAATCAGGGAACCGGATACCCTCGTAAACTAAGCTTCCTAAGCAAAGGATCAGACCGTTGAAATTTGATCAAACGGTTATAAACTGAAAAGTCTTCTAAAAGTTATAATAATTGTAGCCATTTGATCAAATTTCAATATCTCAGATCCTTTGCTTAAGAGACTCTGTTTACAAAGCTCAGGAGGGGATCTGGTTCCTGGAATAAGACTCAATGCTTTGGGAATTGGGGCCCACCGATATGGTGAATAGTATCATCATCGGTTGTAGGACGTGTTGTGGTTGGGTTTTGGTGGGATGAGGGATCCTCTTCCCATTTTTCATAATCTTCATATTCTATTCGTTCGTCGTATATTTTGCAACAAAAAATTATTAGGTACTGTTTGTTTTTAATTTCAAAATCAAAAAATCAAAAAATCAAAATCTATTTTGGTGACACCATCTTTTGTAGCTATCACGTCATCATTATTTTGCCTTATATTGGTGAAACTGCAGCCACAATTTGCTAATCATATGGAAATAATACATTCACTAAGATTTCTTTAGAATTTCCTTATCAAATTTTGGGAATAAATATTGGCCACTCAAGGTAAGTAATTTTGCACTCTTTCTTCACGAAAACGTATGAGAGAAACTGCACAATGTGGAATTTATAGTATTATACTATGTATTTTTAAAGTACATTTGAAACCAAAACTATTTGATTTTTCACATATAAAATGTCATATCCCGGAAGGCATAGAAGATCCTCACCCCTGGGCGATGTCATATTTTTGAAGCCATCGAGCTCCCGAAAGGCCTAGTGTTATATGAAGGTGGACATGTACATATAAGGCATAGAAGATCCTCACCCTTAGGTGATGTGGGATCGAACAATCCACCGCCCTTAGGGGCTCGACGTCCTCGTCGGCACACTTCCGGCCAAGGATTGACTCTGATACCAAATTGTCACATCCGACCTCACTTTCGTCATAGCACGACATTGTCTGCTTCGCGCCCCGACCAAGCCCTCACGATTTTGTTTTTGGGAACTCACGCGAGCAAAACTTCCCAGTGGGTCACCCATCCTGGGAATGCTCTGGCCCATTCTCGCTTAACTTCGAAGTTCCTACGGAACCCGAAGTTATCGAGCTCCCAAAAGACCTTGTGCTATATAGAGGTGGGCATGTACATATATGGCATAGAGGATCCTCACCCCTGAGCGATATGGGATCTAACATAAAAAGTCATGCCTCATTTCAGGCAATTGTAATTTAAGAGTAATCATAAATTTTTCTTATTGTAATTTCAATAACATATTTTCACATTCACCGGGAGGATCACCCTTCCAA